>NC_067398.1:369640021-370307937 GCF_016432865.1 Antechinus flavipes | reverse complement strand
GAAGTAGGAGGACCTGAGTTCAAATCTGGCCTCAGACACTTAACACTTCCTTGCTGTGTGACCCTGGGCAAGTCACTTAACCCTAATTGCCTCAGCAAAAAAAAAAAAAAAAAAAAAGAACTTAATATCTGACAAATTGCTGGGAAAACTGGAAAGAGTTTGGTACAAAATAGGTATTGACCAACACCTTACACTATATATCAAAATAAGGTCAAAAAAGGATAAATGATTTAGACATAAAGGACAATATTATAATTAAATTAGGAGAATGTGGGAAAATTAATTTGCCATATCTTTGGATAAGGAAAGAGTTTATGACTAAACAAAAAAAAATAGAATCACAGAAAATAAAGTGAATAATTTTGATAATGTGTAATTAAAAAGGCTTTACACAAACAAAACTAATGCAGCCAAAATTAGAAGGGAGACAGGAAGCTAATGGGGTGAGGGGTAAATTGCAACAAGTTTTTTTGATAAAGGCCTAATTTCTCAAATTTATGCAGAACTAAGCCCAATTGATAAATGGCCAAAGATGAATAGGCAGTTTTCAGATAAAGCTATATAAACAAATGAAAAAAAAATGCTAACAATCACTATTGATTAGACAAATGCAAATCAAAACAACTTTGAAGGACCATTTTACAACTATCAAGAGTGACAAACATGACACAAAAGAAAAATGAGAAAGGCTGAAGGGAAAGTGGGAAAATCAACACTATGCATTGTTGGTAGAATTTTGCACATCAAACCATTCTGGAGAACTATTTAGAACTATTCCTACAGGATTAGAAAACTGCATATCCACATATCTTTTGAAATAGCAAAATTACTACTCAATCTGTATCCCAAAGAGATCCTAGAATTTTTTTAATTAAAAAGGGAAAAGGATTTATTTTTATAAAAAATATTTATACCTGCTCTTTTTGGGGGTATAAGTGAATCAGAAATTGAATGAATGTCCATCCATTTGGAGACTGGCTGGATAAGTTTGGTAAATTGTGTTGGAATACTATTATGTTATAAAAACAGCAAGAATAATTTCAGAAAAACCTAAAAAGATTTATATGAACTAATGCAAAGTGAAATGAGCAAAACAAAGAGAATGCTGTACACAATAACAGCAATATTATAAAGATGATCAACAATAAAAGAGAACTACTCTGATCAAGAAAATAATCTAAGTTAAGTCTATGCTATTTACCTCCCCCGCCCAAAAAAAAGAACTAGTGAACTCTGAGAGTAGATTTAAGCATCCTTTTTACCCCGTTTTCTTTTTTTGTCCATGTTTTCTCTTGCAACATGATTATTATGGAATGTTTTGCATGACTTCAGATATATGGTCAATAGTATATTGCTTGTCTTCTCAAGAGGTAAGGAGAAGTAGAAGGGGAAAAGAAAGGAGAGAATCTGAAAATCAAATTTTAAAAAATTGAATGTTTTAAATAGTCTATATTTAATTGATGAATATTTAATGAAATTTAATTTAAAAATATCAAGATGCTGTGATATGTCTACAGAGGACACTAGCCAGGATGAAGAAGTATGGGGAATAATCCTTTTCATTTCTATTCCCTCACTTTTCCCTATCCTCATACATATAATGATAGTTATTTTTTTTAATCTAACTAAAATGTTCTTCAAATGGTGTTTTCAAAGAAGAATCTCTATAGTAAAGCTAGAATTTTGTCCACAGTGTTATAAGACCAATAGAACCAAACCTAGAGACATTCTAATATAACAGATAGAGCATTCAACTTCAAGTCTTGTCCTTGAATTCTGACTCAGATAATTACTAGTTAAAGGACCTTTGGCAAATCAGTGAATCTTTCTGGGTCTCCTTTTCCACATATGCAAAAAGAGAGTGTTAAATTAGGTGGTCTCTAAGACCCCTTCTAGCTCTAACTCCATGATTCTATTATGTATTGTTACTAATTAGGTAAAATTCATAGTTAAAAAAAAAAGGAAAAATATCTTCATTTAGTTTCTCTTTTCTATGTGCTACAAATAAGAATATATATTTTATTTTGCTTTTTTGCTTTCCAGCAGTTTTGGAAAGAGGAAAGAAATTAAGAGAGGCAAGGAAAGGAAGAGGAGGATTTTTATAATCACCCTATTTCCAGCCTCTCCATTCATGGGTTTTCTTCCCAATATTCCTCTTTTCCAAAAGATATTGGAGTTTATAAACTAAAGCTTACCTTCTCTAAGTTGAATCATACCATGATATTCTAGGAAAATAATCTATCCTGCTAGAGCACAGGCTGCTTGCTTGCCTCAGAACCAGGACAAAGGAGAAACAAATCCGATTTGCCCTGAGAACAATGATATCCTCTATGCTATTTGGAATACCTGGTTATCTCTTCTAGGGGACAGATTTCACCGGCTTCTATATATGCTCCAGCACTTTGCTTTCCGATGAAGTTTTTCCTATTAAACATCTGGCCAACATGCTTCCCTACCCATGGCTTGAGATAGACGCTAATCCACTGGGTACTGGGGGTAAAACAAAGAGATAATGTACCACCATGAAGAAAGGGAAATGCAGGATGCTGTAGTAGCAAATAGTTATATAGACTTGCCCAAGGTCAGCTTAGCTTGGTACAAGCTGGAAATAACAATCAGGATTCTTGCTTCCACACTCTACTCTCTACCCATTAGACCACACTGCTTTCAATCAATAAGCAGCAAGTTATGACAGATTCACATTCTACCTGGTGTCGATAAAAACAAAAATCAAGTTTTAATCAAAACACATAACCAAGATCTACATTTCTCTTGGCTGCAATAAATCTTCGCCAAAGGAAGCGGGTTAAAATTCTTTACATTTAAAAAATGAGCTCCACTGGGACTCCAAATTCCAGTTCGATTTTTGAGCTGAGACTTTTTTTTTTCTTTATCATGCACTTGGTGCTGTAGTGTGATAAGGGCCCCATGCAGACCATAAAACTAATTTATCATCTGTAAGGTGTACAAAGAAAATGGTAGCTGCCTACTTGTCTGCTTGACATATGAGGTCATTTTTGCCGCTAGCTTTCTAATACTGAGCAATTTTATCAGCTATTTATATACATTAATTGTAGGTACCCATATGCTCACTGTTATATTTAATAATGCATTGCATTGAATATGCATTCCTTAAGTTTTAGCATGCAGCGTGCATCTTTTATTTAACTATTTGCTTTGCCTATTAAAGTCCATTATTCAGCTATGCCATGTTATCTTCTCTCTCTCTCTCTACTGAATTTATGTTTCTTTAAATCTTGCTAACCATGGGGAAACCTATTGAAGTGGACAAGGCCACCTCAGATGTCCCAGGGCTCCAAGCAAAAACAAGCAAAGGAAGTTCCATGGTCCACTTAATAATACTCAACCAAAAGGATTATTTGATGAATCCTTTCCCCAAAGGACAGCAGCATATTCACGCTTCACAGTGTAAATATAAATATGGTTCTCTGGGAACAGAGACACAGGATGCTAGATAAAGTGTGAAAAATACAGCAGCAGCAGGCTCCGCGACAGTGACTTCTTAACTAGCAATGGGGAATCATTTCACAAATTCAAAATTCCCTACCCAGCCGACCACCCCCCTCCAAACCCTCCTACATTCTTTTCCTCTTGGAGAAGAAAATAAATGTTGACCAGATCTTTGTGGGATAGATTATTCTAGGCTCCCTCTTATACTAGGAAACATGTTTCCTAAACTGAAAGAGAAAAGAAAAGAGGTAGGGCTATTCTAATGTATAGGAAAACAAGTTATCTATATGTATTATTCTTTGATGAATAACCCAACACACTATTTGTCCCCAAATATCTTCTCTACTTGGTCACCACAATTCCTAAAATTTTCCCACAATTTTCCTCAACTTCTTTGGGTTTTGTCTCCCAAGACCTGAGATTGAGTATGGAGAGAGGAATAGACCCTGTGATTTAATCTGTATAGGGAACTTCTAGATGAGGAAACTCCCTCACCCAAGAAGGTCAATACTTCCATCAAGGTAACACAAAGGATCAGTTTAGTAGACAGAGCTTAAAATCTAACCTCAGACACTCACCAGCTATGTGACTTTAGGTGAGTCCCTTAATATTTCTCAATCTCGGTTTATTAAAGGTAAAATAGAGAGAATAATAGTACCTACCTCCCCATGGTTGTTATGAGAATCAAAAGAGATAATAAATAGAAAATATTGTACAAATCTTTACAGCACTATAAAAAAATGACAAAAATGTTTATAGCACTTGAGGTTTTCAGCTGTTATATTCACAGGCAGAATACATCAGAGGTAACCAAATATTATATAAGTGGAACAAAATATAACATGAAGCATATTGGCTCAGAATAATCAGATGAACTTTAGTCATCCAGTAAGACTCAGAGGAAATGGTTAACAATTTCTTTTTTTGTTTGTTTTGGTGCCAGGAAAAAGTCAGGAAAGCTTTAAAGCAAGAGTTCAGGTATTTTCAAGGGGTCTGTGGGTAGATTTCAGAGGGTTAACAAATGTAAAAAACAACATCATTTGCATCGTATCATAAGTAAAATTTAACACCGCTTTCAATTATAAATCAAAAGGAAAAAAATATTATAAGAGTTCATAGGTTTCACCAGACTGACAAAGGAACCCATGATTTAAAGAAAAAAACAAAACAAACAAACAACAAACAATAAAAGGTAAAGTGCCCCTTGTCTCAAGAATTGCCAGGTTCAACTCAGAGGACACAAGACTAGACCAGGCAAAGCTTAATAGTTCGTGGATGTAGGGAAAAGAGCATTCTTAGAAGATAAGACTTTCCTGAACTTCCAAAAAAACTACTGTCCTTGTTTCTCTCTCCCCTCAAGAAAAATTATCTTATATTCATTTTGTGTGTATTTTGTATTTGTATAAATATGTATGCGTATACTTCTATAGAATATAAGCTTCTTTTTATCTTTGTTTATGCTATACCTAACATAGGGTCTGTTATATAGTAGTCAAAAAGTGCTTGTTGATTGATTTATTAATTTATGATTAGAGCTGGATACTTTAAAAAGTCAAATAGTTGGATGAAGTATAATAGAGATCTAAGGGATAGAAAAATTAAAGTTTTGCCCAATTTTTCAAAGGAGTAGCCTTACGTGATCTATGCCATGTTATTTCAATATGATTGCATATAGAGTCTTGTATAACTCTGTTTTTCTCCTAGGTACATGTTTTATGGTCCAATTTTATTTATAAACTTTTGGAAAACAGGACCACATTTTTAGAACTACAAGTTAGGCTGTGGATTTTTCTCACTTTAATTTTTTAATTCTCTAGATCTCAGTTTCCTCATCTGGATTATATGTTCCTTCAAGTTTCTTCCATCTCAGATATTATCTAGCTTTTAAATTAAAACTTGGCTTTCTCACAGTTTTCTGGAATATCCATACCATGTATGTGATTTCTATCTGATTCTTAAATCTCTTCTAGGAAAGAGGTTCCATTGATTTCTCAGCAGCAACTATCTTAACCTTGACAGCCAGAAAGCAAGATCATTGCTCTAATATGAATCCTCCTTTTTCTAAAGTAGCACTTCTTTCCTTTTGATATAATCATCCATCAAAATCCAGAATGGCAGGTTCTCATCCCCTCTGACATCCCCTCTGACATCCTCCTACACATATCTGTAGATTACTTATGTCAGAATTCTCTTTTTCAAGATAAAATTTCATATCATTCACTTTTACCTTCCTATTCTGATTTCCTACCACCTTTTGTACATCTCTCTCAAACTATGGAATAAATTATACAAACTATTCTAAGAAAGTTCTAACTACTATAAATCGCCATTCTAAATGAAAGTCTCTTCAATGATCCCTGAGCTATCCCCTCTGCTAGCTTAAACTACACTCTATCATACTTGAGAGATAACATTATCAGTTATTATGACCTTGAATTTCATCAGCTGGCAACCAAATTCCTGCTGAATAGTTCTTCCAAAACTCATTAAATTGGTTTTAATATACTAGAAATATAGAGTTTCTGGACCAATCTGTGGAATCTTTTTACCTTGTTAGAACCTCACAAAGCTTGTATTGCACTTGCCTAGCCACAAGAATCAATTCATGATCGTTTTCCAAATGTAATGAATCATCATTATAGGACTATTATGGAATCACAACATTGCATGCCTGTAGAGTTATACTCTCCAAAGCTTATAAGTCAAAATTTTATCTAAAGCAGGACTTTAAAATTTTTTTCTACTCACTATCCCTTTTCATCCCAAAAATGTTTACATAACCCTGGGTCTATAGGTATATAAAACAGGCATGTAAATCAAACATTTACTAATAATAAATCACAATTTGATGACTCCTTCATTTAGTAATGAAACCTTACATGAGGTTATCATTAATCACAATTTAAGAAGCATTCTAACAAAATTAAAAGATAGAAGTGAATTTTAATCAAGAATCACACAATAATCATGCAAGAATCAAATAACCTGGGTTCAAATCCAGGTTCTTCACCTTCTCTCTGGGTCTGCTTCTTCATCTGTAAATTTAAAGGATGAGAACAAAATTTAGGATTCAATCAAACTAATTTCTATGATCTTAGTCTTGAAAATTAGGCTTAGTCTGTTTCACGAGTTCCTAAAATTGTAAGTAGTTCATAACAAAATTATGGGGCTGGCAGAACTAATGAAGCAATCAAAAGAAATCAGTGCTTAGAGTGGGCAAAATAGCAATCTAGGCTCTGTAGAAGACACAAGCTATGGCATGGTCCCTGCCTTTATCTACTTAAAGTCTTCTGGGAACAGGACATATAACATGTATAACAAAAAGTTAACTAACAATACTCAGTAGGAGAGGTGTTAAATGAGTGGAGATGATAAGTGTTCTCAGAATCCAAAGAAAGTGAAAATCATTGTGATGGGAGATGGTCAGAGAAGTACTTAGAGGGGTCATATTTCAGATGTAATTTGCTGGAATTCAAATAGAAAGAAGTGACAAGAATATTTCAAGTGAATAGAATAGTGTGAATAAAAACAGAGAGGCAGCATGTTTTTTTCCCCTTTTGATCTGATTTTTCTTGCACAGCATGATAAATATGGAAATATGTTTAGAAGAATTGCACATGTTTAACCTATATTAGATTGTCTCCTGTCTAGGGTAATGAGAAGGGAGAAAGGGAGAAAAGTTTGGAACACGAGATTTTGCCAAGGTGAATGTTGAAAACTATATTTGCATGTATTTAGAAAAATAAAACATTATTAATTTAAAAATAGTGGAAGAAAAGTATAAGCCAGATTTATGAAACGGTGTGTAAATTGGTTTAACAAGATAGTTTATATTGGAGAGTTTAGAGAGAATAGGAGGGAAAGAAGAATGATAGGTAGTGTAATATAATGTATAGAGGAGACAAAAAACTTTGGAGTTGGAAGAATCTGAGTTCAACTTCTGACCTTGATACATGCTAATTCTGTCACCATGGGCAAACAATTTAAAATCTCAGTGATCCAGACAATACGCTTAAGATTAACTAACAGATATGTTTAAAAACAAGATTTGCATCTGTGGAGGATTTTTCACCAAGCTGGGCTCATCAAAAAACTGCAAGTATTGTGAATTGGGGCACATTGTAGAATATGATAAAGGCAAAGGAATATAATAAGTAGGGGAGAGGGGAGAGAATAACAGAAGGGACTTGTGGTAGTTAGATGATGGAAAAAGCTAATATATTCAATTCCTAGCTTGCAATGTTATTTGTTATTTGGACTGGAAAAGACAGAAAACAAATGGTGTATAGCATTATAACTCAGGATAAGTGAAGAGATAATAAAACAACATCTTACTCACCTCGGTGAGTTCAAATCACTGAGCCTGGGAGAAGTGCATCATAGGAAACTAAAAGAAATCGATAAATATGATTCTAAATCCATTTTTGTGATCTCTGAAAGATCATTGAGAATAAGAAAGAAGGATTCAGGCCTAGGGAAGAACAAACGTTTGTTGTCCTGGTTTTTCTAAGCAGTGCAAATTCATAAACTGAAAAGAACCTTAGAGTTCAGCTAGTCCAATTCTATTTTATAAGGGAGGAAACAAATATAGAATGGTTGAGTCACTTCACACAAGGTAGCACATGGCAGAGCTAAGATTTGAAGCTATGTTCTCCGTCTCCAATTCCATCTAGCTTTCCATATAAATAGTTTCACTTGTTCTTAACACCTGGGAAAATCCTGGAAACCATAAAGAGATAGTATATGAATATTTCTAAAGGAAAGTTGAGATCACAAAAAAGGAAAGCCAGCTTTATCAAAAATATATAATAAATAGGCTATTCTCATTTCCTTTTTTAAAAATTTTTACTGAGCTAATGGTCTAGGCAGTGTAATAGGTACAGTTTGTCTAGTTGTCAACTAGGCATTTAACAGTTTTTCATATTGTAATTCAGGACAAAGCAGACAAGATTTTAAAAGAGGTGAAAAAATATTCAGAAGAACTATAAGAAAGATTTTAATATTACTGGTAACCACTATGATGTGGTTGCCAGTATAGAGCCAGAAATTCTGGAGAAAGAAGTCAAATGGGCCTTAGGAAGAAATGCTAACAATAAGACTAGTGAAGATGATGAAATTCCAAATGAACTAGTTAAAATCCTAAAAGATGATTCTAAAATGTTATATTCAGTATGCCAGCAAATTTGGAAAATGTAACTATGATCACTGGATTGGAAGAAATTAAATTTACATCCTAGTTCAAAAGAAGGTAAGTCAATGTTCAAATTATCAAACAATTGAACTCATTTCGCATACTAGTAAAATTATTCTTAAGATTCTGCAAGGTAGGCTTCAGCAATATACAAACTGAGAATGTCACTCACAGATTAGAACACAAGCTAAGAAAGCAATGACCATGCCTCTTCTTATACAATGCCAGCCTGCAACAAGTGAAAACTTTACAGACCCCCAGAACTAGATCTGGAGCCAGCATCACAAAAAATTTGAAATCTCTCCACCCTAACAGCAGAGTCAATTTTAACATGTAAAATGAAAAATCAAGAAAGAGTCCAAAAAGATGAGCAAAAACAAAAATGGAACTTGACCGAAAAAAGTTTCTATTACATTGACAGGAAAAACCAATATACAAAATCAAAAAAAGACAACAAATCCAATTTGAATTGGTTTTAGGTCCAAAAGGAATTCCTAGAACAACTCAAAATATTTTTAAATAAGAGAGGTAAAGGGAAAAATGAGAAAAGAAATTAAAGGGATATAGAAATAGCAAGAAAAAAAAAGAGTTATTAGCTTAGTTAAAAAAAAACACACACAAAAATAAATTACTGAAGAAAAAAATATCTTAAAAAACAGAATAGGCCAAATGTAAAAGAGGTACAAAAATCCATTGAAGAGAACTTCCTAAAAAACATAATTGTCCAAATGGAAAGGAGAACAAACAAAAATTTATTGAAGAAAATAATTCTTTAAAAAGTAGAATTTCTCAAATTGAAATACAAAAAGATCACTGAAGAAAATAATTTCTTAAAAATTTTAATTGTGCAACTGAAAGATAATCACTTTATAAGATATCAAAAAACAATAAAATATAATCAAAATAATGAAAAATTAGAAAATGTAAAATATTTTATTAGGAAATCAATTGGCCTAGAAAAATAGATTAAAGCATTATTGGGCTACTTTAAAGCCATGTTTTAAAAGAAATTTTTAAAATATACAAAATATTTCAGAAATTATCAAGGAACACTTCCCTGATATCCTAGAAGCAGATATCCTAGAAGATCTCTCTGTTGGAAGTCACTGGAAGAATCCACTGATCATCTTTTGAGAGATCCCCAAATAAACTCCTAGAACTGTTACAGGAAAATCCCAGAATTTTAAAGTTAAGGAGAAAATTTTACAAGCAGTCAGAAAGGAACAATCCAAATATTGTGGAACCACAATTATAATAACGCAAGATTTGGCAGCTTCTGCATTAAAGGATCAAAGGGCATACAATATGATGTTCCAGAGTGCAAAAGGACTAGAATTACAATCAAGAATCACCTACTCAGCAAAAGTGAATATAGTTATTTGGGGTAGAAGTCTAGGGGGAAGAGGGAGGGATACTTAATATTATAGATGACTTTTAATCCTTGCTGATAAAAAGACCAGAGCTGAATAGAATATTTGACTTTAAAATGAAACTCAAACATTAAAAAAGTAAATATGCAATAGAATTAATATGAAATTTAATAAGGTTAAACAGTTTCTATTCCTTAATGGGAAGATACCTGTAACTCCTAAGATTTATCTCAATTAGAAGTATACATAGGGGACATAGGTGTTAGTTGACTGTGATGGGATGATATTAAAAAAAAAAAAGTTTGAGAAAGAATGATATAGAAGGGAAAGTAAGAGGTAGAAATTGTTTTCCAAAGATATATTTTTGAAAAAAAAGGGAGGAAGGAAGGAAGGGAAGAAGGAAGGAAGGAAGGAAGAAAGAAAGGAAGGAAGGAAGGAAGGAAGAAAGGAAGAACAGAAAGAAGGAAGGAAGGAAGGAAGGAAGGAAGGAAGAAAGAAGGAAGGAAGGAAGGAAGGAAGGGAGAGAGAGAGAGAAAGAGAGAAGACAAAGAAAAAAGAAAGAGAGGAAGAAAGAGAAAGGGAGAGAAAAGAGAAAGAAAGAGAGAGAAAAGTAGAGAGGGAAGGAGAAAGAAAGAAGAAAGAAAAAAGGAAGGAATAAAGAAAGAAAAAAGGAAGGAAGGAAAAAAGAAAGGAACTATAGGTACAAAAATATCTAAACCATCTCTTTTTGTGGGGGCAAAAAATTGGAAATTGAGAAGATGGCCATCTATGGGGGAATGGTTGAATAAGTGTTGTTTTATTGGAAAAACACAAACTGGTAACAAAGTAAAATGAATAGTACCAGGAGACTATTGTATATAATAACAGTGATATTATATGATGATCAACTATGATAATTATTCTCAGAAATACAATATTTCAACACAACTCCAAAGGATTTATGATAAAAAAAAAATCTCCAGGAAAAAAAAAACTGATGAAATCGGAATGCATATCATAGCATTTTTTCTCTTTTATTTTTCTTAGATTTCTTTTTTGGGGTCTATATTTTCTTTACAATATGACAAATGTGGAAATATGTTTAACATGACTACTGTATAAGCTTTATCAAATTGCTTACCTACTCAAGGAGTGAGAGGAGGGAGGGAGAGAATTTAGCACCCAATTTTTTTTCATGAACGTTAAAAATTGTTGTATATGCATTTTGGAAAAAATAAAACATTAATTTTATAAAAACAGCAAAGCTATGAAATTATTAGCAGAATTCCAACTCTACATTTTAACTGCATTCTAGTTATCTTCAAATGTATGTGTCACCAGCCACTCCAATTAACACTAATCATCTTTTCCATGTAACTTTCCTCTACCCCATCTTCTCTATTTATTTTTGTTATTCTCCTCTTCTTTAAGAATTTACAATCCAGCTAAACAGGACTCACTCGCAATTGCCTCTCTCCTTCCCTTTTCTGTCACCATTTCTTTGTCAACCCAGTCACATATGTGGAATACATGTTCATTTCTCTCCCTCTCCCTCTCCCCAACCTCACCAATTCAACCTCTGAAAATCTCTTCTTCACAGTTCAAATTAAGTCTCACTACTTCTATAAAAACTTTCACTGAACCACATGGCTGTTTTTCCTTTTGAAATATTTTCTTTTATTTTGTATAGACTTTTTCTTTGCACTTATTACATTCTGACTCATTTTATGGTTATTTGTGTATATGGTTTTGTTTTGTTCTTTACCCTATACAACATAAGCCTCTTATGAACAGATTTTCTACCTTATTTCCTCATTTTATCATGTTTTCTTCTAAATGATGGTTGAATTATAGATCTTTAGCTGAAAGGAATTTAAGAGATCACTTTGATCAGAAATTTTTAACTAAAGCCTATAAATTTTTTGTTGTTGTTATTTTTGTTAAGTATTTTGATAATTATATGTTAACATGATTGATTTCCTTGATAAATTTTTGTATTTTATTTTGTCATTTAAAAATATAATACTGAGAAGATATCACCAGGTTGTCAGAGGGGTCAATTACTCAAGAAAGTTAAGAATCCCTGATCTGTGTTAACTCTTTCATTTTACAGGCAAGGACATTGAGAAGCAAAGAAACTAAGTTAATTGCTCAAGGTCACACACACACACACACACACACACACACACTCACACACGAAAGTCTACAAATAAGTGTCAGAGTAGGATGTAATCTTAAGTTATCTGATTCTAAATGTTCTCAAGATGCTTTAGAAAAAAAAATTGCTAGATCTTAGATCAAAAGACCTGGGTTCAAATTTCAGTTTGTCTACTTATTATGGGTAGCAAGACCTCAGTTTCTCACCTATACAATAAAAATATTTGATTAGATAACCTCTGGCATATTTCCTAGCTCTAAAATCTATGATCCTATGAGCCTTGAAATGATTTGACTTAGCTACAAATGCTATAAATATTCTATTTTGGATCTGCTACTTTATGCTTTCCTCTCCACGATAAATTTATCATTTTTAATCTTATCTTCATTGCTACTAATTCCAGCCTTGATGGATACCTCTACCCTTAGTCTCCTCTCCTCTCTATACAGAGGGCTAAAAGGTAAAATATCAATGCCTACCTTTATAATTGCAGCTTCATAGAAAAAATTGCTTAAAACTGTGCCTGGCACCAAGTAGATACTTAATAAATGTTGATTAAATTTAATTGAATTATAACCAAAGTATTAAATAGTGTAATATAATCCACAAATATATTAGGAGTTCGGTGAATAGTTTAGGCTAGAATAATGACAGATGACATAATAGAAGGGGTAAGATTTAAGGTTTGAAGACTGGGTAGGATTTTGAGAGAAGAAAGAAAGAAGAAAAAAAAATTCTAGGTAAAGGGGGGGGGGGAGGTGGGAAAGATGCCCAACCAGGGTTCAACAGGATTGTACTGATAAATATTTAATAACCAACTCATCAACAAACAAAAATATTATACTTCATATACTTTGAAGTTTAATCAGCATTATTAACATTTCCTATGCCATGTTCTTGTCCCTGGACAACTAGGACAATAAATCAATCCCTGATATGTAATGTTTTCAAATTCCTATAATGTAATGGTCACACTGAAAATGTATCAACCAACTCTCCCAAAATGGTGATAGCTGGTTTCAACAGAACCCTGGAATTGATAACTAATGCTTCTAAAGCCTCGGAAAAATTCAAGATATAGAAGAGAAGTATTCTATTCCTTAGAAAATTCATCATATAAAGTAATATCTAACTCCTAACCATGCAACCTCTGGAAGAAACCAAGTCAGGAAAGAGGTCACAGGCAAAGAATATGGCAGTGTGCAAAAGACGGTACTATAAAAGCCCTAAGACACTTAGAATAACATCCCTAAGCCAAATAGGAAGTGTGAACAGTCACATTGTGCTTGTAGAAAACTATAGCATATAGATGAGAGGAAGAGGTACAAAAACATTATATTCCCTGAATGTTAGCATCCTGGGGGAAAAAACCCATTTACCTCACCCAAATTGTGATTCTGAGTAAGAAATAGAGGCATTAAAGAATCATTTTAAATAAGTGGGGTCTGAATAGAAAAATTTTCATTAGATTTGGATGGCTTTCCCCCTTTGTGTATTAAACATAGCTGTGCTTTCCACCTTGTTAACAGTATTGAAGTGCTTTATTTTATACCTCTTTTTCTTTCCTACACCCTCCTCAAAATGATCCCCAAAGCAGTAAATTCTTTTTCACTCAGATACTAAAACAAAACAAAACAAAAAGTCAGAAGCTTGTAAACTGTTCTGAGAATAAAAGCAATGAGAAAGATTAGTCCAAAGTAGAAAGGAATGCAATGTGTTTGTCTTTCATATACCTTTTTGACAAGTTCTTTTCAACCTAAAATCAGAAGTTTATATTTCAAACATCATAAATTACATATCTATAAAAAATGAAGTCCCTACAGGCTAACTTTCTACATTTTCCTCTCTTTAAAAAAGATGTTAGAGTAATTTGGATTGTCTTCATAAAAGGATCTTATTGTTTTGTGATGGGTGATAGAAATCAATCAAATGAATATGTTCCCAACAGGTCAGAAAGAAAGCAATGTGGCTTAACTACTTAGTATGTCAGTCTTGTCTTTAACTGACCACATTTAACTTGCTCTGTGTGGATGTATGCATGTCTGCATGCACAAGCATGTTACTCTGCATCTCTCATGGTAAAACTTGTTTATCAGCTCAGAGTCAAATAATCCAAACTGGCTTTGTTTTCTAAACACTATAGAATCATTTTCTTTGACTGAGAAATCTGTCAGGCAATCTGGACATCATTATCCAACTCTGTCAAAAGTGGGAGGATGAGAAAGTCAGCCCCTTACCTTTGAAGAGAAGGAATGTGGAATGGGCTAGACTTAGATGTCCTGGTCAGATCAGAGCTGGCAGGACTGTTGAGAAAGGCAGAACTGTATTTCCAATCCTTAGGCAAAGCTAATACAATAACATTGCCTGCTCTGTAGGAGAGTGGAGATAATGAGGTATTTTGAAACAGTGGACATGGTCAAAAAGACAGAAACTAGGAAGAAAGCCTAGATGGTGAATGATTATTTCACAGTGGAGTAACAGAACACAAAATGGGTCTCGGTTTGGGTTAAGAAAGGAGAGGAGAAAGAGGAGTTGCTTCTAAATTATTTACCAATGAATATGGTTTGGCTTTGATCCTGATTCTAATTTTTAGTATATCTTGGTCTGAATAAACTGGAATGAAAAAGATTTGCAAACTTTTCTTACTGTGTAGCTTTATAGTCCCAAATCTAGCCTGATACCTCTTATAGATTGGTCTTGCAAAGGGAGAAACTAGAGCCACCTATGTAGAATGATTCAAGGGTACTAGAAAGGGACCTCTGCCCCCAAAGTACTTCCCTTATCCTAATGCTACAGTTGCTGAAATTCTGACATTAGGATTTCATTTATTGAGGTGAAGAATATCCCATTTTTTGTACTTATGTTTTAAAATAAACTTGCATACTGCCTAGGGAGGTAGCACATTAAATCTGTAACATCTCAAGCCAAAGAACTTTAGTTTATAAGGAAAAACTAAGAATATCATTAAGAAGCAGCCTGTCAAAGTAGACAGCTCTTCCTCTGCCCCATACTGGCTATACAACCCAGGCTATCCATTTAACATCTCAGAGCCCTAAAACAACTTTCTTCAACAGTAAGTTACAACATTGATCTACAATGATAGAGAAAGTTCCAGTGGCAGGGGATGGCCAATTCTAAACCACAGAGATGGGAGATTTCTTAGACATAAAACTTAAATTCAGGTTTTCCTAAATTCTAGGCCAGTTCTCTTTCTTCTGCCATGTTGCCTCTGTTTACACATGGCACATAAAATAAAGTTGGAGGATTTCACTCAATTGCATTTCAATGACTATTTTTTAAAAAGCATTGAAGTCACCACTGAGAGTACAACGTTCAGATAAGAAATAGTCCCTACCTTTTTGGAGCTTGAATTCTCTTTAATAGATAGAACAATGTAAAAATAATGCATAATATATGCATTAGAAAAATTTGAAAAGGGGGGCCAGTTAGATGGCGCAGTGGATAGAGCACCAGCCCTGAAGTCAGGAGGACCTGAGTTCAAATTCAGTCTCAGACACTTAATACTTCCTAGCTGTGTGACCCTGGGCAAGTCACTTAACTCCCTTTGCCTTTGACTCAGCCAAAAAAAAAAAATTTGAAATACTATGTGAAACTTAATGGGTAGAAGGTTTTCACTGAATGGGAGTAGGCTTTCTGGAAGAAAGAATAGCATTTGAATTGGGCTTTAAATGAATAAAAATTTCATAAATAGGGGTATTTGTATACATGGACTGTTTCAGTGTTTTTCTTTGCTAAAAGGAAACTTTCAACAAGTTGATGGGTTTGAAGAAAAAATGACTACTATAAAGCAAAAGGCAGCTATAAAATTAAAATAAATAAATAGGATATTTAGAACATTAATATCTACAATGATGTTGGTAAGACCTATTAGTAGGCTATAACAATAGAACAGATAGATGGTAATGGTAGTCTGTCCTGGATAATGGCAGTGAGAAGAAAGAGGCAATCATAGATGTTAGAGAATGTAAATTGGTAAAGGAGAATTGCCAAGGTTAAGATAGGAGAGAAGAGATCAAAGAACAGAAAAGGAGAGAAAAAAAAGAGGGAAAGAGAAAAAGATTGAGAGGAGAAGGGAAGAAGAATAAGAAAAAGAAAAATAATGTTTTCAACATTGTTTTTCAAACAGTCAACTTAAAAAGGAAAAAGAGGTCATTGAATTTCATGATTATGAGGTTCTCTCCTTCAGAAGGTAATAGGAGGATTCATTGGATTTCTATTTTACCCTTTGGTTCTGGAATATCAGAGCTTGAAAGATAATGTCTAGGCACTTTCTTTGATTATAACTTTCAGGTAGTCCAAAAAATTTTAATTGATCTCTCCTAGATCTATTTTCAAGGTCAGTGTTTTTCTTTTCCAATGAAATATGCACTTTCATTTGTTCAAGTGAAATTTTTTTTTTGGGGGGGGAGCAAGGCAATTGGGGTTAAGTGACTTGCCCAGGAACTATTAAATGTTAAGTGTCTGAGACCACATCTGAACTCAGGTCCTGCTGAAGGCCAGTAATTTATTGATTGCATCCATCTAACTGCCTCTTCAAGTTTAATTTTAAGAAATTTTTTTTTTCAATGAGCTTTTGTACCATTTTTTTTCATTTGTGCAATCTTACTTTTTAAAGGAGTTGTTTTCTTCAGTGAACTCCCCCATCCACCCAATTTGGCCAATTCTGTTTTTTGAGGCACTCTTCTCCTCATTAATTTTCTATATTTCCTTTACTATTTGGCCTAATCTGTTTTTAAGATGTTTTCTTAAGTATTTTTCCGTGTCTCCTTTATCAAGTTGTTGACTTGTTTTTCATGATTTTCTTGCATCATTCTCATTTCTTTTCCCCATTTTTTCTCTACTTATATTACTTGATTTTCAAAATTCTTTTTGAGTTCTTCCATGGCCTGAAATCAATTCATATTTTTCTTGGCAGTCTTGGATGTAGGAGCTTTGACTTTGTTATCTTCTGAGTATGTGTTTTGACCTTCCTTGTCACCATAGTAACTTTCCATGGTCAGAAACTTTTTCTGTTGTTTGCTCATTTCCAGCCTATTATGTGACTTTAAACTCTTCATTAAAGTAGAGTTCTGTTTCCAAGTTAAAGGATGCAGTGTTCCAAAACAGGGATTTTGTGCAACTGTTTTCAGAGATACTTCTAGAAGCTGTAAGTTTTCAGTTCTTCCAAGGTGCTATGATCTAAGGAGATGTGTGTTCACTACTCTTCTGGTCTTTGGTGACTTGGTCTGTGAATGACCAAAAGCACTCTTTTCTGCTGTGGAACTCTGAGATCCCACTCTATTTTGACTGCAATCTCTGGTGTGCTACGTATTTCTCTACACTCTGCGATTGCCACCCAGGACTGAGACCTGGATTCAAGTTTGGTCTAAGCAACAGAATCCTGCCTCAGTGCTAGCAATGAGGCAACTGCGATCTCCTTCTGAACATTTGTATGACCCTCTCCCCACACTTGTGTACTGAAAGCTCCAGAAGCCACTATTGTTGCTGCTGATTCAATAGCTCTCACTTTCTGTTCCTGGTTTGCTTCACTTTCACCTTAGTAGGACAGACCTTTCCTATCAAACTTCCAAATTGTTTTATCAATTTTTAATTTTTATCAATTTTTAACTCTTATCTTTCTGTGGGTTTGGACACTCCAAAATTTGGTTCTTCATTATTTAAGGATATTTGGATAGGTTTGGTGAAGCACTCAGATGAGTTTTTACCCCACGCAATGGGATTCTCTAAGAGCACTTTCAATAGAGCAATGGTAGAAAGTACATTGAAGAAAGATTGAAATGATGAGAAAGGAAGATGGAGAAGCATACAACTTTTTCAAGAAGCTTTTAATCATGAAGGGGTGGAGAGTGATGAAACAGCACTTTATTTGGCTAGAAAGGTAAAGTCAGATGTTTTCTAATGAGTATATTATTTGAATGGAATAGGGAAGCTGCTTAATCATAATTTTATTCTTATTAGGGTAACTTTCACACTTTTGAATTTTTACCTAATTATTCATTATTCCTTAAATTTTAGACTCCTGAGCTTACCAATATAATACAACAAATTCTCAAAATTTCAAACACATCTTCAGCCCTGCCCCCTGCTACACACACACATACACACACACACACACACACACACACACACACACCAATCTTCTGCTTGTCAGCTCTACTCATTCTCCACTGCACCAACACCCTAATGACTGATATTGGTTTTGATTTGACATTTCAACTGTAAGTTTTGTGTATATGTGTGTGTGTGTGTGTGTGTGTGTGTGTTTCAAATTTGCACTCACTTTTCTGAAATCCTATGTTTGATTGGCCATAAGTCACTTCATAACCTATCTCTTGGACTACTGGACTTTTTTACTGAATCGTCCTGATTAAACATACCCCATGATTCATTCTTGCTAATCTTCTTGGGGGACTTTTTCCACTCTTAACAAGCCCTCTTTCTTTTTCTCTATTCTATAAATTATTTTCTCTAGATGCAAGGTGTTTAAAAATGATATTCTGAATTCCTCTACCTAGCTTGTGTGAGAAATGGAATTCACAGAACTTTGCCTTGCTGCCACTTTTATGCACTTATTTGTGAATTTTCACATCAAACATGAGCATCAGCATGCCTGGAAATTACATTTTATAGGCACAGGAGGCTTCAATTCAATTCAGCTAATATGTAATAATAAAATCTTAAGAGTTGGAAGAGAGCTTAGGGGTCACCTAGTTCAATATCTCCTTTATCCACCCACTACTACCACCAGCCACCTCTCCCTGCCTTTTACTACTGAATACCACTGAAGAAAATCATGCAGACTGGATCTGCTACAATTTTTTTATACAATGTTAATTGGGTTTTTAGTCCTGCATGGAAATTATTTTATTCTTTGCCTCATTCTTTATTACATTCTTCACAGACCTAGTTCAAAAAGTCTCCCTTCTTTTCCTAAAGCCCCCTAGATTAAATTCACTAGAGCTCTCTTTAGCAATGGAACAACCTTCCATTTTTCTGAGAAACTTGAGACCAACTATAACGAACTCTGTGTTCCTTACTTTACATCTCAAAATCTTTCAACAGCATCATCTCTCCCACCTCATATTTCTCCTTTGTGACAATCTCCAAGGAAGATTTGAATATTCTCTACCAACATTGTTCATATCTTTCATCTCATTACCTCACCTCTGCTCATCTTTGAGCTTACTCCATTAATCATTCCCTTTTCTGGGGTAATATCCCCTTCTGGATACTTTTTAACCCAAATTTGATGGTCATTTGCATAAGACTCTCCTCACTAGTGGAAATCTGTTGTTCAGTGTTCTCTTCCTGAGTGAGGAGTGAAGCTTGAGAGGAGAGATCCTAATGTTTCTAGCTTTCCTTAAAAAGAAAACATAGATTTGGGAATCCTGCTCTTGCAGGCTCAGAGCACTGATTAATCAATTAATCTCTAGGAAAGTTCTTATGGAAAGGATCTTGGAGCGGTGGGTTGCAATATTATTCTGTCCTTATTCTTCTATTACTTGTCAAATGGTTCTTTCCCCAGATTCCTTTGCTAGATGACAATCCTATATCCCAAGGTTCTATCCTAAGATACTTTTATTTGTTTTTCTTTTGTCTCTATATTCTCTTTCATTGTGGTCTTATTTACTCCTCTAGACCCAATTAATAGCTCTACACAGATAACTTCCAAATATTTATCTCTCTAGTTCTAATCACTCTCTTAACCAGTCCTACATAATCAACTCATGCTAAATCTCTTCAATTAATTGTCCAACCAGCACCTCAAACTCAACATGTCAAAAATTGTGCTCCTTATCCTTTCTCTGTCTTGCCCCTCTTCCAACATTTCTCATTTTTGTAGAAAACACCCCTACCTTTTCTGTCATTCCAGGTTTATAACTTCTGATTAATCTTTGACTTTTATCTTTCCTCCATTACCCATATCACACTGGTTGTTAAGTTTTTGCCAGTTATATTCCTAAAATATCTCTCATTCACTCTCTTCTCACCAAATAGTCATTTCATCACCTCATTGTCTCTAATTAATGCAAGACAGGAGAGGATAGAGAAAAGAAAAGAAGGAAGGAAAAAGATGAATGGAGAAGGGGTAAAGGTACTCATATATACTAATCTATTTAAAGCAGAACATTTTGAAATAGCAAAGAATTGAAAATAAAGTATATGACTTTCTATTGGGGAGAATGTCTCAACATATTGTGGTACATGAATGTAATGAAATGCTGCTGTGCTAAAAGAAATTTTGTATGTGATGAATACAGGGAGATATGGAAAGATCTATATCAATGAGGTCAAATTCAAATAAAAATGGAGTCATGAAACAGTAAGGCATACTGACTTTAAAAAAACACATATTAGTGTTATTTTTGTTCTACTGTACATTTTTTGTTAAATATTTCCTAATTACATTTTACTCTACTACACTGCGTATTTGATATTTCTAATCTATATTAACTGATCCAGAGTGAAGAAAACAATATTCACAATGACTATAGCAACATAAATGAAAAGAACCATTAAAAAATCAAAATTAAATGTTGCAAAATTATAAAGAACAAGCAAACATGGCTTAAAAGGAAAGATTTGGAAAAACACCCCTACTTTTTGCAGAGATGGGAAGTCCACAAGTACAGTACGTTACTTACATATTTGTATTTTTTTTATTTGTTGGTCGACTATGCTCTTTTTTCCTCTTTCTCCTTTTCCTTTTAATAAATATTTTTAAAAATACTATTTGTTTTAAGGGATAGCTATGTAATAGAAGAAATGATAAGGATACTAGGGGAATTGTGGTGATATAAAAAACAAAAGATGTCAATAAAAGTTTTATTTTAAAAATGTATAAAGCCCTTCATAATGAGCCTCCAACTAACCTTTCCAACCTTATTTTATATTGCTCCTTTTTATAAACTTTATACTCTAGCCAAACTAAATTACTGAAACTGTTCCCTAAACTTAAGCATGAGAAAAAATGTGCTTTTTAAAAAAACAATCAATAAATGGTTACTATATGCCAGGCACAGTGCTAATTGCAGAGGATACAAAAAGAGGCAAAAGATAATTCCTGTCATGAAGAAGCTCACAATCTAATAGAACAAAAGCTCCTTATAAGATTACAAATATGAGTCCTAGAACATGTCAAATTAGAGGAGCTAATTGAATAAAATTTCTTGCCCTAGAATTTTTCAAGTCCTTCAAGTTTCAACTCTCAAGTCACCTCTTGAGTACAGTTTTTTCCTGTCCTTTCTCTTCTTCCTCCACCATCCTACCCAAATTGTCCATGCTATTTCCCTCCTCAATTTCCTTGCATTTATTTATCTGTTTTTTATACATGATTTATATCTCACCCCACTACTTTATTTTTGGCTTTGTATTCCCAACATCTTATAGTGGATAAAATTGTGGTTTTTAAATTCAAGAAGATCTGGATTCAAGTTCCACTTACAACAAATCCTGGCTATGTGACCTTGAACAAATCATTTAAAATCCCAGTTACCTAGATCTCATCAAGACTCTCAGTTACAATGCAGAGGGTGATATGCATTAAAAGAGAATTCTTTATTCTATTAAAATAAATCATAAGCCCATCAGTATCATTCCAATCACCTATTTAGCAATTTCAGAGTCATTCTCTACTCTTCATTCTTATTCATTTTTCAATTCCAATCTGTTGCCAATTTTTCTCAATTCCAACTTTATGACATTTCTCACATATACAATTATAGATTTAGAGCCTTAATGGACTTTAGATGTCTGGTCTAGCCCCCTCACTTTATGCATGAGTAAACTGAGACCTAGAGAAATCAAAAATATATTCAAGGTACTCAGAAGCAGATAGTAAGTAGCATGGTATGATGGAAAGGGCACAGAACCTGGAATCAGAGGGCATGAATCCATCTCTGAAGCTTGCTGTTTGTGACAGGGCAAGTCACTTACCTGCCCTAAGCTTCAAGCCTGGCCTCTGAAGTTCTTTCTCTCTAAATCTCTGATCCTCCCTTTGGATATTGTAACTCCAGAGCAGCCTTTTTTCCACTAGACTATAGTTCTGTCTTCCCACTAACAACTATGAAGAAAATTATGGTTCAAAGCTAACATCATAAATATGTGTAACTGGCCATTTTAAATCTCACCCTACCAAGTATGATAAGAGCAGAGCAGGGGATAAGGTGCAGCCAATGCATCATGGTGGATTTACAGATTTCAAATCCACCTATTAAATCTTTGAGTGTTATTGTTTTTCACTGTTTTTTTTTTCCAGTCATGCCTGAATTTTTTATTTCCCCATTTAGTGTTTTCTTGGCAAAGATATTAGAGTGGCTTACCTTTTTTTTTTCTCTACTCCATTACACAGATGAGGAAACTGAGGCAAAAAGGATTATATGATTTGTCCAGAGTTCCATATTTAGTGTTTAAAGCCAGATTTGAACTGAGGAGTATCTTCCTGACACTAGGTTTTCTATGCACTTTGGTGTCATCTCGCTGCCCTTAAAATTCTCAGGGCAAATTAATGACTCTTTTAGGGCTTTGGTTTCTTCATCTCTAAAATAAACATATGAACTAATCAACTTCTAATATCTAAGATAGTCCTAAATCTTCAAGCTGTTTCTGTGGATTCAAAGAGAATTTTTATCTTTTATAGATTTGAAGTGTAATGCTTTTGGGATTCCCCTCCCTCAAACTCAACTCTATCCCCTCAAAAACCTTGAAAGAAAGTTCATGAGATTTATAACAACCTTCAAATCATCTTTTGTTCCTTCAGGCAAATGTTGATGTGTTAATGTATACTCCTCCTAATCCATCCTAAGTGTAGAAAAAATAGAGGTTTGAGAATCAAGAATTGGCTTCTGAGTGACTCTGTCAGGACCATTCTCTATGCTTTGGATAAGCGTTATATATAACTTACTGGGCTTCAGATTCTTTTTCCCTAACAAAAAAATGAAAATAATAGCAACTACCTTCCCAACTTTATACTTTTTTCTTTTCTTATTTTTTTTAAATTAGGAAAAAGGCATGTTGTAGCCCTTCTTCCTCAACAAAAGTTTCAGTAATTATTAAAACTTCAAATGACTTCAAAGTGAAACTAAGTTTGCTCATCCATATTGGCTTCATTGTTTCTTGGCCCCTTGAATGTCAATGACTACATACCTCAAAATTACTCCTGTCAATTATCAAGGTCCTTATCTTGGCATTGATTTTTACATGCACAAATCAATGGCAGGATATGGCCCAATAATTAATATTGGGAAAACTGAATTGCTTTTTTTTCCCCCAGGCACTTTGTATTAGCCACTGAAACACTACTCTATTCACTTTTTTTTTTTTTTGATGGGGAGAGCACAAAAAAAGAGCTAACTAGTCAGTCTCCCTCCCCACCACTCTAGTTTCTAGAATCAGTCTTTTCTAAGCAACTCCTATGAAGCATTTTTAGTGATCAGGGATGTCAGAATTTGCTGTCTTCCTGTTCATAAAGAAAACACCACAGTTACTTGTGTAGCAATAGGAAAGCCATTGATTTCAAACAGGCTACTTTAAATAGATCTTGTTACAACTCAGGCAAATTTGCACACATAAACCCAAATTCTTTCATTACTATTGTGTGCACCAATTTTCAGAATCATTTCAGCAACTTGAATGTCCCATTTTATGAACATTTCATTGAAGATTCTGTCTTAGAAGGCTCTTATCAAATGTGCTTAATTGAATAAAAATTCAGGTACATATATAATTCTCTTTTCTGTTTTTTATATTGAAAATGCTTATTTATGAATAGGTTTCAGACAAATTATGAGAAGGAAACATTTTAAGGAAAATAAAACTTACACATATGCATGTATGGATATATGTATAAGTATACACACACATATTAGGAAAGCAACTACTAGTTACTATGATGCTAATTAGATGAACTAAGTGATGAGCTACATTAGCCATTGAGAGGCAATTAGCTGAGCCTGCTGTCAGGAAAACTTGAGTTCAAATCCATCTCAGATACATACTAGTTGTGTGCCAGTGAGAAAGTCACTCAATCTCCAACTGCTTTAGTTTCCTCAACTGTAAATGGGAATCATAGGATAATATATCTCATGAGATTTTTGTGCAACTCAAATGAGAGCGTAGCCTCTTAATAAATGTTTATTCCCACTTCAATATCTTTGCCAAGGAAACTCCAAATGGGATGCAAAGTTGGACAGAACTGAAACAACTGAACAGCAACAAGGGATACATGACATATACATGCTATTTAATGAAAGGTCTTCATAAATTACTGTGAACAGGATAATTTATTTTCTCTCATCCAAGGTCTTGATGCTTGGTTTCTCTGCAACTGATTAGTCAGGTTCTCCACCAACAACAACAAAAAAAAAAAATTAGTAATCTGAATAGCAGGCTCAAAGCTTTTTTATCTTGTGGGCCCTCACAAAACCAAGGACCAGTGTCAAAATGTTCAGGAATCATGTGCTATCATCACATCTACATCAAAGGAATACAGTAGTACAAAGAGTTTCAGTTAATTTTGAATGATAAAAGAGTAGTAAATATTATATCCGATGATTAGAGAAAGGCTAAACAAATTGTGGTACAGGCATGTAAAGGAATATTGCTGAATTGTAAGAAACAACAAATATGATGACTATAGAGAAGCTTAGGAAAATGTATATAAATTGACACATAAGTAAGCAGAATCACAAAAACTATGCATAGTGACTATAACAATGTAAGTGAAAAAAACAAGATAACTAAAAGCTAAATAAGTATAATGGTTGATCTTAGCCCTGAATAAAAAAGGAAAAAGTTAACCTCTGTGCTTTTATTTTTATTCAGAATCAGAATATATCCTGTCAAGTTATAGAAAGAATAACTGTGGGAGGAAGGAAATATTCTTGGGGAACAAAAGATTATATAAAAATAATATATTTCTTTTGTTTTAATTTAAAGAGAAAATAATAGTATATCAGAAGTCATTGAAGTAGTTTAGTATCATACAGTTTTAACATGATCATAGATTTTGGTTTAAAAGGGATATGTTTTAATTTAATCAACAACTTTAGAGTGCAGATTAAGAAACTGAGACCTAGAAAAAAGTAATTTGCCCACAGACATGCAAAAAGTAAAAGGCAAAGCTTGAATTCAATCCAAAATTTCTGTGTCCAAATCTGTAACACTTTTAACTACGGCACACTGACTCCCATGTTACTAAATGATGAAAAATAAAGGAACTCAGGGAAGATATAATAGAATGTACATAGAATCAGAACGAGGGCTAGAAAAAACACTGAATACCATCTAATACAACCCTTTCATTTTACAGATAAAACTCTTCATACTCAAGAAGGCTAAATGATATGCCAGTCACCCAAATAATAAGTATCAAAGGCAGGATTTGAACCTCAGCATCTGACTCCAGAATCAATTTCTATTCCACTGTGATGTGATAATTTTCCATTATTTTAGGTCCATGTGAGAAAAGCAAATCCAATGTGGAGCCATAAAATATGAATTTGCCAAGATTATATGTCTTAATATTTACCTAATATTTGACTTAAAAATATGTCATAAAATTGACAATATTTTTAAATCTTAATCCAGTTCCTTTAAATTTTCATTGGATTTTAGACTGAATACCTCCAGATCACTATGTTCAGTAGAGAGGAAAGAATGAAATAAATAGAATACTCTAGATGGAAATAATAGAAGAAACAATTAGGAAGGTAATAGAAAGCATTAGGTTCAAAGCATTAAAAAATCATGAAAATTCTCTGGACCTGTTTTCTCAGTTATGAAACAAAAGAGTTGGATTACTGCCAGGGGCCCTTAAAGTTCCTTCTAGCTCAGATCTTGTGATTTTATGCCCAATAAAAAGGTACCAAAACTAATAAATGCCTAAGGCTGGATTTGAACACAGGTCTTTCTGACAACAGGCCAAGCACATATATAATGTACAACACACACGTGTGTGTGTGAAATATATGTGCATATATGCACATGGTGTGTGTACATATATGTATGTATGTTATATAAAGCTATTTCAATATAGTCATTTTCTTTGTAATTCTATCTTATGCATTTAAAAATATCATACTGAGAAAGCATTACTAGATTTTACCAGATGGCCAAAAGGTTCTATAACAAACAAAAATTTTTAAAAACCCATGTAGTACTATATCTAGGATACAGACATTAATGAATATTTCATAATAAAACTAAAATATCAATGATCATGTAAGCAGATACCAAGGCAACTGGTGACTCATTAGATAATGTGCTAGACTTGTAGTCAGGAAGTTCCAAATTCAAAACTGTCCTCAAGACACTTACTAACTATATAATCCTGAACAATATAAATATAATAAGCCCTGCATGCCTTGGTTTCTTCCAGTGTAAAATGGGGATAATAATACCTACCTTGAAGGACTCTTGTGAGGATCAAATGAGATAATATTTACAAAAAGTACTTTGCCTAGTACCTTCTATGTAATAGGTACTATCAAATTTTTCTTCCCTTCCTCCCAAGGCTATCTAACTGCAGCAATTAAAAGCGTGATCAGGGAGTCAATGAGGCAAACATTAAAAAGTTAAGGACAAATTCAATGAATTGAATCATAAAATAAGGTGTTTTTTACGTATTATATTATAAAATAGATAAGCAGATAAACAGGTTGTGACCACTCATATTTATCTGTGTATCTCCAATGCCAAGCATAATGTCTGAAACATAGTAAGAACTTAGTGAATACAAGTCAATTTATGGATGGATAAATTGACAAGTTAAATTTCAAAAAGATGAGAAGGTGGGAGGCAGTAGTCATACTAACATTAGACCAAAATTACTTCCAAAGGGAATCATTGTGTTCATTGAGATTTGATGTCAAATACCACTTTCTTTATTAAGTGTTACAGAAATCACTCAGTCATCCCAACAGAGAAGATGTAGCCTGAGGAGATCTATCCTAGTATTAAAGGTTTTGAGTCTAAGAAGGTTTGAATCTCCTTTGAACCAGACATTCCTTAAGTATATTTCCAGAAATTATGTCACTCATGCAGTGGGGTTGGACATAAGCAAACATGGTGGGGAAAAGGCTTTGCAACATATGTAGAATCATTTGAATCCCTAGAATTTGTCAACTTATTCATTCCCTTGGGAGTTATAAACTCCATAAAGTCAAAAATTATGTCATATCCATCTCCTTTTCTTTAATCTTTCAAGAACTCTTTTTGCAGAGTATAAGTTGTTGTTGAATGAATGAACACTAATGTTTCTTTTTTAAGAGGTCAGGCTATTTAAAAATCTCATTGCCCATCTATATTATCACAATGTCATGCTGAGAGAATCAATTAATGTATATAAAGTATGCTGGATGATAAACCAAAGTCAGATGTGTGCTATATCACTAACTACTCTTATTTTGTTAGTGATCATAGATTCAAGCATCAAGTTGTAAGAACATAAATTTATATGAACAGCATAAATTTTGTTGTTTGTTCTCCTTTTTAAGTATTGCCATCACAACCCTATTAAAATTGATCACTTTCAACAATTGTTTAGTCACATTTGTTTTTGTGTTTCTCAAGCTAAATGTTTCTTTGGCTGATCGTGCCAGATCTTAACTCTCCCAGATGTGCTGTTTGGAGAAAGTTACAATAGTATAGGTTGCTGTAGAAGAAAAACTAACCATGTAAATAAATTATACATGAGAACAGGAAATTACATTAAAGCAAATTGTCCAAATTGAGTTTAAGAGCAGAAAACATAATTGTGCAATTTTAGAAAGGAATAAATATTGACCAAAAAGCACATTCCTACAAGTAACATTATCTCTGATCAGCAACAAACATGTTTCTTGATCAATATTTGTGGTTTGATACATTTCCTGCCATATAGAACTTGATGGTCTATTCAATATATCTGAAGGTAAAAATAAATAAATAAAGTGATGATTTTAAATAGGACTCTTATAAAATCTAAAGATTGCTTTTCATCTTTCAATCTGTTTCCAAAAAGTCTGTAGCTAATATGAGTTGTAAATACAAAGAATAGATTTTTTTTCCCTGAGATGCTGACACATCTACAATTTACATTTGCATGAAAAAGACATTGTATGATGTGATTTTTTTTCACTTGTCCTGCAAGCTAAGAAACTGATAAAGTAAGAGCACCTGAAAGGAGCAATAAAAACTTCATGCCATAAGGTAGAAGACAGCATAGTTTATATCATGCATTTGTACAAATTCTCTCAGAAGCTATCCTAGAACTCCTGGGTCTTAACATAAGTATTTTCCATCATGGGAATAGAAGACTCCAAGTTGACTTATATGACAAACAAAATTTTAAAAACAAAGTCTTTGCTTGCTGCTATTTTACCAGTCATCTTCAGCCATCTGCTCAATCATGATCTTTGGATAAAATAATCTCTGAAATCCTTTCCTAGATTCTCCATAAAAGCCAAGCATAAAAACATGGTGAGGACGCCTTAGCCAAGCTGATTTTTTCTTTCAAAATATGTGACTTAGAGCTGTTAGGCTTCCAAGAAAATCATATTTACTGGCCATTCTGAATTTTGCTTTTGCAACATTATGAAATGTGTCAACATTTCATGTCAACTTTTAATCAGTATACAACATACTTTCTTATCTCTGGTCACATTAACATTGTTCTTCCTACATGGAATTTTCTTCTCTTTTATTTTTCTATGTGCTTTATTCCATGAAAACCTATTTTAAGGTTTTCCTCCCACAAAAGTATACCTGACCATACATTCTGCCCTACCCATATTCTTCAGTGGATCACACCTACTACTCTATTGATGCAGCACTTTGGGTATATAAATTAATTTGTCTCTAATCATATGCTATACTACATTCTTATGCAATCTTTTTTTAATCTACTTCCTTAACTAGACTATAAACTCTTTGAAATCAGAAATCATGTTTTACATGTTCTCTTTGCATTACTAAAACTTCATATAGTGAACTTAATCTCAAAGAAATCCCCAAACATTTTTGATGATGAACATACCAAGACAAAAAACATCTATCCTGTTAATTCTCTGATGATCCAAATTTAGACTTTACCTTTTCTTCAGAATTCTATACAGAGAAACATATACATCTTTTTTTTTTCATAAAACTTCTTGAAGCAACTTGGTGATATGGTAAGTCAGAAAGACTATGTAAATTCTGACATCAAATACATAATGAGCCATATGATTATTTGAAATCAAGATGACCTCTATCTCAGTTCCCTCAACTATAATCATAATAATACCTACCTCCCATGGTTGTGATGGGAAGAAAAAATCTGTACTTGTTGCAACCTCTAAAACACTATATAAATGCTAACTATCATATCATGAATCCTAGATCTAAAACTGAAAAGAACTTCAGAGGTCATTTGATAATATCTTTATGAAGTGATAGAAGTGATTTATTCAGGGTAATAAATTTACCCAAGGTAATAAATGTCAAAAATGGCACTTGAACCCAGGCCTTCAGATTTCAGGACTAGAATTCCTTTCATTGTATCATGCTACTTCATTCTGTATGCTAAACCTACCTCTTAGTCATTTCACTTCTGAGCCACAATTTCATAATAGTTAGTAAAAATAAAAGATTAAAGCAAAATCTGTCATTGGACCTATTTGACAGATTTTTGATTAACTAGTGAGGAAGGAAACTTAGTTATCTATCTAGCAAAGGTCTATCTATTCCTCACTGTTCCCATGGAAAACTGTTTCTGTAGTTGCCAAACTAGCAATCCCATATCATTCAGCACAGCTGGGGAAACGAGGTGGCTTAGGTGGGTCATAAAGCCCAGGGAGACATCTGCCTGATGAATGAAGAAATTCTTGGCTAATACAGAAAATGAGTTGTTAAGTGCATTTGGCATAACATTAATATGAACTCCTAGACCTCCAGAGGGGTAATGAAAGATGCAGAGAGATTAATGGATTTGCCTAAAGTCCAAAGAGCAAAGACTAGAACAAAAACAACTTTTTTTTTAATCCACCTTGCCCAGAGTTTTCCAAAGTCAAGCAGCACAAAATCTTTCTATAAAGTTCTTGAGAGGCAGTGTGAGGTAACAGAAACAATTGTTTCTAAGCATGGATTCATGAAGACCTAGTTTTAGATTTCAGCTATGACATTGATTATGGGCAAGTCATTTAACCTCTGAACTTCAATGTCCTCATCTGCATAGTGAAGAAAACAATACTGAGAATAATACCTAATTCACAGGTTGATGTAAAACTAAAGTGAAATAATATATATAATGTTCTGGATAAATATCAATTTTTACTATGTACCCACATTTCCTAGGGTTTCCATCTCTTCACCTGATATCCATTGCATCCTATGTATAAGAAATAGGGAAGGTAGACATCTGCCTAGAACATATACATTAAGAGTCTCCTTCAAAGCAAATACTCTACCATATGAAAACCTGACCCCAACAAGAAAAAGAGGAAAGAATAAAGATCTTAGTGAGAATTCTCTTTTAAAGTATCCAAATTGGCACTTTGTGAAATCATGTACTAAATTGTGTGTGTGTGTGTGTGTGTGTGTGTGTGTGTCCTGTAAGGGAATGAGGTGAAACAAAAATTCTAGTTCACATGAAACAATTAGAGAATAATGAAATGCAAAACAAGGTGTTGACTCAAAGCTGGTATGGAAAAGTTGACTAAGATGCTGTGCTTCTTGAGAACCGCTTAAAGACTCATTGGTGAAAACAGACTTACAAAGGGCTTTAGCCAAACCTTGAAAATGAGAAGGGTTTAGAGAGTTAGAGAAAAAAAGGAGAGGAAGGGCTAAGAGGATAGAACAGCTCAATAAACACTTTGTGGTTAAATAGTAGGAACAGTGCTCAAAAGGATCTTGGGAGGATATTGTACATCATACTCTTGATAGGATACATTTCTCTCCCAGGATAACAGTAGCTGCTCTTTTGATTAAAAAGAAATGCAGTTCCATAATCTTTCTTCCACTCTTTCACAACCCATTTTAAAGTTTAACATAAATACCTCTTGTGTGATTTTGACTTTTTTTTTCTTTTTTTCCTTCACTCATGGGAAAGAAAGAAAGGTACTCAAAACCACCCACACACTCCATACTTGATAGTGGTTATTAAGTCTCATCCTCCTGAGCCTTCTTTTCTCCAAATAACCCAATATTATTATTGTCCTTAATATTTCCAGGACTTGATTGCCAACACTTTAATTATTTTTGATAGCCCTCTTCTGGACTATCTTTTAGATCCCTGCATCTCACTCTAGATTCAAGTTTTTTTTTTTTTTTATCCTGAACTTATTGAGTTAACCCAATAGGAAAAAGGTCTCTAGAGGTAAGTTTGTACAAATTGAATATTCTGAAAAAAAGCAACTGTTACCTTTCTTTTTTTGCCTTAACTATCAGAGAATTTAGAGCCCAACTCATACCCAAGTATTAAAAGATACTTAAACAATGCAATGAAAGATATGGAATTGGGAAAGTATGGGCTTTTCTTTAGGACAGTAGTAGTCCAGTTTTGCAGAAGCAAAGATTATGTGAGGGGGAGTGGTAAAGGAGAAATTGAGAAAAGCAAATTAGAACCATATTGTAGAAGACCTGAAATGGCAAACTGGGGAGTTTTGAATATTCATTAAGCCACAAGGATCAATTAAAGGCTTTTGAGTAATAAAACAACTTGTGACTAAAGTAATGTCTTAAAAATATTAATCTACTATAGAACAGATTAAAGTGGAAGAGACTAAAGGGAGGGAAACTGATTATAAGAAAATAGGAAAAATTCATACAAGACATACAGTCTGAACTGGGATGATGGCAGCCAGATCCATAAGGAAGAGATTCCTAAAGAGGGAGAAGATGCTGAAAGCATTTCAAAATTAGAATTCATAGGATTTGATGACTGATTGGATATGTGAGATAAAGAAGAAAGAAATCCTCAATTTATCAAAGATGGCTCCAATGATATAAATAATAATGATGGTGAAAACGGCAATATAATTGTTATAATTAGAGAATTCTGAAAGAAAAACCACTTTTAGAAAAAGATGACAAATTCAGTTTCAGACATACTTCTAAAGGGCTGAAACTCTTGAGCCCATGCGCTGAGGTCAGTTCAAGCACTTAAGGCTAATTACCGATTAGACAATACTCTAAAGCATATGCTTGGAAAATGGCCCTTCCCACTATTCTGTGATGGCTCCATAACTGGTATTTACAGAGAATTGTAGGAGGGACCAGGGGTGGAGTAAGACTAGCCAGGGTCACTTCTGGGATGGAGATGAAGAAGAAAAGTCAAAGAGATTCTGCTTCCATCCAATTCAATCCTACCTCTAAAGACCAAGAATAAAGACTAAGGACTTTTGCTTATCCTGACTCCGGCTGATTCTAAGATATCCAGGGTGCTAATGAGATCATCACACACACTGAGTTTGAAGTGTCTATAGAATATACAGATGAATTATAGTAGAAGGCAAGAAATATAGCCCTTCCAGAAAAAAAGGTAGGTACAAAGAGTAAAGAAAGATATTTTGGCAACACTAATAATCTATAAGTTCCCCTATTTGAAGTTATATCAACACGTCCCTCTTTGGTTTCCTTTGGCTACACATCTTAATAAATATTATATGACATAAGTATTATATATATATGAAGGAAACTGACTGGAGTCTACTAACAGCTGGGACAATTTTCCCAAGTTAAACAATGAGTGGTCAAGTATAGCCTGGAACATAATTGTAAAACCATAAAAATTTGTGTCTATTCACCTTCTGTGCCCTTTCCTCATTCTGTGTTGTTCAATTCTCATTTTGTATGCCTTCTACCCTTTTTCTTTTGAGACATGTTCTTAAGGAATAATTTGACTCTAATTATTCATACCTTTGTGGGAAGGTGAGTCTCCATGCCATATTACTTTCCCCAGAGTCACTTGTGAGATCTCCTTTCCAACTGAAATAAAGAGTTTTGTTCTCTGGCAAAGGGAGCTAGAACATCCTAGAATAGCTAAAGGTGGCTTTGGGGGAAGACTAGGGCCTTCCATGCCCCCCAAATAGTCATCTAAGCTGAGCACAGTAGAACAATGTGAATAGTATTCGGTAAGATATCAATAGGACTGGAAGACCCTCACTCTTGTACTGATATCAGTCTCTCTTCCCCAAGAAGTAGATAGTCCTAAGAAAAAGCAGGCTGAGATTGAAAAAGGGAAAACAGAATGTTACCCAGTCTGTGCTCTAATGAGTCAGACACCTTTATAAGGGCTGTGGTGTTCAATGTCTTTACTTTTCTCTCCTCTGATCTAATTTCCTGCTTCTCCACACTATTTATGTTCACCTGTTACCCAATTAACACCCCAGTAAGCTGAACTCCTGTAGCTGTTTTACCCTAGCAATTAACCCTCTCCAGCCCCACCCCCTCCCTGCAAGGAACTCCTGATTAAAATAAACTGCTCAATTATTCATCTAACAACAGGAAGTATGCCACAGTAGGCCAGGAGGAGAACATTTTTCCCCCTTAGATCACACACACATGCAAAAAATGTCCACTAATAGCAACAAAAGGAAGGTTTTTCGGCAATGATCCAGAAACCCTGGATAAGGTTGATATTGGATGGAAACTTGTAAGATTTCAGCATCCTATTAATTTAAGACATAATCAGTCTTCAGTTTATAGGCTATATAGAAAGGCTATACAGGCTATAAAGAAAGAAAATACAGCTTTTGTTTGTTTTACTTCAAAGCCACAGCAATTTATTTCAGAGAGAACTGTAAGAGAAAGAATGAAAAGGAAGAAAGAAGGAAAGAAGGAAGAAAAGAATAAAGGGAGGAATAAAAGAAGGAAGGGAGGGAGGAAAAAAGGAAGGGAGGGAGGAAGGGAGGAAGGAAGAGAAAAAGGGGAAGAAAGGAAGGAAGGAGAGAAGGAAAGACAAAGGAAAGAACTGACAGAAGAAAAACAGTAAATATTCAGTTACCTGACATCAACAAGAATAAAACTTCCTATTTAATCAAATATTCTGATTGAGAGTTAATGTATATAGTGTGTCTCTATATGTATGTATACACACACAAAAAAAATGGATAATTTTCTAATGTTGAAATGGACTACAATAAGATATACTTAAAACTCAAATTCTATTCAATATAATTGAATCTGATTATGATTATTCAGAAGTTACATTGCCTTCTTGCATCACCTTATGGTCATAATTGTAAACATCAGTTATCACTGTGGGGAAGTTTCAGTTTTTAAAAAATTAGGTAATGGAAAGTTATTGATGTCCATATACTATGAGTTCATGGCAATATATTAAAAATAATGGTGGTTAGGGATCCCAAGCAATGTGATTCTTTAATTTTCCTGAGGATTGTGTAGAAGTAAATGAAATGTTGATGAGGTGCATAAGAGTATCTGTAAATGATTTGCATAGTTTGAGCCTTGATCACATCTTCTTAAGACTTTTGTAATATTCTCCTAATTGTTCTCCTTACTTCATGTCTCTCTATTGTCTGACGTAATCTCCATATAGCTACCAAAAAATCTTCTTAAGAAACATTTCTGTCATGTGTTCCTTCAACTTGCAGCAAAAGCAATCCTCTTTAAGAAGCCTTTTTGTAGTCCTCCTTAAAAACTTTTTGACTTTCTTCTGAGATCCTCTCCAATTTACCATGCATGCAACTGGTTTATACATCATTTCTTTCATGTTGTCTCCTTAAATTGTGAACTTCTTATAAAACCAAGAGGTATTGTGTTTTGTTTTGTTTTGTTTTTTTTTTGCTTTTTTATATCTCCCATACTTAGCAAAATGTCTGACACACAGTAGACATTTAATAAAATTTTTATTTGATTTTTAAAGCTTTCAGAGGTTTCTCATTACCAGTAGGGAATAATATACATCTCACATTTAAAATCTTCCACAATCTGGCTGCAAACCTTTCCAAGCTTGTATTATTTCCCTTCACAAACTCCAAATTCCCCCCCAAAAAAACAGGATTCCCAGATGTTCCCTAAACTCAACATACCCTTTTGTATCTCTATACCTTCAGACAGATCAATATGTATATTAAATGAATAGATAGATAAATGAATAAATGGGAATACACTATGCTCATCTCTGTATTTCAGAATCCTTTCCTCCTTCAATGTTCAATTTAGATATTACCTACTCTAGGAAGCCTTCCCAGATCTCCCAATTACAAGTTGTCTCTCCCTCATAAGTTTTCTTTATTTGCTAAGTCTCATAGGTTCCAAAAAGTGACTGGATGAATACTGTTGAAGGATTCTGTAGAGGGATTTCAGTATGATTTGGACAATATAATCTCTGGTGGTGCCTTCACTCTAAAAGTCCTTAATTCTATTATGCATTTAGCCAAGGCAAACACAGAAAAATGAGGAAGAAGACTGCCTTAGCAATAAATAGTTCCACCTCATTATAGGTTTTTAAGAAGCAGTTGGATATATCTGGCATGTTTAAATGGAAATTCTTTTAGGGTATGGATTGGATTTGATGGTCATTGAGGTTCCTGATAACTGGAAGATTCTCTGATTCTGTGACTGGGAGTTTCATACTAATTCTTCTCTCAGTAATATAGTGGGGAAAAGAGGAACATTAAGAATTGCAATTACTTGCATTTCCCTCCCTCATTTGCAGAGATGAAAGACAGTGAGAGTAGAACACTGCATATACTGTTGGACTTAGTTGATATTTTGATTAGGTTGATTTTTTTTCTGAATTTACTTTCACTTTTTTATTCTGTAATATAAGGAATGACTCTCTGGAAAGGGGAGGGATAGAGATATGATTTTTAAAAATGAAAGCAATATAAAAACAAGTGGCATCAGCAAGAATTTAAATTAAAGAAAAAAGTATTATGTTATTGATATAGCTTCTGTCCTGGTGCACAGAAGACTATTTTGTTTTGTTTCAAAAGACAGTTTCAAAGTTCTGTATGGAAATTTAACTCTGCAAATGAGTTCAAACATTTGAATGCTCCTACCAGGTTCACAAAGCCAAAAAAGATCCTAAAAGATCATCTAATGAACCCAATGGTTTTACACATGAAAAAAAAAAAAAAAACTGTAGCCTAGAAAGGGAAAGTGACTCAGTTACTTAGTGGTAGAATAAAAGTTAGAAGGACTCCATAATTTGTTTGCCTTCCTGAAAATTCTACACAATCCAGCAACATTATGAGATGGCTGATACCAAGTTTCTTTTCTACTGTGCTATATCTCTCTCTATGTAGAGAGGTAGGTGGAGAGGAATAAGTATTTAGATATAGATAATATGTATGGATAGATATATGTTTATATGTATAAGTATACATATATATGTATGTATATATATATATCAATAGACATATATAGAATTCTTAGAGTATTTTTGAAACTACTAGATGTTTAAGCATACATATAAATACATACACACACATACATACACATATTTATGTCCTTAGATGAATTTTTAAAGCTACAATTCTAATCCTGCCTCAGTCTTAGAAATGAGAGAAAAGACATGGTATGACATGAGGGAAAAGACAAATATGGTGTATTTTTAATGACAAGGAGTGACCTGGTCTTTTGACAGTGATGTCTCTGACAGAATAAAGCAGCCTAAAAAGAATCTGGCAGCAATGTAGACAAGTACCATCCATAAAATTATGACTGTTTATTAACTGCAAAAAATGCTATGAAAAGTTAGAGAGAATATATGCTCACAGGCAGTGAAAGGCTATAATGTCCTAGAAGTGCAAGAAAGTAAACAAAATAAAATAAAATAAAAGGGGGAAAGGGATGGAAAAGCAAGGAATTAGAGGCAAGGGAAGAAGTTGGGGGGAAGGGGAAGAAGAAGAGTGGAGATGAAAAGAAGAATGAAAAGAAAGAAAACCTGTAAAGTATTTGGAGGGGAAAGCAAAGGAAAGGGAATGAACAGGAGCCATTCAGACCTTTAATCTGATTTTAATTGGGAAGGATACACGTGTACAAGATAGAGAATGCATCCTTGAATGCATGTTTCCATGTCTTGGTCTTGTTCAAGCCCCTGGCTGACGGAGCCATGTGTGAAAAAACAGTTTCCCTCCTGGAAGGGATTATGCCCTCTGACTTTCCAAAGACTTCTCTCCCCTTCTCTACATCAATAAAACTCGATGGTGTTGGGTGTGCAGCTGCTAGCCTGAGGAGTGAGGGGCAGACTTAAACTGGGAGGGAGCAAAGCTTCTGAAACCTTCCTCCATACCTGGCCAAGGAGTAAGCTTTCTTTATACACATACATGTGCATGTCCATAATAAAGCTAAGAATTTATGCATAATTACCAAATTAGCAACATGAGAAAAATAGTAGATTTTTTTTTGTTTGTTTGTTTGTCGAATAATGATCCAGGACAAGGGTTTGCAGTGGCAGCTGGGGGAGCAGGAGCCGATCTTTGAGACCAAGCTGCCATCTAGTGTTCATTTTCCCAAAGTCCTTCCCAAGCTGACAGTCTGCCTCATTTACCTTCACAGCTGGAGATGAGGGAAGTGTATTCTCCTAAATGTGTTAACTTAGCAGTGCTATACGCTAGAAACAAATTAATATATAATTCTTCTGTGTCTTAAGGTCATTACTGTCGAGGCATAAATTAATAGAGCTATTCCAGTTAATTCATTTTGGCATTTGCTTCTGCATGTCTGAGCACATATGTGGAAAGAAGCCTGTGCTCATTTCTTCAGGAGAGGGGATGGGAAATGAGAAAGTCCTAAAAGCAGCTTAGCCAAAGGAACAAACTCCATGACCTCAAAGCTTGGGGAGGGTTGTGAATTTCCGATTCACCAGCTTCTCCATTCTCACTTGCCTAAGCTGGGTCAGAGCTGTGCACTCTGCCTCTGACAAGATCCAAACCGAAAATGAAGGGCATGATGAGATTTTCCTCCTCCCTCGTGGATTGGGAGCATTTTCCAAAGAGCTGTCATTCAACTCATCAAAAGACCAGGGCTGTGGCCATTTGCTGATCATAAGTGGTCCGATAGAAAACGCAAGATATTTGCTTCCAAACCTGAAAATGGCATCATTAGTGTATTCAGAGCAAACTAGTCATTGACAAGATCACAAGGATAATTACTAGCCCTGACTCTGCTTACCAGAGTGCTTCATGTTCCCTTCATCTCCATCCTTTCCTGCTGCTCCCAGGATGACTGGATTTCAGAGCATGTCTCTGCAACAGAGTTTCCCTATTAACACCTATCGGGAAAACAATTATGGCCCTAGGAAGGAAATAGTTCTCTGATTTCTTTAAGGCTAGGTTTTAGAATGGATTTACAAACAGCCCAAGCTGGACTAAAGATCCTCCAGGAAACTGGTTACAGATCATTAGTTTTTGCTTCCTTAGTTCATTTTTGTCTTCCATCTTTGTTTTTTCAGTTATTCTGACACCATCTTTTCTAGCAGCCAATTATATAGCAATGGGGTCTCAATTATTCATAACCAGGAAAGAATGATATGGATCAGAATCCATCGTTTTCTTCAAACTTTATTTTCACCAATAGTTACTGTCATGAGTATATAAATTTTAAAATCCCAAACAAAAGTCTCAGAAGGGGCATTGGTCCCTTTCTTTGCTATTAGCAAACTAAACAGAATTCCATTGAAGAGGTTTCCCCCCTTTGATAGATTCCCCACTGAGTGATATTTACAATTCTGTCAATAATTACAATTCCCCATCCTGTGTTATGCCTTTTAGGAGAACTGCCACTGAGAAACAGAATGGACCACTCTGAGATTCATTTCCTGCTAGTCTGATCAATTTATCAATCAATCAGCACCTATTTATTAAACACTTGCAATCTGTTCAGAAGAAATATTAGCTATGTATCGGATCTTCCAGGAGCTTAGGGCTTAACTGAAGAAGAGAAGACTGTACTTATGTAGCAACACAAGCAATATAAAATCCTAAATAATGAAGGGCTAGATTGTATGATATAATCTCCAAGTGTTACAGGAGTTCAGGGTACCCTACTGCCATTTTCACATCAAATTTTTGCATCATGAATATGGACATATGCCTTCACTCATCCCTTCAGACCATAGTAATCATGGTACAATTTTTGTTGTCACTCTGGGCAATTCCCTTAGCTCAACCACCACTATCTGAATTACTAATTTTGGTCTGGCCTGGGTCCCTAAATGTGGGATCTTCAAAACTGCAGGGCTCTGGCCTCTGTTCTAGCTCAGTAAGTAGAGAAACATACAAGGAAAATGTCAGCTGTAACCTGAGAATTGAAGAAGATGGATATTCAGAGTAAGGAGAACACTGCAGGTGAGATGAAGGTATCATCAAAGGTATAGAGATGGGAAAAAGAGCATTGTGTTCGTGTGACAATGAGAAGAATAGCCTGAGTGGAGCAAAAGGGAAGAGCCAGATTGTGCTGGGGCCTGGCCAGACTCTAGGAGGACACATAATGAATCCATCAAAGGATATGATCTCTAGAATGAGAGGAAGACAAGCTTTAAAAAAATTAACCCCTATCTACCAGAGGATTTGCCCACTTTTCACTTTTGTCATGGACCTCACTTGTCTCTGACCTACTTCTGGGGAAGTTGGATATGTAAGAAGCAAATGATTAGTTTTTCCTATTGCACTGTTACCGGGAGCTAGTTTCCTACTTCAGGGTTGAATAATGCACTCAGCCGCATTAAACAGACAATTAATTTATCCCCATGGCTGCCCACTACCCAACCTTAGTATACTTCTTTTAAAAAGAAGAAGGAAAAAGAAGAAACAAATAATGCTTAGTTTGCTTTAGCTAGTGTGGTATTTTAAAAGTACAAAAGAATACAGAGAGAGAATATAAAATCACTGCTATAAAAGACAATTCAGGTCAGTTCTAATGGTCTTGTGATGGACAGAGCCATCTGCACCCTGAGAAAAGATTATGAGAACTGAGTGTGGCTCACAATATAGTATTTTCATTGTTGTTGTTGTTGTTTACTTGCTTTTTGTTTTCTTTTTCATTTTTTTCCTTTTTGATCTGATTTTTCTTGTGCAGCATGATATTTGTGGAAATATTATAGAATAATTGCACATGTTTAACATATATTGGATTGCTTGACATCTAGGGAAGGGGATAAAGGGAAGGGAGAGAGAAAAAATTGGAACACAGGATTTTGCAGGGGTGAATGTTGAAAACTATGTGTGTGTTTTGAAAATTAAAAAAAAAATTAAAGAACTCTCTTGAAATGAATTTGTATATGTTTTGTATTAATTTGTTGTTATACCACCAATAAAATGAAAGATGCTTGAATAAAAAAAAAGAAAAAGAAAAAGAAAAAAATCACTGCTATAAGAATTATCCTCAACACCTCTGGATCAGCATGTCAAATGTTACTTTATAATATTGTTACAGAGAAATCAGAGCAGATGAGTAAGAAGGATCTTCACACAAAAGAATGGAGTGTTATTACATCATTTTTGTATTTATATTTTGCAATCAGAAGATGCACTGAACTTCAGTAAAGTGACCAACACATTGCTTGCTAAGAAATATGAGGCTTTCAGATTTCTAGATTAATTGGCCACATCCCAAAACCTGCCCAATTGAAACAATGTCAGGCCCCTGCACTATGGAATGCCCATTCAAAACCATCCTGCCATAGACTAAAGGGAATGGCAAAAAAATTCAGGCTACTAAATGAGAAGCACTTAGTAAACTCCTATGGCAAAGAAGGACTAAAAAAGCTGATCTTTCAAGAACTTCAAAAAGCTACCTAAATGGTTTGCCATTAACCTGGCAGACATTGATGTTTTCTGAAGGGCCCTGTTCATTCTGATAGCATGTGATTTTGTGGACTTCAATTTGTTCATGTCATTCTCCTACTTAAAATCCTAAGTAGTTCCCTGAGGTCTACAAGATTTGAGTCAAACTCTTCAGTCTTGCATTTGAGGACATTAATAATCTAGCCAAACATATACAAACTGTTTATCTCCTTCTATTCATCCATATAAACTTTAGTTCAATTTGCCTGTTGACTTATCATCTCCTGAACATGCTTTTCTATTCCATCAATTCTTCATACTATCTTCCAAACTAGAAAGGTCTTCTCTTTTCTTCTGTATATAAATTCAACTCACTCTTCAAGGTACAACTCTTCCTACTTTTCAATGAAATCTCTTTCCTGTATAGCACTATATGAAATTTTCTCTTCCCCATTGAAACTAATATTTTGGCATATCTTATCAGCATTACTCATATGTCATAGCTCACATACTATTTTAGCATTAAGTATTGGTTTTGTTTTTGATTTTGTTTTGCGTTTCGCTACAGCTTGAGACAGGGTCTTAAACTGCTTTATCCCTAATATAGCACCTAGCACAGTTCCCTGTATATAGTATGTGTTCAACATAAGCGACAGGATATAATTGGGAAGTCACTTTATTGGGTGTGCAGAGACCTAAAAAAAACCCTAACTTTAGTATTATTTTTCTTTGAGATCTTAAGGTTATCACTTCTCATTGGGTCTGAGTTTTGCCATTTATATGTGAGGAAAATTAGACTAAGACTCTAAGTTTAATTTACTATCACCAGTCATAAGGATAAAGACTGAGTATAAAAAAGTTAGAGGTACAGATTCTGATACAAATTATTTTAGAATGAGAATTTTTTCTTTACCAATATTGCAGAAACTCTTTTATTCCTATCCATTGATAAGACAGAGAGGTGCTACACTTACTCTTTATGTGAGTTACATCTTTGTACAGCAGTTTCCAACAAGGAAAAACACAGATTAGAGAGAGAACAAGACATGTTTTTAAAGGCAAGGCAAGGATTGAGCCAACAAAATTGGTTCTGTCTTCAGGTCCAAGTTCTTTCTGTTACCTTGGTAAAAGGAACCAGCAATATAACAAAAATATTTTTCATTCTCTTGGTAAAAAGCAAGAGCTAAGGGGACAATTAATCAACAAATATTTATTAATTTAGCGTCTATTGTGAATTCAGTGTTTAATAAAATGTATTTAATAAAAAAAAACTGTTTCAAAAGGTCAAACGTATGGCCTACGAGCCCCATGCAGCTTACAAAATGCTTTTAAAAACAATTCCATGTTTTCTCTACCTAATCTTTATCCTTCCAATGATACTAAATTAGATCTTAGAGATTGTTTAGTCTCATTTTACTGCCAAAACCAGATTAAAAAGTAATTGTGAAATGTTTAACAGAATAAATAAAAATAAAATAGAACATATATAATGTTAATTTGTGGTTTTCTATGTCATTTATATTGTCATAACTTCCATCTGTTTCTTTTTGCACCACTGCAAGTGGATAGGACATACTAAAAATAGCAGGTGAAAGAGATACTTGGACATTTGGTCATTCTTGGGCTCAGCCAGTAGCCAGGATGGAGTTTTATTCTAGTTTGAATGAATTGCCTTTCTCTGCCACAGATTCACTTATTCTCCTTGAACAGATTCATTATGTCCTCAAAGATGGGATATTTGATTTGTCTCCTTACTACCAAGTCCCTCCATTAGTGAAGTAGTTTATATAAAAAGGGTCATCTACTCCTTCTTGATTCCCACCCTGGATATTGCCAAGAAGCATCTAGGGACAAAGTCAGCTGGTAAAAGAGCTATATTTAGCATCTCAAAGCTGTATTCTTTAGGACCACAATAGGTTACTAAAGCATACATAATTCTAAATAAACCACATAAGGAAGGCTCTTCTAAAAAGGAGCACCTGCCCCTGGCCCCTACTCTTTCCTTTTCCTTTCCTCACTCCATCCACCCCATAATGGATTTGTAGTGTTGGCAACATTGCCACTATTAATGATCCAGACCCCTCTACATAATGGCCTCCTGGTGCTGGCCATTATAGATGAGATGTACGTTATTTATAAATTAGTTCTCTTGTTCCTGCATATTCCTGAGTTTATCATCATTAAGGAGAAGAAATGTTTCTCAACAAAAGGCCCAGGTACTATGGTGATAGACACAATAGTAATGCTTAGATACACAGATAGGCATGTTTCCATTTTGGTCTTTTGTATCCATTTTCACTTGTCCCAGATATGCCATATTCTGATTCTCAGGGTGAAGAATGTTTTGAAATGCATTTGCGTATTCATGGATTGTTGGCTGTATTCAAATTTTTATATTCAGCTAATATTTAAATGTATTTAGGAAACAGGCATCAATTTAGATTTGCAATGTGGTATGAAATATCATAAAGGGAAATCACTTTCAGGCTGTTAGATGTAGAGCAGCCTGGGAGATAGATAGGTTCAAAACATCTGTCAACCCACAAAATTTTCGTGAACCCTTTCCACTCTCAACAATGTCATATCTGTGATGTATCTGATAATAGAAGCATAAATGCCTGAAGAAATATCGAAGCAATGGAGTGAATCTAGTCTACAATTATTTTATTAAAATTCTTACTTGCTTGCTGCTTGAGTTCTTTGAGGGTCTGAGCCAGTTCTCCTGTGCCCATTTCTACTATTTCAGTAGACTGAAAAAAGGACTGAAAATCAGGACCTCAGGGCTATTCCTGGAACTCAATCAGCATATAATACATTATAAATCTGAGTACTGGGCTTACCTACTCAGTACTTAGGGCAAATTAAGTGAGTTCATTGATAAAGGAAACTGAGGGGTCAGCATTGTTGGTTTGATCCCCACGGTCACAAGTTATGCTCCAACCCCTGGTCAACTATCTTGCCCTTCTATTATTAAAGTTTTAAAACATGTCAGACGTTGTACTGAATATGAAAGCAAATAAGAAAGTCTCTGCCGAGAAGTTTAAATTCTAAAGAGAAAAGACAGCCCATATTAGGGGGCTGGAGAGTAGGATGTCATGCCTGCAGTGACATGGCAGAGATATGAGAGGTTCTGTATGATGCTTGTGTGTGTGTGTGTGTGTGTGTGTGTGTGTGTAAAATTTCCAACCATCCAGGAACAGGGCCAGCTTTTACAGATGGGGTTAGTAGAAACATCCAAATTCCATCTGTGGCCTGAGACAAATGGTACCCTGTGGTAGGAAGTGTCCTTTTTCCTCCATGTGGCAGGGGGCTGAAGATAGACAATGAAGAAGGAGGTTGCCTAGCTATGTTGATATCTGCCTTCACTCGAGAAAAGATTACTCATGAAGGCACCCCTGGCCCATACCCCAGATTCCAGAGGCACATAATCTATATTCATAAAGCACTTTAGGATAATTAAATATCAGATTCGAGGACAGTACAAGCTACAATTAATCACAGAAACAAAGATGCCTCTCTGCAGCTAGATTCAGTGCACAACTAGTAGGTGCTGAGGAAGGTACTTTAATTCTTTCAGGGCAGTGGGCAAATGCATTAAGGTGCCAAAGCCATAATTCACTATGTGACCCCCTCCATTGGCCTGAGTGAGTTAATTCCCTTCCCTTGTTCCCAGACTGACTCCTAGTCAGTAATTTACAGAGGGAGAGAAAATGGCTGAAAATGTAAGGAATCATTGCTACAAACCAGATTCTAGGGTCCCCCTCAAAGGTAAACAAAATGTCACCATCTCTAAGTTGCATGTGATTTTTATCTTATACTAACTCATATTGTAAACTTTGTCACATACCTTTATCTTGCTACCCCAACTAGTTTTAAGCTCCCTGAAGACAGTAGAAGTTTGCAGAATACTTCTACAGACACCCACCCAAATGCCTTGCATGTAGCAGCAACTCAATAAATATTGATTGACTTTTTTTTTTAATTTACTCAGAACTGAGCAGATGTTGTCATGGTGTTATATCCAGAGCTCCTGTCTTCTTCTTTTCCATTCTTAAGCCTTCCCCAACAACACACATTGGTGGGTTTAGTGTGAGTGATCCTCACTTTTTTTAAAAGGCTACCTGTCCCCCTCCAAATCCTGTTCATTTCTTCCTTCTATTTATGAGCAATGTCATTGTGATTCTCTGGCCTGTCTGTTCCAGGGAAATGACCAACAGTCCCCAGCCCCCACAAATGTACTCCTAGTCACTCAGCTCATTTGTTGGGGATGAATAATTGAATCCAATTAATACACCCTGGCTATTCATGGCCAAGTGAGCTCTGACAAGAGTCAAAGCAAAGCGGAGGTGGTAGGACCATTAAATCTAAGAGCCCGTGCCTTCCCCATAGCATTAGAGTTAAGTGCTGTGTTTAGCACAGTGTTGCTAAAATGTGTTTGGTTAAATCATGGATAGAAAATGTTCACATCTCCCTGAGCCAGCTCCATTCTTCTTCTCTTGGGTCTCTCTCAGAGACCTCCCCAGGAAATTTCTACACTCCTTCTTTACAACTTGGTTCAAAGAGAAGAGCTCACTGTTTAGCATTTATATGTATCTCTGTTATTATTCTGATATTGTGAAAATTGCAGTGTGATCTAATGGAACTAGGATGGGGCCAACAGGAGAATCAAGACACCTAGATGCTAGGACTTCTCATGTCATAAGCTAACTCTGTTATCTCAGACAAATCACTTCCCTTGGCTTTGTATTCCCTTACTTGCAAAGTGGGGATGATCACATTTGCCCTTTCTCCCTTACAGTATAGTTGCTAGAAAGAAAATTAGAATTAATAATAAAAAAAAAGATTTTGAGAGAGTAAAATAAATGAATGTACTATGTAAACGAAATATTATAGATTAATTTTATTGAAGAGGTAAGGAAATACAGGCACAGTGAAGAGAAAGTCTAAAAGACTGCAGTTAATACTAGGGAAGGAGAGAGAGAGAGAACCTGGTCAGTTGTTTACTCCCACATTTCCCCTTTCTCCTGTCCCCCACTCAGATGGAAAAACAGATAGTTTGGAATGTCTCTGTTTGCATCTGTAAAATTCCCAGAGAAAAAGCTTTGTAGAGGGAGAAAGGCAGCTGAAATCAAACCTCAATTACTTTTCTCTTTCCTTTCAGATCCCCTGATTTATTCCCTCCATGAGACAAGTGGCATTTGGAATTAAAAACTCCAAACCCAGAGGAATAAAGAATAGGAAGATGAGAAGATAAGCCATCCAAAATAGACAAAATAGAGTAATAGAGTAAGTTGGAACAGGAGAGGAGGAGAAAACAAGGACAAAGAGAAAGAAGAAAAAGAGTGAGAGGAGGGAGAGAAAGAAATGTGTTCATGCTTTATTTTGATACTTAGGTGAGTTGCCATTTAAAGGGCCAGATGTCTTCATTTTCTACAGCTAGGATTTAAAAGACAGAAACCCAATTTAGTTGCTCTTTTCTCTAATAAAAAATATGTTTTATCCCAATGGAAGAACGTGTTTCTTTCTGCCAATAAGTGTCAGCAGCTAATCTGAAGCCTTCAATAAAACAATCCCATTAAATAATTTAACCAGGAAAAAGCCACTGATGGCTGTGAAATAATGTATAGATTTCAGATGGGTCAACCTTTAAAGCCGCAAAAGAGGAAATGTGAGAAATGGGTTTCTGGAAGCACTGGGGCATTCCCCGGCAGACTGAAAAGGAAACCCATTAGAGCCAAGGAATGGTAAATAGCTGCCTTAAACATATTTGCTGACACAGTGTTGTGTTAATGTGCAAAATACACTTTTCCTATAGCCATGAGAGAAATCTCTCAGAACCCAGTTCCTATAAAATAGGGACTGTGGGACTAAATCCATTGTTCTCTCTGAAAATCAATGGGCAGTTTACCCCATAGAGTCATTCAGATTTCAAAGGGCAGTGGACATTAAAGAGTAGTCCAGTCCAAAAGAAACAGTGCAAGAGAATGAAGAGAGCTTCAGATTAAGACCAAAGTGACCTGAACTCTAGGGATAGGATAGTCAGTCACTCACTTTATAAGTCCAAGCAAGTCATTTGCCTATTAATCCACAGAAAGCAACCCAACTCCAAAGGGATGGAGTGAAGCAGATGCAGCTGCAATGCAGAGAAGCATACCAGTGTTTCCATTTCAGCAGCCATTGCAATTGGCCAGTATTTAAATATATGTTGATGGGGTTGACCCTTAGACTTTATGATTCTGCAGGCACAGAATGATCGATTTGAGGAAAGAGAGGAGCTGAGTAAAACCTTTACATCAATAAAGTCAAGCAGCTGCAGTGGTTTGGGGTCCCTGGGAATTTTCTCTTCTTTGTATAACAGTGTGCCCTACTAGAGCATCTCCCATTCTGGGAAGACAGCCAGGATGGGCCCTTTGTGTTTCTCCCTGAGGACATTTTTGGATGCCTCAGTCCAAGTCATCAAAGTGGCCTGAAGTCTAGGCATGTATCACATCACTTAAGAGTTTATCTCTGATGATTAATGCTTCAAATCTATGTTCCTCATCCTGCCTTTGGAGGCCCTTCCCCTTCTCCCTTCCCTGTTCCCCAGAGTATATTCAGCACTTGTGTTGCTTCACTGAGGACTTAGAAGAAATAAGAGACCTGAAATTATCCTCTCTTAGGGGTATCTTCATTGATTGATGAGATGATCCCACCCTATCAATGTGACAAAGCTGTTGAAGAATGAAATGAAATAGTAGCTATGAAGACTGCTTCAGAAACTATAAAGCACTAAATGAATGCAAGATATTATAAGACCATATCTATCTTCTTTTTTTAACATTCCTTACTGACATCCATAAAAAGAATTGTTACTCTTTTTCAATACTGAATATTTCCATTTATGGATCTCACAAACCTTTAGGGTGAGGAGTAGAGGCTCAGAATGTCTCAGAATGTACTTAGCAGAAACTCAGCCCTTCCCAGTAGAGGGGCTTGTCAAGCATTGTCATAGTAACTACTGCCTGCTCGCCTCCCCCTCCCCACATCAATCACTCTATGTCTTCAGAACCATAAATTCTAAGGGTCAAAACCAGCAATACACATTTAAATAACAGTCAATGCCAACAACTGCTGAAATGGGAGCGCCAGTGGGCTTCTAGTCATTACAGCTGCACCTACTTCATTTCATTCCTATTGTTTATGTTGCTTTCCTTATTACACTAAGGCAAATGGTTTACCTGGACTCTCAGACAAAATAATTGATAGAATCCAGGTCTCCTTAGTCCTAACCACTATAACTAACTGAGAAAAATGAGGAGGAGGAGGGGGAAGCAAATACACACTATCTGACCAGTGTCCTTCCTATTGGTCAATATACCAGAGAGATATAGGAACAATTCCATGTTAGAGACACTCCCTACATTCTGCTCTTAATAAAACAAATATTCTTTCTAAAATCTAGTTTATCTTGATCTTATTCTTACCCTTCAAACAATCAAAGTCATCAAGATTATGACCACTCTAATATCCCACCAAACTCTAATCATTATCTTTCTTTTTTCAAAAATACTTAAGTTCATTCAATTTCCACATTTCTATACAATCTCCCCCATCTCCTACAAGCTCTTGAGGACTGGAAATGTCTTTTGCTCTTTTTATATTCCCAGGACCTAACATGTGCCTGGAACATGTTTAATACATGTTTATTGATTAACTAGTATATTTTCTTGAATTGCATTTCACTTGCTTCCCACCCACCCACCCACCCAAGTGTCACTGAATTTCTCTAATTACAATGATAATAGAATTGTTCCTTCTAAGATTCCTTGTCTCCTATTCCTCTCTACAACTGGCTATCATCAAAAAGGCCAAGAATATCACTCTCCTCGGTTCAAGGGATCTGGGATAGTGTTTAAAGTTGTCTAGTGCTGCTACACTTGAGTAAACTTTTTTACTGCCCTTCTCAGTGCTCCCATTTGAGGTACTCACTTCCTATGGTATTCCTTCTTGTCCTTCTCTTGAAGGACTAGTCAATGCTAATATTCTATCTACCTGAATCCTATGAACTTTCAGAATTCTGAAAAGAGGAATCAATTTCTGATTCATAAATCTCCACTTGTGATTTATAAGCCCTGAGCAGTAACTTTAATTACAAGTTCTTATGCAACTGAAGGTGTCTTTTCACTCTTACAAAGTTCCTAGGATAGTCATCCTCACCAGAAGAAAGAAATCAGTTGGCCCCTATTCTTAGGTTAGTCTGATTCAAATCTCTAGTTGTTAGAACTGTTAACTAAGAAATGTTGTGATGGGGTAGCATAAACTGTCCAGGGAAAGTAGCAGGAAATATACCATCAAATCGATTTTTTTTCAGCATCAATACTCCCCTGCATGAACAGAAACCACTGCTACAGTGACCTTTGTGAAAGGGGAAGGACTCACTTTGACTGAGTCCATTCTATGAGATACCTGTTTTAATGTTTTTTGTTGTTGTTGTTGTTTTGTTTTATTTTTGTTTTGTTTTGTTTTTTGCTAAAGAGGTACTGAACTCTATTATTGTTATGATGTTGAAAGACTTTTAGCACCTTTTGAATTTGGCACCCTTGGACCAAACCCCAAGCCCTCCCAACCTAATTACTCAGCATTTTGCTTTGTTAAATGTTGTTAGGCAATGTTATCCATAACAAACAAATTCAGAAACGAATCATTGACTTTGAAGGCTAATTGAGGCACGGATTGTGCTGCCTATACCACTGCTACCTGAACACTATTCCTGAAGACATATTGACCACATGAAAAACTAGCCAGTTTGAGTGATATGATATTTGCCAGGCTAGTGGCTTGTTTTCTTGTCACTTCAAGCCTCTGTGTAAGACTTTCTTCAACTGAAACTATTCATTCAGGGAAAGTTTTCCTTTTAAATAGCATGTCCCACCATGTTAACAACTATGAGTAATATAATTTCTTAGCACTCCAGAGTAAATACTTGTACTTAAAATTTGATCCTTAACCCTAAATGAACAATCATTCCATGTAATCAGGGGAAAAGACTTAGAAATGCCAACAGGACTTTTCCTGGAACTGGCTGTCCTCTTTGCCCTGAGTGGTTGTCCCAGCAGTCTGGGTAATGGTAGAATTTAAAATAAATACAAAAATACTTCCCATCCTTGTATAGCCATTTTATGAGAGACTGGGGCCTATAACAAGATTTTCTTTGTTCAGTCTTTGGGTCTCTTGCTTGAGCTTTTAGATCAAATATAAACTCCCCTTCAAATGCCAAAAAAGGGAGTTTATGTTTGATCCTAAAAGTGATAAAGAGCTTATTGAGTAGAGGAATAAACTGGTCAGCTCTTGGCTTTATGAACATCATTTTGTCAGCTATGTGGAAGATGAATTAAAGTGGGAAGATTTAATTGGAGACCATTGCAATGGTTCAAGAGAGAAGTTTGCTAAAGTTTTGACTGTAAAGGGGATGAGTATGTTATAGGATAAGAAATTATAATATTTGGCAATTAGATAAAATATGCATGACAAAAGAACAAATGGAATAAAAAATAACATTAATGTTTCTGATCTGGATTTTAGAAGGATGATGATTCCCTTAACATTGATAACTATATGTGGAAGAGAGGAAGATTTGGAAGGAAAGATGATAAATTCTGTTAAGGATATGTTGAGCTTATAATGTTTCGAACCATCCAATTTGAAATATCTAAAAGGCAGTTTGTACTATAGGACTAAACTTCAAAAGTGAGACAGAAGCTGATATTTACATTTGGGAGTCATCTGCTAGAAATGATTAATAAAATCCAAATGAGCATATAAGGTCAACCAATCAGAATGTATATAGAGAATAGAAGCCTAAGACAGAGCTATGGGGTTCAGCTGCAATGAGGATGGGGCACAATACAGGTAACTACATAGAAAAGAAATTCAGAAGGAATAGATGCCTTAGTTAAAGAATCCAAAGAATGATCAGTGCCATAAAAACACAGAGGAAAACGTGCATCCAGGAGGCAAGAATGGTGAAGAATAATGGCAAAACTTATAGCTGAGAAAGATGGAAATTATCAAAGGTATATAAGATTTATCAGTTAAAACATTACCAGTAACTTTGGAGAGAACAACTTTCATTGATAAGGCTGGAAACCAGATAGAAGAGAAAGTAAGAAATAATCTTTAATTCTTGCTTAAGCAATTTTCAAAATACTACCATCAGTGCCATTTTCTCTAAATCCAGGATAGCTCAAGCTTGGCAGAACTCAGTGACATAGGCACACAATGCCATCTTCCCTGTCAGATGTTCCAATATGGATATAATAATACTGCCCTTAAAAAGGACACAATCCCAAGGACATGCCTGAAGTGCTAATTCTTTCCTTTGAGAGAGCAACAGAGGTGGTGTCCATTCTGTGAGATTTGGGGGGCACACAGATCCTGTAATGGTTTTTAATGGCAAAAAGTTCTCATTAGGCATTTAATAGTAGTTACAAGAAACTTTTTAACACAATGTTAAAATGCTGTCTGAGGCAACCGAATTTAAATTGGTACCAAAGTCAAAAAAAAAAAAGACTTAATCTTAACGTGGGGGGTATTTTGGCTTCTGGCTAATTATACTGAGGTAAATATACTAGTTAATAGATTCAGGTATAGTCTAAAGAGTCTTAAGTACTTCTTTTTCAGGGAGAAGCTTTCTAGGCACTACATACTGGTAGATAAGAACAGAGATTCAGTAGTCGGTCCTGAAGAGCTGAAATCCAATAGCTAGAAGCAGATATATGCTCTCCATATATGCTTTTATAGATCCTAGGAAAGATCAACTTTAAAAGGCAGGGGGTGATATGGAGTTGGTACTTTGAACTCAGAATACTTCCAAGAAGTCTAAGTTTTTTCTTTTTTTTTATTTTTGCCTTTATCTCAGAAGCCAAAAAGACATATCTCAAAGAAACCTACATTGGAAATATAATTTCTAACACAAAGATGACTTATCCAGCCAAAAAACCATGTTAGCAGAAATGAAAGAATAGTGTGATATTATCAGAGGTTATCAACAGCTCTACAATGGCTGGCCCTGGATATACATATTGCCAAAATGACTTCTTCATTTGTAGTCCTTGGTCACATATGTTCTCAGTGTGCCCTTCCAAATGGGCATGTGGTAACCTATGTAAGATGTGTCTGAGGGAAGATCTTTTGTGAGTTTATTTGATGTTGTTTAATTAAATGCTAATTTTAAACTAATATGGACTCTAGTTAGTTGGTGAATGTAAATACATGGAGTGATTGCTTTTAAGTAAGTTAAGTTTGGTTAATTTAAACATTGCCTCAAATCTGTAGCTGCCAGATTTTCTGACAATTCATGTTGGGGAGGGGAAGGAAATGCCCTAGATGCAAAAGAGCCATACTGTTCTAGAGTCCTGGAGACATCTTTGGATTTGATTCTTGCTCAGTAAACAACCCAAAGCTTCTCTATGCAGCTAAACTGCATCAGTATAACTATTCACTGAAAGAAGTAAGCCACCCCCTCCCTTTTCTTGCTTAAATGCATCAGCTAACACTGCCTCCCACACATTTGTTCACAGTCTATTTACTTGAGCAGGGATCCTTGGTATCCCTCTGATTCATTGATCTCTGCAATGCATCTCTAATTATAGTGTTAATAGAAGGAGAGTATATTGAGTAAGTGGTATATGAGAGCTTTTTGGCCCAAAGGTAGATTCAAAAAAAATTTGAAAACCACCATGATAGACACTATGTTTATATCTCTTATTCAATATAGTAGAATGTCTCAAAAGCTTTAGGAGTATAATGGGGTTTAATTCTCTGTTTTTGACTGATCCCATCAGCACACAGACTTCCAAACAAATGTGTGTATATAAACTTTTAGAACTAACATTAGAAGAAAGTTCAGTAGTTAGTCTAACCCTTTAATTTTAAAATTTAGGAAAGTGGGACATTAAATATGTTGCCAAATATCACACAGATACTAAATGTCAACACTAGGATTTGAATCCAGGGTCTCTTATAAATCAAAAACACCTTATAATGTACCACACTCGGTAGCCTTACTCAATACAAAGGGGTTTCCATTAGTGAGGTGGAAAAAGGAAATACCAAGCAGGGCTTATTTCTATCCTTCAGAGTCTATCATATGATCAATAATTCAATCCAATTATTATTGTTTAAAACACTGTATTTCTAATTCTTTGTTCTAACATTTAAAGCGATGCATTATTTACTTTGTTGCTGTTCAGTTACAACTGACTCTTTGTAATCCCATTTGATGTTTTCTTGGAAAAGATATTGGAGGGGGTTGCCATTTCTTCTCCAGCTCATTTTTACAGATGAGGAAACTAAGGCAAACTGGATTATGGGATTTATCCAAGGTCCCATAGCTCATAAGTGTCTAAGACCAGATCTGAAACCAGAATGATGAGCCTGACTCCAGGCCCATTGCTCTATCCACTGAACCACTTAATTGCCCCATTCTACCTATTCCCATAGTATATCTATATCTCCCATGAATCTTTAGCAAAATCTTTTAGTTAAACTATGCTTTTTAACATGACTCCATAACTTTCACTCTATCATTTCCTCTACCAATGATGCCATTTACACTTCTAGTTTGCTTTTGTATTTACGTTTTTAGTGCTTAGCACAGTTAAGAACTTAAAAAGTACTTTTTAATTTATTCATTCATACTTGGATTCTTCCAATATAATAATAATAATATTATTATAACTTTTTAATGATTAATGGAGAGTCACTGTGACAAGTTCATCTGGGTGATATCCTGGGGGAGGATAGTATTTCAGGTGTTTATTATACATAGAACCCATTCTGGAAAAATTCTTACTCACATAGATTGATAAGGTCTTCCATTTATAGACTCTGAGAATCTCTGAGAATCCTTTCTTCTCCTTTCTCCTCTGCTCTTAATTATATTTTCCTCTTTCTACTTCTTGTATTTCAGTTTTCTATTCTGTTCTCTACCTTTTCCCTTTCTTCTTTGTCATTTATCATTAATTCCCAATTTTCCTCCCTGTTTAGCTGGATGTGTTGTTTTTCCCCTTTTCCTTCTACATTCTTCATTTGCAACCATATTTTCTTTCCCAATGTTTTCTTATTCCCCTTCCTTTACCAGCATACATAGATAGAATTCAACCTTTGTATACTGGCTTGTAAAATCAGTTTTAGGAGAAGAACAGGCTCTGTAGTAATGGGGAAATGTTGAATAGACTAGGTTATCATATGAGAAGGTTGAAAACTAATTCAAGATAGAAGCTTCACTTCTTTAGGAAAACCTAGAATCAGAATTCTTTAGCTGTAAAGAACTTTAGATTTTATCTGGTCCTTTGTCCTCATTTTGTAAATGAGGAAATGAAACTCAGAGAAGTTTGAGTTCATACTCTGCCATCAGCTTATTATATGACATTGTCTGAGATCTCATGGGTAGAAAATGGCAAAGTGGAATCTAAACCCAGCTGCTCTAAATGGAATGAAAGTATTTTTTTCCTCTGGGCCATTCAGCTTCTCAGGTTTTTGCCAAGTCATTGAGAGGTTAAATATTTTGCCCATGCTCACAGGTCTAATAGGTGTCAGAAGCAGATTTTCCTGACTTTAAGACCTGTCCTATATTCACTATGATACCCTGCTATGCTCATGCCAATTAGACACTCAATTTCCATAACCTGACTGGGATTGTGGTGATAATGCTCACAATGGGACCAAGGAGTGAAAGGAAAACTAGAGAGGAAAAAAGAAAAACTGGAGAGGCTGAAGGATTAAAACACTATATCCTCCTTTTCCAGATCATCAGTGTTAGCAAGGTATTAGATTTACTAGTTAATTTCACTCACTTCCATCCTCAAAACCCTCTTTCTCCCCTATCCTCCCCATACACATCTCTGTGAGCTAGAGATTAGGGATTTATTTCAAGGCCTTACCAATCATATGCTAAGCTGGTACATCACTAAAGCATCTTCTGGGAGGACAGGTAGAAATCCAATCTAGGATTGAAAGCTGCAACTGTCATAGGTAAAAAATGCCCCCCACAGAAAGCTGCTATTGAGTCAGACAGTGGGAAGAATTATGGCAACGCCATCAGTGCTTCAGAGAAGCTACTGGTTAGTTCTATGCCAATGTGCCAGTCACCATGAACCCTCCCCTCCCAACCCCCCCCCCCACACACACACAGAGCAGAAGATGTTAACTTGTCTACCCTTCTAAGGACTGCCCTCCTAATTTCCCAATCCCATCATCCTCCTAGTCAGTCAGTAATGGCATTCAATGGCATGAATTGTGTTTCCAGGCTGTTATCAACTAAGTGTTGGAAAGGGTGAAGGGACAAAAAAATTGATGCTGGTGATTATAGTGGTGGAACTATCCCTACTGTATCATGACTAAACCAGACTCCCAATCTGTTGAGAAAAGGCTACATTCTAAAAAGACATGATCTTTGGGGGGATGAAAATGCCTCAAAATTTGGCCCATTCTAAGGATGACATGTTTTCTTTCAATCAATCAATATGTATTTATTTAGAAAATTACTCCACTGTCACTGATATACATTCATTAAAGTTCATGTCAAAGTTAGAAACGAGGATTACACCCATTGCATTCTCTGCTCTCTGGGAGCTTCCAGCCAAAACCAGAAATACTGACATAGACACATCTATACAGGGAATAAACAAAATGAAATTAAAAATTGAAATCAAAGTATGAGTGGACAGGACTGATGACAACTATTTAAGTACATATCCAACAACAGGAATTGGTATAGGTAAAGAAGAATGAAAAAAAACTTAATATTGGAAAAATCATAATGATCACATTTAGCCCTAGAGAAGGGATAAGAAAATGCATCCAAAACCACACCCCTCTTTTCAGTGGAGAGGTGGAGGGACTGTGAGAATGTACAATCAATATCTAGTTTGATTTTGCTGAGCTTTAAAATAACATCTTTGTTTCAGAGGAGACTATTGGTAGGGGAAGAGAAAGAATATATTGAGAAATAAACATAATAAAATAAAACAAAAGACCAATAAAAATCTAAAGGCAGAAAACAAAACAAAAATGTTATTTTGATAAGCATCTCATCTTTTGGGGGCATATTTACCAGATTAATTATTTGGTATAGATAAGTATCCCCAAACTTTGCTTCTGCCCATGTATTTGCCAGTCTTTCAAAATATTTTTGTATAGAAATTATAGTAATACAAAATCAGAACAGGTTGAATGAACAAACGTGAATAATGGCATTGATAGTGATTGAATAGCATTCCATAATAGAGTACCACTAGGCTCTATCTTTGGCACTAACTGTTCAAAATTTCTAACAATTACTTAGAGGAAGACAGAGTTAACATTCTTAGCACATTTATGGATGACATTAAGTTGGGAAGGATAAGCGATGTGTTGGGCGACAAACTCAAAATCTAAAAATGCCTGGATCTATAATTGCAACAATATAAGGGGTTCCCAAATTCCCCCTTTAGATCACTTCTTATTTATAATTTACTAGATAATTTCTAGACAGTTCCCTTAAATCCTGAGAACTAAATATAGTAAGATGAAATTTAAAAGGGATAAATGTAAAGTATACACTTGGGTCTTAAAATACCAATTGCACAAATATAAGAGGAGAAAACAACAGTTAGAACATAACTGAGGGTTCCAATGCAACACAAGCTCAATATGGGTCATCACTATAATGTAACAGCAAAAAAAAAAAAAAAAATCCTACAATCTTATCTTATTTTGATAAATGTTATTTCATGGCATGGATGTTCCCTCAACAAATGGAAATTATAATCCCTCTACAATGTTTCATTTTTGATGATTCATATGAATATCTTTCTGGCTAGGTGGTACAGTGGCTAGAGCTCTGGACCTGTAGTTAGAAAAAATCTACTTCAAATCTGATCTTAACCAACTATTAGCTGTTGGGCTCGTAATAAACCACTATCTGACTCAGCTTTTTCAACTGAAAAGTGGGGATAATAATAATAATGCCTAACTCCTAGGGATTTTGTGAAGATAAAATGAGATATTTATAAAACATTTTGTAAACCTTAAAGTGATGTATAAATATTAATTATTATTATTATTGCTATCATTATGGAAATCTTCCATAAATTATCTACCTCTTATATTAGAGATTTATATACCACTGTTTAAATATTTCATGGATCCAGAATATTATTCAGACTCTCCATTTGTTGTCATTTATTCTTGCCACATGTCTAGGCCACCTCCCTTTCTGATCATTTGTACTCTTGATATGTTTTTAATATTATTTCATGCATGCAACATATCTTTGAAAACATTCTCCAGTAGGTTGATAATCATAATTTGTCTTTCCATTGTTGTCATTTTGATTATTTTGGGACAGTAGTATTTTGTAATTTGTAACTGTGTTGGAAGTTACCATTACCAGGAGAATATTGATATTAAACAAACTAGAAGCATAATGGCTGTAATGAAATAGTATGCCTTGTATTCATGACAAGATAAGGGCAACCAAAATGTTAAGAAGTCTTGAAATTATGTCACACAAAATTTATTTGTAGGTAAATAACCATGTTTACTTTAGAGAAGAGATGATTTGGGAAAAAGAGGCATAGTAATTACCTCCGAGTATTTAAAAAGATGCCAAGTAGAAGAAAAATCAGACTTGTTTGGTTTACTCCAAGAATGAAAATTTAGAAGCAATGGGTATACTTTTAGAGAGGTCAAATTAGGTGAATGTAAGATTTCTTTTTTAATTAAAGCTATTCAAAAGTATAATAAAGTGCTCCAGCAAACATTGGATCCTTCTTTTCTGGAAGTCTTTATGTAGAAGCTGAATTAACTAGTTTTCAAAGACATAATGAAGGAAATTCCTGCCCATTTCCAAGTTTGACTAGATGACCACTGAGGTGAGAAAATTGAAAGAAAGGAATCCACACAGGAGATGGGAGCTCTAAGCCAGATGTGAACCACAGGTTTCATAGCCCCTAAGATCATTAAGATAATACATTTACAGATGGAAGGGAATTTAAAGGTTTTACAATTTGACCTCTTCATTTTATAGATAGAGAAATTGAAGACCAGAGAATTAAATGACTTGAGCAAAGTCACATAGAAATTATGTAGCAAGAATGTTCTTCCAATGAAGGGCTTCTTATTCCAAATCCAATAAGCTTTACCATGCTGCCTATACTAATTTTAATTTTAATATTTTGAGCAATATTTAATTTCATTTTCCAGATTAATTTCAAACCTGGTTATAAAGGGCTAATTCAAGATAGTATATTGCTATGCAGAGTGAGTTTATGGTAGAGAAAGCAGCCTAGGCATTTGTTGGCTGATTATCCTGTGATGGTCATCAGAAAAATATCAGTTTCTTAGAAAAGCATACCCCATGGAGAGTAATTAACAAAACTTAGCAAGAGATTCAAATAGAAAGTAGTCTAGTAAAAAAAAAAAATGCAAACAAACAAAAACACAAAACAAAACATGTTTTCCCTTCCTGGATAATTAAAATAGTGACAATCAGGCTTAAGAAATGTGTCACTCAAGCCATACAACCAAAGGGACCAACATCTTGGAGATATTCCAGATTCTTATGATTCATTCTTTGCATTTGTATACCTACCAACTAATAGAAGGACAGACATTAAATAAATACCTCTAAGATGATATCCTAATGCTTTCAATGCAGTCTTTATCTATACAATGACTTTCTCTCATTTAGAGTTTATTTGCAAGATAATATGTTTATCTTGGATCAGTTGAATATAAGAGTAGTATCCTAAATCAGAGCTACATTGTAATATGTTTAACTACATTGGTTGCCAGTTGGTTTACACCTTGAAGTCACCTTTCACTACTGGGACACAAAGTGAAACTTTTGGACACCTGTAAAGGCTGATGAGACATAGCTGGCCAAACTCCAAGCTACTGGTTGATCTTCTTGCTGTCTCTTAAGGAGGACAAGCATGTGCCTGTGATAAGTGGAAGATTAGCTGAGATAGCTAGATGGTTTAGCATATAGATTGCTGGGCCTGGAGTAAGGAACATCTGAGGTCAAATCTGTCCTCAGATCCTTCTAGCTGTGTGACCCTGGACAAGTCATTTAATCATATTTGCCTTAGTTTCCTTATCTATGAAATAACCCTGAGATGGCAAATCATTCTAGTGCCAAGAAAATCCCAGATGTGATCATGAAAAGTTGAACATAACTGTAACAACAAAACAACATCAAGAATCTGATCCATGGGACCTCATTCACAAAGCCTTAAATGTAAGTAAAGGAGGGATTTCTCTATATGTAATGCCTGTGATATCATAATTTGTGTTTAGAATATGGAATTCAATTATCTAGAAGATATCAGATTTGTGGACCAATAAGGAAAATATAGTCTTGATAAAAGAACAGTGCCTTTGAAGTCCTTGGACTTGGAAGTCTGATCTTTTGAATCTCCTTTCCTCTATGAAACTAATTCTCTATCTACTATATAAAAACAAAGGACTTGAATTACAAGCTTTCTCATACCTCATCTTGTTCTATATTCTGTATAATTAAATGAGAATTATTAAGAGTTAGACCAAAATCTGAGAAAGGAGGCCTTGGAGAAATGGTATGAGAGAGTTGATCAAAGATAGTAAAGAAAACAAATAAAATCAGTTTGAAGCTGAATCATTTTATGGTGTTTAGTATTCTAACTTAACCACCTCTTCCTATCTCCAACACAATTAAAGGTGACATGGCTGAGGGCTCAGATACTCTACCTTCTTGAGGATGCTTACTTTATGTCAAGGCCATAACGTGATGGGTTCTTATTAATATCTGATTTTGAATGCAGATATCCATGTTCTTTCATTGAGATCATAACACTTTGCAGATAAGGGATCTGGGACCACAATTTCCTGAACTATGCATTCATTTTGTCCATTTGTAATTAGCAGGGGTGGGCAAGGGGTCAAGTAACACATGTTCAATTTGAAAAGACCCACTGTAAAAAATACCAAGGGAAAATGGTCGATGGAGTGAGCTGAATGTTTTTAATCATTAAGCCTTGAGGATCACTTCTGAGCAATTATCTGCTAGGGACCTATCACTTTCTCAAATAAGTTTTCAGAAGGATTTGTCTGTTTGCAAATATATGAATGCTTACTTCAGCAACTTATAGCTAAGCAAAAACTGTTTTTCCTTGCATTTTTTTTTTTTTGGAAGGAGAGAGAATGGGATCTTTGGGTGACAAAAAGAAACAGAAATGTGCAGTAGAACAGACTAGGGGTTATTGTTAATATGCAGCAGTCTGAGACTCTGCAACAAAACTTTTAAAGGAAGGCATGAAGATTAAAAACTAAGGCGTCTTTTGTTATTGTTGGTGGTGGTGGATTTAGTTTGTTTGTTTCTTTTTCCAAGTATTTATTCTGGCTATTTCTTCCTTGATGGCTGGTACAAATTGGACATGGCTGCAATATCATAAGAAGTTGCAAGTATCTGATGACCAGGGATATATCTTGGAGCTAGACCATGGGAATTCCAAGCCACTGAATCATTTTTACATTTTCACCAGCATAAATTACACATTGGGAGAGAATAAAATAGAAGCATCAGAGAAAGGCATTAACTGCACATGGGCAACCTAGGAGAAGATGGGGAATAGAGAGATGGCTACTGAGTATAACAGAGCTTCTCTTACTCTACTTTGGTAATTTCACAGCTCTAACTTGTTAAATTACCAAATAGCACACCACAATGCCAAATCAATCAGGAGATTAGCTCAAAAAGTTTTTATGAGAGCAGTGAGAAGATGCACGCTAAAGCATGGCAAGACATCTCCTTTCCCTGTGGCCTTGATGTCAAGAAATACTTGGAAAATATTTCTTTGCAAAAGGTCTTCATAAGAATGTCTATCCCTTCCTCCCCTTTCCTGTGAAAGCAATGGTATATAATTATACAGAAAATGGTGAGAGTATGGATGATGGATCATAGATTTAGAGCTTAAGAGAATCTCAGAGGTCTCCTTCTCTATCCTCTTAATTTTCAGATGAGGAAACTCTGCTCACAAAATGTAAATTGGGTTTACCCAAATCACATAATGATTGAGTACCAAAATTAGGATATGAACCCAAGTCCTTTAACTCCAAATTATGCACTGTTTCTTCTGTACCCCACTTTCACAAATTGAAAATTTTACTTTTGCCAAAATTGCTACAATTTTAGCAATGTTATATCTATTGAATAGGAATGCAGAATCCGGATAGTACCAGAAGAGAGGAGCTAGGGAATTATTGGGATGGCCAAGGATTTTCTGCACATGTTCATTTTTTTCACATGGATCTCTGGATTTATTAAATACCTACTATGTGTCAAGCCTTATGCTAAACATGGTTATACAAAGAAAAACAAAAGATAGTCCCTGTTTTTGAAAAGCTCACAATATACTGGGGAAGAAAACAAGCAAATGAATATGTACAAACAAGCTATATATAAGAAAAATAGAAGGTAATGACTAGAGGGAAGGCATTCAAATTATGAGGAATTAAGAAAGTACAATTTCTTTGGGAAGTGATGGGATTGGGAAGAGTCAAGAAGTAGAGATGAGGAGAAATAGTATTCCAGGTACAGGGACTCCCCAGAATTGGAGGTAATACAAATGTAGAATAACAAAAAGACCAATCTCACTGGCTTAAGGGTGGGAAAGGTACCTTAACATGTAAACATATCTGCAAAGGTAGATAGTGAGTTAGGTTATGAAAGGATTTGAATTCCAAATAGAGGATTTTCATTTTATCTTGGAGATAATACAGAACCACTGAAGTTTATTGAGAATTGAGGTGATATGGTCAGGACTGGTAAAATGGATTATGGCAGTCATACCATCTTTAATAGTCCTGTTTTGAAATGATGAGAGCTTGAACCAGGGAAGAGGCAGTATCATAAGACAGAAGGGGCAAATTCAAGAGGTATTATAAAGGTAAAATCAATAGTTCTTGGCAACAGATTGGATATATGGAGCAAAAAACAGAGAGAAATTATGAATGATATTTAGTTGCGAGCCTGGGGAACTAGGATGGAAGTAAGACCCTCAACAGTAATAGGAAAATTTGGAAGGGGGAAGGAATTAATAGGGGAAAGAAGAGGTCAGTTTTTGATATGTTGAATTTAAGATGTTTACTAGACATCCAGATCAAAATGTCTGAAAGGCCATTAGAGATATGAGATTAGAGTTCAGTAGATAGATTAGGGCTAGATAGGTAGATTTGAGAATCTTCAGTAGGGAGATGATATTTAAATTTATGGGAGTTTAGGAGATTGTGAAGTGGAATAATACAGAGGGAAAAGAGAAGACACAAGAAAGATACTTTTGGGATACTCATGGTTAGTGAGGTACCTTACCTAGCATTGCAATTATCAAGCATCACCAGGTGCTTATGGAGATTGGTAGAAACACTGTCCTATAAAACCTAAATTAGTAAAGCATGAGGAAAATAGTTTCACTAATTTCTTTGATTAATCAGACTAGAACTCTGACCCTAAAAGTTTTCCTAAACATGTGAGATCAATCATCTATTTATAAATAATATAGTCACCTACTAGATCATTCTGGGCAAATCTCCTAAATTAGAAGAACCACACTATCAAGAGTGGGTTCAATTTTTAAAAAAGGTATAGAACCCCAGTTTCACTTAATATGATTTATTTATACAAGTGAACTGAGTTAGTATAGCAGAATTTAGTGGTGAGAGGAACTAAAAGAAAGAAATTATTTTGATAACATAACTACTAGCAATAAAGTATATAACTATTGGGCAAATTATGCTCTTCCATCAGATCAAAGATGATATAGAGACATGAATTTTAATCTATCAGTTGTGAATGGTGCAATCATTCCCATCATGTTAATTCTAGTTTAACTGACTGCATCAACATATCACAAGTGGAAAACAGAGTGGAGTTAAATCTCAAGACCTAGGTCCCTACAAGCAGGTGGATCACAGAAAACGAAGATGAGAAGGATGAAGACAAAAGTGTTTACCAGTTTCAGATTCAAGGTTAATAACTGGATTTCTTTATGTCCACATTCCATACACATACATACTCAGTATCTATAAAAGAGTCAAAAAGCATTGGATATAGAGAGTTGGAAGTGAGGAGAGGATGTAAAATAATGCATCTGCAATCTACAGTGCTAGGATTTGATGATACAAAGATGAAAAATGTCATAAATCCTGAACTTAGGGAATTAACAATTCAGTAGAGAGAGTAAGGCACACAAATAAGGATAATTGAAATTTGGACATGATTCAATTCACAGAAGTAAAACAAATGTGCAAGGAAAGAAGGGTCACTTCTGATTGGGAGATCAGCAACTGATCATGCTTGTGGTTTTTATTCAAATTGGGAAGAGCTGTGTCCTTTTTCTTAATCATTCTTAAGGATGTGACTAGTCCTTAAAAGTAAAATGTTGTCTTAGACCCAGTGAAACTGACAGGATTAGATGTAAGCTAAATTTAAGAGTTGTTTAGCTGACAGCTCCCACATGAGACTTTAAGTATTCTCAGCATAATATTTGATATCCCCAAAATGTTAAATACAAAAAGACCTTTATGTATTTTCCAATGCAATGCCTTTCTCAACATGCCTGTATATCTTAACTTTCCTCCTCTTTTTACTAACCTACAAATGCCACAACCTTTCTTTTCCCTGTACAAAAGGATATCAAACAAATTGCACTCTGTGATATATGTCACTACCTTCACTCAGGAGAAATGACATAGCTATTTTATTAGACAGGAAGTCTCGAGAGCTCCTGAACCCAATAGATAGTCTCGTAAATTATCAAGAGCCCACACCAGACCAAAACAACAATAAACTTGAAATGGGTTAAGTGGCTTTGTTATCTGGACTCCCCAACAGATTTCTGCAGGTGGTCCTCCTCTTAGGAAGTACTCTGAGTATAAAAAATCATATGTTGGCTGGTACTTTATCCCCAAGATAAGAAGACTTGAAATATTAGCTTACTATCTCCATCTTGGGAATTTGCTGAGTTCTTGTAGTTAAAGGCACCCTGAATGGTCTCTTGATAATCTGTCAAGATCTCAAATCCACCTAGAAGAACATGGTCCTATCATCCATAAACTTAGGTCAATTTTCCTTGAACTTTTCCTTCATTTTCTTTACTATTTCAAAAGATTCATGATTTCAATACTATGGATATTCCAGCCATCAAGACAAATTATAACAAGTCAGTGTTTTAGTAAATTAGTATTAGGTGATTTATGAGTTGCAAAAATCAAATATTTTGTCATCAAGTAGTCAACCATTTAGCTTTGAGCCTCTCCAAACTCAGTGAAGCTAGTCTTTGGATGACCAAAATACAATCTAGTGCCAGGCCTGGCTCAAAATTATTTTAAGCTTCATAGGATTTGTCAGAGCAGATAGTACCTGCTAATTTAACTTGAAAAGTCAATAATAATATCTTCATAACATAATGAGAATAGGGACAAAGGAAAAAAAACTTCAGCAAAAGACAATGAGAAAATCAGTTATCAAATTCTATTATTTTCCTACTTTACCCACTTTAAAAAAATATTTCTTTTTACTTCTAATAAATCTAATAAATCTTGTTCAGGAGCTCTCGAGACTTCCTGTCTAATAAAATAGCTATGTCATTTCTCCTGAGTGGAGGTAGTGACATATATCATAGAGTGCAAATTAGACTTTGAGAGGTCATCTCTAATTTTAGTATTTTACCTTGATACAGTATGATTCATTTAAGAAAAATGGTAAAAATAAAAGGAGTTGTACATGAACTGATGCTAAGTGAAGTGAGTAGAACCAAAAGAATATTGTACAACAAGATTATGTGATGATGACACGGCTCTTTTCAACAATAAGATGATTCAGACCAATTCCAATAGACTTGTGATAGAAAGAACCATCTGCATCCAGAGAGAGGACTGTGGGAACTGAATGTAGATCATAACATTATATTTTCACCTTTTTATTTGTTGTTGTTTGCTTACTTTTTTCCCCTCTTTTTTTTCCTTTTTAATCTGATTTCTCTTTTGTCACATGATAAATATGGAAATATGTTTAAAAGAATTACTTGCTGTCTAGAGGAGGGAGGAAGCAGGGAGAGAGTGGGAAAAAAATAGAACATAAAGGTGAATGCTGAAAACTATCTTTGCATGTATTTTGAAAAATAAAAATGTTATAAAAAATAAATAAAAGGAACTGCATTACAGACCAATGTCAAATAGGTATAATTGTGTCCTCAGAACAAATACTGGTCAAAGGATTGGAAGAAGAAATAGGAAAGTATAAAAGGGAAGCATTCCACATATAGCAGACTATCTAAGCTTCCAGCCCTTCTCCTTGGTTTATCCTTTAAATATTATATGTTCATCACTCCATACAGACTCTATTTTTATGGACAAAACATCAGGCTATTGAATGTGCAGAAATAACAAGTCCCCTAAATCATAATCTAGTCCTTCAATCTGTTGCTCCCTTCAATTGCATTCATCTCTACCCTACAACAATATAATATACTGAATCCATTTGAAAAGGATGGTCATTTGAGTTGGCAGGAAATAAATGAACACTATCAAGGGCACATCCTCTTACCTCTCAGATTGTTCGTATCACTCTCTCCCACTGCTTAGTTTTCAAAACAGACTGGGGGAAAATACCAACTTGGTCTTCCTTCTCTAAACAACAAATAGAACAACCACATGAAGTTGGAGACACCCAAATTGGGACAAACTAATTCTACTTTGGCAAGTATACATTCAATAGTTAATAGGATCAAAGTTCTAGAACTAGATCTCTGCTATTTTTGAGTCCAATCCCTCATTTCACAGATAAGGAAGCCAAAGGTCTAAGATATAAAATGACAGGTTTAAAGTTACAAAAGTAATTAATGACAGATCAAGAATTGGAAACCAGGTCTCCTGAAATGCCCTCCCCCCTCTCCTCCCCACTATACTACCTCTTCTGGATAAAAGACAATTTGACCCAAGTAACTTACAAGGATAACCTGTTTTTTATTTTTTATTCAAGCTGTAGACTCTGAGATCCTTTCAGCTCTAAATCTATTCTCTTAAATGCATTATAAAGAAAAACGTATGTCCATTTTATTGGATTGAATGAAGTCTCAAATTTTATTCCCTATGACTGGGTGGGAATGACTTTGGACCTGTCATTTCATCCCATCAGCCACTCTTGTAAAATTTGTGGTCTTAGAAGTATACTAGGTTGGTAGACTTGATTGCAGGTTTTCCTAAATCCAAATTCAGCCTTTTTTTCTCTCTATTACTTTACTTTTTTAAAAAAGTTTTTCATTTATCATATAATTAGTTCCTACTAATAAAAAAAAAAGCAGGCATGATCCAGTACCCAAATATCTTATTAAAATTTGCAAGCTATGTTTCTTTGAAAGTTCAGTATGACTCTTAGAACTGAAAACTGATTGAGAATTCACTACATTATTCTTTTCTGTGGTTCTGAAATTATTCAACTATGAGAAGAGTTCAATCAACAAGTTTATTTTGAGCACTTAGCATATTCCAGGCTCGTACCAGAAATCACAGGAGACAGTCAAAAGAAAGAAAACACAGTTCTTTTCCTCAAGGACCCAACAGTTTAGTTGGGGAGTAATAATGTGTACATATGAAATAAAGCAAAAACAGCCACAAATAGACTAACATAAACTATGTATGATGAATCCATAAATGATAAATGGATACTTTAGTTGTTGTAGTGTCATGGAATTAATAAGGATATAGATGGATTTATGTACTCATGTCTCCCTGCCACATGCATACCCTCACCATGTCTCATACTGTACTTTATCCCATTAACTACTGAAGAAATATGTGTTCGGCTTTGAACACACCCTAGTGATAGGGTTCTTACTGAGATAATAAAGGTTGCAGGTTATCCTGCTCCTACTGTGACCACTTCAACTAGCCTCAACACATAAAATCACAAAATGCTAAACTGTCCACAATATTAGTGTGATGTCTATGGAAGGGATAGGCAATTTCAATTGTATAGAATCTGCTGGAACACTTTCTGCTCTTCTCTTCTCTCTTTTCTATTTCTTCCTCTTTTTCTCCCCCCAAAACCAGAGCAACTGGTAAAATCTATTTGCCTTAAACATAGTTACATTCTTTGAAAGCTGAAGAAGTGATAAGGAGAGTCTTATTCTGGATATGATTTTTGCCAATAAGGAGGAACTGGTTTGAGAATTAGAAATGACAGAAATGGAACATTTAAGTTAGCAGTGATTGATAAAGACAAGGGACTCTTTTATGCCATTTTGAGGGCAAGGGGAATATCATAAAAGGAATAGGATTGGTACTTGGGAAATGGAATGATGATAATAGATGGCAGGAAAAAAGTAAAGCTACTCAGTTCTTATCTTGTTTCTGCTTTTAAAATGAAAGAGAATACTATTGAAACTGAAAAAAAAATAATTTTTAATAAGAAATAAAAAACTAAAATGAAGGAGAACACTAAAATTAAGAGAACACTTAAATACATTCAAGTCACCAGATCAGTTGAATTGTATATCAGGATACTAGAATTACTTGCCAGTGTGATTGTTTAGCAGGCCAGACATCTTTTCAAAGATGGAAAATAGTTGGTCCTATACTACAGATTGCTGAAAGCAGAAAAAAGGTAGATTTTCCAAATTACAAGTGAGTATGCTTGACTTTGATTTATGACAAAATGATACATACTTTCTTAAAGGAAGGCTCTGTGATCACATAGAAGCAGAAGCAGTACTAAAACCTAATGTAAATTTATTGAGATAATGTCAGTTTAACCTAATGTTCTTCATTAATGGGTTTACTAAACTGATTTACCAATCAAGGCAATACATATCTTAGGTAAAGCATTCCTAGATTTTCACAAGGCATTAGGAAACATGCTTTATAAAAGCCTTGTTGTCAAAGAAAGAAACAGGCTGAAAATTGTGAAGTGGATTCAGAACTGTTTGAATGACCACACTCAATTAACATTATTAGTGGTTTGAAAGAATTGGTGCTAGTATCAGCAAGTGTCATGAAGATGGTATAAATATCCAGAATATCAGAGAGCAAAATACAAATCTAAAAGGGTCCCGACAAAGAGCCAGATTTGAAAAGATAGCATAATAGGATCAAATGATAAATCCTATAGTTGTAGTAAAATAACAAATCACAAAAGTATGGGTGAGGGACTCTTAGATAGACAATCGCTATAAAATGGAGTTTTAGGATCTATAGTTTCTGTCACCAACCTGTTGTGAGGCATATATTAGATAGCATATATAAAATGCTTTGTAAACTTTAAAATGTAATATGAATAGCAGTTATTAATATTAAAGTGTCCAGAATTAGGGAAGTGCTAAGTTCTTTTTGTCATGCCCTGGTCAGATTATATGCAAAGCATCATGTTTCATTTTGAATGCTGCATTTTAAGAATGGCAATGACAAGTTGAATATCTTCCGGAATAAGGTGGCCAGAAGACTGATTGAGAGCCTTAAGACAGTTGCTTCACCTAACATTAAATGAGCAAAGTTCATAGTCAAAAAGTCAATGTCAACTTCAATCATTTCAATTCTCTACTTTCACTAGTTCAACAGGAATGAATTTATTTAACCAGTCAGTCAGTATGTCAAGCAACAAGTCTTTTATGCAAGGCACTACTACACCAAATGCTGTGAAGTACACAAATAGATTTAAGATATATATAGTCCCTGACCTCAAGGAATTTATAATATAGTAGAAGAAATAAATAGCTATAATAATGAGTACTTGTCAAACAAGTATGTCAGAACTTATATATACAAATGTATTATGTCTCAGAATAAACATATTGATAGTTACATATTTATTTGAGGCAACATAATTCAAAATGTTAATAAAACTGTTTTTGAAGTGTTTTCCAAACTATGTCCTATAGAATTCTAGATTTCTACAAAGCTGTTCAATGAGTTCTATGAAGACAGAATTTATGGAAATGGACGAGTACCCAAAGCAAATCCATACTTTTCTCTGCTTCTATGGCACTTCTCATATTCATTAACTTCTAGCCTCTTAGTTAGCTACCAGAACTTCATCTCTGAGCTGACTAATTGCAGTTTACAAGCATATCCCTGTTATCTAGTCTATCCCTTTATCAATTCATCATCCCTCAAATTCATGATATTCCTAAAGCATAGATCTGACTATGCCATTCTCTTGCTCAAAAGCTCTAGTGACACCATCCTGCTTTCAGATAAAATCTAAACTCCTAAATTTTAGAATTTAAATTTCTTTACAATCTAGGTTTAACCTGCCATGAAAAATTATTGCACAATACTCCATACTTCATTTACCATACATTCTTCTAAGCTTTTCACTGTATATTATTTTTTACCTCCTACTTCTATACATTTGTCTAGGCTCTTCTTTATACTTGTGATGTACTTTGTCTCAATTTTGTGTCTTCCCAGCACTGAAGTGCCTTGGTCACATATGTTCTCTATACACGTGGATCAATCTCATTGTACTACATTTTTATTTTTTCCATTAACCTTCGTTATATCACTGTGAAGGTGTGTCCTAAATACATTGCCTTTATTAAGAGCTAATCATGTCTACCTACTAATTGTTCATAGCAAACTCACTCTTGTAGGCTCATGAATTATAAGAAAAATTACTAACTTCAGGTCTTTTTAGAAGCTGTCCTTTGTAAAAACACATTAGTGAAATCGTCACTCTGAGTTGAATAGCCATTAAAAGTAAATGGAGATATATATGTGTGTGTGTGTTTGTGTATCTCTGTGTGTGTCTGAGTATATACACATATACACACACATTATATACATGTATCTATCTATACATGTGCATACATACACACAAACACAAATATCTCCATTTACTTTTAGTGGCTTCTCTCTAACTCACATACTATGTATAGACAGACACACATATACATATATATCCATATGTTAATGAGGCAGCTGGGTGGCTTAATGGATAAAGTGCATGGGCTAGAGTCAGGAAGACTAATTTTCCTCAGTTCAAATCTGGACTTAAATGCTATCTATGCAACCCTGAACAAGTAACTTAAGCCTGTTTGCCCCAGTTTCCTCATCTGTAAAATGAGCTGAAGAAGGAAATGCCAAAACATCCCAGTATCTTTGTCAAAAAAACAAACAAACCAATAAATCAGGTGGGGTCCTGAAGAATCAGACATAAATAAAACAATTAAACAGCAAAAAACAACATTTTTTTAATATTTTTTTTAAGTTAATTAATCCATTTATTTATTTATTTTGCTGAGACAATTAGGGTTAAGTAACTTGCAAGGAGTCACACAGCTAGGAAATTTTAAGTGTCTAAGGCTGGATTTGAACTCAGGTGCTCCTGACTTCAGGGCCAGTGCTCTATCCACTGTGCCATCTAGCTGCCCCCCAAATGTTAATATATTAGCATATATGTGGATGTGTATGCATGTGTTTATATGGATAAACACACATGTTGATATATACCTATAGAAGACTAATACCTCTGGTGTGAAGGCTGCTGAGCCCTTTATAAGGCTGCATTCCACCGTTGGTGTCCACCTGATCCACTTAATTCTCATCTGTGGCTCCAAGAACCCAAAGTATGCACATGGGCACACATCAGTAAACCATTTTGGCAGATTTAAACCAGATTGAGGGTAACCAGAGAGACTCAAATTCTAAGGTGAGTTCAGAAGGTGTCTACCCGATCATGTAAAGACTTCCTCTAGTATAATGTCAGATGAGAACAATTTGTTCCAACAGCCATGAACTCAGGTGAAACAAGTGTTGTAGAACACTTAGAACTTGGTTAAACATAAAGATATCACTATATCTTCAGTCATCACCAGTCGTCTTGATTCTGCCCTGTCACTGGACAATAGTACATTTAGAAGAGAGAGTGAACCAATGATTTCATGTAACTCTGTCCTATTTAAATCCAATTTAGCTACAAATCACCATGCCATTTACATATACATGTACATGTATACACATATAATCCATATGTACTCTAATATTACTAATCTATCAAAATATTGATGTGATATGATTGTTGACTCTAGTATAATCAATTACAAGAAATATTAATGATATTTATATATACACATGTGCATATACTAATAGATAAAATTACTTAACTATTCATATGCATGTATATAAAGAAAATTATCTAAGCTCTAAATTTTATCAAAGAATATCAGAGATGCTATTATTTGGAAAAAAGTTCAGTTTCCTCTACTAATCTGAATGTTCACTTGCTCCATTAAGTATCTTCCAACTTGTATTTTAAAGTCATCATCTTAATAGCAACATTCTACAGTGAAGTGAAAAAAAGATACCTACTTTAAAAGTTTTAGGGTTTTTTAGTACTTTTAAACAGTTCAAGGAACATCTCTGGTATCTTCCTAAAACCAATTACACTTTTTAACCACTCCTTTTAAAGATTCTCCTTTCAAACTGTTCAAAGGTGAACAGAGATACCTTTCTTAATTAAACACGAAGACATCCTTATTCTTAGTTTGGTCATCATAAACAGAACATCCATTCCTGATGATCTTAATCTCAGAGAATTAAAGTCCCTTCTTGAAATTAAGTTTAGATTCAAATAAAACCAATTAGATATTTTATTCAAATAAAACCAACAAAACCTGTTACCAAAGCAGATTGGCAGCTGCTCTACAACTTAGAAATTAAGAGTGTTGCCTGGGACACAAATAAATTGTGAATTACCCCAGGGACACACACTAATATGTATATTATGTATGTATGTATGTATGTATGTATGTATGTATGTATGTATACACACACATATGCATATGTGTGTGTATGTGCATGTATATACATAGACACACACATATATAAATCAAGAAGTTGCTGCCACAGGAAAATGGAACAAAGGCCACTTACCTTTACAATGATCTCCAACCAAACTAGACACTGGTGTTTGCACACAACAGAGGAGCACATGATTGGGGAGACAATGAAAGTAATTGCCTTAGGAAGGTTTCACTCTGCTTCTTTTCCATTTGAGGAAGAAGAGTCCTGGGAATACTTGCTCCACTCTGCATGATAAGAACTAAAAATTAAAATGAATTTATGACCACAAATCAGATGAGAATTAAACTCAAGAAGTCAGAAGAAAGAATACAAAAAGAGAAGGTAAAATCAGTCAAACATTTATTAAGTCCCTACTATACTCCAAGCACAGTACTAAGTGCTGAGGATACAAATGCAAATAAAAAGAAAGATAATCCCTGTTCTCAAGAGACTTACCCTCCTAAACCAATTGATAATCATTTATTAAGTTTGTACTATGTGCTATTAAGTTTTTACTGTGTGCTGATACTGTGATAAGAATATCTAATTCTTGATAAAGATATGATAAAGAATATCTAATAAATATCTAATCTAATATCTATGATAATAATATCTAATAAGTACAATCAAGCAATATACAGGATAAACAAAAAGTAAATAAGAATGGGAAGGAACTAGACTTGGATTTTTGTGAAAGGATTGCTGTGTAGAAATGGGATGAGATTTTAGCTGAGACACACAAAACAGAGGGAAGCAGAGATATTGAAGGAAAGTATTCTAGATATATAGAGAACTAGGGGGTATCTTGTTCATAGGAGGGTCCCTGGATTGAAGAGAATATGAAAGGGAATAAAGTATAAGACGACTGAAAAGGTATGTAACCTCTGTGTCCAATCCCATTAGTATGAGGCTCATGCCTTATTGGGATAAATGAATTCTCATACCTGTATAAGAGACAGGGTGTTGGTGAAAAGCTAGTGAGCTTCCTTCAAAATCAGTTTCCTTCCCGAACTTTTCGAAGTCAATTTTCTAGACTTTTCAAGTAGCAAATCGCTTTGAGTGCTCCTGGTTTCCAGTTTCAAAAGAAAAGATAGAAGTGATCAACCCCAATTCTGGATGCTGAAAGAAAAGAGTATGGGAAGATATAAGAGAAGCTAGCAGTCTCATTATACTCCTATCCCTAATTTTCAACTCTAGAAACTGGCACGGAGTTTTCTATGTCGTGAAATCCAAAACTCTCTCCAGATTAAGCAAATTATCTCACTTCTATTGAGAGAACTCTTTTATTCTGGTCTGTCTGGTATACATTCCTTTTTATATTTTTTTCATATATATTCTCTGATTTCTGTTTTGTTATTGATTTTGATAAATGTGTTTTCATTGTGGAACTGGTATTCCAGAGAAAGGGAGCCTTAAATACTTGAACCAAACTTGGATCTTTCCCTCCAATGATGATGATCAGGGGAGAGGAAGTTTGATAAACCCAATCATATTCCCTAGCTAATAATATTTAAGGGAGCTGATAAGTACACTTCTGATTTAATACCTTTTTTCTCTCAGGAAAGTAGAATGACAGGCTCTGGTCCCAACCTCCTACTTCCCCTCCTAGAAAAAATGAAAGTCCCCTGGAGAAGGCTGGAGAGAAAAGAGGTAAAAAATGTGTATTTTGCCTACATTTGAGCTCTTACAACATTTGAACCTCTCACTATGCATGGAAGACTCACTTTTTTCTTACAAGTAGGAAGGCGTTAGGTTATGAAGGATTTTGAACACTAGAGGAGCTAGCATTGGATCTGGTGGGTAATAAAGAACTACTGGAATTTACTAAGTAAGGAGGAGTGACATGATCAGATCTGAACTTAAGAAAATCACTTTTGTGGCTGAATGGAGGATGGATTGAAATAGAGAAAGACTAATAGGGAAAGGACACATAAAAGGAAACCAAAATTCAAGGGAGTAGAAGGAAGGGAAGAAGTAGGCAATGCAGGAGCATGATGAAATAGAGCAATCCAAAAAGTGCAGTTAGATAGAAAATAAAGAGGTAGCAATCCTGGATTCCCTACTTTAATGGAAGGTTTTGAACTTCATGGTTCCTCTCTCCAGTGAGAAGGGCAGAAGGTAATGATAAGACCTGAAGACCAAGATTGATTGAATCTCAAAAATTTCTTGAGGCATGATGAAGAAGTCCAAGGAAGTCCAAAAGAATATAATTAGGTAGGAAATGATTTACTGAAGGGAAGAACTTTATATCCATTAGCTCCAAAAAGGCTTCCTAACCCTTGACTAAAAGACTTGACTAAGAAGAGCCATAGACCTTCCTAGAAAGAAAATTTTCATAAATACAGTGCTACTTACATATAAATAACAAGTGAGTGTGAAACTTATCTCAGTTGATAATTATAACAAATCTAAGGGTATGATATTTTATGTAGACAGAGAGCAGGAAAGGAAAGAAATTTTGATCCCTGAAACGCTGTGAAAGATCTTGGGGTTATGGGCCAGGTCATGACCTAGTGGATCTTATCCTGGGACCTATTGTTGGTCAATCAGTGAGAGACGGTGATTTGAGTTGATGGCATGGTCCTATCCCATAACCCCAAGATATTTCACAAGGTTTCAGGGATCAAAATTTCTTAGAACTTAAGATACATAAGTGATGACAGCTAAAGGTGCTATTTATATATTCAAAACAAATAGATTTTCTAGTTCATTGGCTTAGAAATTCCTACTAACAGAAGATCACAAAATATTCATGCTTGAGAGTCTTATGTAATTCATCCATATCCTTCTACAAATTCCCCAATTGGTATCTACCCAACAAACTAGAAGCCTTTTCCCCTCTGATATCTCTAGAGTATCAGCAAAGTACTGTGCCTGTTCACCTGTAATATACCTCACTCTCTTAATATGAATAGTCCATTCTCTGTTCCCATCATATCTTGAGGATTTCTTTTGCTCCTGTTCTTTTTTCCTAATGTGTAGGTCTCAAAGGTATGCACAGTTTTATAGACCTTTGGGTATAGTTTCAAATTTTTCTCCAGAATTGTTGGATCAATTTGCAACTCCACCTATAATACAATAGGTGCTATTTTTTCACATTCCCTCAAGTATTTGCCATTTTCCTTTTAAGTCATGTTAGCCAATCTGACATGTATGAGAGGGTACCTCAGTTATTTTAATTTCCATTTCTCTAATTATCAATGATTTAGAGATATGATTATTGGTAGGTTCGATTTCTTCATCTGAAAACTGTCAATTTATAGCCTCTGATCATCAATCAGGAAATGACTTATTGTTATAATTTGGCTTAGTACCCTTTGATATCTTTATAAATGAGAAATTAGACCTGTTACAAAAAGAAACATAACTTTTCCCCACTTTCCTGCTTTCTTTCTAATTTTAGCTTTATTGATTTTGTCTGTACAAAAAAATGTTTTCAGCTCATGTAATCAAATATATCTAGTTAACCTCTCATGATTCTCTCAAGCCTTTGTTTGGTCATAAATTCTTTCCTTATCCACAGATCCAAAAGGAAACTTTTTCCATGTTCCCCTAATGTGCTTACAATATTCGTTATGTCGAATTCAGGTACCCATTTTGACCTTGTCTTGGTATAAAATGTGAGATGTTGTTGATCTATGCCTACTTTCTGCCAAAATATTTTCTACTTTTCTCAGTGTTCTTTTGCCAAAAAGTAAGTTCTTGTCCTTAAAGCCTGGATCTTTGGATTTATCAAACTACATATATTATTATCATTTGTTTCTACTGATTTTAAATATAATCTGTTCTGCTGATTAGCCACTCTGTTTGCTACCTAGTAATACCTTGTTTGATGACTACTATTTTGTAAATTGGTTTGAAATATGATAATGCTAGGAGGTCACATTATTCTTTAATTGATTCCTGTAATATTTTTAACCTTTTGGTCTTCCAAATGAATTCTGTTGTTATTTTTCTAACTTTCTAATGATTCTTTGATAATTTTTCATGATTATTTTTGTTCTTAAAAAGTTATTTATTTGTGCTGTGGGACAGGGCCAGACAATGCAAGGCCAGTAGAGATTTTTCTGTCTTCCACACCCTTGTCCACCCATACACAGCCAATTAGAACTTACCAGTCTCCTATTAGTCAGTGCCATAGTCCCCCATGTGATTTGGATTACCAGAAAGCTACTATAAAAAAGCTTTTTGATAAAATGATAGGTCATTGGCCTTTACCATGTGACCTGTCACCATGCCTTCAGAACCCCAGGCCTTGCTATCTTACCTGCTATTGTACCCAAAGGACAACCAGACTTTTCTAACTGCCCTGTGATGTGTCCCTGCTATGTATACTGTCTGTCCACTTAGAATGTTAGCTCTTTCAGGCCTTGATTTTCCATTTGTATTCTGAGCATTTAGTGAAGATTTTGGCAAATAGTAAGCACTTAATAATTGTATCTTCATTCCATGATGTAGTCTGTTTAGACCCACTTGTTTCCCTCTATAAATTTTTTTAATTAAAAAAAAATTTTGAAAACTGTTCTGTTTCACTGACGTATAAGTGATATTATTATATTTCATGTCTCACTGATGTATAACACCAATTAATGCTAATATAAATGGATGGACCTTTGCTTTCATGGATATTATAAAATCGCAATTTCCTGTAATCAAATATGTCTATATATATAGGTGCATGTGTACATACATATAAACACATGTATATTTATGATAAAACATATATGTATAGATAAATAGATTTTTATTTAACATCTAGAATACATTAGCAATTGGAGACTATAATAGACATTGATATAGAAATATTTATAGAAAAAAATGTTATATTTTTTTCTACAAAAATTCTTGTGCCAATGCCCATTATAAATAATTGGGTAAAATCTGTAAGTTTGAAGACACAAGGAAATGTTTTTAACTAATACTCTGACAATGAAATAAACAGCCATAAACCTACTTTGAATATGAAATATAAAATACAAAAGAAATGCAAATGTGTCAACAGCTATCCCCCATTTGGATTTAATTCTCATGATCCAGATGTGCAATGAGTGACATGTTACTAGATTTTTGAAAAATAGTTCCATGGTTCTGGCAAAATTACAAAAACATTTACATATCAACATGGCTCGTTTAGAAAAAACCCTAGAATATTTCAAGTGGAAACCACAATAAACTGAAACAATCCTAACAAAAAAAAAAAAAAAACTAACTAATGTAAGAAAAGAAGATTAATTTTGTTGTGAAATATCAGAAATTATAGCTATTGCAACTAGTATTATTCCCAAATATAGAATAATATTGATAGCAAACAAGCATATCTTTTCACTGTCAAATGTTCTATTGGAAGATAATGAATAAAATACAATAGAAAATAAGAATTTTTTTTAAATCACAAAAGCTGATAATTCGTAATAATAATGAAAGTTGTAACTAGTATAAGAAAAAATGAGACTTTGTCTCAATGTATCTGTATCTAAGTTCCCTTCTTCCTCAGCAGGAGGCACTTTCCTGTAGAAAAGTGTACTTTCTATCTGGGGTAGCTCCTATCCCAGAACCTTACTTCCTGATCCTTCACTGACTAATGCTATTTTTTAGGACAGTTTTTTCCAGACTGCCACTCCCAAAGTCACATCACTGAGACATTCCTGTTCCTGGGCTATCCTACCAGTTACTTCACCAAGACTAACTCTACCCATGGTCAGATTGTTTTCCATCACACTCAACTTTTTTGCAAGGGGAAAGAATTCCTATTCATTGTTCTTAAAACAACATCAACATTCTCATCCCTTTTCCAGCCCCTTTCGTGTCTGCAATATCAAAATAGGAATTTTTCAACCTAGGTAATACACAGTGGAAACTTTTTATATCCCAAAACCATTACAGCAGATAGGAAAATCTGGCAGAAAGCCTAATATGCCAGCAAATTGTGTTCTGTTGATAGCATTGATTGGATTAGCACCTGAATCTCTATGTCATCCACAACTCCTCACTTTAATCCACCCCTCCCACATACAGCAGAAAATGTCAATGTTTCTCTCCAATTACAGAGCTATCACTCTAGTGCAGGTCTTCATCAACTCCCATCTAGTCTGTCGCAAAAGCCTTCAGATTGGTCTCCCTGCCTCAAGTCTTTGTGCATCCCAATCTCTCTTCCACATTGCTGTAATATGATTTTTTTAAAGAAAGGAACTTATTTAACTGCTTCTATGCACACATTTAATAAACTCCACTGACTCTGTGACCTTCAGGATCATATACTGTGTCCTCTCTTTAGCATTTAATGTTCTTGATCATCTGGTCCATTCCTAACTTTCCAGACCTTTTTATCCTTCCTTCCTCTATTCACATTCTCCCAGTCACAGAACATTCTCCAGAGCATGCAATATTCCATCTTTTTTCCCTGTGACTTTGCATTATCTATTGCTCATGCTTTGAATATTGTCCCTTTTCAGTCACACTTCTTAGCTTCCCCAGATTCTTTCAAGATTCAGCTCAAAGTTCATTTCCTGAGGTCTTTCCAGATCTCCCTAGATGTTAGTAACTTTGCTTCTGAGAATGCTCTCCATGTAATCTGTATTTTTTTTATATATGCCCAACTTTTCTTTGGATTTCTAGCACTTAGCACAGTGCCTGGCATTTAGCAAGTGTTTAATAAATGATTAATTTGACTTGACGTGAATAAGAATAAAATGTAGTTGAGGCTCTATAGGTTTGCAGATTGGTCCTACTTTGAACGTTTATAATAATAACCATACAGAGTGAATGGCATTCTTTCATTTTCTAGTATGAATAAATGGAATGAAAACAAAACACTTAAGTGCTTACTATGCATTAAATGTTTTGGAAACAGAAATTGAATTCAGTCATTGCTCTCAGTAAGTTCACATTCTAACACAGAAAGTAAATACATAAAGGAAGCTTTAGCTAAAATGCAATTAGAATGTACCTGTGGTCCTTAGGGTTCTGTCACAAAAAAGATATCTCTAAAGCTGATTAGAAAATAAAAACTAAATAAATAAAAAAATAAATTAAAACATCTATTTCTGATGTAGAATAATTTGATAGGATTTTTGAGGCAAAATCTTTTATGTCACAAAAGGTATCCAGAGCCATATTCATAATTTTCATATTCATAAGTTGCATATCTACAAAAATGATTCTCTGAATGGTGGATACTGGGACTAGATTGGAAGAAAGGTCCTATGATCCTATCCAGATTCTTGGTCAGCTGTTGGTATTGTGGTAGAAAGAATATCGAATCCATTCTCCCCAAAGGTGGCTTTCTTCAAAAATGACCGTGGGTACCCAGCTGAGAGCAGAGATTTTCATCAATGGGGGCACTGTTATCCCTATAGCTCTTGATATGAGACCTGCCTCTGTTGTGGTGTGAGGGAAAATGAGAGTTGAAATGGTGGTTTACTGGTACTATAAGAAGGCTTACCAGATGAAGTTATATTAGAAATACTAATAACCCATTAAAGCTGGAAATGCTTCAGTTTAGATACCATTATTGACACCTAAAACAGCTAATTCATCCTCATTGTAGCCATATTTCCTCTGTAACCTCATTTGCCTTTATCTTTCTAAATTAAAGGCTGGAGGAAAGAACAAAAATAAAAACAAACAAATAAAAACTCCAAATTTCCTTTTATAGAAGACTCAGAATGTCCAATCAAATCTTCATTTCTCACAAATAACTTTTCTTGGTTTTCACTCCACCATCATAATGCTCCTGAGTCAGATATCCTCTGATGATATTCCCCTCTTCCCATGATTTGCAGTTTCTTTTTGTGTAATATCCTCTCTTGTCAGATTGTAAGCTCCTTGAGGGCAGGAGATATTTTTTCTTTTTTCTTATTTGTATCCACAGTGCTTAGTACAATAGCTGACACATATCTGATGCTTGAAAATTTTATCTTCTATTATAATATAGTGTACTATGTTCTATCATGTTGTGCATGAATATGTAAACCAAAAAGTACCATGAAATGGGCAGAAATCATGAATGCTTTCATATTGCACCAGTGATTCATCTTTGCAGAATTATAAACAAGATCTTTATGATGCTTATAGTTAACAATACACTAGCTCCAAGTCATACAAAAATATATTACAGATCAATACATGGCAATAATAAGAAATAAGTTCATCTCAAAGTTCAAATTGGATGAAATAGGGGCAGATAGACATCAATGACTGATTTAAATCAAAAAAGGAAAAGCTGAAAAAACTAAAGTCATTGAAGATGACTTCATTTTCTTATTGTAAGCATCAAAAAGTAAAATAATAATAATAATAAGTAATATTTATAGAGTGCCATGTTCCAAGTTCTGTACAAAGCATTTTACACTTATCTCATTTGAACCTCATAACAAGCTTGGGAAATGGGTGTTATTAGCTCTATTTTACAAATAAGAAAACTGAAACAGACAGAAGTGGCTTGTCTAGAGATACATAGCTAGTAAATGTCTGAGAACAGATTTCAACTCAGGTTTTCCTGAGGCCCAACAATCTATCTGCTGAACTATCAGCTACTCCTAATATCAATAAAAATGAAGGAAAAGAGTAACCATAGGTCACATGATTATGAAGAAGAGATGGGCATACTTAAATTGGAATTTTTGAAAAGCCCATTTAAAGTTTGATGACATGAACCCAACTAGTAGATGAAATATACCAAAATAAAGTAATTTTTAAAAATTGTCATTTTTTCATGAATGTACATGTTTTTCTACAATGTTTGACAGATGTTAAAGCATCTTAGTACCTGCACACAGAGGCATAGGTTGCAGCCATCAGGAGCATAGGATGAAAGGTAAAACTATCAAGGAATGTTTATAAAAATAGATATTAAATATCACCATAGTAGAAGTTGATTGAGAAAGCTATCAAATACTTGTAGATGAGTGCATCAGTATCTACCTAGCGCTCTCAGTAGAACTTGAACATCATTTCATCAAATAGTAACCAAACGAAAAAGAAACACATTGACTTCTTATTAGCAAAGTTTCAGGCATCAGTAAGGAAGATTTCTCTTGGACCTAAGCAGAGCTTCTTGTGGCTCTCTTAAAATCACATCATATAGGGCAGCTTCTACAACTATTTATGAATAACACCAGCCCTACTTAGAACAGAAAGTTTGAGAATGGAACAACAATGGCCCAAGCATCCAACTATGTCTGAAACTAAGATAAGCAAACTAATCTCTTGGGTGAATATTTCATTGCTTGAATTTTAAAGCAACCTGACACTTGTCAAATAAATGCCTTTCCTTGCTTGGAGTTGCCTCAAAAAGTACTGAGAATTTATCAAAGAAACCTAATCTATTTTGAATCTGAATGCTAGATTAATTTTTAGCCTTTCTAAAGCAAATTTTTCTGGATGTCCATCCTGTACTTAGCATTCTACAGTGAGCTTCTGTACTCTGTTACATTAAGTTCATATTCCTCTTTCTAGAACTTAAAACATACCATACTCTAGTACCACACTGCTAATTCAAATCTCTATTTATCAATCAATAAGTATTTACTAGGTACTTACCTTGTGGCAGGCACCACATTGGAATTTCATCATCACCAACATGATCAATCAGTATTTACTGAACACTTTTTCTCTGCAGGATACTGACTTACGTATGCTTCCTCTATTCCAGTTAAGCTGGTCTCCTTGATATCCTCACCCCTGCTCACTCTTGTCTCTCTCTTTCTGCTCATGTTTTTGTCCCTACCTGAAACATCTTCCCATGTAGGCTTATCCAAGTTACAGTCATCCTTCAAGACCCCACTTAAGTCCCCTTTCCTTGGTGTAGCCTGGGCAAACCATTATACCCCTCACTGACAGTATTGTACAATCTGGGTTGGACAATTATCTCCATAGTACCAGAGATTAGGAAAAGCAATTTAAAATAAATTTAAAAAAAAAAAACCTATGTTTAAAAATGGAGTTTCTGTCCTCCCTGAATCTTTTGATTTTGAATCTTTTCTAAGAGGCATGTGATATACCAGAGAATCAGAAAGACGTGGGTTGACTTCTTATTTCTGACAGTAGTTATATGATCTTAGTCAAATCACTTACGGGTCTCATTTTTTTCATGCATAAAATAAAGTTGAATTTGGTTGTTTCTGAGATAACTTTTAGTTTTAAATCTCTGATCCAAAGTTAGGGATCTAGATTAACCCCTTCATTTTACAGATGAGGAGATAGGGCCCTGGGAGGTTTGCCTGCATCCCATAGATTGAAAAATATCTGAGGCATGATTTGAACTCAAGTCCTTTGACTCCATAGCTAGTATGCTTTCCATTATACTTTGGTACCTCCTAAATTTCAGCTCTGCAAAAGTGGGATATAACAACTGCAGTACCTACCTCACAAGTTGTGAAACATAAATGAGACCAGGTGCAAAAGCACTTCACACACCTTAAAGCAGTAGATGAATATCAATTAAAATTACTTATTATATCACACACAATTTATTTTAGCACAAAATAAGTGTCAGCATTTCATGGAGAATGAAATTTTGTAACATCAAAAATGGGTGCATAGATATGAAAAAATGCATTGCTTATTGTGCTTCTGAGCATGTGATGATCTAAATCTGCCTACCTTGGCCACCCATAACATAGTTTCTAGTTATGTACTTTAAATTATTTCAAATGCATATATGTATTTGTCTCCTGTCTCCAACCAGACTATTAGCTTCTTGAGTCAAGTTATCCCTGGTATACACTCCTATGAAGTTATATTTTCCTCTCATAATATCTAGAGCAATTGAGTTGCTGTTCTTTTTCATTTTCAAAGAATGGTGATATAGGGTGATATTTTGATCTGTGTAAATTGGATTCAAGTGTGGCAGAGTTGCACAAAATAGTCAGCCACACTATCTCTTCCTAAGTCTTTAGCAGTCCTGTATGAAAATTGAGACAACTGGTGATGGCTCAGGGTGCAGTGGTTGATGTTGGTTTCTGATATCTGAAGAAGCTCTAAGCATTCTACACTGCCAGTTTCAGCTGGCTTCATAACTTTTGAAATAAATTTTTCTCATTCTCCCAAGTCACCAGGGGAAGTCTTCACATGCTTGGGGTAGCTATCCCCCTAACCAACTGTTTAAGGACTGTCAGGTAACTTCAACCTGGTTTATAAAGCCTTTCTGCCAGACAGTTTTAGCAGGATATGGCTTCTACACATGCTATAGCTTCTTGGAACCAAAAGAGCTTGGTGATGGATGGGCAACAAGGATGGATTAGTAGCCCTAAAAAGGGCTAAGCAGAAAGGTGACATCCTCACTCTTGGGCTTCAGGAAAAAATAACTTGGAGAGTGGAGAGAGAGTTGGAGCAAGCTGATCTACCAAAATGCTGTTACACTAATCCAGATGCAAGGTAAAATGAAACAACAGTAAGGTTGTGATAGTATCAAAGGAAAGAAGGGAGAATATCCATAAGTTTCTGCAAAGGTTAAATCCACAGTCCTCCTAAACAAATTGTATATGAAAAATTGAGACAGAATGAGGAATTGAGTTCAACACCAAGGTCGCAAGCTGGGGGACTGCTATGAAGAGATTCCAATATTACATAAAAAGTCCTTGTCCTATCATTAAAACTCTTCATTTAGAACAATGCTGAGAAAATAACAGATGAACCAAAAATGGAATTATTTCACAAACATGTACAATCACATTCTAAACTCTTAAAGCATGTGCATTGAAGATTTTGTGTATGTGTGTGTTAGCTATGGCCAGAGGGGCAGGGTGTTTTTTCCTTTAAGAGGGTTCTAGTTCTGGAATCACTGGATCCAGAACTGAGAGGAGCCTGACTTTAAAGAGAGAGGTTTCAAAGTTCTTGTGTTCTCTGGTTAATTACATTCCCATCTAAGAGTCTGAAGAAAAAAAATCTCTTAAATTAAGCTTAGAGGTGGCTCATGTCTAGGTCTCCCCAAAAGCAAACAGTCTCCCTTCCAGAAATATACCCAGTACATAAACTAGTAGCTATCAGATATAGAACAGCTATTTTTTTTATATAGATGGTTAAAATCCTCCTCCCCTATCCCTCCAAAAAAAATCTTATGAAAATATTTGTCAACATATACTTAGAATATGAAATATTTTGTGAAGCTGCTGAGCAGGTAATTAATTACATTTTTACTTTTGACCTGTACTGCCTACAATAGTCACAAATCCATATCATCCTCTCAAGCAAGGGCATGACTGGACCTTTATCATTTTAGCTTCTAATGATAATGTTTTTCTCCTTCCCAAAACAATGAAATTCAATAATCTCTCCTTGCTGACAGTTAGCATATGATTGTAGAGTTCTAGAATCCTCAAATTTATGAGGTTGTCTCTAAGGCTAGAAATATCCATGTCAGGGTAGCTGTTGGATGACCTGTGCTCAGTGAAAGAAGCACAAAACTTAAGAGGTAACCTGGAATTTGAGATCCAGTCTCGTGCTTCTGTAGACAAGTACATGCTTTCGGTGCTATAGTAACCTTCATAGTTGCTATTGAGAAGGGAAAATAGAAGGAAAAAAATTCCCATCCTCAATCTTCACTAGAAATCCAAGGGAAAAGCCAGGATTAGATAACTTTTTTAAATAATAGCTTTTCATTTTCAAAACATATGCAGATAGTTTTCAACATTCAGCCTTGCAAAATCTTGTGTTCCAAATTTTTCTCCCTCCCCTAGATAACAAATGATGCAATATATATTAAACATGTATAATTTTTCTATGCATGTTTCCCACATTTATCGTACTGCACAAGAAAAATCAGATCAAAAAAGGAAAAAAAAATGAGAAAGAAAAAAAAAAGCAAGCAAACAACAACAAAAAAGGTGGAAATACTATGTTGTGATCCACATTCAGTCCCCACAGTCCTGTCTCTGGATGCAGATGGCTCTCTTAATCACAAGTGTATTGGAACTGGTCTGAATCACCTCATTGTTGAAAAAAGCCACGTCCATCAGAATTGATCATCATATAATCTTGCTGTTGCCATGTACAATGATCTCAGTTCTACTCCCTTCATTTAGCATTAGTTCATGCAAATCTCTCTAGGATTTTCTGAAATCAGATTGGATAACTTTTACAGAGGCCACCTTACAAAACAAGTGAGAAACCATCTCTCACTCACTATAGATGATTATTCCTGAATAAGTTATCTATTTTTTTCTGACTTCTACTGCTCATCCCTTTCTCCCCCTATTCTCAAATCAGGGAGTCAGAGCACAAGTGGTCCAATGGAACAAACTAAGGTATCAATAGTCCCCACACAGACTCTAGAACTAACATATTTTCTTTGCTGTAATCAATTTGCCCGTAAGATTTTAGCTTTCATAGAGAGAAATGCAGAATTCCCGCCTACATCAACTTAATACCTAAGTTCTGTTGCCCCTGCTTCTGAGACTAATCTGAACCTCAGGAAAATTAAAGAATATGTCAATCACTCAAATGCAGGCGAGAAAAAAAAGGGAACAATAGAGACAAGGAGCAAGCTTTGAAGTAGCTAGGAGTGTAATGAGGAGAAAATGCCAAATAACAGTTACAGATATGAGATAAAATGACCTTTCATTGATGTGCCTGTGAATATCATTGAGATAAAAAGATAGTAATAATAAAGTGGGAAAAAAGTTCCCAGGTTTCATGAGGAGCTCAGCAGTTTGACAGGAAGCACAGATGGCTTGAGCCAGTCCAAGCAAAGACCCCAAGCTGCACCACAGCTGCAGGCTAGAAAGACCTTCGATAGAACCACACAAAGGCCAGTCAGACATGTCAGGGAGGCGAGCAGGAGGCGGTGAGAGAAGTCGAGATTAATGAGGAAGAGCATAATGAGAAAGAGCAACAACTGGAAACCCTGGTGGTGACATCAGGAAAAGAGCCAGAGAAGACAACCTTGTTATCACATCTGTTCAGTCATTATAATTAAATGGTAATGTTCAGCTCTTGTTGGGTTACCAGGGTGGAATTCCAAGTGGGAGAGACGCCCGCTGCTTACTTGGTCCTGCTGTCGCTGCCCTTCTCATTGAAACTGAGGAATCGTTCCACGAGCTAATGGGCAGGGTGTTTGGAGCAAGTGTTAATTTTGGATTACATCTGAGTGGAAATAAGATGAAGGTCTGGGGAACGCTTCAACTTCACTCAGATGTTTCATTTCCATTTGCTAGTGCTGTAGAATACCCAGGGACATTTTTCACTCCAATTTGGAAGATTTCATAAGCCTCCAAACTTGAAGGTATTGATCCAAATGCCTGAGCTATGCCCACCTGCACACGTGCTATCTAAAAGAGTCCACAGAGTTATCTGAAAAGAATAAATGAAGAGAAAACAGATAGATTTTATTCCATATTCAAAAATATTCCACTTATAATAGCCAGATGGGTCCTGACCAAATTTCAGAGCAATTCTTTTTAGGGATATTCAAAATCATTAGAGTTATTATTTCAGACTTGATCTATCCAAAACAGAAAGCTATGTCCAAATGGAAAAGTTTGTCCATTGTATTTAAAAAATCAGCAGAGTACTTAAAACCCAAAAGTTTTGAAGTACATTCTAATGGGTTCGTTGCTTTGATATATTAAATGTATATAATTTGTATATGTGTGTGTGTACGTATATGTGTATATGTAGATATATGTATGTATGATACTTGGTATGTTAAAATAAATCTCAGAGTGAGGAGGCCTAGGGTAAAATGCTGCTTTTTAGACTTATTAACTATGTGATCTCCAATCAGTCACCAAACTTTTTCGCATATCAATTTTCTCATTTGTAAAATGGGGACATACTGTGTTTTACACCACCTACTTAACAGATTTGTTTCTAAGAATGCATTTTGTATACCTAAAACTGTCATATATCTAACCAGTGTTTATCCAATGGCAACCCTATTCTCAGATTATGATCATTTTTCTGACTTCTACCAATACTTTGGAATTGTGTGACAGCATGCAGTGGAGTACATTGCTCTTGACCTTTCATTTTACTCTATGGTGAAGAAAAGGAATTTTGATTGGCTTCTGAGTTGGAACTCAGTGTGCATTCAAAAGGCACTAATCAAAAAAAATTGCTTTGTCTTTCCTGCCTGGCTGCATTTGACAATGGAGGAAAGCACCAAGGTAAGTCTCTGGATAGGAAGAGAGTTAGAATGCCAGTGACTTACATTCTCCATCCAGATTAACATGAAACTCTGAGCAGACACTAATCACTTTTGTCCCTGTTCTGTCTATTTTTTAATGCCTTAAATGAAGGGCTGCATATCTATATTCCTTGAGAAGGTTAAGTCACAAACATTAAGTAATTACTATGTGCCAGGGAATCAGAGCACAAGTGGTCCACTCAAATGGACTAAGGTATAAATATTCCCCACACATACTCCATGGGATAAACCCACTATATTTTCTTCAAACTGTTTTTTGTTGTTTACTTTTACTGCTATGCTCTGAGGATACAAATATAAGTAAAAAATAAAAACAGTTGATATATTCAAAAGGTTTACATTTTGATAAGGGAAGACACACAAAAAAGGTTGAAAATCATAGGATTCAGAAGGGGTAGGGAATGAAGATACCCATATAGGGTCCAGTACTAGACTAGTACTGGAAAGTAAAAAATGTAGCTGACAAAAAAAAAAAAAAATGAAGATTGGTTTGCCTGGATATATCTTCAAAGTGGAAGCTACAGGAAGAACTTACCAATGGTAAAAAAAAAAAAAAAAAAAAAAAAAAAAAAAAAGGGGGTGGAGGGGTGGGGCAGGATAACATAGTAGATGAATATTCCAGAGTGAGGAGGGAGTGGTGTAGGTACTGAGGGAGCTTTCAAGGAGAGATTGAAGCAGAGGCATCATGTTGAACTCCAGAATATCAAAAATGCAAGCTCTGTTTTAGAGTCAGAAGAGATTAAGCTGTAACTTCTTGAGTTTTGAAATGTTGAAAGAGCAAGTCACTAGATATGTAGGAGTCTGTGCTAGAATGGGCATGGTGGGGAGGGGAGGAGTGAGGGAACCATACCCAGTGAAAACTTAAGCTCAGTATAAATTTTGGTTGCACTAGCATAGTAATGTTCCAAAGATAACCAAGGGTGAGGAAGAGTGACAGATATATAGATATAGATAGAAGAGAGAGAGAGAGAAAGAGAGAGAGAGAGAGAAAGAGAGACAGAGAGAGACAGAGAGAGACCTAGAAAGAGAGCAGAGAGACAGAGAGAAAGAGGGAGAGACAGAGACAGAGACAGAGACAGAGAGAGACAGAGAAAGAGAGAGACACAGAGAGAGAGAGACAGAAACAGAGAGAGAGACAGAGAGAGAGAGAGAGAGAGAGAGAGAAATGGAGAGAGAGAGACAAAGAAAGAGAGAGAGAGAGAGAGATGAAGAGAGAGAGAGAGAGAGAGAGATGGAGATAGAGAGAGAGAGAGAGAGAGAGAGAGAGAGAGAGAGAGAGAGAGATGGAGAGAGAGAGAGAGAGAGAGAGAGAGAGAGAGAGAGAGATGGAGAGAGAGAGAGAGAGAGAGAGATGGAGGCAGGGAGGAAGTCCAGGATCATACACTATATTTAAAAGTTAAGTTGGAAAAAATAGAATGCTTTGTAGCAACTACTTTAAATAAAAGTCAATTCTCTGAAGAAACCAAGATGCTATTAGGATAAGTAGTCCTGAAGTATTAGAAAAAGATGTATTTGAACTTCTCTTTTTTTATTTAATTTCAATTGGTCCATTTATTTTACTTGCATTTTTAATTTGTCTCTTCCACTATGCCCCTAATATAACAAAACAAAAAATAAGCATTCATCATAAACATACATAGTCAAACAAAACAAATTCCTACATTTTTCAGGTCTAAAAATATGTTTTTTAAGTTCATCACTTCCCTGGAAGGAGGTAAATCAACTGTTTGAACTTTAATCTTCTAGACTCATGATTTATCATTGCATTGATAGTATTCTAAAATCTTTCAATGTTATTTTTCTCAATAGTGTTATAAATTGTCTCCTAGTTCTGCTCACACTGATCTATACCAGTTCGTAGTTTCTGGTTTCCTCTGAAACTGTCGATTTGATCATTTACTGCACAACAATATCTAATTATATTCAAATATCATAAGCTGTTTAATCATCCACTAATAGGATAGTTTCCAACTGTTGTTATTTCAGAAAGATTTGCTATAAATATTTTTTGTACATATAATTCCTTTTTTTCTTTTTCTTCGATCTCTTTAGAAGATAGGCCTGGAAGTACTATACTAGATAATAAGGGATTTTAGTTTAGTAACTTTGGGGCTTACAGATCCAATTTCTTCTCCAAAATGGCTGGGCCAGTTCACAGTTCCACCAACAGTATATGAGTGTACAAACTTTCCTTCAGTTTCTTCAATGTTTGTCATCTTTGGTAAGTTCTATTCTTGATGTATCTTCTCAATAAATATTTCCATATAAAAGTTAATTGATGTTGAATGGTTAAGTATAGCTAAAATGCTAATTACTGGTTCAATCAATACTATAAAGAAGATACTAATTAAAACTGATAATGGACATTAGAGCGAACACACCAGAATGGGGGTCCAGGACAATCATATTGAAAAGATGTAGAATAGTTCAGAATCTTTGAGGGAGGAAGGAGAGATATAGCCAGGCTTCTAAAGAATCTGAGTCTACAGTGTGGGTAGAATTTGTGATAAGAACCCCTAGAATCTAAGTAAAGACAAGATAACTTGGACCGCCAAAAAGTAGTGGGAATGGTTATCAAAATAAATCTCATTCCCTCCACTTTGATACCTCCTCCTTTAAATACATTGAAATAGTTTGTCAAAATGCTCATAATTGGGCGCATTTGTGTGCAGACCACTTATTTTGAATAGTCACTTTTTCATCAAGCCATTCTCCAATTGATAAGTGGTCAAGAGATACCAACAGACAATTTTCAGATAATAAAATTGAAACTATTTCTACCCATATGAGAAGGTGTTCCAAATTATTATTGATCAGAGAAATGCAAATTAAGACAATTCTGACATACCGCTACATCTCTCAGATTGGCTAAGGAGACAGGAAAAGATAATCATGAACGTTGGAAGGGATGCAGGAAAACTGGGACTCTGATGCATTGTTGATGGAATTGTGAATACATCTAGGCATTCTGGAGAGCAATTTGAAACTATGCTCAGAAAGTTATCTTTTTGTGCATACCCATTGATCCAGCAATATTACTACTAGGCTTATATCCCAAAGAGATAATAAAGGAGGGAAAGGGACCCACATGTGCAAAAATGTTTGTGACAGCCCTTTTTATAGTGACAAGAATCTAGAAACTGAATGGATGCCCATCAATTAGAGAATGGCTAAGTAAATTGTGGTATAGGAATGTTATGGAATGTTAATTATTGTTCTATAAGAAATGATCAACAGGATGAATCTGGACGTCTGGAGAGGTCTGGAGAGACTTACATGAACTGATGCTAAGTGAAATGAGCAGAACCAGGAGATCATTATATACTTCAACAATAATACCATATGAGGATCAATTCTGTTGGAAGTGGCTATCTTCAACAATAAGATGATCCAAATCAGTTCCAATTGATCAGTAATGAACAGAACCAGATATACTCAGCAAAAGAACACTGGGAAATGAATGAACCACAACATGGCATTTGCACTCTTTCTGTTATTGTTTGCTTGCATTTTTGTTTTTCTTCCAAGGTTATTTTTACCTTCTGTCTAAATCTGATTTTTCTTGTGTAGCAAGACAACTATGTAAATATGTACATATATTGTATTTAACATATGTTTTAACATATTTAACATGTATGGGACTATCTGCCCTCTAGGGGGGGGGTGGAGGAGAGTAGGGGAATAGAAATTTTTGCAAGGGTCATTGTTGAAAAATTACCCATGCATATGTTTTGTCAATAAAAAGCTATAATAAAAAAATTTTAAATAGTCACTTTTTCATCTTTGTATTTCTTCAATGCCATGATCACTTCGTCCAGCTATACATCCAAGAAAGAATCACTAAGAGTCCAAATATAGGTCCCTATTGTCTTTGAAGAAGAAAACTTTTATTAAATAAAAAAATCATATTTTCATCTTCTCTTTTTTTGTTTTATTTCTTCTGCTTTAATCTTATATGTCCTTGGATAATTTTTCTTACTTGTGTCTCCTTTCAACTCTTTTTTAAATTGGTTATTCTTTACACTACTGTCTTACATGGTGTAATTCTTTAAAATCTTCTATGCACTTTGTCTGAAAGATTTTTAAATGTTTACAGTCTAAACTGACGTTTCCTTGAGCTACAAATTAAACTGTTTTACATTGTTTAAACCTCTATATAAAATTGTGATGTCTGATTTAATGTCCTTTCTTCCTAAATTTATTTCACATTTTTTCTGCCTCTAAAAATTATTTAAATGGTTCATATTGGTGCTGTTTTGATTATACCACAAATATTTTTTCCTTCTAGTTATGTTTTAATTTCAATATTTTCTCTAACAAGAAGATAGACAAGTACATAGACCTCTGAAACAGAAATGAAATCCACATCAGTAAACAGTAAATTTAAAGTCTTCTATAAAAAACAGTGTCACCTTTGTGATCTTTCCTGATATTCACAATGTCTAGTGACTTCTGATTTTTTTCAACAAAGCATTCATTTATAATACTTATACATGAAGTTGTTGTGTAATCTATGAATTTCAATCATTATACCTGATCCATATTCTGTTTTTTTTGTTGTTGTTGTTGTTGAGGCAATTAGGGTTAAGTGACTTGCCCAGGGTCACATAGCTAGGAAGTGTTAAGTGTCTGGGGCTAGATTTGAACTAGGTCCTGCTGACTTCAGGGCTGGTGCTCTATGCACTGCACCACCTAGCTGCCCCTTCTAAAATATATTTTTGTTCTCCTTATATCCATTTTTTTCTTTGAAGTTATTGTTAAAATATACATTGTTAATTTGGAGGATTGCAACACGTCTTTGTAGAATTACCCTACTTCATTATCACTTGAAACAGATGTTGGCACATATTCTTCCATTATTTTTATGATTGTCTTTTTGTAAATACTTTTATGTATTACAGTAAGAGATAACCAACTGTCCCATGAAATAATGTTTCTTGTTTTCTTTGAATGCATAATAAAATCAATTTCCCCAATTCCTTTTTTTTATTTCTCAAAATAAATATAAGGCATCTTAACATTTAGTTGCAACTTCCTTCCATCTTCTGATTTCATTTAGAATGAGAATGGAAATATTGATATAATCCAGTTGTTCCTATAATTTGCATCTCAAATTTAGCATACCATCAGTTAACATTTTTATTAATGGCTTTTCTTTTCTCCTTCATTTATGATGTTCTGCTCTTCATATGAATGTCAAAATTTTACAGGCTTCCTGCAAAGACATAAAAGGGCTTGTCACCTGATTAATAAATCCTTTGATCATTAATATTAAAATAAATATAAAACAGGGAGACATTATCATCATAGCATTTCACCATTATGGCAGATATCTAGCACCGATCTCAAATTAAGGAATTCTTCTCTGTAGATGACAAGACCTCCATTTGCGATGGAGTACTCTTTTACTGATTGCATCAGAAGCAGAAGTATAACAGAGTCTCATACATAAGTTTGAAATGACTTGAAAGAACTGGGTCCAACAATCTACAAAGGGAAATCTAAGGCCATGAAGAGTATCCATTGTTCAGACTATGATATGCAATTAAATGGACAACCTAAACTGTTTATCAATCAGTATATCTTTTATAGAAAAACACTGCAAATGGACAGTGAGTAGAGATTATGATGCAATAGGAGGAGAAAGACTTCTAGATTGTCTTTTGGGAAACTGCAAGGTTCATTGAAGAACCCCAAGTTTGCCTTTTAGCCAAAAGTCATGTTTTAATTCTGACATTCTTATGGTATTGTTACATGGCTGCAAGTTATGGAACTCAATAAACTGAAGAGAACTGAATTTGAAATTTTCTCAAGACATGAGAGAAGTATGTAGTAGATATGAACAGGGAGAAATATATTTTGAGTTAGAAATTATTAAAAACTTACAAAAATAATTAAGAATATGAACAAAGATAAGTTGAGTTTATGTGGAAAAAGCAACAAATAAATGACTAATAACTTGTATGATTTTTCATATCTTTTCAATAACAAGAAAATGATGAAGGTCCTCATATCAGGTGGACTCCCACTACCACAATTACCCATGGAGAACTTATGAGAGGACATGAATGAGTAATACTTGTTACAGATTCATGTGAATATTTGATTTGGAGGGTATCCCCTATGCAAGTACAGTGTCTTACACAAAAAATACAATAACCCATTGGTTGAATTTGAATTTTGAATTATGATTCCTGATCTATTTACTTTGAGGATGAAATGAAATGGTATTTGTGAAATGGCTTTGTAAAACACAACATAAGACTTTATTATTATTATTTTTAAAACATACTATTCATAGAAATTATTTGCCCTCAGATTACCATCACAATAATTTAGTGCCATCATGGATTCAAAATTCATCATATTAGAGATCAGGGAACTAAAATTTAGAGAAGTTGTTGTTTGTTCAAGGTCATATTAGAAGTAAGTGATAGGGGCAAAACTAGATATCCCCCCATAGGTGACCTTAAAATTTAGGTGCATTCAAATTTTTGTTGGAAAAAAATGAATGTTCCATAGAAGCAATCAAGACAGAAATGTTTAGAATACCCTAAATAGTCCAAGCATGTCTTTAGTAACAATAAAGGCTTACATTAGTGTAATACTTTAGAGTTATGGAGTGCTATATTTTTATCCTCTTTTTTGATCATTACAAAGGCTGTATGCCATAATGTTATTCACATTTTACAGATGAATTTATAAGACCCAAACAAGTTAAGCAACTTGTCAAAGATTACATAGCTAGTAAGTGGTGAAGCTTCTTTTCATTGCTGTTAAAATGAAATAGCTATAAACACCTAAGAGTGCATATTAACCTTCTTCTTTAACTCTGCACCTGTCTTTAGACAGAGGAACTAACAGCAAGATGTGCATGAAATGTGGGCAAAAATAAGAGAAAGACAGAAAAGAACAATTGTGATTATCATGGGATGAATGGGCATTTGCTTTAAGGACATTAAAATCAGTAGGGAAGGAGTATGTTTTCATGTTTAAATGATCACTGTTCTATATGCTTCTAATGTTTATGCCATTAAATTGTGCAACCATCCTCATGTGTCTCTCAAGAAACCTTTACCATGGTGCTAATTTTTCCCAAAATTCTGTAGAGGCAAGAGCCAAATCACCTCATCTCCAGTGCAACATCACCTGCAAGGAGACTGTCCACTGATCTGTACCCATTTTTATCTTCCCTCCTGCCATCCCCCTCAAAAAAAATTCCTCCTCCCCTATCCCCTAATGTCATAAATTATTTTTTAAAATTCTTAGCTATGACTCTGGAAGAGAGATGCGATTAATCCATAAATTTGCTGTTAGTACCATCTTCTCCCTTTTACCCCTTAATAATGATAGGTTGGTTAAAAATGAATATAGTTCACTTACATCTAATTCATCAAAGTTTTATTTTTAAAGGTCCTTTCTACCTTAAGTATTTTCTTCTTTTCTTAAAAGGAGTTAAGAGAACTGAGCTTGAACTGCAAAAGGTTTTCATTTGGATCAGAACTGAAGAATTCTTTAGGGTACATTTGAAACTTAGAAAGAGACAGGTTCAGTAATGACCCTTCTGAGATCAAACAGAAGCATGATAATGGCAGAACTGTATAAGGAGCTGCATACAAAATACATTTTCCCTTCTTTTGAAGTTGTCACTAAAATATCTCTTACTTTCCACAAAAATTAGGGAACTCATAGAAAATAGTGACTTTGTCAGAGTAAAATGCAATTAAGAAACGGAAGCTCAGAAAACAGCGGCTAGCTAGCTAGGTGTCTGTACCAGGTCCAGATTCATTAGCAGATGCACATGCCCCCCACAGCCTCTCACCCTGAAGTAATGAGCCATGTGGAGACCAGGTTTGGATGCCAACCACATCTGTGACTATAGTAGCATGGACACTGCCTGATGAAACCTTCTTTCTGCTGCTCAGCAATGTTCTTTTGCTTCTTCCAGGAGGGGAAAGATGTGATGAACAGACTCCGCAGCTACTTAATTTTAAATTTCTTTCTTTAAATTTTTCAAAATATTTTTTTTTCTTTTCTTAGACTCCTTCCACACACAGGGTGAAAGTATGAGGTCCCTTTCAAAGCATACTTGCATGCCAAGGAAAATAGTACAATGTCTAAAATGAAAAGCAAAACACACTTTTAAAAAATTACAAATTCATTAATTTTTATCATCAACCAGTAACATTTTACTGAGCACCTGCTGTGCAAGACACTAGACTTTGTATTGTGAAGATACAAGGGCACATATGATATATTGCCTCCACAAGGTGCTAAAGTTCCTGCCAACCCTAAAAAATTCAATATTTTATGATTTTATAATAATATTAGCAATCCCTGTCATTCATATAGATTTTATGTTGAAAAGCTTTTATTTATATTGTATTATCATATATTCACATATATTAACTTGATTTAATTATAAAAAAATAATCCCAAAACAACAGTGAAAATTAATATTTCTTTTCAATTCTATTTGACATATGAGGAAACTGAGGCTGAAGCCGCTTTAAATATTTTTCAAGTTCACAGAGTTCCTGGCAGAGAGAGAGCCAGAAATCACTAAAAATGATAAAATTGTCAGAATTGAAAAATAAATTGGTATGAGTGGAGAATTTTCTCTTCCTTTCTTAGTCTCCCTCTGGCCCAACTTCTAACCTCTTAGGAATTCTAATTATCTCTCCTAACATCAAAGCTCAGATTTTAGCTTAGTCGTGTCCTCCAATCCTTCTCTTATACCCTTCAAGTTCACTCAAAAGTTAAATCATGACATTTCTTACTAACTTTGTATACATTTTCCCTTTTTTTCTTCCTCTCCACTAATGTTTCCCTTGAATTGAAAGAAGTACAGATTCCTATCCTATGCATATTTCATATGCACTCATCCTTTACTCTAGGATACTAGTATCCTCTCATTCCTGGAATTTACTTCCTCCTTCCTTTAGATATGGAAACTTAGTTGCTACTTTCCTTCATCTTCATACCAAGTAATACTGACTCTCCCTAATATCCAGTCCTTAAACCCTCCTTATCCTCAATGTATCTGTTATAAATATAGTTATTCACTGACCATTCTTATAATGGAATAACATTTTTATTACTCTGCACAGCATAAAAGGCATGTTGGTGGGTAAAGAAAGAGCTGACCTAAAAATTAGCAGATTTTCAATTCTGCTTCTGATAAGCACTGGCTGGGTGATTTTGGGAAGGTCACGATCTCTCAGTTCCTCAGCAAGACTCTAAGACTCTATCAAAGTGGGGAAATAGATATATATGCCTTTGTGGAACTTCTCTCACTGAGAGTTACCCAAAAGAGTGAAATCATAGGTCTCTCTCTTGTCACCCACCATAAAAATAAATAAAAGAAATGTCCAACATAGTAAAAGCACCATGATATAATAGACAACATTCTGGGTTCAGAGTTAGGAAGACATTGGTTGAACCTATCTCTGACATTTAGCATCTGTGTGGCTGATAGAGTCACTTCAACTTCCTGTGTCTCATACAACTTCATAGCATATATTTATTACTAAGTCGCTTATTTTTTCCCCATCAATAGAATGAGTTCTCACATTGAGATTTGATCACAAAGAGAAAATCAATTTGAATATTCATATATATGTAATATAATAGTGTCAGGGCATACAGTTCCATATATGAATTGTTCTTAGATAGAAGGGTCAAGGTTTTTTTTTTTTAAGCTTTTTATTTACAGAGCATATGCATAGGTAATTTTGCAACATGAAGGGTCAAGTTCTTAGATAAAAGGGCTCTTGATACTTGTGCTCTATAGGTTATTGTTGTATGTTCTTCATTCTTGAAGAGGATTCTGACATCAGGGAGGTAATGCTATGATATGGAAGTGAATTGGATTTAAGTGAGGGAAGGCTATGTGAGGTTACCTGTCTCATTTTCTCTTCCACAGCCATCTGGGTCCAGTGGCCAGATATAGATCAAGACAACTGGACATGGCCCTGGATAGAATGAGAGATCTTAGTCTTTTTAAGCTAAGGTCTTCAACAAGTCTCAGTTTGACTGAGGCTGCGCCCATTCGGTAATTAATATTAAGTAGTGATTAAAGCAAAGAATCTCCTCTTTCACCTAGTCCAAAACAATCTAAATGAATGAATTAATGACTCCAGGAGGGGAAGACCCTCAGGATTTCTGGACAAAGCAGAAATGATTGCTATTTACATTTAATCTGAATCAATCAGGACCCCCAAAAAATGACCAAATGGAGTTCTGAGACCTATTAGTGGCCAATTAGAATCAGATTGATTTTGGTTTAAGGCCTGGTCCTTAAGAAAGAAATCTAACCAGTGAATCCCAAGATATTTTGAGAGGCTTCAGAAGTACAAAGGATGAAAAAATGCTTTTAAGAACATCTGGAGGTAAGAATATGCTTCTCTATGTGAACAGAGGAGAAAAGGATATTTAAAAAAAAGAAAGAAAAAAGAAAGGAAGGAAGGAAGCAAGGAAGGAATGAAGGGATGGAGGAAGGAAGGGAGGGAGGGAGGGAGAAGAAAGGGGGAAAGAAGGAAGGAAGGGAGGGAGGGAGGGAGAAGAAAGGGGGAAAGAAGGAGGGAGCAAAAGGGGAAAGAAGGAGGGAGGGAAGGAAGGAAGGGAGAAAAGGAAAGAAGGGAAGGAGGGAGTAAGGGAGGGAGGGAGGGGGAAGAAAGGGGAAAGAAGAAGGGAGCAAAGGGGGAAAAGAAGGAGGGAGAGAAGGAAGGAAGGGAGAAAAGGAGGAAAGAAAGAAGGAAGGGAGGGAGAAAAGGAAGGAAGAAGGGAGGAAGGGAGAAAGTCTTCCAACTGACTCATTCCAGGCCAGCTTTTCTCACAGAGATTGTTTGTCCTTCCTTCTCAAAGAGGACTATGACATCAGGGAAGTGATTCATGACATGCAAAAGAATTAGGTTTAAATGAGTGAGGTCTATGGAATGTCACCTGACTCACTTTCCCCTCCAGAGCCATCTGGGTCCAGTCGATGAGATATAGAGTAAGTCAACTAGAGTGGTCCCTGGATGAAATGAATACCTTGAGTAGCTACAGCAAAATCTTTCTCACCATGGTCCTTCCTTTTAGTGCTCATGCTATTGAAAACTTAACATACTCCTTTCTTATTGCCCAAATGCAGAGATGTCAAATACACAAATAGCCATATTTAATAGCATGCTAATTAAAATGAAATTGGGAAATATTTAATAAAATAAATAAAAGAATAAAACATAGGTATTATCAATATATTATCTTCTAAGTCATTATGTACCTTTATATGCAACAATAGTAGCCCTCATTTCTATTTGAGTGTGATGTCACTGATTTATAATGTCATTTATAAAATTTTAATCTGTAGCTGTTTGAGGCTCTTGGTGGGAGAAAGGAGGAATAAAAGATGTATAAGACATGACTTCTACTTATTTGAGGATAAGAAACATATATACATGAAATAAGAGAATACCTAATTACTAAATACTAAATTAAGTACTGCCAAATTAAGTCTGCATATACTTAGCTGTTACTGATGCATAAAATAGGGAGTGATCCATTGTGGGTCAAGAGAACTAAGGTGAGTTTTTCTGCTTCATGGAAAAACCTTGATCCTACTATTTGTCAGCATCTCGTGTTTCTTCTCTATCCCAATTCTTAAAAATCCCAGTTCACTCTTTTAATTCTATGAGCTTACTGTTACTTTGAACCTTCTTCTTCTAAGAGATATCATTCACTTTTCCCCATACTTTCCTCCACTAATTGAAGTGATCCATGCACTCATAGGACCGAAGGATCATAGATCTAGAGCTGAAAGGCATCTCTAATTTAAAGCATCTCATTTTGAAGATTAAAAAAAAAACTTAAACATAGGGAAGTTAAGTAACTTGTACACATTTAAACAAGGATTATATATAAAAAGTGGAATTTGAACCCACTGTAACCTTCATAATTCTCATTCTTTAATGTGAAATTCTGAAGGTCTTTTCTCAAGGCAGCTTTCTTTGAATAAGACAGCAAGAGACAAAAAAGTCTCAATTTTGACCCAATCTTAGCAATGCTTCTGGAGGCCCATAAATAATACCACACAGGCAATCATCTACAAGGTTGATGTTGTCCAAAGAATGTCTTTCTGGAATACAGTCCTTATCACAAAAGGAATTAAATTTCCACTCCATATTCCCTTTAAGTTACTTAAACTAAGGATGATTTCCATTTTTTGTCTTTATTTCCACATGGTTTGGCATAATTCCTTGAGCATCATACTTAATAAATGTTTAATGATTGATCTGATTCAGCTATATATGTGTAAATCTTTTCTATATTCTCTATTTTATAAAGTAAGAAATTGAGCGTCCAGAGGATTAAATGACTTTTTCAAATATAGTTGATAGGACACCAAGGAATGAGATCTGGAACCCTAATTTCCTCCCTATGTCTAATCTTTCAGAGACAAACATGAACCAAGAGTATTCATTCATTATAGATCAACCATAGACTAGACAAAGAACAATCACATTGAACACAATTTCCTCAAAAAGAAAGGAAAAGATTATAAATTGATACAAAGGGTTTTAAGACAAAACCCCTTCAAAACTCTTGCCTTAAGTCTGGCTTCATCATTGATAAAACTGAAGATAATGGATCTCAGTTCTGCAAGGGATAGGACACTTTACTCAAACACATCTCCAAATATAAAATTATTTCAAAATCATTAATTAGTGAAGCAATGCATCCTGCAAGTTGCAGTCTCACAATAAAACCTGCAGGTATCTGATAGCATGGAAATGAGCTGATCAAAATGGAATGCTATGCTTTTCAAAATCATGGCGGATCATTTAGTTACAATAGAAATTTAAGGTTTAATTCTCGGCTTCTGTGGAAGAGAATTTTCAGCTACATGTTGCAGAAACTCCAGAGGCTTTGCTCACCACAGGTGTTTAATCATCAGAGATGCTCTGGGGAATATGCAGAGGAGACTGGCCTGGCCTGAGTCTACAGATGGGGAAAAGCTGAGAGGGGAGAGCGACAGGTTAGAAGAGTATCTAAAGCTGGACAAGCTCCAAAGAAAATCTCATCTCTCATTTCACACCTTTGCTATTTGCTGTCAGTCTCTCCCCAGAAAGCGTTATTACTTTGCAGAGCTCAACGGGGGTTGATCGGCAGCCTCGAAGCTGCTCCTCAGTTTCATTGCTGTGCCAATGGACTTCTTCATTAAAACCGATGCCACAGCTCCCCAAACTTACCGTGCATAAATATATCTTCCTAAAAAGAAAAGAAACATATTCCCATCCATGAAGATATTACATCCAAGAGACGAAAGAAAAACCTGTTAATTGAGAATCACACTTCTGTTAATTATGCAGATGCTAAAATAATGAAACTGAAGCTCCTTAAAAATATAATTACCCACCATACACTGTTTGAGATTAGGCTTTATCTCCCTGTGTTTAGTGCACATGATCAAGAGAGAACCAACAAAAGAATCATTCCTTGGTAATTTGGGAAATTGGGACACACATGGGTTTGAAAGATGTTTTTTAAAGAATCCTGCCCTGGAAGGAATCATCACAGGTATTTTGCAAATTATTGCATCTAACTGTCTACCTTTTTTGCTTGTATGATTCTCCTCAAAGGTAACTGGGAGGCTCCTTAGTGAGCTATACTTCAAAAATAGTAAAGAGCAATAAGGAAGCTAGAATTCTTATCACACTTTCTTTCTACCCTTCACAAAGGTTTGGGAGCAGGATGCAACACAGATTACTTGGGAGAGGGCCAACCTTGTACATAGTTGACTGCATATATGGCAGATTCAAAGGGGTACAGAAAGACCCCCTTACCAAAAACAAGGTAATCACAATATCTGCAATTTTATCATTACTGATTCAAACCTTTGGATTCAAATATCCCTCTTTTAAAGTCTAGACATGCCTAAAAAAAAGTGAATTTAATTAGTCATCAACCATGACCACCTTTCTAAGAATATATCAGTTCTTTTCCTGTCTATTACATGACAGTTAACTGAAAATAGTGCAAATGAAATACTAAGTTGTCCTGCCCGTCTATATGGTCTGCGACTGAGGAAGTAGATCCAAAGGTGGAAGAGTTTCAGAGCACAGACAGTAGCCTGAGGGTATAGAGTTTAATTTAAATCCTATAGTAGATAGTTCTTGAACAGCCAGGCAGCTTCATGAAAACACTGGTCACCTGGGCAAAGGATTTAGAGAGGAGGAAAGTATACTAAAGGAACAAAAGAGTACCAATGGAAAATTTCATGCATTTATGATCTCATCAAAAGGACCCTAAGACTCATAGATCTTCCCCTAGCTCTGTCACTAATTATACTTCCTTGATCATACCACTATCTTCTCTGTGCTTCAAGAGTCTCATCATATAATTAGAATTAATAGTATTTTTCTCATACACTCTATATGTGCTGTCAGAATAAAATGGTAAAACACAAGTAAAAGTACATACAAAGAACCATTATCCTATATAAAAATAGCATTGACATATACCAAGTTCTCCATAAGAACTTAATACTTCAAAAAAAAAAAAAAAATCTGTGATTTTCTCCATTGCAAGAAAGGTCACCTCCAATGCAGACAGCAGTTCTTCTATGGATTAATCAACCATTTCATGAACTCTGGTAGCCAAAAACCAAAAAGAAAAAAAATCTCCTGGTAGCCAACACTAATGATAAAAATCTGCATTTAGGTAGTGTAGGTTATGTACAAAAAATATATGATCTATTAGTAGAACTGAAATTGGAGCCTTTCCAACAAAGTTGCACTTGCCAAGAGCTGATATTTCACAGGTGTAGTCTTTAATCCACTGATAATGGCCTTCTAGCTGTTCCATGAGACACTCCATCTCTTGATTGGGTATGTTCTTTGGCTGTCCCTCATATCTGCTTCCTCAACTGACCTCCCTGAATTCCTTCAAGTCTCAACCAGAATCCTATATTTTACTTTTAAAAACCCTTTTTAATTCTAGTGCCTCTTCTCTATTAATTATTCCCTACTTCACATATATAGTTTACTTTTTATATATTTGTTTGGATGTTATCTAACCCATTCAAGTGTAAGATCCTTGAAGGTTAGGACTGCCATTTAAATCTTTTTGTATCCTCAATTTTTCAGTGTCTGGCCTATCATGGAAACTTAATAAAAGTTTGTTAATTGATTGGCTTGAAGGAAAGGGAAAACAAAATAGGATTATCTTCCTTTCACAGTTAGTCATCAGAAGACTTCAGTAGAAAAAAAAATAAATCTGATTGAGTCTTAATATGTATAAATTAGAAATTATAGCTATATATGGACCTGAGAACTATTTAAGGCCATTCTAAACTCTCAGGAAGGTTGGTTTTGCTTTCATGACAATGGGAAGACAACTTATGGATAATTGCTACCTACCTTCATTGTCTCCTTCTTGCTACCAAACTCATTTTAGGAGAAGCAGCTTAATGCAATGGATAATGAAATACTTTCCTTGCATCAAGAAGATATTCTATATATTCTAGTCCCACTTCTGACATCTGACATCTATGTGACCCTGAAGAGGGTCACCTAATCTCTCAGTCCCTTCTAAATTGCTATTCCATTGTGTAAATTGTGTCTGACTCTTCATGATCCTTTGGGGGTTTTCTTGGCAGATATTAGAATATATCACCATTTTCTCCTACTGTTCATTTTACAGATCAGGAAACTAAGGTAAACAGGTAAAGTAACTTGCCCAGAGTCACATAGCTATTAAGTGTCTAAGGTCAGATTTGAACTCAGATCTTCCTGATGCCAGACTCCATACTCTAATAGAGCACTGTGTCATCTAGCTTAGACTATAGAACACTGGAGAAGTATTTGTACTATCTCATCAGTAGTTTCTTATATCATACACACACAAAATTCCAGGTCCAGATCAACTAGAAGGTATAGACGGTTTTTGAGTCTTTTACATGGTGTCCTTATAAACAAGACTGAGTGATAGTAACCAGATTATATTATAGATTTAGAATGACGATGACCAGGATTTTAAAAAATGTACCATGAATCAGGGTCAACCTGGTCAAAAAATTTTAATGAAGTCTCTTAAGATTCAGACATTAGCCTTGTTCTGTTCAACATAAAGGCATACACAATGTGCTTATCTCATTTAAAGGTGAAACAAAATTTCAGAGGATAGTTTGATTATTGGATGATAGAAATAGAACAGATCAGAATCTCAACAGGTTGAAGCTAATGAAGCAACAATGTAATATGGATGAATGCAAAGTCCCTATACTTGGGTTCAAAAAATTAGGTGCAAGATAAAACAGTAGAGGAGAAGTATTAGATAGATGCCATTTTGGGAAGGAAAAAAAAGCTAGATTTTTGGTAGACTGCAAGTTCAATGGAAATCAAATGTGTGATGAAAAAGCCATAAAAGTCAATGTAATCACAGGAAACATAGAGTATAATACAACATGCAAATGAAGTGATAATCATACCACATTCTGTCCAGATTGGGCCACATCTGAAAAATTATATTCAATTCTGACTGTCATATTTAGAAATAAGATTGATTAGCTAGCGAAAGTCCAAAGGATGCAAACCATAATGATGGGGAGACATTAAATCATGTCAGATACTTCATAAGGATCAAATGAAGTACTAAACCTAGGACAGAAGATAAGTAAGGAAAATTTGTCTCAAACTTCAATGAGAACTGTACATTAAATAGTTTATGTTACTTACATAATGTTACTTATGTTACTTATGATTTTGCTAATAGTATGGAAGCTATTGGCACTTCTATTGGGGAATATTTTTCATACAAGAAAATACATTTCATAATTTCATAGTCAAGTCATGTTTTAAATCAAAAGGCAATATGACCCAGCTCTGTCAGCTCTCTTTTCCACCTAACTTCTGATTCTGACATTTCTAAAAGCATAGTTTCAATAATGTTGTGGATAACCGAAGCACATTTGAATAAGTTTTTAGTTTTCCTAAGCTAACATCTCTGAGGATGAAATCTCATTTTGATGTATAAATCTTGGCATGTTTGTTTAATATTATGTAGGAATTATGTGGTCACATTTTGAATGTGATAGTACTTTGAAAGAGCAATATTTAAATAAAAGATACTTTCAAATCAATCACATTGGTTGACTGGTTGATTAGTTGATTAAATAGACTAGTCAATATTAAAATATAGCAAAGTGATAAAGATAGCAAAACCATGTGTGAGTTTACTCTGGACAGGCATCTTGGGGAGGTATGCAGAGGGGGCTGAATGAGTTTTGAATAGGGCTTTGGAGGAGGAAAGTCTTAGAGGAGAAGAGAGAATTACAAATAAGAAAGATTTTTTAAAAAAGCACAAAGCTGAAAGTAGATTTTTTTTTCCTACTCAATTTTAATTAGTTTCAGAAAGAAGAGAACAATGTTTTAGAAGTTTATTAATTAGGATCTCGGATTTTTTAAAATTCTTTCATGAAGGATAATTTCTTGTTCATTTAGCTCTAACCTTGTACCTTCATAGCAGTTTTTATTATAGAAAAATAGTGAGTGGTGATAGATCTCTGCTAGGAAAAGCAAGACCTATGCCATTCATCAATATTTTCAAAACCCTAATATGTTATCTGTTAGCATTAAGTAGAAATGATAGTAGTAAAATAAAGCGAACTCATTTGGAGGGAAAAGACTCAAATGGACACTAGAAATAAAAACCTTACTCTGGTAAATGCTCTATGATATTTGCCTACATAACATAATCAAGCTTTGTCTCTGAATTTATATGGATAATGCATGCTATTTGAAAAAAAAATCTATGTATAAAAGAGCAGACCTCAGCAAGCATAGTAAACCACTTCTAAATGTATATTCAGAACCAGCTGATATATCACACTTATAAATATACAAATAGAGATTCTATAAATAGAGCATTCATCAGTGGGAAAAGTAGATGCCCACAAGTTTCGCTAGAGGAGTTCACACACACAAAAAAAAAAAATACATGTAGCTGAGGCAACAACAATTTTTAGTGCTACCAGGCTCCCTGAAGATCTCTCAAGATCATCCTTGAGACAGACAGATAGATTCTATTAGCAAGGTACATCATCAGATCTCTTGGACCTTTTTATGGAGTGCCATGTGGCTCTGATATTTGATCATTATCTCCACATCTCCACCTTCAGCTTAGTTGAAATCGTATTCTAATGTATTACTATGCTCTTTAAGAATGAACCAAAAAAAAAAAAAAGATAAATTTTAAAAATAAATTAATAAAAAAATTTTAAAAGAATGAATCATAACCCATACCCCAGCACTAAATGATGCTTGATCCTAGAGTTTGCAATGTCTCTAGAAGAATTCCAGGACCAGTTAAGAGAGTCTTGCCTCCTCTCATAGTGCAATTATACATGATTCACCTCCTTACCCAGACTCTGCTCCACTGGATCATTTTATGGGTTTTATGGCATTGACAAGTCAGGAAGGAGAAGAGAGAAATTTCGTTTATCCTTTTATTAAATTCATAAAGAGATACAAAGGGAAATTTGAACAGCAAATTCAACAACTGGATTCTTTCTCCAGAGCTGGCTGATTTAAAGTGGAACCCAGTTACCTTTTAAAATTAGACCATAAATGGTGTAGCTAATTCTTTAAACTGATGTGTTTGAGTTAGTCATTTTGTCTAATGGCCAATGCTCTACAATGCCATCAGGCTGACTGAAGATCTTCATAATAGTTTGTTATAGGGCTATTTGTGAAAACTTCTTTGCACTCGGCTATCAAGTTGTTTGGGGAATTCCCCCATTTATTCGAAGTACAAATTAAGACAACTGTGAGATACCACTACACACCTCTCAGATTGGCTAAGATGAGAGGAAAAGATAATAATGAATGTTGGAGGGGATGTTGGGACACTAATATATTGTTGGTGGAGTTATGAACTGATCCAACCATTTTAGAGAGCAATTTGAAACTATGCCCAAAGAGCTCTCAGACTGTGCATATCCTTTGATCCAGCAGTGTTTCCATGGGGCTTGTATCTCAAAGAAATCATAAAAGAGGGAAAGAGACCCACATGTGCAAAAAATGTTTGTGGCAGCCCTTTGTGTAGTGGCAAGAAACTGGAAACTCAGTGGGTGCCCATCAGTTGGAGAATGGCTAAATAAGTTATGGTATATGAATGTTATGGAGTATTATTGTTCTATAAGAAGCAATCATCAGGATTATTTCAGAGTTCTAGGGAGACTTACATGAACTGATTCTAAGTACAGAACCAGGAGAAGCAAACAAGTACAATCTTGCAACAGCAAGATTGTACAATGATCAATTTTGATGCACATAGATCTTTTCAACAAATGTTGAATTCAGGCCAGTTTCAGTGGTCTTGTGATGAAGAGAGCCATCTGTACCCAGAAAGAGGACTGTGGGAATTTAGTGTGAATCACAACATAGCATTTTCACTATTTTTGTTATTGTTTGGTTGTATTTTCTTCTTTCTCATTTTTTCCTTTTTGATCTGATTTTTCTTGTGCAGCATGATATTTGTGAAAATATGTATAGAAGAATTGCACATGTTTAACATATATTGAATTACTTACCATCTAGGGTAGGAGGGGAAAATTTGGAACACAAGATTTTGCAAGAGTGAATGTTGGAAATTATCCATGCATAAATTTTGAAAATAAAAACTTTCATTAAAAAATATATCTCTAGTGATAGAAAACTTATTCCACATAATGGTAGTCCATTTCATTTTTGGACAGCTCTAAAATGGGTTGAAATTTGTTTTCCTATAGTTTCTGTCCACTGTTTCTAATTCTTCCTTCTGGAGCCAAGAAAAATGTAATACTTTCTTTAAGGTAACAAAACTTAAATAATTAATAAAAGATACAAGTTTCATTTGATTTTCTGGGTTTAACAAACCCTATTATTTCAACAAAATCATGAAAGTTCGTTCAAAATGAAGAACGTGATTGATCAAATTCATCTTTTCATTCAAAAAAGATTTGACTATGAAGTAATAAAATGGTGGTAGAGTATAAAGATCACTATACAAGCAGCTAATTTATTTAATAAACATTTATTGATAAATTAATCCATGTAAGTTACTGTAATATCTGCTATAAAAAGTACAAAGATGAGTAAAATAGCATTCTTGCCCTCCCTGAAATTAGATGATGACATAGTTAGTATGTATTAAAAGTGTATCAGCTCTTGCTTTTTGGTGTTTTTTGCACAAAACCAGGATTATTTACATTGGTAAATCCAAGCAGCAGTGACTTTACAAGTTATTTTGGTTTCAGGTTTTTTGGATAAGGAAATCAGACTGTGACTTCATTGATATGGGGAAGCTCCCAAGGAGCAAATTCCATTACTGTAAATAATTGCAAAGCACCTGCTCTGCAACATATAGCCATAGAAATTTGCCTGGATCACTAAGTTAAGGGATATGCCAAGTGTTATAAAGCCAGAATATACTCAGAGATAGAACTTAAACCAATATTTTCTTAATTCTGGTTTTCTATCCATTATCCACACTGCTTTTATGAGAAGTAATCAATAAGCATTTACTGAGAGCCTCTACTGTATATATTAGGCACATGGAAATGTGCCCTACCACATCACCCCAAAAAGAAGTAATAGGTCCTACCTTAGAGTATAGACTGTGGATTCACTTTTGATACTATTTTCACTGCTCAATCAATCAATAAATTTTATTAAATATTTATCCAGTAAAAAAGATGTGTTGTACCACTTAAGTGGTCTCTACCTCTGGAGCTTCTAATAAGACCAATCTATATGATCACCAATACAAGACAGCAATTCATATTTATAAAAAGTTTAAAGATTTGAAAAGCACTTTCCACACAAAAATACTTGCAAAATAGGGAGGGTTTTTTTTTTCTGCATTTGATAGACGAAGAAACTGAGGTTCTCAAACATTAAATGATTTGCTCAGGTCATATTGTAATGAGAACTTCATGAGTAGAGACAGTATTGCTAGAGGAGAACAGATAAGTTAAAAGATCACTGCAGATTTCGATTTTTCAGGAAAGATTGACTTAACTTTGACCTTGAAGAATGAATAGGTCTTATAATAAAGGGAAAGGATTGAATCCTTTAATGGAAAATCCTAAATCTCATTCATATAACTTTTCCTAATATGGATGATATATTTCTAGACCATGTATGAGGGTAGGAATTTGTAATTTTTCTACAGAAATCTTTTTTTCCTTACTCTAGCCCAAAGAACAAGCTGACCAATTGTCTAGGAGGTTGACTCCTTGGGAGAGGGGCTGGATTGTAAGACTTCTTATGTTCCTTTCAGCTTGAAGAAACTTGATTATTACATACATTTCAGAGATAGACAGATCCCAGGGATCTGACTCTGTGGCATTGGAAATGACTCATTCTTGGCATTTTCTCTAGATGCAACCCTAAACAACTGTATCCTAGACAATACTCCAGTCCCCTAAGGGTGAAGGGGAAAAACCTATCTCAGTTTCTTTTTCTTTTCTTTTCTTTCTTTCTTTCTTTTTTTTTTTTTTTTTTTTTTTTTTTTTTTTTTTTTTTTTTTTTTTTTTTTTTTTTTGTTGAAGATACTTTTCTTTCTCTCCCTGAGAAACTTTATTTCCCTTTAAGAGTGGCCTCAAAATTACCACTAATTTCCTCCAAGGAACCTGTTCTTTGAAATATACCATATAGCATTTTCTTTTCTTTTCTTTTCTTTTTTTCTCTTTATAACACTGGCAATGCGTTGGCTGTGAACATGTAAGTAGAGTTGCTTTTGAATGCTGCAAGGTAAATGCAGAAAATGACAGCTTAAATGGGATCATTATAGCAGATGTGGATATTATCCGAATGCTACCAAAGCCTTCTTTGCAAGGCAATAAAGTCTTTATTTTTGCTTCTGATGCCTTGCACCTTTTCAGAGAAGCTGACAACCTATCATTTCTGACTTTTTTCCCCTCATTTTCAGCATGAACTTAGAGACCACGTTTCTATCTTAAGTTGCAACCTGTTGATTAGTAGAAAAGGCACGGAATATATACAGTTCCACCCAGAATAGTTATTACCTGGCAGCACAACAGTGGGGTCTCTCAGCCTATTCAAAGACATTAAGTGTGAAGAAGTCACAACAAAATAGATAGTTCCTCATATATCAGGTGGTCACAGGGTGAGAGTTTCAGGGGGAGGAGAATATACCCAAGGGAACAGGTTCATGTCCTTGTTTTGAAGGATTGGGACTATAATATGCAGAGAGAGAGATAATATTATTATTGTTTGAAATAATGTAAGAGATTTATGTTTTTTCACTGAAGCTTTCTAATAGCTTTCTTCTCTGAGAGGTAATAAGTAAGTGTTATTATTTACATTTTACAGATGAGGAAATTAAGTCAGGGAGGAAAGTGATGTACTTACATTCTTACAGCTAACTGATGTCATTTTGGAAATCAGATCACTGTTGATCTTTCCATTAAGTATGGTGTTCCTAACCTGTTATCCATGATCAAAAGAGAAAGATACAGATATAGAAACAAAGATCATATATACATATATACATATATATGTTTGTGTGTATATATATATATAAACTATATTTCACTAAAATAGGATTCATATATATGTAACAGAATGTGTATATGCATAAAATCCCTGTATTTCAATATAATGGGATTCCTTTTTATTTCTATATATTTTATTTTACGCAATTCACATTGCATTATTCTGAAAAGTAGTCCATTGGTTTTGCAAACAGGATCCATGACATTAAAATTGTTAATCACTCCTGTTTTAGGGCATGGTACCCTCATTTCATGAAAAAAATAAAATAAAATTTGTGCAAATTGTGTTCATAAAGTCAATGAATTAAATATCCTGTCAATAAATATTAAATTGAACTTAATTGGTCTCTTACACTTTCATCAGCCACTGACCAAAATCAGCAACATAGATACTGTATAAAGAGTATTTTATAACTGGGTGAGAACATATTTTGTATAGAGCTTGATACTAGTAGATTTAGAAGGGATACACAAGCACACATAAAAAAGAAGTCCTTGTTCTTGAATTGTCTGTTGATTCCAACAATAGTTCATTCATTTATGCAACATTTCTTATGGACAAAATTCTGTGCACCTAGGGACTATGGGGTATTCAAAAAAGAATAAGATATGGTCCCTCCCTTCATGAATCTTGCAGCCAAGTTGGGAGATGTAAGTATATATGTATTAAAAGGTATTTACTAATATAAGGCAATTTACAAGAAGCAAGTAAATGACATAAAAAAAATTAAGTACTAGAAGGGGTTAAAGGATGGAGAGGATATCATATGTCATAATAGGCAGAAATGTTTTCATATAAGAAGTAAGACTTTAGATAGTGCTTGAATGACAAGTATTAAGTATTAATATTTGTGGAAAGCATGGGGAAAGCATTTTAGGTAAGAAGAACGTCATGAACATAGCTAGAAAGGCAGGATTGTTCATGTCATATTCAGGACTCAGTGACTATTAAAAATCTGAAATAAATAGTTTTAGCGAATATATTTGCTTCTCTTAATCAAATAAGACTGAAGATGATAGAAAGGGCAGTAGGAAGCAAAAGAGAGGGAAGAGAAGAGGAAGAAGCATAGCAAAATCAGTATCTTAAGCATAATATAATTTTTTAAGACTCCAAATGGTAGAAAACTATTTGTAAAATTACCCATTCCTAGGCTTTCTAAACTACATTTCTAAACTACATTGAAAAATACATTTTTTTCAAAACTCACAATGTATTTTTACCATATGATATCTTATGACAGAAACATTCAAGTATTTCTTGAAGCTCAAAATTCTGTGAATCCATTGTCTGGCATTTGCACCAAATGGGAGTTGGGGAAGATGACGAAAAGGCATTCCCTCCTCAAAAATAAAAGTCATTTTGACTTTAGAGATATAAATATTCTCAGTGAAAATATTTACCTGGATCTAAATTATTAATATGATAGCCCTTTAATTCTATACACCCTTGGTTAGTAAATACTTGACTACTGGCTACATCAAACAGTGATAGGTACTATATGTGGTTCAGATCTTGTAGTCATAGGGATAACAGAATACATAATGATCAACCACTCTAACTACATATGTTTAGAACCACAAATCAGAGTCACAATACAATTACTATTTTCAAACCATGTACACTGTGTCTGTTCCCCAGCAGCCAACAGACAGCTCTACATCATTATCTCCCCTGCTTCCTTGGCTACCAGGTATTAGCATCATGTCTTACAATTGTGGTGACTAAACCAATTAAAGTACAATTTAAACAAGGCACTCATAAATATTGTACTGAGGTGGTATTGACAAGTCTAAACATAAAAAAAAAAAAAATAGGCTAAGGCTTCCAAAAATAGGTAATCCATCTTAGGAGAGAAGGCTCCATGGAGTGACTTCTGCATTATGAATAAATATGCATAATCATAAACGGGAGCCCAGCTCAAACCTCTCTCCTGCTCATTTGATATACCTCTGCAAGTCATATCCATTTTCATATAAACAACACAATAATAAAACATCTGCATTACTAAATAACACTACTATGTTCTAATTTCTTTGGAATGGCATGAATAAAATCATTCTTCTCCTGTTTATTAGAATTTATTGGTGACAATCCTTTGCAAAGCAGCAGAAGGTATAATTAATTCTGGTACAACCCTAAGTTGGATATAGAAACTCAACAGAGCTTACTTTTGACTTGAAACGATCCATCACTTGATAATAAGGGGGGACATGCAAAGAAGGAGGGAGGGAGTCTCCATAACTTTAGTCTAAAATACCATCACCATATCTCATGCAGTTAATGTTTATAGATAGATATGTGTATATGTCTATATAAACATGTGTGTACATATGCACAAACATATACAGGCACACATATGTACACATACATATATGCCCCATAGCCTTTAATACAATTGTACTTTCCTAGTTTCAGTGTATAGCTTTAGCAGTCATGTTTGCAGTAAGCGATAAGAGGAAGGGATCAAGAGTCAGATTTTGTAGCAAAGAATAATTTCATTAGAATTAGGGTTTTTAAAAATAGAGACCTCAATAATTTGTTACCAGGATCCTCCACCAAACTAATATAGTAGTCTACTTTTCAACAAATTATATTCTCATAGGAAATCAGATAAGTTTGGGTGTAAATCTTTTCAAAATCCTATAATGTCATTTAACATATCACAGAAGTATGTTGATGCTTCTTGTCTATATGCAATATTAGATTGGTACTTCATTGTATTCCACAGAAGAGATGGTCTCATTATGCTAAAAGTAGGACATCGGATAAATTCTTAACTTACTTTACTGACAATTTCAGCACTAGCAATGAAGAGGAAACACAGTGGGGCTCTGCTATTTTGGACTTAATTCTGATTGACATAAAAGAACTGGCTGATGATAGGAAAGTGACAGGAATCTTGGGAGAAAGTGACCATGTCACTTCAGAAAATGTAACATAGAGGAAAGGAGTACATAATATTGAAGAAAGGCAAAATAAGGTCTGTACCCTAGATTTTAGGAAAGTAGATTTCAAAAGATTCAGAGAAAAGATGTGATTCCATGGTCATAGACTTTCTGGAAATATAGTACTTCTATTTGAAGACATTGATCATATTCTCCCCAAGTCTCATCTTTTCTGTGATTACATTCTTATTTCCTACAGTCATCTTCCAGTATCTGCAGATGAGAGGAAGACTAAAAAGAAATGAGTGTTTTACCTGGAAATGTTTAGTTTGGAATGTTTAATGACTTGGGGTGGGTAAGATATAGCTGTCTTAGATGATTTGAAAGATTACCATTTGAAGAGATTAGATTAATTCCTCAAGGCCCTAGGAAACAAAACTAAAAACAGTAGCTGTAAATAGAGAATGATAGACTAATATGGGATCTAACAAAAGATGATTTTAAATTCCTCATCACGGGAGCGGTCCATATGGATTGAATGTCCTCTTGTTAGGAATCCACTTCACAGGTATAAACCTTTCTTTTGTACACAAACCCAAGCTTATGAGCTTATTTATGCACATATGTCTTCTCTATTTTTTCTGCAGATTCTGAAGCCTGAAAGGGAGCTCAAAAACTTGCCAGGCAAATACACAGAACATTTCTACAAGTTACTTCATGAGATAGTAATCTCCTTGTCATTGGACACATTCATGTAAATAATAATTAACATTTAATAAATAGCAAATTTAAGGCTCAAAAAGTTTTCTTCATAACTAATTCTATGAGGTAGATAGCCTGAATATCATAATCTCCAATTGACAACAGAGCAAAGGGAGTCTCAGAAACTGATGGCCACAGTCACAGGTCTAAGTAATCAGAGTAGGGATTTGAATCCAAGTCCCCTGACACTAATTTCTGCACTATTACAACTGTAATAAACTTCCTCCAAAGACTGAATGGCCCCTTGTCAGCAATTCCATAGAGAGATTCTTTTATTAAGTACAATGTTGTATAAAATGGTCTCAAAGGCCTCTTCCAGATCTAAAATTTTATGACTATACATGTCCGAAGGAATCATTAAGAACTAGTTTAACCCAGTTATCTTAGTGTACCTGATTATTCTATTCATTATGAAAACTCGATTGCATTGAACTTTCAGGTAATTAATCTAGGGCTCAATAATAAAGTATTATGACTGGCAAAAAAAGAAAAGTCTGCCATAATAGTTCACATTTCTCTAGTACCATAAGGTTTATAAAACGCTTTCCTAACAATGACCATTTGAGGGAAATGCTTCAAGTGTGACACCCACTCTGAAAAAGTATAACAAAAATAATGTTTATAAAACACTCTCTCCTACCTTGAGGCATATGTGCTCATACAAGTACACACACACACACACACACACACACACACACACACAGAGTTACACAAACATATTCACACACAGAGTATTTCTGGGAATTGAGCTCATACTTAAAGTACCATGCTAGTGAGGCTAGAGAAAATGTGGGCTCCAAGGCCCAGCTTGCAACTCTTTGAAAGTTGTTTTCTCTTCAAATATGCTCCACCAAGTTTGTCCCAAAATGGAGTCAACAAAATGGATTAACTAACTGACTCCTTCCAGGATTCATTATCTTCAATGATGTCATATAGTGCTAGATGGATCAAGGAAGCTTTTCAACTGTTGCACTCCCTCTTGTCAGGTTCATTTGTTGCTATTCCTGGCTCTGGGATCTATTGGTTGGTGACTTTAAAAGCTAGTCTCCCTGGTTACGGGGCTATTCAATTCCTATCTCAGATTACTAATTCAACTAGGTTCAGGAAAGAAATACAAAATCAACAGAGGCACTGTGGAGTTCATGTGGATACATGATGGCTAGATAGGGTAATATTTCTTGACACTTTCTCTTTCCTACTCAATAAATCTTTTCCATTCAAAACCCATAAAAGAAGAAAGAACAAGATAGTCTTCTTGAAACTTTTACATGCAAACCCATCTCTGACTCAGCCTCTCCTACATTATAGTCTTTCTGAGTTCTAGCCAACCAGAAGATTCTTCATTTCTTCATAGTATCCACTTCTGAGTTACTCATGACTGGAAAAGACCTTATCAAGCATCTACATATTATATTAACCATGCAGACAACATTGTACATATTTTGAAGAATTATAGCAGTCAAAAAGGAAAGGACCAACTAAATGTTTCCATACATTTGAGTGAAATACATGCTCATCTCAAGGGAGGAGATGGAATACAAATTATTCTGCTGCTTAATCTAGCAATGCATATAGATCATAGATTTAAATTTACATAAGTTTTCCTCAGGTATACTCCTTATGACAATAAAGAGATATCTCACTATTTATTCTGATTGAGCTTTCAAAGAGATGAGAAAAAGGCTGCTAATTGCTTCTCTTACCTAGAGAATGTACATAGCATAAAGTTACAAAGAAAGAAATAATGTATTCAGTTTGAAATTCATAGGGAATATGAACACATTTCTCTCAAAAGATGGAAATTGAGATGATTTGAGGAACTAACTCTCAAGTTACAAAACCACTTTCAAGTATAGAAGTAATCAACCAAATAACAAAATAGCAAATTCTGGGATATAAAATTTATCAAGTGACCCACTTGCAGCTCTATGGCTTAGGGAAGTTGGCTGGGACCACAATGACTGATGGGAGAGGATTTATGAACAGTGTCCATTGCCTATACATTATTCCCCAACAATTGACAGCCCAAATCCTTGACAGTAAAATGAGCAGGAATGATTTCAGTCACTTTCTGTCACTCCAGTTGCAAATCTTTCAGTCAGCGAGATCTGCAGGCAGCAACAAGGGAAGGGGAGGAAGTCCAGAGAAGCAGTCACTATTAGATGTGTCTCCTTGATAGGATGTCAGTGAGTATAAATGAGAAAGTTAATATTGATTGAACCCTGCCCCTCACAGTTTATGAAGCACAGCACTAGGCCATAAAGAGTTTGAAAGGCACTAGAAGGCTTATGTCAAATTCCTTCTATTCTCTAACTAGATTCTCTAACAACTTTAAAGGCAATGACAGAGTTCAAATTATAATATATTCAAATAAGCATAATAGCAATAGCTTACATTTCTATAGTTCTTTATGTTTTTGCAAGTTTTTTTCTCAGGACAATCCCAATAAAGGGGTAATTAAAATGTACCCTAATATGAAAGACTGAGAGAAATGAAATGGCTTAGCCAGACATAGAGTTCATGCCAGAGTTTCTGATGTTCTGACTTCCTGAACTTCTCTTGAGATTCTAGAGATCCTACAAACTACATAAAAACAATTAAGTATTAATAATATAAGCCAAAGCACATAGAAGAGAATAAAGAGTAAAAATAGCAAACTCTGACTGACTGAAATTTCTTTCAACTGAGGGCATTCCAGAGTAATAATGCCTGACTGTCAGGTTCGGAAGTGAGGTGAAAACAACCATAATCCTTATGGATACTTATTCTATAAACTAAAAACTCAATCTCATCATCATCATCACATCAAGGTGCTGTTAAGATCTTGAAAAGAATTTTCCATAATACTGTGCCCAAAGGGCTATAAAAACTGTGCATATTCTTTGAATCTAGCAATATCATTACTGAGTCTATATCCCAAGGAAATCATAAAGGAGGGAAAAAGACCCACATATGCAAAAATGTTTGCAGCAGCTCTTTTTGTGGTAACAAAAAAAAAATTGGAAAATTAGTATTTGTCCCATCAATTGGGGAATGGCTGAACAAGTTTTGGTATATGAAGGAAATGGAATATTACTGTTCTATAAAAATTGATGAACAATCTGATTTTAGAAAGACCTGGAAAAACTTAAATGAGCTGATGCTGAGGGAAACAAGCAGAACCAGGAATGCATTGTACACAATAATAGCAAGAATATGTGATGATCAACTATGAAAGGCTTGGTTCTTCTCAGTGGTTCAATGATCCAAAACAATCTCAAGGACAGAAAATATCATTTGCATCCAGAAAAAGAACTAAGGAGACTAGATATAAAGCAACACATGCTATGTTCACTTCTTTTTTGTTTGTTTGTTTGTTTTTAATCTCTCCCATGGTTTTCCCCTTTTGCTTGGATTTTTCTCTCCCAACATGATTCATAAAGCAATATGTGTTTTTTTAAATTAATTAATTAAATTTTTAAAAATTTCCATATGTGATTTCATTTCAGTTCCACAATTCTCCTCTAAAGTAGCCAGTATTGTGATTTTTGCTTTATAGATGAAAAAACTCATGCTCAGATAAGTTATCAAACTTGGTCACAAAGTTGGGAACTATTAGAGATATCATTTGACTCCTGATCTTTCTTGACTCCAAGCCTAATACTCCTCCAATGATACTATACTGCCCCTGACATGAAAAGTGTTCAAATAGAAGAAACTACCATCTCTACCATCCTCAAAGGTTCCAAACCAAGGATGAAAGTTTGGAGTTAAATGTTAAGCTGTAGAATCATCTTGTGGTGGGAATGATGAGTTCAGAGTGCTAGCTGGTCAATGATCATCAGAATTGCATTTTTTTCAATAATTCTCTGCTTTCTTTATTTTGCAGATGTGAAAATAGAGGCCCAAAGAAAATATATTTTCTAAGATTATTCAAGTAGTAAATGGAACAAATGAGCTTAGAATTCAGGTCCTTTGGCTCTAGACCCAATACTCTTTTCTACAATTCTTTACCCTGGGAAACCAATTCTATAGCTTATTGCTGCTGCTTCATTCATTGCCTTAATTTTTACAGTCAAGAGTTTGAAAATGTATGTGAGTAGATAGATACACACATATATTATGTATGCATACAAACATATGTGTATATATGCTTATATATACACATACATATGTGTGTATGTGCTCTTAGATTACCTGGAGTATTTGTATTTGGCTAAAAATTCCCCTAACTAGAACAAGTATTTTCTTCCTTATATAGCTTTATCTTCAAGAATTGTGATGGGATGGAGGGAATAGTGGAAGAAATTTGTTATAATTTCATTTATGAAAAGTTCTCTATTGTTAGCTACAATGGACCAAAGATTTTTCTCCAGAGGAAATTTGGAATGAATTATCATTTTAAGATTGGGGGGTGCTATTCAGTTCTATCCTCCCCATCAGAGATAATACTTATGAGTCCTATTCCATGAAAAATTAGTATAATGTCAGTTTGCTATGATGCAGATCATTAGAAAGAAACCAGCCTGATCATTTGAAATTCTCATGCTCAGAGAAATAATTTACATTAAAGAGTGAAAGCACAATTTTAGGTTTCCAGGGTTCAGTACTAAAAATAATAATAAAAGTGATATTTATCTAGGGTTTTGATGTTTGCAAAGTATTTTATGTACATTAGTATCATTAAGGGGCAGTTAGACTGAGCAGTGGAATATTGTTGGGCCTGAAGTCAGGAAGACTCATCTTCTGAGTTCAAATCTGACCTCAGACACTAGCTGTGTGACCCTGGACAAGTAACTGAATCCTGTTTGCCTCAATTCCTTCTCTGTAACAGAGCTAGAAAAATAAATTACAAGCCACTTCAGTATCTTTGCCAAGAAAACCCTAAATGGATTCACAGAGTCAGATACAGCTAAACAACAAAAACAATACAATTAGAATTTAGAAGTCTACTGAGTCCAAGCCCTTCATTTTAAAGATGAGGGAACGAGAAATTTACACAAGTTCCCATGGGATAGAGACAGAATTTGAATCTAGGTTCTTAGACACTAAATTCATCACAACTTAACACAGCATAATACTGTCTCTCTTAATGGGGAGAGGGGGGAGCAAGAGAAGAGGAGAGGAAATAGCACATATTAAAAATAATAATAAATAAGTACATAAATAATAAATGGATGTAAATAAATGTAGAGGAATGGCAAGAGCTAGAAAAATTTAGAAGGATGGGTGGAGAGAGATGATATTATTCTCCAGACAGCAAGAATGCATCAATTATTCAGCCCCTACTGTGTGCTGAACAATGTGTTAGTGGCTCTGCAGGACACAAAGATAAATAAAAAAAAAAAAAAAAACAAAAACCAGCCCCTGTTCTAAAGGAAATTATAATCTGCTGAAGACACAAGAAAAAAAATACTCAAATGAAATACTAAGTAATATTAGGTGAGAGGGGTTGAGATAGTGAGTTCTCTTGAGGGTAGGGAGCATGCTAGTACGCAAAAGACCAAAGTTGAAAGGTCTCTCATTGAATGTGAAAGGATAGAAACAGTTCTCAAATGAAATGTTTAGCATTCACAGCAGGAAGAACATTTCTTTGCATAAAACTGAGAAGATTGACTCAATCTACAAGAATTTACTGGGTTCAAGCCCTATGGTAGTTATGGTGAGAGATTCAGAATTGTTAAGCCTGGTCCCTGCCCTCATGAGTTTAGTTTAATTGGTGAGATAGGAAGTAAACACATGAAGATAATAAATCAATCAACAAACATTTATTAACTGCCAGACACTATGCTAAGCTCTGAGATTAACAAACAGTAGAAAATAATATGTAATAAGTTCCCCAAAAAATGACATTTTTTAAAGTGTTATAAAGGTCCCAAGGTGGGAGAAACAAATTTCAGGTATGGTGGTCAGTAAAAACTTAGGATCAGAGTGAGGCTTTGAATCAAAAACAGGTTAACTACCAGGGAGGGTGAAGGAGAACCTGGGACTGGAGAAAGTCTTAATTATCTGGCAAGGCTTGTGGACTAAAATCAGTCAGTCAATAAGCATTTATTGACTCCCTGCTATGTGCCCCACAAAAAAGGGAGGAATATTAATATGGTCTAGCAGTGGTAAGGGCAGACTCATAGCATGAAAATGTAAATTTGTAATGTGCCAGCACAGCTCAATATCTTCATCATCTTTTCTATTGAATTGAGCTGTTATATGAAATATGTCTTTATAATATGGGAGGTATGTGATGTTGATTAGAAAAACCTATATAATATATAGTGTGAGGATTCAGTCAATGTTTATTCATAAAAATAATAATATTGATTTGGGCCCAAGGATTTTAAAAAATGAATATTCCATGTAAAAAAAAAGTTAAATATGTTAATGTTGAAAGAAAATCTCTCTATAATTATTATTCCATATGTTACCGATTTTGAGAGAAAATATACATTTCAATATTTCAAAAGACTCATGATTTTATCACTGTTGGTGCCTTTTCTTTCTAGTATATTAAAAACCACACTTCAGTAGATAGCTTTTGTGCATTGCTGTGGCTACATTAAACCTGGGATGCTTAGTGATCTGCAAGGCAGGTCCTCAGACAATAGTGCATCATGGGATCCATACTTAGAGCTTTTGCTTTTCTCAGGACCACTAGAATTCCCATCCTGTTGTCATAACCCTTGGGAATACAGTGTATCACCTCTGTGCCACAGTAGCCATAGATGCTGCAAAGCATCACTGTGCTAGACTTAGAGAATTGAACTCAAATTCTACCACAGACACAAGCTGTGTGATCCTGGGGAAATCAGTTTGTCTCATTCAGCCTCAATTTCCTCATGAGGAAATCGGGATAATAATAACTCCTGCCTCATAGAATTGTTATAAGGATTGAATGAGATCAGATTTGGAAAATGATTATAGTATTCCTTGACTATTAGCTATTTGTTATTATTGTGTTGTTAATCTAGTGGCCAACTTTCTTTTTTTATTACAGTTGTTGTTCTTACTGTTGTTGTTATTAATCTAGTGGCCAAACTTCTGATAACGAGTCTTCAGCACTTAGAAAGTCTGTCCCTCAGATGACAGGCAGGATTTATAATCACATTTTTTACAGTGAACAGTCCTGGGATTATAGCAAATGACTATCACAGAAGTGATTATAAAAATACCTCAATACTGGTCATGGAAATCTGGCTAACAGTAATGAATTCATTCTGAATTAAGGACTCATTAGCCCAGACAGCCATGGACATGTACAGAGTATACACTAAATTTCTGATATCATAATAGTCTCTCACAGCTGGAAAGTTTCTCTAGTGTTCATCAGGTTTATTTTTTTTTGCCCTTTTATAGATTTCATCAAATTGTTAAACTATTCATATTATTTCACAGTAATGGGATGAATCAATGCACCCGAAGGAGTTATGTGGATTAATAATACTGGTCACCCTTACTCAGAACAATAAAATGAGAGCAGGTAGAGTTTAAACTCTCTGGATTTTTTTTTTCTGCCTGTTCTTTGACATCTTCAGAAAGAGAAGTTCCAGCACCACCCCTCAAATGCACCATTCCTTATTACTTGAAACAGAATTCCTCAGATTTTTCCTTTAAAATTTTAATTTTCCAAAAATTTCCTTTGCAAAATGAGATTTAATATGTGAGGAGATTGAGTGTATTGCATCAAATGTATTATTCTGAATTTATGTGCATGTACTATTTCCTTTTTTTTTTTTTTTTTTTAGTCTAATTCTCTATAGGCTGTCAAATGAACTGGGCACAAAAAAAGAAAGAAAGAAAGAAAACAGTCTCCGTATAGAGAAGGGATTATTGGATTGAAAATAAAGAGGCCTGAGTTCTCATTCCTAGATTTCCCACAAATAAGATGTTAATTTGGCATATCATCATAGTATCTTGAGTCTCAGTTTCTTCTGTAAATAAAGGGTTTTAAAATACTGTGATTCTATCATATCTTGGTATATTTGTTTGCAAAATTATTTAACACTGTTGATTCATTTAATATCCAAATATAGATAGATAGATATAGTGTATGTATTTATACACACCTATGCATACATGTATGTATATGCATGTGCACACAGACATGTGTGTATATAAAATCTTACTGCCCTTCCTGGAGCACATGTTCTAGAAAAAGAGTGAAACATAAACATATGAAATCATAAAACATTTTATTTAATGAATACAACGAAAGGTTGTGATGAGTTCTAATACTAAAATTGAAAAAGATAGCATTGGAACAAAGGAAAGGAAATCATATTTTGAACAGTAGGTTGGTCATGCATTAAAACAACTATTATTAAAACAACAAGTACTAATTGAACATAAAGCCTTATCCATCTATATGCCAAATTACTGTTCTAAGAATTGTTGTGAGATGAAAATGTTGACATTTCAATAAATGACAATATGAAATGTTTTAAGAGACTACAGGAATATTTGCAGCATACTGCTGACCAATTGAGATTACTGTCATCATGAAGACAACTGTGGACCTAATGGGACAATTATGCTCTTAATTTATAAAATCTGAATTTGAAAGAACCTCAGAAGTCTTCTCATGTAACCTAAACAGAAATCTATAGTTATCTTTAGCAAGGAGTCACCCATCTTTCTTTTCTCCTGAAAGAGCCTACTCTTCTTTTGAATTGCAATATTCTACTATTTGCCCCAATTCCCCTGCCTTGAGTTAAGTGGAACAAGTCTTAATCTTCTTCTATATGACAGCCTTTCAGATATATGAAGGAAATCACACACACCTAATACCTTAGTTTTTCCTTCTCTGGTTTGATATTTTTCAGTTCAATTAAGCAATCCTGATGTGATATGCTTTCCACTCCCCTTACCATCCTGAATATCCTTCTCTAGATTCATTCCAGCTTGTCAGTTTTATAACTAGAACATAGTACCTAAAACTGAATACTGCAATTGTATTTTGATCAGGATAAAGTGTATGATGACTTTTTTTACCCTATTTGAAATATTTCTTTTAGGGAAGCTTAAGATCATATTGGTCCTTCCTTATTTGGTGCTATGCTGTTATTGATTTATATTGAATTTGCAGTCTAATAAAATCCTCCAATCAGTCACCCACACTGTACTTAAACTTTTTTTTAACCCAAATATGTCATTTAACCCTATTAAATTCCATCTTATTAGAACTGGCCTATCATTGTAGTTTAAGATTTTTTTTAATCCCATCATCTAATGTGTTGATCATCTTTTCCAGTTTTCCACAGATAAAAGTAGTAGAGTGGAACCAAGAAATGAATTTGTATATGGAGAACTGGATTCAAATCCTAGCTCTGCCATTTACTACTTAAATTGACTTTGGCCAAATCACTTCATATCTCTGGATTTTTTTCTTATCTTCAAAATGAAGGTATTGGACTAGATGTTCTCTAAAATCCATTTCAACTCTAAATCCTTTGTCTTTATACGATAATGGGAATACTCCCCAATCCAAGTCCTAAAGATTCTTCCTCAAGGAAAAATCAGGCAGATATATTGAATTTATAGAAGATTTTTGCAACCATAGTAGATGTTTTTATAGATTTGAAAACTTATTAGAAAACTGGAAATGTTCCATATGTATAGTAATCACTTAGAAAAATTCATGTTGATTGATTAACTGATAGACAATCCTATCTGGATTTTTACACATTTCTTTTGGCGGGGAGTAGGAGGGATGGAAGTAACTTGATTACATAGTTATTCAGAGTGGGTTAATTTTTATAGTGAAACTTTACCAGATTCTAGGCCAGCATCTAAGAATGGTTTTTCTACTGGCCTTCTGTTTTGATAATCCTGAGTCTCAATGGCAGATGAAATCACTGTCTGGAGTCTATCTCCTCTTAACTGCTTTCTTCAAGGTTCAAATTCCCTTTTCTTCCAATTTTGATACCTGTGCTGAATCACAAAGGAAATTGTGTTTTTGTTTTCAAACTAAGAATCACCTATGGCTCTCATCTTCTTTTCTGAGCCTCAAAGAATGACTTGCCTTGGTTATGAGCTCAGCCCATTTCTCAACATTAATCTTAATGACTTATCCTCCCTCAATTCCCCTTGAAGTGATCTCCCAGAATCCTGACATAGGAGAAAAAATTACATTTAATTACTCATACAGACAGATCACCAGAAAAGTAAGAGATGAATCCTTTTGTCTCAAGCAGTCCCACCTGCTTTGCCTTGGTTATTATGCCAAAGCATAGACCATGTGTAAAACTCAGATCTCTTCTAACACCACTGGGTAGAGATCATTTTTTTTTCTTTCCAATCCTATATTATACGCAAATACTATCAATGGGGACCTACCTGGGCAATCTCCCTGATTTTTTGTTCCCTACATAACTAATCTTCTTGTAAGTATGAGCACAAAACAAGATATCTACAGTTCTTCTCCTAAATGTTACCTAGACTAATGTGAGACAAAATGTGTCTTTTTTAGATCCTGGTAAACCTGGGGTGGTCAGAAAATGGAATTTTTTAATTGGGTATTAAGTTAATCAATCTGAATAATAGTTTCCTTGTACAATGCATGGGGATTAGCAATTTCTGAAGTGCTGAAACATCATAAAATATATTTAGCACAAAAATTTTATTGGACTTAATTTCATCTTTTGTTAATGAACATATACAAAGCAATTCAAAATCTTTCTGTATCTTGAGGTACATAAATTCCAGTCCATAGAATGCTAGAAAACTAAGTTCACTAAAATTTTTTTATTCATTTAATTTATTCATTTATCAAATACTTATTGAGAATAGATAGAACATGAGACTAGTGACTTTGCATAGCTTTTCCTCACTTAAATCCAATTCACTTATAAGTCATGATCTCTCCTCCCTAATGCTATGGTTGTCTTTAAGAAAGAAGGACAGACAACAACCTGAAGCAGTGATGAGACTGAAGTAGGCACCAAATAATGAAATTGAGGTAAACAATTGGCACCAAATGATGATGTTGATGTAAATACCAAATTTGGGGACTGAGGAAGATTCACCAAATGATAATGCTGAGGAGAGCAATTTATACCAAATGTTGGGATTTGGTCATGGAATGAATTCACAATGAATGGCCTTATTCTTTGCCAAAAGACAGATTTGTTTATGAGAAGAGGTTTAGACAAGAAGAGATAAAATAGGCACCAGGAATAGTAAATATGAAAAACTTGGAAGAGCATATAGTAGTTTATAGCTAACTATGGAAAAGACAAGTTCCCCAGTGGAACTCAAAATTAGCCAGTTCTAAAGTGGAAATATGCCATTAACTGGCAAGCTAAATCCATAGAGGAGTTTAGCAACTTAAAAGAATTAGCTGTAGGTAGTAGAAAAACACCATGAGGCATGGGGGAGGGAAGAGAGGAAAGACACCAAGAGGCAGAATACCATGGTGGGCTAATCCAAAAAGGATTCACACACATGATGTAGACCATAGACAGAGTAATAAGGGAAATGAAACCTTGGGGGTCTGCTTTCTGGTTGAATAAAATAAGGTGTGATTACCAAGACTTCCAAAAGGATGGTAGGACAGTAAGGTTGAGCTGATCCCCAACAATGCAATTCCCTGCCTTCCTTTCTTCTTTCCTCCATTATTTCCTTTTTTCTTCATTTCTTCTTTATTTCATTCTTTATTCCTTTCTTTCTCCCTTCATTCCTTCTTTTCTTCTTTCTTTCTTTTCTTCCCTCCCTGCTCTTACTCTGTTTACATAGGGAATCATACCCTTACCTATGGGTGCTCTTCCCAAAGAAATATAAATTTTCATCTCTGAAACTGAAAAAGATACCTTGAGGTTTACAGATTAGATTTCTTTTTTTTCATGGACTATTCATTAAACCAAAGTGACTATGGCTTTCATTGACTGATCAACAATGGGTCCCAGCCCAATCTTCTTTTGTCATAAATTGTTATAGAAATATCAAATATTGTTATTGGCCATCTATGCAAATGTTGTTTTCCCCCCAGAGGAATGTAAGTTCTCTAAGGCAAGATTTTTTTTCCTTCATCTTTGTATCCCACAATGTCTATACTTTTGATTGTTTAATCCTCTGTATTTTCTCCATTTTTGGTCAATCCAAGTTTTTTAGCTATGCAACCTGCATCACGCGTCTGACAGCTGATTCTGCATTACTCACCAGACATTTCTGACCTTTTCCTAAATTTAGATTTTTGAGCTCTGGCTTTTTCTCTGATCCTCAGCTTTAGCAACCTATGCTTTGGAGGACATTCAGCCCTTGACCTATTCCAACCCTTGTGGTCAACAACATTATACAATAGTCACAGCATTATACATCAGCTAGACAGATACCATTTTAGAAAATTTGTTAAAAACAAACTTTCATCCCAATATTTGAGAAATGTGCCTGATCTTAGATCATGTCTAGGGAAAAAATATTCAATACAGTTCTTCTCCTTAAGAAATTTATCATCTAGTGAGGAATTTGACATGAGCTCCTTGAAAGCAGAGATTATTTTGTTTTGTTTTACTAAATTTGTTTACTTTTCTTTAAATTCCTAGGGCTTACCACAGTGTTTGGCAAATAGTAGGGGCTTTATAAATACTTTCTGTCTAACGGGCATAAAAAAAGAAACAAGAGATATATTTTTGGAAGCTGAGAAAAGATAATCAAATATATATGCCTTGTAGCAAATTCAGTACAGTTCAAATTTTCAAAGTAATGAGAGACTTCTGTACTGACTGAGGAGGGGTTGGCTATGCCTGTAGATTTTTTCAGAACTTATGTTTTGCTCTCAATCAAAAAATGAAAGGGATGGGGTTGGGGGGAAAAGCTATATCATCTGTCACTACTCCAATATCACTCTCACTCCTCTGTGGATTCTCTTTTTGGGGAGCCAGATGCCAGGCAGTCGATGATATTTTTCCTGTAGCAACATCATCTGCTCTTTGGCAGCTTCCTCGGGCAAGTTGTGTTGGCAGAGGTAATGTCGCCTCCAGGTCTGACTCTGTCACATGCTGAGGCCATTAATGGGTGTGTGAGCCTGTCAGCTCTGGATGGACGCTCTTTTCCTTGACTTCTCTTTGTGCTCCTAAAACTTAGACACTTTAATATTTTAAATTCTTTCTTAATTTTAAAGAAGTCACTCACCAATCATTTCTCTGACTTCTAAAAAGAGACTTTCCAACAACAAAAGGATCTTCCATGTGTCAGTTACTGGTCCTACCCAATATCAGAGTGAACACTCCTCCCTATTGCCCACTATCACCACAATATCCCATCATCATATAATTAATCCTTTGCTATACTCATATTTGACCCTATGACTACAATACAATAAGCCATGGGCAATTATGTAAATAATTAATCAGAAAGACAGGGAAGAGATGTCATGTTTATGATAAAGTAGTTTGCTCAGTTGAACTTTATGGATCAAGTTTATTAAAGAAAAAAAGACTTAAAAATATATATGTTCTTACATTTAAAAAGAACACAGGTCCAACCTTCCAAGTCACCAATGCCCAGTGAGTAGGAAGGTTATCCTCCATGCTGCTGCCTTAAAAGGTTGGGGACATACCAAATATCTCTTAATTTTTTTAATGCTTTTTCAATGCCCTATTGATCTAAACCTGCCTTAGTTATGCTAATATTTTTACCTACTCTCCAGGCTCTCCAGGCCTTTTACTTATTGCCTAGATTATGACATAAAATTAAGTTGGCTATCAATATATGTTATGAATACTGCAAATGAATATTATATAGATAATAATTCAGAAATTCATGGTTGAAGTAAGGAGACTATAATCAGGGAAATCTGTGATACTGAAATAAATCTGGCAAATGGGTAGGTTGAAGGATGACAGGTAGGCAAACCTAGCTCAGAATCTTTTTATTATTATTATTATAGCTTTTTATTTACAAGTTATATGCGTGGGTGATTTTACAGCATTGACAATTGCCAAACCTTTTGTTCCAATTTTTCCCTTTCTTCTCCCCACTCCTTCCCCCAGGTGGCAGGTTGAGCAATACACATTAAATATGTTAAAGTATAAATTAAATACAATATTAGTATACATGTCCAAACAGTTATTTTGCTGTACAAAAAGAATCGGACTTTGAAATAGTGTACAATTAGCCTGTGAAGGAAATAAAAACTTCAGGCAGACAAAAATAGAGGGATTGGAAATTCTATGTAGTGGTTCACACTCATTTCCCAGAGTTCTTTCACTAGGTGTAGCTGGTTCAATTCATTACTGCACTATTGGAACTGATTTGGTTCATCTCATTGCTGAAGATGGCCATGTCCATCAGAATTGATCATCATATAGTATTGTTGTTCAAGTATATAATGATCTTCTGGTTCTGCTCATTTCACTCAGCATCAGTTCATGTAAGTCTCTTCAGGCCTTTCTGAAATCATCCTGCAGGTCATTTCTAACAGAACAATAATATTCCATAACATTCATATACCACAATTTATTCAGACATTCTTCAATTGATGGGCATCCACTCAGTTTCTAGTTTCTAGCCACTACAAAGAGGGCTGCCACAAACATTCTTGCACATACAGGTCTCTTTCCCTGCTCAGAATCTTCTAAGTCAAGAAAATTAAGGTAGGCTTCATGAATGTTCAGTGATAAACCTATGGAAGTATATGGAGAAATGACACAGAAAAGGAAGGTATAGATGAGTGATGATTTGCATCATTTGAGAGAACAACCAAGTTGATGATATTACAGACCCATTTGAGTATTTTAGTTTAATCTTTGGTCAAAACTATTTCTCTCGATTTACTGACTTTTCTATCTATTCTTCCTGTGGGGAAAAAAAATTGCCTGAGTTTCCCTATAGAACAGGAATGAAGGAAGAATCTGTGGTACTAGTTATATTATCTTTGATCTTGAGATGTGAAGTTTAAAGGTGATGTTTAGAGGAAGAAATATTCTCAAATATTTGGGGGGTAGGGGGGCAGGAGGGAATGCTGCTTATCTTAACAACCAAATTCAGCAATGATGAAAATATACTCAACTTAGGTGGAAATGTCCAGCATAGTATTAAGAGAAAGATTAGATCCTTTTGGAAAGTTCAAATTTTGCAAGAAAAAAAGTCCCTTTGGTGTTATTAGAAAAAAATGAAAAAAGAAGTTTAAATAATATTGGATCTCCAGTGAAAAGAGAATAGATCTGGTTTGGACCAACTGAAAGAAGCATATGAATGATTGATAATTATATTGAATCAAAGAAAAGGAGATGCAGAAACATCTTATTTTAATTTGTTTTTTTCCAAGTATTCTTTCCAACTTGAAAGAGATAGAGACAGAGAAACAGAGAGACGCTTAAGTTCAATTTGGAAAGCACAAATCAATTTTTCTCAGATTTGATGAGTCCTAAATAAACTGAAGAAGTATGTTCCTGAAATGAATCTTTTAGACATATGGAGATAAGAGAGAAAACTCTGACACACAAAGTGGCTGTAACCTTGATAGCTTTCCTGATCAATCCATCTTTTCCAGTACAACATGGGAAATACAAAGATATATGTGACATAGTTTGTGTCACTGAAAAGCTAAGTGAACAGACAACACACACACACACACACACACACACACACACACATACACATACACACACACACACATACATACACAAAGGGCTATTTAATGTTAAGCAGCATATTATTACGTGTAAGGAGTGGTATTAATAATAAATACAATGGAAACTGAGAGAAAGAAAAGAATAATGTAGCTGGCCATAGAAGCCCTAATAGAGGAATTAAAACATGAGCCAGACTTGAAAGAATAGAAAAATAGGAAAGAATTTCAGATGGGAGCACATAATCATGAATGGGAGTGGAGGCTAGAAATGAACATGGAGAAGACTTAATGGACTAAGTCTGATAAAAACAGAGGGTTCAATATTAGGGAGATGGAGGCTGGAAAAGTAAGCTAGATCTGGGCTCATGTAGGTGTGTATATACATACATATATACATATATAATTGATCATAATTTCTTATCCCTAAAATATGAGACTGAGGTGAATATTTTCATTATAAGGAATATATCATTTTGTTAATAGTGTCAATCATTAAACAATTATGTTTCCTTCCTTAATAAAAAGTCAAATGTCCTTTTCTTTGGTATCAATACCAATAGTTTTTCTTCGTTTTTGGCCACCCTGGAAATAATACAATGAATTTCAATCCCATGTATTTGAAGGGCTATAATAAACCAAGAGGGAAATGAATTTGAAAACCCATTAAAATACCTTCACAATGTCCTTTGAAGGCCCAACAGATTCCTCCAGTGTTCTGCCCTGAGTCTAAGACCCCATTCCATATAGTTTGAATTAAAGAGGAAAGAGATACTAATGATAAAAATAAAATCAGATACAGCATTGCCCCCTTAGCCCACCGATCATACTTTCAAATAGGCTGATCACTTACAGTAGAGGTTATTTAGAACAAAGTGGAACTCGGGAGTCCATTTATTTGAATGTATTTCCATTTCAATCACTACACTTCAAAAGTGGCTTCTCCTTCCCGTCACATAAGGTGAATCGATGTGATTTTGAGAACTTGCATCAAGAACTCCTACTCTGCAAGGGCAAAGATGGGTGGGAAGAGGGCTTTTTACATACCCCCACCCTTGCTATGAGATGTGTGATTCAAGAATCAGTTCTTCATTTCTCACATCCACCCCTCCTCTATAAAGATATCAAATTAGAGTGAATATTTTTTCCTTTTCCTTTTGTGCAAAAAAAGAAAAGAGGAAAAGGAGGGAAGGACTTTTCTTAAAGGAGATCATGAATATTTTGTGAAATTTCCTGATTTATTTGACATAGTCATTATGAGCAGCTATGGTCAAAGAATTCATCACCAAGGAGGCTATTGATGATAAGCTTCCATGTTTTTTGCTGTACTGATGTCAGAAAGTAAACAAAAAAGAAATAAGATGTGGAGCCAGCATATTCTATTAAAATGCATGTAATCTTGAAAGTTCTAGAGGAAGATTCCTTGCGTAAACTCCCCCCAATAAATGGGTTTAACAAAGAAAGACAAGAATCAGGAAGGGGACAATCATAAATGGGTATTAATTAGAATTCCTGGAAGGAATGATAACATTAATGAGATCACAGACAGACAACAAGTCATGGTAGCTTGTCATGAATGTGTAATGTTTGCCAAATTATAGGGACATAATTCAGAAGGTTGTTTTCCATACCCTCACACAAAAATGGAATTATGTTTGTTTTTAACCATCTATGCTTTCTTGCTCAGTAGCCTAAAGAATAACATTATGCATTTGGGAGCTGCCTGCCTAAGATCAGGACTACTAACAAGCCTGATGTGCAGAGTGTATTTAACAAAGGGAAAATTCAACAAAGAGAAAAACAGACATTATTGGGGCCTAATTTCAGATTTGTTTTCTGTCAGGTATAAAATCAGCTGAGCCATTTGTACTACATTTTGATAGAAAACAACCTATCCTGAGTTTATTAAGTTCCATTTATTATTTTCAAATTATTACTGGAGAAGCAGTGTGGTATGGTATGTAACCTAAAGCCAAGAAGATTTGTTCAAATCTCCCCTCACATGCTTACTACCTATATGACTCCAGGAAAATTATTTCATCTTTCAGTGCCTTAGGCTACTAAAGCCTTAGTAGCTTTCTAAGGTAATAAATTACAGAAAATGTGTCTATCATTAGTCATCCAGTGCTTAGCACAATGCCTGGCACATAGTAGGTCCTTTAAAAATATTTACTGAATTGAATTAAATCATAGACTGAATTTCCTCATCCAGGAGCTGAGTTTATTCATGAAGTCAAAGGTACAGTTCCTTCCCCTTTCCCTGAAAAAAATATAATTACCAAATTACACACCCCCCAAAAGAGTCTTAGAGATCCAACTCCCTTTCATTACTTTAATAATATTACCAATTTTCAGAGAGGTTGGGTTATTTGTCTGAGGTCATGAAGTATTAGAAGTTTATCTGATTCTGATGAAGGTAGTGGTAGTAGATAGAAGTATGGAATGGTGGAAAGAGTGAAGACAACAAAACCTTTTTTTTTTCAAAAGCTGACTGCTATTTACTACTTGTGAGATCTTAGGCAAGGAACTTTACCTCTCTGGGCCTTAGTTTACTCATATGTGAAGAAGGAATAGGGGTTGAATTAAATGATCTCTATGGTCCCTTTGAATTCTACAACAATAATCTTGCTACTCACATTATTTTAGAACTTTTACACCTACGAATATGCCAGAATACAGAATGCTAATGATTATTCTAGAACAGGTAGACTTACATAAATTTCTGCCCAACCTCTTCTCTACATTTCCCTCACTAGCTAATTATTGCCCTAAAATAATCAACCTTACCTATAAACATGCCCCATGGGTATCAAATGATTGTAAATTACTTTGATAGTCATAGCATTTCCCTCTCCCCTCCATGGCAGACTTCTTCACTACTTTCTCTTTTTCCTTTTTTTTAACAAAATAAAATAAAACAGAACAGAACAGAACATAATCTTGGCATGTGCCCAACAGAATATCATAAAGGAGTCAAAATATTTAACAATTAATTTCCAGCTCAAGAAAGGATATATAATAGTAGAAGAAATTATATTCATGAGTGTCCATTTTTTCTTTATTTTCTTATAGATTTTTCTTTTGTTCTTTGCTGATTAATTTTTTAAACTTTATTCTTTTTCCCCCCTTTTCATCCTCCCCTTCCTCAAGCAGGCTATAGTTAAACACAGATATATATATATATATATATATATATATATATATATATATATATACACATATATGAGGGGCAGGTGTATATGTGTATATATATATATAACACAAACATGGAGAAACATGCAAACATATCTATAAAAACTTAGACACACACATACACACACACGATCTCTAATTTTTCTACTTTAATTCTGTTTCTTAACTGTTAAGTAACTTGCCATTACTAAAACTCCCCCCACTCATGAATCATAAATCCCTTCCTTCTCTTTTTTCCTCACCCTTTGCATCCCCCTCCACCCATCCCTCTCCCCTTGTTTCTATATAGATTTTAAATGGTGTTATATCTTCATGGCATATATGTAGTGTTGCCTATTTAATTTGTTCCTAATGTGAGTAGGTTTCCAGAAGTGTGAGCCCTCCTCCCTCTTTCTAATGCCTCTATTTCTTTTCTTCCTCTACACCTTATTTGTATAAATCTTTTTTTTTGAGCTAGCTAGTTACTGATGTAAATCTTAAATATATGTTAAATTTTCTATAGAAATTGAGTTTGGTTGAAAGAAAGCCCTGAAAATCTGCAAGTTTGTTGAATGCCCATATTTTTTCATTCAACATTATAGATAATTTTGCAGTTGTAATATTTTTGGCTGCAGCCCTAGTTTTTTTTATTGCTAGTAGATATGATTCTAGAACCTGCAGTCTTTTCATTGCAGTTGCTGCTAAGTCCTATACAATTCTAATTGTATAGTATATCCAAATTGTTTTCTTCTTGTTTCTTGAAAATTTTCTTTTTGACCCAGATTTCAAAATTTGGCAATAATATTCCTATGTGTTTCCACAAAGGATCTCTTTGAAGTGGGGCTCAATGTATTTTTTTTCTAGTTCTACTTTCCCCTCAAGTTCTAACACTTCAGGACAATTTTCTTGTATTATTTCTTGGATTATTGTATTAAGGTCTTATTTTTGGTCACAATTTTCAGGAAGTCCAATTGTTCATGTTTTCTCTTCTTGATCTTTCTTATAAAATGTTTTACATTCTGTTGGAATTTTTTTCATTTTTATATTGTTTTGTAATTTCTTGGTTTCTTATAGCTTCAATGGTTTCCCTTGTCTAATTCTAATTTGTAAACAGTTATTTTCATCTTTAAGACTCTGTATCTCCCTTTCTAGTTGATTACCTTTTTGTTCATGATCTTTTTCTTGATTTTTTTTTCTTTTTTTGTTTTTAATATCTTTCATTTGATTTTTAAATTCTTGTTTGATTCTTTTTTAAATTCTCTCTGGACAGGGAGCCATTTAACATTCCTCTTTGGGGTAGAAGAAGCTTTTTTTTACTTGTGTTCCCTTCTGAAGACGTACCCTAAACTTCCAGATCCATAATAGGTTTCTATAGGTTCTTTCTTCTTTGTCAATCCATTTTTTAAAAATGAGAATTGTTAGTGTAAACACTTCTAATCCTCGGGTGGAGAGATGGTGCCCCTAACTTCATTTCAGCTCTCCTCTCTGACCAGGAACCCCAAACTAAAACCTCCATTTTCCTACCAGAGGCATCCCTGTCCCTCTGCTTCTGTATTCATGAGTGTGTTGGTTTATTCTCATCCAAGCCCATGTCTCTGCAGAACAGGTGGACTTGGCACTCCTAATCAGCAGAGTTTCCCTCAGTCTTTTTGAACTTAGACCCCACCTCAACTAGAAGTCCAGGAAGTGAAAGTTTCTGTGGTTCCTGCTGAGGCTCCAGCCAAACCCAGTTTGCCCCAGGTATCCCCACTTGGAGTTCCTGCAGAGCTAGCCCAGAGGTGTTTGAACTCCACAGGGATTAATCACCAGCCTTGGGGCTTTCTTCAGATCTTCTCAGGTTGTATCTGGAGTACACTTGTTCTGCCCCAAGTCTTCTTGATTTTTCACCAGTCTATGTTTGCCCTGAGGGCAAATGTTGTGCCACAATTCTCTTTTGTTGTCTTGGCTCACTTTCCCTAAATTGTTCTGCCTCAATTTCCTTATATTGTTCTGCCTCAGTTTCCTTAATTGTTCTGCCTGGCAAAATTGTTCTGTGGCAAAAAAAATTTTGTTCTATTTGTGGGAGACATCTGGAGAGCTTGAAATTTACTGATCTACTCTGCTATTTCCCCAGAATACTACCCATTCTTTCTTTCTACCAATTTGGTACCTCCTCTCTATGTGTGAGTCTCATCTTTTCATATCTCTCCACCTTAGGAAACCTTAAGGATTAGAAAAGAATTCATTAATGCCTGGGAATTCTACCAAGATGCACAAAACTAGCTAGTTTGGAGCCCATGTCTCTTGCTTGATTCCTAGTCCAGAGATTTTTTCCAACACATCATATAGAGAAGTGAAGCCAACACAAAAAAGCTAAGGAAAATTCACTGAATTTCTAGACATCACTAATTCAAGGGAAGAACAATATCATTATTAATTAAAATATTTAGTGGCGTTTTTTAATATTACTATGTATCTAGCACTATACCAGACAAATGGGAGAACAGAAAAGAAATATAAGTTTGTAAATCTTACAGTCTGGATGAAGAACTAATAATAGTAATAAAAGTTTTACAGAGCACTTTTCTCACAATAACTCTGTGAGATAATTGGTGAAAGAATTATTATTCCCATTTTACAGATGCAGACTGAACATATCATCCATATGTTCCTAGGCAAGTTTTTCATCTGTAAAATGAAGGGATTGAACCTGATGGCTTGCAAGGCCTCTTCCAGCTTTAAATCTATGATCCTATCAGAATTGCTTTTATGTCACTCAACTAGTAAGAGTAAGAATTTAAACCCAGAAATTCTGATTCCAGACCTAGTACATTTGCCAATGCACATCACAGCAGCAACAAATAATGTATGAGATCAGTGAAAACTAGAGTAACCAAAAAAAAAGCTTCCTGGAAGAGGTAGGGCTTTAAGCAGAACTTTGATAGTCAAATAAGATCTGGAACAGAAGGCATTCAGATAGAAGCAACTGGAACAAAGGTATGGAACATGGTATGCTTGGACAATGCAATCATCCTGCTTTATAAGAGGAGTAAGTGGAGGCAGGTAGGTGTTATAGTGGATAGAGCATCCACCCTGAAGTCAAGAGGATCTGAATTCAAGTCCGACCTCAGCCACTTACTGTAACACTGGGCAAATCACTGAGAGAGAGGGAGAAGTAGGGAGGGAGGAAGAAAGGAAAGGAGGATGGGAGGGAAAGAGAGAGAGAAAGAGAAGAACATTAATGTAATGCTGGAGAAACTGAGGCAAGATAGAGATTAGAGGGTTTTTAATATTTTATTTGAAAGGGAGAGATTTACTGGGACCAAATGGATCCATGGTTTGGTCCCAGGGCTGAATGAGACTATCTCCAAGAATCCACCTTCCAGCGACCATCCAGCAGACAATTTGAGTTCTCCATGATATATTTATACACAGTAGCTAAACAAAGGCGGCGGGGAGGATCAGGAATCTCCAGGCAGGAACCATCAACTCAGCTCTGCCAGGTTGTGGGGTAGGCCCATAAATTCTAACAAGCTAGGAGTTAAGAAAGTGTCTGAATACAGACACAAAGTCTGGAGTTCCCCTTTCTGTGTTTACATGTTGACAGTTTATAACCTTAGAGCAAATAGCCCTGAGTTATATCAGTCTTCATGAACCAGAGGTGGGGGAGGGTTTGCAACTAAGGGGATTGAGGCAGAACAATTAAGGAAACTGAGGCAGAACAATTTAGGGAAACTGAGCCAGGACAACAAAAGAGAATTGTGGCACAACATTAAGAGATTGTGAGCCAAAGTTGAACAGATATAAACAGGTATTAAAAGATATCATGACTGGGTTTTGTTTTGTTTTTTGTTTTTTCATATTATTATCTGTGACATTCGCTTGAAAAATCATCCTCCCTAAATGCCTTCTATGTTTGTGACAGCAATTGAAATGGGACAGCAATTGAAATGGGACTGGAGATACAAAAGGCCAAGGAAGGAATTTTCTGAGAGTTTGGTAAAATTCTGAGAGTTGGTGAAATTCCTTAGCAAAATATTAGACTATGGTGCTGATACTTATTTTTACATATGAGAGAGATTAAGTGAACTGGTTAAAAGCTTTGCCCCAGATCTTAAGAAATTGTCAGGAGAGCCAGGATTAGAGCTTGGGGTTTCAGAGTCCCAAAGAATTAGACTCTATAAAACCTTGAGCCTTCATTAGGAAGCTGATTTTCAAGAACCAAGAAAATGCAATGTTGTTCTGTGTAGTTGAAGAAGGATTGACTTTTATCAGAAAACAAAACCCTGAATTTTGCATATCTCATCCATGACCCATTGGGCTGTTGGGCTCTCTGCTGTTTTTAACTTTCCATTAAGTTCGGGAACATTGAGTGGGGTTGCCCTAGAGAACTGAGCAACCCATGGAAGGAACATACACATATATACACTTGCAAGCATCTGATTATATCCACACACCCACACATACGTTCCCATATACACCAATGATCTAATGTCAGAACTATATGAAGGGCAGGAGAGCAGGTTTTTAATTAAATTATCTCCAATACCAGTTTGTTAAGAAAGCTGAGCTCAATGAGAAAGCACTTGCAATCATTAATACTGTTGTCCCAGAAAAGTACTTTCTCTTGCCTGGCTTTGTGACAGATTACAGAGGACAAAGAGAGCCTGAAGACAGGGACCTGTCAGTCCTGCTGCACAAATCGTCAAAGAAATCCCACAGAGAATGTCCCTCCCCCTCCCCTTCTGCTTCTTTTTCCTTGTCCTTGAAGGGTCTTCTTTTTCTCTCTGTCTCTCTCTGTCTCTATGTCTCTATGTCTCTCTGCATCTTTCTTCCCTCTCCTTCCCTTTCTCTCTCTCTCTCTCCCCTTTCCTTCTCCCTTTCCTTCTCTCTCTCTCCTCCTCCCTCTTCTTCCCTTTCTTTCTTTCTCACTCTCCCTCTCCCACTCTTTCTCCCATTCTTTCTCTCTCTCCCTCTTTCTCTCTCCCTCTTTCTCTCTCATTCTCTCTCTCTCTCTCTCTCTCTCTCTCTCTCTCTCTCTCTCTCTCTTTCCATCTTTCTCTCAAACTAATAATCACCATTCAAATGTCACAGTCACTCATTCTGCCCCTTTTCTTCGCTTGCTCCCTTTCCAATAGAAATCAAATATGCTCACAGCCTAGTATCCTGAAGGCAGGCCATCCAACTTTGGTTAGGAGCCATCACTTTTTCCAGCACCAGTAGCTCCCCTTTCTTGCCCCATACCCCCACTTTTCTCAGTAATAGAAGTCTCTAAACCATCATCCTGAGTGTAGAGGTAGTTAGAGGCTACCTGCATGGCCTAGATACAAGCAGCAAGGACCAACTGGTGGTGAGAAGGTTAGGATTTAATTGGTCTCTTGTTGACTCCTGCCACATTTTCCCTCTTCTCACTGCCTGTGCACATGGCAGGTAGTTCACCCACTCTCCTAAATCAACATGCCCTTCTCTCTCTCTCTCTCCCTCCCAATTTCATCTTCCAGCAGAAAACAGATCCTTAAATAAGCACCTAGTGGCACAGTATTTAAAATGGAGAAACACATGCTAATAACTGAGCTAAGCAGCAGAGGAGGATGAAAAAATTATATCTATTGGCAAATATCAGAAGCCTGTAAATACCAAAGGACATAAGAAACAGTTTTATATGACCCAAGGGGATATTAGTAGGAACAATGAAATAAGATTGAGAGAGTTCAAGTGGAAGCTATATAGTAAAAAAAAAAAAAACTTCCTGACAATGAGTCTTTTTAAACTGTGGGATAACTACTGTGGGGAACAGGTGGAAGCTGTAGTAGCAAAGCAACAGACAAATATACTGAATGAAGAACAAGAAATAAGAGTAGCAAATGGTAATGTTCCCACTGAAGGACCCACAGTTACTCAATGCTCATTAATGGCAAGTTTCCCAGTTTGGACATCTGTCACTCTTTAACTTTGATCTGAGAAAAGGAATTTGATAGACATTCTGCTCTGCATGTGATGAAGAACTATTGAAACCTATGAGAGGCAAAATATTACCTGCTGCCATCCTCTAAAAATACATTTCTTTGATAAAGCTGTCACTTATCCTAGAGTCACAGTGTTGAATGTCTACAGCACTGGTAGTGGTCTTCACAACAAATATGTGTACCACTCATTTGAAAATAAATTATTTGATGCCTTATATCTCCTATATTGTTGCTTAATTTGCTTTACTATTTAATGTATACATATGTGTGTCTTATTTCCCTCAACAAGATTTTAAATTGTTTGAAGGTAGCAACCATATTTTCTATCCATCCTATGTCTCCCAAAGAGTTAGGTGCATAGAAGATGATGCAGAAATGAATTGAAGTCATCAGAACCTTAAGCCATATCATGTGACATTGGCAAGTAATTGAACCATCCTTGAAGAAGGGACCCCGAAACTCTGAAAATCCTTAAAGAAGAAAATCTGCTTCGACTCTGCCTCAGTGAGAGACCCCGCCCTGAAGGATAAACAATTTCATCTTTGTTATCTGGGTTGGGGTCGGCTTAGTCCTGAAACTCATTGAATTCAATTCATATTCTAGCTCTAGCTGAAACCCAGCTAGGAGCCAACTTGGGACTCCACCAACGCGCCCCCTTTAGCTAAATCTCTCATCATAAAAAGAGCCAATAAAAAATCTTCTCTTTGCAGAGATCCCAACATGCCAACTATACCATGCTTGGCATCCCAAGGAGTGTCTGTCCACTGGAATACTCTTTCCAGTGCTAGCCTCTCTTTACCCTCACCTATTTCCCTAACCAGGCTTTAACCTTACTTCCAATCCCCATAATAAATCTCTTTTGTCAATCTAGGTTTCCAGGTCTGTAAATTCCTTTACAGGTACAGAGAACCTCTGTGCCACCAGAAGGGAGTCCCCAAAACTCCCTACCCTTGCATTGAATCCCAAGGGATTGCAGGGGAGCTCCATTTGATTCCCTGAACTCCAAACCTGCTACTACTTATTTAACTGTCTGACTACCAGAAACCCTAATTTCATTTGGGTTCCCCAAGGGAAAAAGGATTTGGGACAGGATCTCTTATTGAGGCAGAATTGAAGGAGATTACCTTCATGATAATCTTATAATAACGACAAATGAACAAAAAAGATAGTCCATGTAAGGGTAGCCAGATAAAAGGAATATTTATCTATTTTCTGATGTTTCTACAAATGGAGTTGAAGCAACATATGAAGTTAAATAAAACAAAAACAAAAACAAAAAAACAATTAAAATGGCATAGAAGTAAAAAGCATAAAAATTCATTATGAATGAGGTGTTTTACAATAAGAAAGCACTGACAACTCAATTCATTGAGTCATGAGATTTAGCCCAATCTTGTTTTATACACCCAGGATGATGAAGTTTAGATTTGGGGAACCCAAATGAAATTAGGGTTTCTGGTGGTCAGGGAGTTAAATGATGAGGTCTAGTGGCAAGTTCGGGGTTCAGGGAGCCAAACAGAGAGACATTCAGACAGACAAACAGACAGAGAGTTCCTGGCAGAGAAATCCTGACAGAGAAATAAAGAGGGGTGTAGTCCTATTAAGGAAATTGGTGAGAAAGATAAAGAGGGGCTGACACTGAGAAAAGAATGTCTTCTCAGTGAGCAGAGGGTCCTTGCAGGCAGCTATGCCAAAGGAAGAGAGAGAGGTTCTTTGGCCTGGCAAGAAGTGTCCCAAATTGCCCCTTTTTATAATTCAAAACTTTTGCTAGGGGCTAAGAGCAGTTTGAGTTGAAATCAGATCTAAATCTTCGAATTAAATAGAAATTTTAATTGAATAAGATTACTGCCCCCAGGCCTAGATTTCCAGTAGAATGGGGCACTTTACTAGGAGTGGTCAAGCCAATTTTCTGCTCAATTTAAATCTCCAGCTCAGGATAAGTAGGAGTGAATCTGGACTCAACTAATCCCACCAAGATAACAGAATGAAACCATTTTATCTTGATTCCCTAGAGTGGGTCTTTCTGAGGGGAGAGTTTCTCCAAGGGTTCAAGCAGTTTTACTTTGGATCCTCCCCCAAAGTAGAGACAGTTTCAGGGTCCCCCCCCCCCATCAAAACTGAGACTTATTGAAGACTAGCTTTAAAAGGCCAAGATTTTCTATATCATCCAGGGCCATTTTCAATTGACTTGATCTGTATCTTGTCACTGGATTCATTTGGCTCTGGAGGGGAAAATGAGGCAGGTGCCTTACACACCCCTCCCTCACTTAAATCCAACTCACCTGCTTGTTATGGTCCTTTTCAAAAACAAAGGAAAAACAACAAATACATTTTTTAGAAACTGTAATCTGTCAAATAACTAGTAATTTTAAAAAACTGTTGCAATGTTTAAAATGTAGCAATGTTTAAAGACTGTTGCAAACCTCCAGCTATGTAGTTTTATGTGATTTTTATGAACTTGATCAGTTGAATTAAATTGGAATCACTTTAATCAGTTGAATTAAAGTAATTTTTTTTTTCAAATTGGTTACATGTAGTCCCAGGACTCAGTCCCAAAACAATTGATTATGAAAACTATACTTACTTTTCTAAAGTTTCCATTTGGACCTGACATAATTCAAACTGAATTTTAAATCCCCCAAAAACCACAATTCATTCCTTCTATTCCTAATTATCCAATTTTTTTTATGATTCATTAAAGAGAAAAGCAAAAGAAAATAAATTCTCCTTGTGGAATTTGGGGGCCCTGTTTCTGATTGCAGTAAATTAACAGGCTGACATTATTCTTGTAACTATATTGATATTAATTGAAGACATTTTGTGTTCTAATTTTTTCCTTGTGTTCTAATTCTTTCCCTCCCTTCCCTAGATGGCAAGTGATCCAATATAGAAACAACTAATTTTAAGTAAAACATTAATTGTATTGCCATGTATATAATAAATACACACAAAAATGAAATTTCTGAAGCATTAGTGAGATAGACAAGTGAGAGAAAGATATACTCATGCTTTTAAGTTATGGTTACCAAGGAGAATAGAAGAAATTCAAACTTATGTAGAAGAGTATAGTCTTTATTTTAAGGGGGGGGGGGGTATTTCTTTGAATCACAATGAGTTTCTTCATTTGTAAAATAAGAGAACTAGAATAGAACCTCTCCAAAGTTCCTTCTGTCTCTGAAGTTTATGATCTTTAAGCTTGAGACACCCACTTAGAATTTGATTAAGCTTCTGACCTCTACAATTGCAGAAAGAAAAAAAGAATGAGAGAGAGAAAGAGAGAAAGGGAGGAAGGGAGGAAGGGGGAGAGGGAGGGAGGGGGGAAGGAGGGAGGAAGAGAGAAAGGAAAGAAGGAAGGAAGGCAGGCAGGCAGGCAGGCAAGGGAGGGAAAAGAGGGAAGAGAGAGAGAGAGAGAGAGAGAGAGAGAGAGAGAGAGAGAGAGAGAGAGAGAGAGAGAGAGAGAGAGAGAGAGAGAAACATAACCTAGAGGAAGATTCTGAGTCCCTGAAAAAATCCATCTCATCATGCAGGCAATTAATTGGTGAAGTGGAAAGGTGCTGGACCTGAAGTCAGGAAAATTTGAGTTCAAAACCCACCTCAAACATTTATTAGTTTGACAATTTGACAATAGACAAGTCATTTAATACCTATTTGCCTCAGTTTCCTCAATGAAATGGGTTATTAATAGAATATCTCACAAAGCTGTTGTGAGGATAAAGTGAGGAAATGAGAAAAGTGCTTGGCACAATAGATATGATAGGTGCTTAATAAATAAATGCTTTTTCCCACTTAACTCATTCTATAGTGAAATCCCATCAAAAAGCAAATAGCCCTTATTGCCTGTGTTCTTGCCCATTTGTAATAACTATTTCTTATACTGCACACTCTTCAATTCCTTACACCAAATTTAAGCTACCATTATAACTAAAATTGAACAGTTTTGACTATCAATTGCCCTTCAAGTAACCTAAAAGAGACAACATGCTCAAAAATTTCCAACTTTAATTCCATGTGTTAGAGGAAGGAGCATAGTCTTTTCTACTTAATAAGGACATTGTTAACATAGATCAAGATAGAGTACAGATTAAGAACACCAAAACCAAATTGCCAAGCATGTGGGATTCTAAATTAAATTACAAATCCATCATTGGAATTATCTGGAAGACAGCTGTGAGAATTTGAGGGCAAGCAGATAAGGTGATTAAGTAATATGACAATTATATAAAGAGTGATAAACCAGGCAATAGAGTTGGCTCTTTACAAATTTGTGAAGTTGGTTAAGTACAGTGCCTAGACCATAGTAAATAATAAATCCTTGTTTCTTTTCTTTTGTCTTGCTTCTTTCCCTTCTCTTCCCATTTTTGAGTTTCTTTCTTTCCTTCTGGTGCTCCTGGTTCCAACCTAGCCTCCTTTTCCCTTTGGTTTCACCTCAGCTCTCAGGTATTTATACTCCATTCCATATTCCCAAAGCTTTGCGATTGGCTAGCTTCCAATTAATTCCTTCTAAAATACTAACTGATAAGAGTTCATTCTTTCTAAACACAATGGTATTTTATAAAGCACAGAAAAAAATCTTCAAGACCCAGAGAAAGGAATCTATAATGTCAAAATCGCAGACACTATGATGAGTAAATTTATTTCCTTATTTCTGATAAGGCTGACCCTTCAGATCATTGGTATAGGGATGAACATTTACTCAGGTGTCTTCAAGTACTCACTACACATGTAGAAATGCCTCCTATTCAACCAAATTCTGAATTACAAATGTATATGCAATTAGCATGCTTCTTTGGTGAACTTTGATACCAGAAAGTAATACTTATCCTATAAGAAGCTGCCTAAACATTTCCCATTCCCAAAAGTACCCTGAACATTTATTTGCCCAGGGAATTATCTCATTAGTCCTGATCTGTAATAAAATATAGAATTATAAAGTCCTTTTCATTAGTTGTAGTAGCAGTAGTGGCAGCAGCAGCTGCAGTAGTAGTTGTTGTTTTGTATCACATGCCATTCAGTTCAATTTGACAAACATTCAATGACTTTCTATTAAGTATATCATTGAGTATTGTAATAACATATTTACTCATACTCTTCCAATCCCCAACATACTACTGAGGAGATGGGAGGCAATATGAACAAAAACAAGGAAACAAGAAAGTACAAAATACATTCAAAGAATGGTGAGTAAACCAGTTTGGCCAAGCAGAGTGATTCTTCAAGGGAGAAGTAGATCAGAGAGAACAAGGGCATAAGTGTCAGAGAAATTAGAATGGGGTAATAAACCTTTTGGACTCAAGGTTCATAGGATACCCAAAGTGTTTTCTTTGTAAAAAGGATCTGACCTTGCCATAATGTCTTTGTCAAAAAGAACAAGTCCAGTTTAGGGGAGCAGGAGAAGGGGAATGCCTTTTGATCACAGTAATTACTGGCAGACAGAGGGGGAGCCAATTACTCAAGAATGTTGATTTATGTTTAAATGCTGTTTATTACTTTAAAAAAATTGACACCAAACCTCATTTAAAATTAGACAAAGGAGCCTATTTTTCCCCTTCACAATGATTGACACTCAAAAGGTAATACTCTTTAAATTCGTCCAATTAAAGCAAATTTAATTTTAAGTTTAATTAAAGGAAACTTTAATTAGAAAGAAGATTAAATTTTAATTAAATTTCTCTAAAATCTTCATACTGGCCTTTACTGCTAATATTTCTGTCAGAACCAAATCCCTTCTTAATATTCTTAAATTCCATTCTAGCATTCTTTCCTTGGAATTAAATTGGTGTCTCACCGGCAGTCCTTGCTACTGTGAAAATTATCCCCTGTCTTAAAATACTGGAAATGTAACTGAGGAACAAGAGTCTCCCTGGGCCTAGGGGATCGAGGAGAGGGAGAATGGTGATTCTATTACCACTGTGATTTTTTTCAGTCCCTTACCAATTCTTTCCAAGGCGATTAGGTATGGTGGACCTGCTGTGATCGCGTTTGTACTGCATCAATTTTATCAGCAAATATTTATGGAATATCTACTGTGTGTATGTCACAGCACTAAATTTCTTCCCTGTCAGGGGCAGCATTGTTAGAATGCCAGTTCATTCAGACAATCCCAGCAGGCAGATGCAAGACAAAGAAAACATCCAATATTGTCTCTGGTGATTCATTGCCACTTCTTGATTCCCATAGCCAAGACTAGAACCCAGTTCTCTTAACTATAATGCAGGGCTCCAGGATGCTTGAAGGTCTTCTTCTCTCTTGGGCAAAATATAATTTTTTGAGAGATAATGTGGGATGAGTGTGACTTGCCCAGAATCATACAGTTAATATGTGTTAAATATATGCAGGTGGGTGTGAATTCAAATCCTCTTCAAGACTCCAGACTTGGTATTCTAACCACTGCACCATCTATCTGTCCCTTAAATAAAAAGTACAGAAATACTGCTTCAGTTCTAAACTTGGCTAACTTGATACAGCTGAAAATACACTGGATTGGAAACTCTGAAATCTAAATTCAGGATTTATAGCCCTCCATATGAGTAAATCATTAATATTTCTGTGTCCCCACTTCCTGAAAATGAGAATAAAAAACCTGTCATTCCTATATGGAAAGTTTATTATGAAGACTAATACAATAATATAAATAATGAATTTAGAAAACCACAAATTATTATGCACATGTAAAATATTATCACTATTATTACTAACTGGTCTTTTCTTCTCTGCTGTGTCTTTTCTATCCTTCACTACCAATCCATGTCCAAATCCAACTAAAAACCAATATTTTCCAGGAAGCCTTTCCTGAAATCTCCCCTTCAGTCTCTCCAACTCTGACCATAATTCTCTTTCACATCTCCTCAAAGTTCTTCACTTTCACAAACTGCTCAGCATTACAGGAGTGAAAATTAAAAAAAAAAAAAAAAAAAAAGGAGGATAAAGAATTTAACTAAAATAGTTAACTTCAATCTGTTTTTGATAAGAATGAGAAAAACTAGGTAGCAAGAAGAAGACAGCTTTGGAAATTGTGTGACAGAGTAGAAAGATCACTGGATGTGGACCAAGAACTCTAGATACAAACTCTTAAAATCTTGGTTTCATCATCTGTAAAATAGTTGATATCTCTGCTACCTACCTTATGGAATTGTTATAAGTGCTTTATAAATCTTAAAGGTCTCCCTAAATGAAAGTTGTTATGTGGTTAAATTCTTATAGACATGGGAGGGACTATTTTGAAAATCATTCCAACTTTACTCATCAGTGAATATAATTTTCAATCAGCTTTTATTGTTTATTGAATACTATAAGAAGATAACAGTGTTGTCTGGCCATCTCTCACCACCAAAACTACATGATATGTACAGGATATGATGTGTTTGGTTAGAGTATTCTTTTTATCTGGAATTGCCTTCTCACTTTTTTTATCTATTTAAATCTGAACTACCTTTCAAATTTCTAAGCAAATCCTAACCCCTTGAAGAAGTCTTCTCTGAGCAATCTAGTCCTCATTGACTATCACCTTACCCACCATAAACTCTTCTTTTCTTCACAAACACTATACCTCAGAAGTTAGTAAATTAGACATTATTTTATTAATTAGTGAAGGTCTATATATGCTAATTGTGCCTTTCTTACTGAACTATGTTCTGGAGAGCATTTTGGAACAATGCTCAAAAAGTTATCAAACTGTGCATGCTCTTTGACCTAGCAATGCTTCTAATGGGCTTATACCCCAAAGAGATCTTAAAGGAGGGAAAGGGACTCACATGTGCAAAAATGTTTGTGGCAGCTCTTTTTGTAATGGCAAGAAACTGGAAACTGAGTGGGTGCCCATTAATTGGAGAATGGCTGAGTAAATTGTGGTATAGGAATGTTATGAAATATTATTGATCTATAAGAAATGACCAGCAGGATGATTTTAGGGAGGCCTGGGGAGACTTACACAAACTGATGCTAAGTAAAATGAGCAGAACCAGGAGATTCTCATTCTGAGAATACTTCAATTACAATACTGTATGAGGATCAATTCTGATGGATGTGGCTATCTTCAACAATAAAAGGATCCAAATTAATTCCAATTGATCAGTAATGAACAGAACCAGCTACACCCAGAGAGAGGACTGTGAGAACTGAGTGTGGATCACAACATAGCGTTTTCACTCTTTTTGTTGTTGTTTGCATGCATTTTGTTTTCTTTCTCAGGTTTTGTTTTTCCTTCTTGATCCAATTTTTCTTGTGTAGCAAGATAACTATAAATATGTATACATATACTAGATTTAATATATATTTTAACATATTTAACATTTATTGGACTAGTAGAAAGGGTGAAGGGAAGGAAGGAAAAATTTGGAACAGAAAATTTTGCAAGACTCAGTGTTGAAAAATTACCCATGCATGTGTTTTGTAAATAAAAAGCTTTAATTTAAAAAAAAAGTCATGCATCCTAGTATAAAATGGAATTTAGATATAAGATTTTTGGAATTCTCACAAAGATTCACAGAAGCTATTTATAGAAGTAAAAAGAGGATAGTAAATAGAGGAATTGTCAGTGATAGGTGAGAGGTTATTTGGAAAGGGTTTCCATCTCAAGATGAATTTTGAGGATTAAATAAATGGAAAGGAAAAAAATCAGATTCTGAAAGTGAAGATGGCGAATATGAGAAGGAAAGGAAGGATATGAGAATTTGTCAGAAGCCCTAGGTGCAAAAGACACCTAGCAAGAAACATAGAGAGTAAATTGACTTGGTACAATCCCTCTTTAAATCTTCAGATTATCCATTATTCAGCTATAAAATGGGTACAGTGTAATACTAATGTTCCTATCTTGGGCATTTTTGTGAGTCCTAATTATTTATTGTTTATAAAAGGGCTTTGAACTCTCCAGATAAAAGGCACCAGTAAAGTTCAAAGGATCATTCAAAACCATTATTAGTTATAGTTAGACTCAAAGTGCTACTAAAGATAGGGCTGCTTCCAGTGTACCTGTCATCTTGCTTTTTTATCATCTGCAAAATTTTCACAGTTAAATTGGAATTGCTCTTCATTACTTTTTCACTGGCAATTAAAAAAAGATCAAAATGGGACTTATAACAAGGAGCCTGAATGCTAAATTTTGCTCACTATAGAAAGCCCCCAAAAATATATTATGAAACACTTTCTTTGCATATATTGCTTGAAAAGGATTTAAGGGTGTGTGTCACTTTGCTGAGTTTCTCCCTTATTGTAAGCCAAGCCAAATAAACCTTGCCGTTTTTGAAAATGTAAATTTATTTTCCTCCCCGTGCCATAGCTAGTAACAAATCACCAACCTGATTATTCAGAATCATCCAAAACACAATGGGCAGGGCAGTCTTCAACACCTATCAATCAACACTTCTTATCCTGATGTTTTTTGTACCTGATCCTCAGACTCAGGAAGTTCTACAGGAGGAAGTCCTTCTCTATTTCTTGCTGGACTACTTTCTTATGTGGCTCATGGACAGCAACTTCTTTAGAATCAATTTCTTTTGTATTTACTCAGCTAGAGGTCATCACCTGTTTCCTGCTGAACTCCCTGAATGATTTCATATCCTCTTCCCTCCTCCTCAGTTTCGATGCTATTAGGAGGCAAAGGTTGACTTTTTTCCTCACTGAGGGTCAGTTCTGCTCTCCTTGGACATGTAACACAATTCTTCAGCTTAGCCTGATATGAGAGTTGAATGGAATCATTACCTCTTCCTTGTTCCTAGCACTTTCCCCCACTTCTTATTCGAACAGGTAAAACCAGGTTGAGTGACCCAAAGAAAGCATTGCATATTGATTCTCTGCTGATTCTGGATTTTGGAAAAAAGCAGAAAATCTGTTTATAGCATAGGCTGACTGCTCAGTCTACTCAATTTCCATCTCTATCTGATGAAAAGAAATAAAGAGAGAGAGAAAGAAAAAGAAAGAAAGAAAGAAAGAAAGAAAGAAAGAAAGAAAGAAAGAAAAAGAAAGAGAGAGAGAGAGAGAAAGAGAAAGAAGGGGGGAGGGAGAGAGGGAGGGAGGGAGAGAGAAAAAAAGAAAGAGAAAGAAAGAGAGAGAGAGGAAGGAAGGAAGGAAGGGAGGAAGGAAGGGACATCTTAATTCAAAAATAAGGTTCAAAAGTGACAAAATCAGCCAGAAATGGAAAAGAGAAAATGAGCTCCTTTGAAAACATAACCAGAGGTATAATGATTTCTTGTTTACCTCCCCAATCAAGAGTATAAGGGCTCATAAGTCTCTTTTTTCTTCTATTTTCATGTCCTCTCAAGAATCCTTCTTTCCCCCACCAATAACAACAAATGCTGTCAAAACAGCCAAAAGGACCTGAGGAACTGAAGCTGGGAAGATTGCTAGAGGGTCTAGCAAACATCTATGTTACTCCTATTTTTGAAGAGACCTGGGATCCTGAGCTTGGCCCTGGGCAGATTAGAAACTTTCCTATTCCCTTTCAAAGGTGTAATTTCCATTTTCAGAGGACTTTCCAGTTTACTATACAGAGCTTTGAGCTCTTTGGTGAATAGCTGTGTGCTAGGCATCTGATTAATATAAAATAATTTGAAAGAATACTTGAAATCTCCATTTTCTAGCTGGTTTCTCCAGATACACAAAGTTGGGGGATGCAGGAACACTAGTCTTGAGAATATTCAATAATCATTTATAAACACTAAAAAGATAAGTTTGAAATTTGATTTGTTGCTGTAAGAGTGGGGACCTTAGCCTCTAAAAAAAATTTGTAGTTGCACTTATCAGAAATACTGCAATTAAATGCCCAATTATATATGTATGTCTGTGTTTGTATGCAAGCATATATGTTCAGGTTACTTTTATTTACCATACTACACATGGCTTCTTTAATATATATTGACTCATTGGCTTCTTTTGCAAACTTACAAAGCCCTGTGTCTATCTCTGGCTTTTTCTAACTGGAGCTGAAATTCTGGCTGGAATGAAAAATCTGTTTGTTCATCCTACAGGATAGAACAATGGGAGGTACAAGTTTCCATCCCAGCTATACCATAAAAAAGCTATGTAACCCTGTGGAAAGTGGCAATTATCTTTCTGGACCTCAGTATCCTCATCTATCAGTATTGATAAATGTCTAGCCTGCCTCCTTCATAACCATATTGTAAAAAATGGTTGAAAGCACTTTGTAAAGGTAATTTAGTGGTGCAAAGTTCTATACAAATATAAGACATTATTGTTATTGTTTCATTAAAATCTGCTTTCAGGTGTCAGTCTCTGAATTTCCTTTTTCTATACATTTTGTCCATCAAAACACTTCTGAGCCAAGCAATAATCTTCATATATTTTCTTCCCCCATTTTTTGAAGCATTGGAATTGGAAGTGCATTAGAAATCAAAAAACTGAAGATGACAGAGTGAAGCCAGGAAGCTACTCAAGCTCTCCCAGTTTCCTTGGAAAACCACATGAATCCAAGACTCTGAACAGTCTGACATAATGAAACCACTCTCTAGCTCAACATAGATCCAGAAAACTTCAAGAAAGGTCAATCTCATTGAGGTGAAAATAGTGTTCAGCTCAGCTCAGACAGACTCTGGGAAAGCCAGTGAGAGGGTCTTAATTACAGCAGATCAGCATCTGAGACCCTAGGTTCTGGTTCAGTAGAAAAGCAGACCAGTGGGGAAGCCTCCAGTCACAACTCAGAAGGCAAATTCTTGGAAAGCAGGCTTTTCCTGGTAAAAGCAAGCAAAGCTACCCCCTGAAAAAAACAAGGAGCTCTGGGCTTAAAGCAAAGGCTCAGAGCTAAACAGGAAGTTTCAGACAGTGCCCCAGGAGCAGAGCTCAATAATAAAAGGAAGAAGAAGGAGAAGAAGGAAAAGGAGAAGGGAGAAGGGAAAGGGGAAAAGGGGAAAGGGAAAAGAAAGGGAAAAGGGAAAAGGGAAAAGTGAAAAGGGTAAAGGGGAAAGGGGAAAAGGGGAAGGAGGAAGGGAGAAGAAAAATACAAAAAGAAAAGGAAAGAAAATGAGCAAGAAACAGAAAATAACCTTGACCATAGAAAGCTACTATAGTGATGGGGAAGACCAAAACACCAACACAGAGGAGGACAAAATATCCACAGAGTAAAACTCAAAGAGTAATATGAATTAGTCTCAAGCCCAGAAAGCCTTCTTGGAAGTGCTCATAAAAGACCTTAAAAGGCAATAAGTGAGGTAGAAGGGGGAAAAAATGAAAAAAGAAATGAGAGGTAGGCAAGAGAGAATCAACAACTTGGAAAGAAAAGAAAATTCCTTTAAAAAATACAATAGACCAAGGGCAGCTAGGTGGCACAGTAGATAGAGCACCAGCCCTGAAGTCAGCAGTTCCTGAATTCAAATCTGGTCTCAGACACTTAATACTTCTCAGCTGTGTGATACTGGGCAAGTCACTTAACCCCAATTGCCTCAGCAAAAAAAAATGAAAGAAAAAAAAATACAATATACCAAATGCAAAAAAAAAAAAAAAAATCCACTAAAAAAAAAAATCTTGAAAAATAGAATTAATCAAATGGAAAAAGAGAATCAAAAGCTAACTGAAGAAAATTACATCTTAAAAATAAGAATGGGCCAAATGAAAGCCAATGACTTAATGAGACAGCAAGAATCAGTCAAACTAAAAAGAATGAAAAAAATAGAAAAAAGTACAAAATATCTCATTAGAAAAAGAGCTGACCTGGAAAATAGACCCAGAAGAGACAATTTAAAAATTACTGGTCTATCTGAAGTCCATGACTTAAAAAAGAGCCTGGATATCAGTCTTTAAGAGATCATCAAGGAAAACTACCCCAATATTCTAGAAACAGAGAAGGAACTAGTTGCTGAAAAAATCCATCAGTCACCTTTGGAAAGAGATCTTATAAGGAAAACCCCAAGGAACATTATTGCAAAACTCCAAACTATAATCTCTAGGGGAAAAAACTGTAAACTGCCAGACAAAAGCAATTTAGTTATCAAGGGAAAACAGTCAGGATTATCCAGGATCTGGAAGCTTCTACAATAAAGGATCAGAAGGACTGGAATACCATATTCCAGAAGGCAAAGGATCTGAGATTACAATCAAGAATTAACTACCCAGTGAGACTGAATATCATCTTTCAGGGGAGATGATAGATCATTAATGAAGTAAGAGACTTTCAATCATTTCTATTGAAAAAAAAAAAAAAAAACAACTAAACAGAAAATTTTATCTTCAAATACAGGACTCAAGAAAAGCATAAAATAACAAATGGGAAAAATATATATTATTTAAAAGTTAAATTATTCACATTCCTAGATGGAAAAATGATATCTGTAACTCTTGAGAACTATATCTATTACTGGGGCAGTTCCAAGGAGGTATTACATGGAGGAAGGGTGTAGTGAATAGAGTCTGATGTGATGATATCAAAGAAAAAGCCCTTAAGGTGTGAGGAAAGTATTGTACTGGGGCACAAAAGACCTATTACAATAGAGGGGAAGAAGAGAGGGAGATGAGCATTGTCAAAACTTGATCTCATCAGTTTTGGCGCAAAGAAGGAATAACTTAATCATTTAGTTGGATTTAGAAACTTATCTTGCCCTATAAAGAAGCAGAAGAAAGAAGAAAGAAAAGAGAGGGGCTGCATAGAAGGGAAGGCAGAATCCCTAGGAGAAAGGGGTAAGAAAAGGGGGAAGTGGTGACAGAAGCTAGGTCAGGTAATGGGTATGATGGGTTAAAAAACAAAATACTACTGAAGGACAAGGTAGGCAAAGAACAGAAGTATATACAGAAGAGAAAATAGGATGGAAGGTAATATAGAGCTAGTAATTATAACAGTGAATAGGAATGGGAGAAATCAAGAAACTAATGCAAAATAGAAATCATTATGCTGCACTCCTTTTCTTTATAGATGAGGAAAATAAAGTGTAGAGACCTAAAGTGTCTTACCCAGAGCACACAGATGTCAAGATTTTGAACCTTGGTGCCTGACTTCAGGTTTAAAGCACATTTAAATTTGTTCTGATAGTAATTGAGAGCTTTTACAAACAAGGAAATTATGGGCTTTAGGGTCAAAGATATCAGATTCAAATTTTTGCTCCTTATATGACCTTGGTCAAACTACCTTATTTTCTCACCAATTTGAACCTCTGTTTCTTCATTTGCAAAATTAGAGAGTTAGGCTAAAGAATCTTTTAATTTGATTCCAATTTTCATTTTTATTGTCCTACGAGAACTTTTAGTTCCAGCTCTGCTACTAATTAGCAGGCTAATCTTGTTTGTACAAATCATTTCATCTCTTTAGGTCTTGCTTTTCTGAGTTGTAAAGTGTGCATACTTCGCTACATGATCTTTAAGGTGTCTTTCAAGTCCAAGTATCCCTGTGTGAAAAGAGGGAGGGATGCAAAGGAAAGAGGGATGGAGGGAAGAGGGGTGCAAAGGAAAAAGGGGAGAAGGAAGGGAGAAAGAAGGAAGGAAGGGAGGGAGGGAGGAAGAAAGAAAGGGAGGAAGGAAGGAAGGAAGGAAGGAAGGAAGGAAGGAAGGAAGGAAGGAAGGAAGGAAGGAAGGAAGGAGAGGAAAGAAGGAAGGAAGGAAGGAGAGGAAGGAAGGAAGGAAGGAAGGAAGGAAGGAAGGAAGGAAGGAAGGAGAGGAGGAAGGAAAGGATAGGGGAAGGAAGAGAGGGAAGGAGGAAGGAAGGAGCTGCTTCACCCTACTGGAACTGACTAGTCAGTGCCTAGTGGGACAGCGACTATTCTCATAGATCATTGTTTGTCTTTTGTTCTCAAAGAGGACCATAACATCAGAAAGATAATGTAATGACTTAAAAGTGAATTGGATTTAAGTGAGAGAAAACTATTCAAAGTCACCAGCCTCCAAAGATATATGAGTCCACTGGCAAGATATAGATCAGTGTGACTAGAGATGTCCCTAAATGAAAGTCTAGAATTGGGTAGATAATGAATAGAATAAGAGAAACTTTTTTTTTTTTTTTGCCAAGACAATTGGGGTTAAGTAACTTGCCCAGGATCACACAGCTAGGAAATGTTAAGTGTCTGAGGCCACATTTGAACTCAGGTCCTCCTAACTGGGGCTGGTGTTCTATCCACCGCACCACCTAGCTGCCCAAGAAACCCTTTTCTTGAAAGAGCAATAAAAATGAAATTAAAGAAAACTAATGAAGAGGACTTGAAGGAGAAAAGAGGAAGAGAGATGTTATTTATCTAAAAAGGGAAAAAATAGCAGTGAGAATTATTAACCAGACAAAAGCAAGAAAGAAAAAGGAACTAATAAGCAAAATCTCAAAGGGAAACAGGTTTAAAAAAAAGAGTTGGAACTAGGAATGATGGAAAAGAATCAAGGTAGAAATAGGGTCACTGTTAAAAAGATTGAGCTTAAGTAACTAAAGGAATATAGTACTATGTTTACAATAGGATAAAGAATCATATCTTGAAAAATAAAATTAGACAAATGAAAAAATTATACATTAACCTTCCTAACTTAAATATGAATGGATCAAATAATCCAATAAAGTAAAAAAGAGCAGATTAAATGTAAAATTAAATTCTACAAATCGTTGCTTAAAATACACATATAAACATGCATGCACACACAGACATTTATAATTAAAAAACAAAGACACATATAAAACAAAACTGAGAAGATGGTAGAAAATGTTACTATATATCAAGCAGTTCCAAAACAGCAGGAATTGTTAGCTATCTGCCAAAGCAAAAACAAACATTCAAAAAATAAAAACTGATATATGAGGAAATTATAACAAAAAGAACCATAGACCACAAACCAGTATCAGAAATACATTTATATGTTCAAATGTCTTAGCAGTCAAATTCATAAAAGCAATATTTATTGAGCTACAAGAATGCATAGCAAATAAATAGTATTAACTGGAGATTTCAATATACCTCTCTGTTTTGTATAATCTAACAAGAAAATATAGAACTGAACAAATCCTGGAGAAACTAAAGTTAATAGACTTGTGATATCTTTTCAATGAGACTACTAAAAAAAAAAAAATACATATTTCTCTGCACAACCTGGAACTTTTACAAAAATTGACTAAGTATAAAAAATGTAAAAAGGTAGAAATCATTAATACATCTTTTGCAGCTTATAAAGCAAAAAAAAAAAAAAATCATTACTTCAAAGACCTTGAAAGATACATGGAGATTTATACATGGATACAAATGGAGACTTAACAATGAAATTCTGTTATGGGACAGAACTCTGCACTTGAAACAAAGGATGCTTACAAGGTATTAAGTGGAATTGAGGAGGCAATTGTTAAATCTAGTTTAGCATTAATTTAATCCTACAACAAATAATGGTTTCCTAGTAACATAATGATTGGTTTGTACTCAGTATGGAGCATATAAGCTACCGTGTTTCCCCGATAATAAGACCTATCCCGAAAATAAGCCCTTCCCTTACTGTGTAAGATTCCTCTAAAATAAGCCCTCCCCCCAAAATAAACCCTATTGAGATTGCTACTGTAGTGAAGGTGATCCCCTGCACTACACGCTACATTACAGTACCCTCTGTATGCACTGTCCCCTCCTCCCCCCGGTGAAACGCACGCTGCGCTCTGAGCTGCATCCAATCAGAGCTGCAGCTGTGAGTGCATCATCCTGTTCTTCCCCAGTGATTTGCTTGCTGGTGCCATTGAGAGCAGTGCCGCGGAGGAGAGCTGAGGCAGGACAACATAAAAACCCAATATGTAAGCAGGAGTGAGGGGGCATGATGGAGGATAAAAGGGGCATGATGGAGGATAAAAGAAGAACTCAGGGGACATGATGGAGAATAAAAGAAGAACTCAGCCAGCCCTCACCGTGCTAAAGAAATGAAAAACTTCCTTGCAGAGAGAAGAATAGATCAAGTAATGATTCCTGCAGGAATGACTGCCTATCTCCAGACTCTTGATATTGCAATAAACAAGCCATTCAAGAACCATTTGCACATGGTAGTCAATGACTATATTGAAAATAGAATGGAAAGAAATCAGTGTGGAAACTTTGTGAAGCCCTGTCTGCAAGAAGTCGTGACTTGGGTAAAGTCATGGGATAAAATTACTGACAGCTGTGTCGCCAAGACACTATGAGCAGGTTACCTGGACAAGACATGTTCATTTAAAGAGAGCTATATTGCTGGACGTGACAGATTGGGTCCACTTCTTCTGAAGGAAATAGAGGCGCAAGACATCCAGGAAGGAATTCAGGGTATGGACACTTATCACGATGTTGTTGAAGAAAATGACATGATCATTATTGAATAAAGGCACTTTTTTTTTGTTCACATTTACCTGTTTATTAAAATTTCTGTCAATGTTCATTAAAATAAGCCCTCCCCTGAAAATAAGCCCTCTGGTGTTTTTCTGTCCAAAAAAAATAATAAGACAGTGTCTTATTATTGGGGAAACACGGTAGAAGCCTCAGCCAGGGAGATTCAGAGAATTCAGATAGAAGGCAAAGGACTGGCAGGAGGAGCTTAAGCTTTCAGAACCAAGGGGAGAAATTCAACTAGATCTTCCTGGAGGGTGACCTGGATTCCTGCACTTCCCCCACTAAAACCAAGGCCAGACTGAAAGGCTTTCCAGAAAACTGCCCAGCCCCAGGAAGGAGATAATAAAGGATCTGGACTTTAAGAAAGCTAACCAGGTCCCAGGAAAGGAGACAATAAAAGACGTGGACTTTAATACCTGACTGTACTTGTGGTAATTACTGAACTGAAATGAAGGCTGCTTTCAGAGCCCAATAAAACCTTACCAGAGAACATATTTTAGAGAGAACATTACAAAATTCTAAATAATGAACAAAGCAAAGAACAAATCTTTTAAAAATAATAATAATAATCATGTGAAAGAATATAATAATGATAAAACAGCATAAAAATTTTTTTGGAATTTTCCAGGGAAGGGGCAGGGAGAAATGGAAGATCAGATTCTTATAAACATATATTAACAAAATCAGAAAGGCCATTGGATTTAGATTCAGAAATCTGGGTTTAAAAACTAAGTATCTGTGTGACTTTGGATAAATTATTTTACCTCTCTGGGTCTCTGTTTCCTCATTTATAAAAAGAGATAGTTGGATTAAATGATTTCTAAGGAACCACTGAGCTCTAAACTCTTTCTACCTCTAAATCCTATGAGCTTAGTATTAATATCTTTCTTACCTATAAAGCCTTAACTCTGAATACTTGGTAACATAAATACACTCACTATACAGCTTTCATTCAGACTAGTCCTCTCAGTGCCAATTATCCTATATAAATGGTAATCATTCTCATTTTGACTTGAGGAGACCTTATCAGTTTCTTTTATCTATTTCAAATGCGACATTCTGTAGACAACATCTCTCCAAATAAATGATTATGTGGTAACAACATATACTACTATATGGGAGGAAAATATTAAAAATATACATTCAAAATTTACCATCTAAATGGGATTTATTAAAGAATATTCTATAGAGTTGACTGGGGCTTCAAAAGGGGTAGGACTGGAAGATATTAGAGGATTGTACTCAACTATATTTATATCACACTGAGCTTTTGTTATGAAAGCTTCATCAATTATGCTTTTTTTAAATTTATCCTTTTGTTCAGAAAAGTCTTATCTCTTATTTTTGTTGGATACACTTGTATTCCAGGAATTCTGAAAGCATAATTGCTGGGGGAACAAGATATTTATCTATTCCCTCTACTTCCAGATCTATATTTTGGGATCTTTTAGTATAGTAAATAATTCATATTTAACAGAAATGAGAATACAAATTTGAAATATTTCCCAATCTACTCTAGGTTGTCTAATAAAGAATATGTGGAAAAACTTATCTTTGATTCCAGATCATGTTTGATCCCACGTAGATATTTTTTCTATGAAATTTTTTTATTAGTTTTAGAAGCAAAAGCAAACAAGAAGTAATTAAAACTAGATAGGTTTCCTGGATAGTAATCAATTAATATGAATATGAATCTTCCCAGGAAAATATGCTTTTAAATTGCTTGGCTCATGCTAGGAAGATGGCCTTGGGTTATTATCTCAAAGGATCAAAGGCTTTCTAATGGAGTTGCCTATAGGTTGTTACTTTTCCCTCTGTGATTCTACATATAAATGCTAGCTTCATTCAGATTCCATAGAAGAGGAAGTATAAATTTCCAATACACAAAGAAACTAACATTGCAAAATCTAAGTTGTGAATACATCAATACATAACTATGAATGCAGAAATTAAGGTTGAGGTTAAGTCAATTAATCAAATCACACACCTTACTTAAAATAAATTAAAAGATACTGTATTCCTTGTCAGGTAAGAACAGTCAAAGGTATGAACAAGACCTAAAGATAGTGATCGATCAATCATAGACCAGAATAAGTGTAAAAAAGTACATAGGCAATTTAGAATTTCTTGAAAACCACTGAACAATGATACCTCATAGAAAGTCTATTTAAATTGTTTTGTTCTTTACCATAACACACTTAAAATTTTTATTTTATGATAATTTTAATAATGCCTTTCTTGTATAACAATTTCTTTTTAAATAATATTTTATTTTTCTAAGATAATTTTTCACCATTCACTTTTGCAAAACCTCATGTTCCAAATTTTTCTCCCTCTCTCCCCTATCCCTCCTCCTCCCCAAGGCAACAAGCAATCCAATATAGATTAAATATATGCAGTTCTTCTGCACATATTTTCATATTTATCAGGTCAAAAGGAAAAACAAATCAGAGAGGGAAAAAAGCAAACAAATCCTCAAAAAGTGAAAATGCCATGTTCAATCTCCATAGTTCTCTCTTCAGATGTGAATGGCACTTTCCATTACAAGTCTATTGAAATTGCCTTGAAATATCTCATTGCTGAAAAGAGCAAAGACCATCACAATTGATTATCACATAATCTTGTTACACTGTACAATGTTCTCTTGGTTCTGCTCACTTTGTTTAGCATCAGTTAATGTAAGTCTTTCCAGGATTTTTTTAAATCAGCCTGCTCATCATTTCTTATTAAACAATAATATTACATTGTATTCAGATACCATAACTTATTCTGCTATTCCCTAGCTGATGGGCATCCATTCAATTTCCAGTTCCTCGCCACTACAATAAGGGCTGCTAGAAACATTTTTGCACATGTGGTTCCTTTTTCCTCTTATTCAATTGTTTGAAGGAACTGGTCAAACTCTGCAGAATTTGTTCAAAACCAGGGAGCTACTTTGGAATTAGGATTCAAGTATTTAGCAATAGTTAAAAGCCTCCAGCCAACCCTCTGAAGGACATTATTCCAGAGAGAGAAAAGCCCCTTCTTCATCCTCGGCCTCTCTCCACACAGAGGAAGAACTTATGAACATTGAAAAATCCAAAAGATTTTTGACTGATCATCTTCCAATCCTAGTGCCCCTGGGACATTTGATAACAATGTCTGCATTGGGAACCTTTAAGGCTAGATTGGAAATAGAAATACTCAGGTTTCTACAAGGAGTCCAGCAGAAAAGTTACACCACTCCTAAGGTTTGAAGAAACTAGAGAAAGAATTTCTAAGAATGATTCACTCCTTTTGCCATGTGTCTTATAAACTTGAGCCCACTTTCCCCTGGACTCTGTATGTTGGTGGGAGAGTGTGATAGAGACTTTTGGGGTGAATATTTTGTATCATCAACAGCAACAATGTGCGAGGATCAACAATGAAAGGTTTGTTTCTTCTCAGTGATTCAGTGATCCAAGGCAATCCAAATAAACTTTGTATATAAAACGTCATCTGCATCTAGAGAAAGAACTGTGGAGATTGAATGTAATTCAATACATTCTATGTTCACTTATTTTTTCTGTTTTTTTAAAAATCTCGTAGTTTTCCCTTTTGTTCTGATTTTTCTCTCTCAACATGATCATAAAGAAATATGTATTAAAAATAAATATACAAATAATAAAAATTCTAAGCAGCAAACATATCTTTATATGCATAATAATAAAGGACAAAGAAATCACAAACCAAACACTATGAAATCAATTCTGGCAGTCATAGTTAAGGACACTTACTTTGTGGAAAAAGCACTAGACTTGTAATAAGATGAGCTAGGTTCATGTCGTTCTCTAACACTATGTATTTGATAGTTAACATTCTCCTTGAGCCTCAACTTCATCATCTATAAAATAGGAAAAGTACAAACTATAGGGTTGTTATGCAGCTCAATTAAGATGTGTGTTGTGCTTTGTAAACTTTAAAATTCATTGATAGATAAATGTGTTATTCCCCACGTATTCAAATCCAGTTTATATACCAAAATTTGATCATGCCCCCACTTTCTCTATCAAACTTTTCTTAAACTTCAATCCACACTGATTTGCCCTTTTACTGACTTCCTACAATTATTGTCTATACCATTTATTTTATAATAGATTATATACATGCACATTCATCTGATTTGCCCATTTAGATATAAAGTTCTTTATAGCCCCATAGTAATCTAGCAAAGTGAGAGGTATATAGTAGGTTTTAATGATAACTATTGAATTGAATGGTTTTTTTAATGCCATAGAAAGATTTCTCCCTCCTCAAGAGCAGGTGGGAAAAAATGACCTCCCCATACCTATTGATATCCCCCTTACTTTCCAAAACTCAGGGGGTTGTCCATCCAGGTGAGTAGCTATTTAGAGTTCCCATGTCCAGGAATCTTTTATTGCATGGGGTAATTTGTTTTCTGAGAATAGGATTTACTGATTTTTTTGGAGAAACAATGTTCCTAAAGAGCTCAGCACTTGTCAGCCTAGGATTATAGGTGAAAACATTCTGATGGAAATTCAGACCAAAACCAGGAATTTTGCAGTAAGTCCATCTGAGTTTAGGATAGATTTTTTTTTTAAAAGGAGGGGAAAAAAATCTCTTTGTGCCATCTGAACAAACTGGTCTGAAGAATAGGCAATCTACTGTAGATATGGAATTTTCCCTCCCCCAAATAAAATATCTCCCACAAACTTAAAAATATATAAATTTCTTGAAACTCCATCAATTTGAGATTAAATTGTTCTTCTTTTAAAATACGTTATTCTTTATTTAAAAAAAATAAAAACAAAAAATAGTGATGTAGAGTATAGAATGCTGGTCTCAGAGACAAGCTTCAACTCGCCTTTGACACATAACTGACAGCATGATTTGGACAGGTCTCTTAACCTCTGTACTCTTGACAATTCTACTTAATTACTGAAAATGGAAATGAACCTAATCATTCACATTTCCAAGTTAATTAATGAAAGTATTTTTACTTCCATTGCTTGGATAAGGAAATGGGCAAGAGGAGAAAAAAAGAGAAGGAGGACTGGATGGAAAATAGTAATTTTATATTTTTTACTATCAAATCTTGTTGAATCTATATTCACAGCTTTTCTCACATCTACCTTCTTCTTTCCACTCAGAAAGATCCATCTCAATTCAGATCCTTATTACTTCTCACGTGGACTATTGAGATGGCTTTCTAATTTGACTTCCTTCTCCAATCTACCCTCTACTTAACTGGCAAGTTAATTTTCCTAAAGCACCAATCTGACCATCTTACCGTCCTTCTCAGGATGTTACATTGGCTGGTTTTTGCTTCTACAATCAATTACAAATCTTTTCTCTATGACATTTTAAACCTCTTATAGTCTGACTACAGTCATCTATTTCTAAACTTATAATTGTTTAATAACAGTCATGTTTACAGTTGAACCAAACTTGCCTCTCACAGTTCCTGATATATAACATTCCATTTTGCATCTCTTTGTTTACATAGTCCATTCCCCAGTACAAGGTAAACATTCCCACACCACTACCATTTTCTTCCCCAGCCACCCTTATTTTTTTTAAATTTCCCCTGTTACATATAAAACTTTTTTAAAATTATACATGTACATTCATTTTTTACATATTCCCATATGAATCATGTTGGGAAAGAAAAATCAAAACAAAAGGGGAAAACCACAAGAAAAAAAAAGAAAAAAGTGAAAATATGTTCATTCATATTTGAATCTCCATATTTCTCTGCAGGTGGATGGCATTTTCTATCCAAAGTTTATTGGGATTGCCTTGGATCACTGAACCACTAAGAAGAAACAAGTCTATCATAGATGATCATCACACAATCTTACTGTTGCTATGTCCAAGGTTTTTACTTGCTTCACTCAGCATCAGTTCATGTAAATCTTTCCAGGCTTTTCTAAAATAAAAGTGTTCATCATTTTTTATATAACAATAATGTTTCATTATTTTGATATACCATAACTTATTCAGCCATTCCCCAATTGAAAGGAATCTACTCATTTTTTTTTCAATTCTTTGCCCACAAAAAGACCTGCTACAAACATTTTTGCACATGTGGATCCTTTTCCCTCTTTTAAGATTTCTTTGGGATACAGACCCACTGCTGGGTTAAAGGATATGAACAGTTTTATAGCCTTGGGGACATAGTTCCAAATTATTCTCCAGAATAGTTTAATTATTTCACAATTCCACCAACAATATATTAGTGTCCAAGTTTTCCCACATCCTCTCCCACATTTATCATTATCTTTTCCTGTCATTTTAGCCATTCTGATAGTTGTGAGGTGCCCACCACCTGCCTTACTTTCCCCTCCAGAGCCATATAGGTCTAGTGGCAAATATAAATCAAGATAACTGGAAATGGCACTGGATGAAATGGGTGATCTTGGCCTTTTAAAGTTAAAATCTTCAATTATATGAAAGAAGAATATATGTGTGTACACATATGTATGCTATACACACACCCATACACACATAACTTTTTTAACTTAAAAAAGTTATTTTCCTACTTCTATTATAGTACAGGCTTAATAAATGTTTGTTGGAACAATGAGTGAATAAGACACTACTCAAAAGGAGAAATCCAGGGTGGCCATCAAAGTAGGAAATTTTGAGCTCTTAAAGAGCAACATGTGGTTACTAGGAGCATTATAGAACATGGGGTAGAGAAAAAATAATCTAACACATGAGAGAGGAGACCAAAAATGGAAGTGAAAGATGAGAAGACACTAAAGCAGTGGTTCTCAAACTTTTGGTCTCAATATCTTTATCCAATTAAAAATGATTGAGGATCTGTCCAAGGAGTTTTTGTTTATGTGGGTTATAGTTATAGATATTGATCACATTAAAAATAAAAACTAATTATGAATTTGTAGACTCTGTGAAAGAATTTCAGAGATTCCCAGGTTGCTCTGGACCATACTTTGAGAACCACAGCACTAAAGAGAGACAAAATATTTTTTCTGAAGATAGCCCTATAGAGAAATGTATCTCTTTGCTTATTTTCAAGGCAATTTGTTTTCCTCTCTATGCTGGCATTTTGTTTACCACTATTTTAACTATTGGGAAAATTGCAAACATGCATTTCCCCCACTCTGAAATTGGGGTCCAAAATCCTCTTGGATGAAATAATAAAGCCCAAAGCATATCATCCCATCAGGTAATTTACTTATCTGGAAACCCACTGGCCTAAGGCCTGTTCAAGGGATGCTTTGCCAAAAGAAAGCTCAATTCTGCAAGTTATTCTGTCTAGAAATTTTGCTACTTGTCTTGAGTAAGAATACAAACATGTCTTTTGAAGCCCCTGTCTTCTCACAGTTTCTTTTACTTTCTGCAATGAGAAGCTTGACTGAGAAGGAATCAATAAGGAGCTAGTGAATGAGAAGGTAAGAACTTAAGTGAGACCTCTCAATTTCTTTCAAATCAGGGTTCTGGGCTTCATAAAAAAGGGTCTAGCCAGAAACACAAAAGTAACCAGGAAGCATAACCTGAGGCTATTATAAGTGTGAGTAATTAGCATCAGAATGTTTAAACATTCAAGTCACTGGTTCCTGAAAAAAAGACATGATATCTGAAAAATAATTTGGCCAAAGTCTAAAACAGAAATTTCTTCAATCCATGTGTATACACAGCCACTGTCCCCTTTGACATCTTCTCCTATCACTCTCCCAGCCGCTGAAATTTAAAAACGAAACTATGAGAAAATGAAGTAACGATGAAGACTAATTTTTTTACCACCTATGTCATAGAGATAGTCTAAAAAAAGTTATATAAAACGTCAAGTATGATAGAAATGTGAGAAATTGAAATAATGCACAAACTTCCAGCAACTTTATCCACCACATGCCTATACAGAGAGCTGATGATGTACAAAGAGCACTGTGAAGTCCCTGGGAGAAAGGATCAATAGAAATAGGAGTGTCAGCCCCAAAAGAGATGGGAGATTATGGTGATACTGAAGATTGGGGCAGGAGGATAAGGATTGCAGGAATGTGGTGAGATTAGGTCAAAAAGGATGATGCTACAAACTCTAGGTCTCTCGGGGTGAATCACTGACAAATACATTGGCTCCACTATCCAAAGGCTCTGTTAATAGAAGGCTATGGTATCTTAAAAAAAAAAAAAAAATGGTTGCGATAGCTCACATTTTTAATAAAAGAATTTCAAGAAAGTACAGGGCTCCTGGGCAGCATATATATGTGAATTTAAGGAGAGAGAAATATTCCATCATTCAGTAAAACCCCCAAGCACCAAGAGCTGACTCCTTAATGAAGTGCCGGATGAGGTGTCCCCAGGTAAATTTGCAAGCTGGCCTTGAATCTTACCCTTCTTTCTCTACACCCTTTGTGCTCTTACATGGCTCTCTAGATGAATGCAAACGAGTGGAATGGGCTGGGAAGAAAAGTGTCAGAAATGATAAAGCCCAGAAGGAACTGGGTTTGGCTAAGCATGCTAAAGGCAATAACCAAAGAAGAAAAAATAAAATAAAAAGAAGAAGAAAGAAAGAAAAAATAAAAAGACTTTCTTTAGCTATTTTCTGAGTAAGAAGAGAACCAAGAATTGAGGCCCTGAATGACAAAGAAATGATACCCAGAAAATACAAATCCATTGATAGATTTCTTGAATGCTTGAAATGTGCAGATATAATATGAATCCAAAGAGATATCATAGGTGAAAATGCCTTGAAAAAGTATGAAAGCACCATACAAATTTATAAAATTATTACAAGACATTTTAATTTAACAAGAAATTTGTAGTGTGGGACTTAAGAAACTTGATCTCTTGATTTCCTGCTTTTGTTGAAAAGCCTATCCCTCAGCTGAGAATCTTGCCTCCTATTTTACAGGAAATTTTTTTAAAAGTGAGCTTCCTCTTCACCCTTCTTCATCTCCTATCCAAATGCCTTTTGCCTCTTTCTTCTCCTTGATTCTTGTCTTACATAAAGAGGGCCTTACTCCTCCCTTACCAAAGCAAACTCCTCTACCAGTCTCTTCTGGACTGAAGATAAGTAATTTTTCCCTATTGCCTATAAATATTCTCTTATCTCTCTATCTTCAAAAATCCCCTGGATTCTTCCTTCTCTACCCTTTATTATTCTTTATCCCTTCGGTACTTTATAGCTAAACTTTTGGAGAAGGCTGTCTGCAAAGGTGCCTCTAAGGTGACTATTTTGTCTCTTCTCACTCTCTTATTACCTCTACAATCCACCTTCTGAATTCATCATTCCTCCAAAATTTCTCTCTCCAAAGTTACCATTGATCTCTCTCTCTTTTGGGGGGGGAGAGTGTGGTGGTAGGGTGATACTCCAAATGTTTTAATATTTATTAAAGAGCCCAGTTCTCTTAAATGCTAAAACTACACTGAAGTCCATTTAAATTACACATTTTGCTTGTAAATTGGTAATTACACAAATTCTGGTAATGCTATTTTACTTAAGTTTAGACGAAAGTTTCCTCCTATTTTCTTTTCCTGTTCATAAATAATACCAATATATAGGGATGATGCCTTTACAATAATACAAGGGTTTAAAATTTCATTGATATGGCTACTTCCTTATTTAATATAAATGAAGAACCAATATGACTTGCAAACTGGTCTTTGGGAAATTTGTGGCCAAAAATTCATTGCTACCAGTCATGCCCATAGTGAATTTACTGAAACTTACATTGATATTCAGATAACACAATTATTAGATTATAAGACTTTCCAGCTTATTCTCAGACCTGCCTAAGTTTGCTTTCCACTGAACCTTCAGGAATCCATAGTCAGTCACCACCGTGCCATGATAAGAAATCAAGGGAAGGAATTCAGAATAGGATGAAGAGTATTCTTATGGCCAGATTTCCCATCATAAAAAAAGGGAAACCCTAATAACTATTTTAAATGGTTAAATAAATAATCATTTATTAGTTTCAAGATAAATGAGTTGTAGAATTTGATCAGTGCTGAGGTGGTTGTTCCTTCCAATCCTGCTAAGAATGATGAGGTGATTGTGAAAATAGCTGACCATTTCTACACAGGCCAAGTAAGTGGTAGATAAACACTTACACAAGCAAACATTTTTTCTTTCTAAAGTCTTAACGTTGTTTTCTTCATTCCTTCCTTCTTCTGCATGTGTCAGTAAAGTTGGTGGTTATTTAAAGCTGATTTAATCTCTTTTGAACTTTAATGAAACAAATATTGAAAACTCCATGTACATTTAATGTGTAAATCTAACATAATGTATCACCTTTCCTAGGCTCACCTCCTTAATATATACTGGTACAAACAAGTTTGGTCCCAACAGGGACACATTCTAAGGCTAATGCTATGAATGACTATCTTTTTGATGCTGTCACAGTGAGCCCCAACAAAGTACATCCCTTTAACAATCAATTAGTAAATTCAATTAGTTTTTCAGAAAAGACGTTTATTCATATGACATGACAATATCAATAATTTAAAAGAATTTTTTCTTAAAACTGTGGCACTCATTCATGAGTACAGAGTCTTTGGTGAAAACTGGGAGCACACACTTGAAGTATAAAAGTAGTAGGGTATATATATGTACACAACATATGTGGCCAAGTCAAATGAAAACTTTTGAACTGTAGCACTGTGATGCTTTTTTTTCTGCTGTTTTGTTCTCATGAAGTTCCTTGTAGAATGAAGCATCAGTTGGTCCGCGTCTGTTATGAATGATTCATTCTGGTGTTGACTTGAGCTGGCATCTCATAAGGCAATGTCTCAACCAAACTGGTGGTTCATCTTAGAATGCATTTCACAGGAAATGGTCTCTGTTGGAGAAATGGATATGCTTTTAAGGAGAAAAATGTTTCCTTTCCATCTGAAAGTTCTTAGCTTTACATTTCAATATCTCTGCTCCTTATCAGCTTCAACTTTGTTGAAGTTTAAATTGGGCAAAATCTACAGATAGATATAAGGGAATTTGAGGAGGTATACCAGAAGCTGTAGGGATCAGAAAAGATCTTTTGACAAAGGTAATTCTTGAGCTTGATTTAAAGAATACTAGAAATTCTAAGAGACAGAGGATTTGAGATATCATGGATAACTTATTCAAAGACACGAAAATGGGACATGGTATTTGAAAATCAACAAAAAGGTAGACAAGACTGCAACATAGAGTATAGGTAGTAATATACTATGTAAAAAATCTGGAAAGTTTGTTGGAGTCAGATTGTTAAGGACTTCAAATGGCAAAGAGAGGAATGTATACTGGACAGCCAACAGAGTTTACTAAGTGGAATAATATCATAGTCAAATCTATGCTTTTGGTTAATAGATTTGTCAACTATGACGAGAATGCATTAGAGAGAGGACAGACAAAAAGAAAACAGATGAATTAGTAACTTACTGTTTTAGTCCAAGTGAGAGGGGCCAAGGGCCTGAGCAAGGGCAATGAGCATATAAGTAATGAGATGAGGTTATATATAATAGATGTGGCTGAGATATAATCAGTAAGAGTTACCACTACCACATCTATTACCTAGAACCCTACCTCATTTTATATATCTGTACATAGTTATCTGCATAATACCTTTCCCCATTAATAGACTGCTAGTTCTTTGAGAGCAAGAATGGTTTAACTTCCTTTATGTGCATAATACTTAGCATTGTGCCTGATCCATAAGTGCTTGATACATGCCTGTTGATTTGACTTGATTGGATTTGGGAAGTGACAAGAGTATGAGAAATAGAAGAAGACTGAGATTGCAAATCTGGACAACTGAAAGATGACACATTAGATTATCCATTAAATATGGAAGAATGGAATAGTAGTAGTTTTGGAGGAAAGAAGTTCTCTTTGGGATATGTTGAAAATGAAATGACAAGTGGGACATCCAGTTTAAAGTATTTAATAGATAGTGAGTGATACAATAAGAAGGATTGTATAATGAAAGAATGCATTCAATTTGGAATCAGAAGAACCTGTGTGACATTAGGCAAGCCTCTTTGTCTCTCTGAGCCTAAGTTTCCTTATTTATAAAATCAAAATTACAATAAAATCTTATATTTCCATAGTGCCTTAGAATTTACAAAGCACTTTTCTTATAACATTCTCTGAGAGTTCTAGTGAAAGTAATAATAGAAGTGGGAACAAAATGATGGAGGGATAGGAAGCAATATAACAGGCTTTCTTCCACAAAACTCTCTAACTTGATTTCGAAAATCCACCTGATATAATCCTGAGAGGTCAATCCAGAAAAAAAAATTGGCACAAAGTCCTTTATCCAGCCTAGGTCATCATGAAGACATGGAGGACTATGAACACCAGGATAAAGAAAGGCTAGGAACATAGTGTGGGTGGAACATTCCAATTCCTAGGGATACTGGTACCAGGGCAAAGAAGAGGTTCCAAATTGAGATCAAAGCATTATCAGACCCATATTAGGATATAAGGACAAAAGTAGGTACAAATTGATAACTATGTCATTCCCCTCCTTACCCAGTTCCAGGAAATCTGAGGAAGATATCTATGTGGGAAGTATTCCACAGTATGAAGATTCTGGAGAGTGTACAAAAAAGGAAGTCCAGAAGCCAGTAAGAGCATCATAATGTGACTCAGATCTCATGTGCAGAGTAGGGTCTCCATTTCAGCATCTAGCCCAGCCTGTATCAGAATTACCAGGGCAGATATCTTTGAGCAAAGAAGAGCTTACAATTTTATCTCTCTGAGCCAACAAAGTTTACTAACTAGCAAAGTCCAGAAGCATTCTATTCTTGCATATACCCAGACCCAGGTCAGGAACTTGCAGAGTTCAGATAGGGGTACAGAAATCATATTTTGTCTTGAACCAAAACACTTTCAGAGCATTGAAAGTTTGATAATTCCCAATCTGTCCCTGAGAATTTAGGATAGCAATACTCAATACACTAAGAAAGCAGTATTGAGACCAAGCCAGACTTTACCTCCAGTAGTTACTATAGAACCCAGTACTAACTGGGTCCTGAAATTTGAAGTCAAGAAACAGGGGAGGAGAAGAAGAAAGAAAAAAAAGAAAGAAGAAAGAAGGAAGAAGAAAGAACAAGAAAAAGAAGGAGAAGAAAGCCCACAAATGCAAATGAGCTATTATGGTGTCAGGGGCACTCATGACACAAATGCAAAATAAGAGAATGACTTTAAAACATTTATGAGCAATGCTTGAAAGAAAAACATAGCTTGGGCACAAACTCAACTAAAATTCCTGAAAGATATGAAATAAGAGTTTGGTTTTGTTTGTTTTGGGATTGGGGTTTTTTTTTGTATTTTTTTAGTTTAAAATGTTAGGGTTTTTATAAATGGAATGAGAACATGAGAAAAAAATTGAGGGGAAAAAGAGTTATGGAATAAAGAATTGTAAAGGGTATCAGTGACAAATCATAACAAGTTCAAAGCCCACACAGGCAACAATGCCCTTGAAAATAATAATGAACCAAATAGAAACCAATGATCTCAGGAGGAAATAAGAAATAGTTTTAAAAAATAGTATAAATAAATAAATAAATAAAAAGACTGAAGAAATAATAGAAGAAAATATAACATATCTCATAGCAAAAACAACTGAAACTGAAAAACTGAAAAAAAAAGATCTAAGGGAGAAAAGAAAATGGGAACCCTATTTCAAATAATCTTAACTGCTCCAAATCTCTTAGAACCAGAAGGCTACCAGAGTAGCAAGAAAAAGAATTCGCCAGTCACCTAGAATAAAATGCCTAAATGAAAACTCCCAGGAATATTATAGCCAAAATCCAGAACTTCTATGTCAAAGAAAAAAAAAAAAAATATATATATATATATATATATATATATATATATATATATATATATATATATATAATTCAAGTACTGAAAAGTCAGAGTCAGGATCACACATAATTTAACAGTCCCTACTCTAAAGGAACAGAAAACTTGGAATATGATATTCCAGATCTGGTATGGAATCCAGATGTAAGCTTACAAATCAAGAATAACTTACTCAACAAAAATGAGTATAATACTACAGGGGAAAATGGATCTTTGAAGAAAAAGCAACCTTATAAAAAGACTAGGGCCACAAAGAAACTTTACAATTCAAATTTAGGGTTGAAGAGAAATATAAATAGGAAAACATGGATGAACACTATTAAAGAACTAAACAGGGATAAACTGCTTGCATTAAAATATGAAGAGATAATAAACGTATTCCCTCTGTTCATTGTCATCTGGGAGTGGTTGTTATGTTTTGATGATCTTAAGAAAAGAATAGAAAGAAGAAAATTATAGGTAAATTAGGTTAGGGGAAATTATCTCATATAATCAAGGAATAAAGAATTGCACACATCTATACAAAAAAAAGAAGGTGGGAGTAGCAAATGATACTTGAATTTCACTTCTAACTAAATTGGTCAGAAAAAAGAAAGAATGCACACATACAGTTGAGTACAGAAATATACTTCACTCGATAGGATAATGGGGAAAGGGGAAAAGTAGGAAGGAAGAATTTGAGAGAATAGATTAAGGTATGGAATAGACTTAAGCAAAACAAGTTTTAAGGATTTACCAAAAAATATCTAATTACTGTTTTTAAGGCAATAAAGTGGGAATCTGAGGGAGTACCTATAAATTGGGGAATGGATGAACAAAATATGGTATATAAATGTGATGAAATAATGTTTCACTGAACTCATCAATGTAATAATCAACTAGTATTCCAGAAGACTAATGATAAAACATGCTACCCGCTTCCTGATAAAGAAGCAAAAGACAATGAATACAGAATGAGAAAAATGTGTTTTAAGGACAAGGAAAATTGTTTTAAATGATTATAATGCTTAAAGTGGTTTTGTTGTTTTTATATTCTCAGTTGAAGAGGTAGATTGGGGTGAGAACAAAAAAAAGCTGCTATTGGCTGAACAAAACAAAACATATTAACAACAACAACAATAACAACAACAACTTGGGAACTCTGATCAACACAATGACCAACCACAAGTTTTGTGGATTAATGATGAAACATGCTGCATGCCTTCAGGCAGAGAAGTGATAGACTCTGATTAAAGACTGAGACTTGTTTTTGTTTTTTTTTAAAATATGGTCAGTTAAGAAATTTTGCTTTGACAACATATATTTATAATAAATGTTTTTTTTTCTTGCTTTCTCAGTGGATGTGGAAGAAAGAAAGTGGTAGGAAAAGAAGGCTGATCTTTGAAAACAAAATAAATTTTAAAAAGAAAGTAATCATTTTAAAAGTAGTATAAAGGACATCATTAAGTATATTTATGATTGTAAAAGTGAATGAAGTCATGTAGCAAGAATAAGGCACATAAAATTTGGACCAGTCAAATGCTGCACTAGGACACAAAAAATATTGAAAAGAACCAGAGAAGGCTTCCCAATGACTTGGGTGACCCTCTGTGGAAAATTTATAGAAAGACATGAATTTGAATCTCACAGAGAAGCCATTGATGAATAGAATATACACGCTGATGAGTTCACATGGTTATTTCAATGCAATACATTCTATTTTTCAGATTCATGGTAAAGAAACTGCTTTATAGGCTCACATGGCTTAAGCCTACTTTTCTTTGTAGTGTGTGTGTGTGTGTGTGTGTGTGTGTGTGTGTGTGTGTGTCTCAGGCTAGTACCTAGATCCTCCAGAGAGCTAGTCCACATGGTATATTTTGGTACCCCAGCGTGGGGGCTCTAGAAGGCACACTACAAATTTCTTGTGGGGAAACTCTTCACCACTGTATATCAGTAACAATTCTTTTTGTTTGTTTTTTGTATTTTTGAAAGGAAATTGGGGTTAAGGGTCACACAGCTAGGAAGTATTAAGTGACTGGGGCTGAGATTTGAACTCAGGTTCTCCTGACTCCAGCTCAGGTTCTCTATCCACTGTGCCATCTTAAACTTCTGGTAAGGAAGGTTCTCTGAAGCAAATATTTCAAACCCATTGACCAAGGGCAATCTCCAAATTGCAAAATTCTCTAGTGCTCCTGAACCAAATTAAAGTGTAATGGGAAAATATTTAACAAAATAAATACAAATATAATAAAACATAGAAAATACTAATATGTGGTTTTCTAAGTCAATAAGTAGCCTTCAGGGATCTTTGTGTAGGGTTTACTTCCCTACTTTCTTGTTATTGTTCTCCTTTGTTTTCAAAGAGGACCATGACATCAGGGAAGTGATCCCATGACATGCGGGTGAATTGGATTTAAGAGAGGGAGGACTGTGCAAGGTCCTCTCCCTCACGTTCTTCTCCAGAGCCAACTAGGTCCAGTGGCAAGATATAGATCAGGACGACAGGAGATGGCCCTGAATGAAATGGGAAACCTTGGCCTTTTTAAGCTAAGGTCTTCAATAAGTCTCAGTTTGACTGAGGATGCACTTATTCTATGATTAAGGCTAGGTAGCAATTGAAGGAAAAGGTCTCTTTCACCTAGTCCAAAAAATATATATAAACAAATAAATAAATCTGATAGGGGAAGACCCTCAGGGTTTCTGGCCAAAGCAGAAATGATTGCTATTTACATTCAATCTGAGTCAATCAGGACTCAATGACTAAATAGAGCTTGGCCTAGAACCTATTGGTGGCCAATGAGAATCAGAGCAATTTTGGTTTAAGGCCCGGTCCTTAAGAAATCTAGCCAATATACCCCAAGATATCTTGGGAGATTCAGAGGTGCAAAAGAATGGGGAAAAAAATTATTTTAAGAGCTTCTGTAGGGAAGAATATGATACCCTATGTGGAACAGAGGGAGGAAAGGGAAGAAAGGAAGGAGGGAAGGAGGAATAGAATAGAGGGAAGAAGGTGAGGAGGAGAGGGAAAAAGGAAGGAAAGGAAGAATTTTCCAGTCCTACTGATAATTCCAGTTTGTGGGCTAGCTTTGCTCACAGAGGTTGTTGTTTGTTCTTCATTCTTGAAATGTAACATTGCTGTCAGAGGCAGAGAAGTTAAGGGACATGTTAAGGGTCATCAGGACAAACAGAAGTGGGGATAAAACCAGTCTTCCAAACAAAGTCTGGATCTCTATCTCAAAGCACTATATATATGAGTAATTATTATTAATTTGTAACATATGAAGTCAAATGAGGTATTTTGAGCATTGTCTCTCAACTCAGAACTATAAAAGGGGTCTTGATGGCTCAACAAAGTGAAAATTCAGTGTACCTCAAATAGCTTATCATCTAGCTGGTGAGAAATAATTGAAGAACAAATCAAGGTAGTTATTAAGTCAAAAAACTATAAACTCCAAATTTGAGGACTAAGGGGATCCTTGAACACTTTTGTGTAGATGAGTAGCTATTTATTTTCTGAAGCCTAGAAATTGCTAGTATTTATGCATATAGGAGTGGGTGTGGAAATAGGCAATTATGATAGCCAGCGAACTTTCTGAGTACAGATTATGAGGAATGCAGACCTTAAAATCTCTGTATAGTATGGAACCAGCATTGGCTTCATTTTCCCACCTCTGGTAACCCTAGAAAATCATGGGAAAGGACTATGCCAACCAGTTTGCATATGTAACTATTGGCAGCTGCCAACCTATCAACTGAAGATCATTGGTACAAGAATTCGGGATTGGAAGAGGAAATAATACAGACCAGAGCTGTCAAGGAATGTGAAAAATATGACTTAACTTTAGTGGATCTTTTTTTTAATAAAATGAAACAAAAGGAGGAAACAAAAGATGAAAAAAAAAACAAATCCATATATCCATAAACAGGCACACAAGTGTAACTTCTTGGATTTCTCTCAGCCCCTCCCTTGGGGACCCACCAGGCTTAACTACCACCCTTTAGGTCACATCATCCCTCTCCTCCCTCACAAAGATAAATTTCATATCAACCTTGCAGTAAGCCATCATCTATTCTCAGGAGAGAGAATATAGCATGACCTCTCTTGAAATATTGGATCTATTTACACAGGTTTGCGTGGGCCACATTACTTATGAGTCGCCAAGGGGAAACAGAGCCTCCAGTAGATAAAGCGATCAGCACAAACCACTGTAAATAAATCTGAAATTTCAATGAAGGTCATGCCAAGCCTGATTTATTCCTTAGCACCCTATGAAATAATGTTGACCAGGTAAGTATTTTTTTTTCTCAAGCCACAAGAGAGAGAACCATTTAGCTCCTAAGGCATTCACCTTTCATGTTACAAGACATATCTGGTTAGAGATTTCTTCAGGAAAGAAATGACCTCTTAATATTATTATTATTATAGGTAACTAATACCAAGAGACCAAATTATGTAACAATTCTGTTTTGCACTCACCTGTGCAAGACAAAATGCTACATAAATCCTATGAAAACTGTTGACAACTGTCCTATTGTTCCACAATAAAAATTATTATTCATACCACAAACCTTTGCATATTCTTGTATAAGTAACTATACAAGAAGATATGGGGGACTCACAGATGAATGAGATTGAAAAGCTATCTATATTTACTTTGGAAATACAAAGTTGATCAGATATTTGAAAATAAATGTGATTGTATCTAACTTGTGACAAACCAGTCATTTTCAGCTTTTAAATGTGGTATCTGTTATCAATCTAAATTCAGTAAAACAATTGGTAGGTTGTAAGGAAGAGAAGAGAATCCAATTATTGTTCTGTATGCTTTAAAGAAAAAAAATTTTTTTAAACATAATACAGATGTTTTGCCTGATTTTTCCACTTTCTAATCAATCCTGCTGGCATAACATAAAACTGGATTATATGTAAAGAGAGGACTTTGGGACCAAATGAAATATTCTCCAATCAGGAGAAAGTATCACAGTGCAGCAGCTTGAGAAATAGATTGGAGGGAAAATGCCAGAGAAACGGCTTAGGGAGGCAAAGTAACAATTAGATAGATAAGAATTGGTCATTAATTCGTTTTTAAGTGGAGATAAAATGCCAATAAGGGAAACACCAAAAGTCAAAGTCAAGAGTTCATATTTGCAAAGTTTGTCCTTGTTTCTGACATTCTTGGCTCTCCACTTTTGATTCAGATTAGTACTTTGACACAAGTGAGTTTCCAGGCTATCCTTTTAACACTTCAAAGACCCCATTAAAAAATAAGATTATTTAGATTTTATGATATAAGAAACTTTTCCTCATTTCAGTGTTAAACTGAACTCTATTTTGGCTCATTGTATTTCAATTCAACATTCACTGAGCAACAAACATGGTCAAAGCACCATCTTAGATCTTAGATCTTCTGTGATCAAAAGCAAAAATGAAATGGTTCTTTCATTTTAAGATTTTACATTCTGCTACAAGATACAAGTTTTAAGGATGGATATTCTATGATTAAAGCTTGTTCTTTGGTAATTTGTTTGATATTAGAACAAAATAGGACATTTGGAAATTATTCAACAGTCAATAAAACAGTTTAACTTAGCCAGAAAAGGAAAGGTTACTCAATAAATATATGTCTGGAGGACACCCTGACTTGATGGAGTTGAGCAAAGCAACTCTGCAAGAATTACCCATCATGATCCAGAAACCCAGAAGTGACATCAACAGTCTGAGTTTTCAGTCTCCTGAGACAATCAAGTCTCAAAAATGGTTTCAATATTTTTTAAGGAAAAACCAGTCAATATAAGAAATGAGGAAGGGGGTGATTTCAGAGAAACAAGAAGAAAACTTACATAATTGATGCATTCAGTAACAACACTGTAAAGGTGAACAGAATGCTGATCAATAAACAATCACCATTCCAGAGGACTTGTGTTGAAACATGTTACCCTATCCATCTCCTAAGAGAAAGATGATGAACTCAAGGAGAAAACTACTATTTTTCAGATATAGACAATGCATAAGTGTTATGAGAGATTTACAATACCTTTTTTTTTTTTTTAGTGGAGGGGGTTGAGGATTGGGAAAGGAAGGTAGAAAGAAGAAAGGGTAGATTATTATTTATTGAAAATAAGAAAACAGGGGCACTTAGTTGGTATAGTGGATAGAGTACCAGCCCTGAAGTCAGGAGGACCTGAGTTCAAATATGACCTCAGACACTTAACACTTTCTGGCCATTGTGACCATGGGCAAGTCACTTAACCCCAATTGCCAGAAGAAAGAAAAACTAAGCTTATTTGTAGGAGAGAGGGATTAGACTATTTCTCCTAGGGAAATGCTTCTTTTTCGCTCTCTCTTCTCCAGTCCCCACCTCCTTTACCTCTAATGGTCTCTTTAAGCTTTAAATCTATGATCCTATTATTCTACAGACAAAAATCTACATTTATCACCTAACTCCCTAGAAATGTAGTTGGTGTCTATTTAAATGTTTTGGGGAGAAATGAGGGTAATAATCTCAGAAATATATCAGTTGGTACTAGAGTTCCATCCCATTCATTGCTCCAGCTGGTTTTGTTTTAAGAAGTAATTGCTAATAATGATAATTTTAAGAAAACAGAAACTATGATTAAATAGTTAAATTCATTAAATTCAAGAGGGAACGTAATAAAGGGAAATTAAAGCAGAAAACTTGTGTTCTGTTGGACTAATCTTGTTTGCATTTATATACAGATAATCTATCACCTGTAAGTATATTTAATTTGGGATATTTGTCACTTTGACTTTGTCTTGTCATTGGACATCAATGACTCAAGAAGAGAGAGAGAAGCTGACAATTTTGTGCAATTCTGCCTCACTTAAATCAAAAGTAAACAAGCCATCACCCATGATGTCATTGGTCCTAGCTTTAAAATGGGATTAGTACATTTAAAAAAAAAATCTATATTTATAGAAAAAGTCAAAACATTGACAAAATTAGGAACTGATAATGTATAGTAAGAGTATTGAATCAAATCTTTTTGTTGTTCAGTTATTTCAGTCATGTCCAACTCTTTTTGATTCCATCTGAAATTTTCTTGGCAAAGATACTAGAACAGTTTGTCATTTCTTTCTCCAGTACATTTTACAGATGAGAAAACTGAGGCAAACAAATCAATTTATTTGTCCAGGGTCACAAAGCTAGAAAATATCTGAGGCCAGATTTGAACTCAATTCTTCTTGATTCCTGAGTCAAAGAGGATGTTGGAAATAAAAAATTAAGGTGACAATATACAAGCCTTGTCATACTTCTTTTCTGATCTTAAACCAATAATTTTTCCATGTTCAGTTCTAAATGGTTATTTCTTGGTCCACATACATATACGTTCCTCAGGAGAGAATTAAGATAAACTGTAATCCCATATTTTGAGGACTTGTATTCAGAGTATATCATATGAAATGCTAGACTGCATGAATCAAGAACTGGAATTAAGGTCGGGAAAAATATCAACAATATCATATCTACTGATGATAGCACTCTGATGACAGGAAAAGAAGAATTAAGAAGCCTCTTCATAAGGGTAAAAGAGGAGAGTGTAAAAGCTGGCTTGAAGTTTAATATCAATAAATAAATAAATGAATAAGATCTTGGTAAATGGTCTCATTACTTTCTGTGAAATAGAGAAAGAAAAAATGGAAGCAGTGTCAGATTTTATATTCTTGTGTTCAAAGACTACTGAAGACAATGAAATAGTCAAGGAAAAGTATAATGGACTGTTTCGATGTTTTTTTGTGTTTTTGTATCTGTTCTTGGGCTCCAGCACCCTTTCCATCTACACATTTTCATTAAAAATGAAATGAAGTCTGTCCCATACTCAATACCCAATTAATTGAATGCTAATACAGGAGTTGAGGGACCCTGTTAAACACATCAGCAAATGATATCTGAGATTTATTTAAAGATTATTCTTGGGACAGCAAGATAAAAAGAAAATTGACTACCTTGAGGTCAAAGGCCATTAGGATCAGATCCAGTTGGTATGTTCGTATAGCTGTTAGGAGGCTCTGAGTCACAGATTTTACAATCTTTATAATACATTATTTCAGACCCATGATTCAGAACTTCGGATCTCTTAGAAAAGGATTGGAATGTTATGCTTTTATCAGGTAAACAGAGATGAATATGCAAAATCTGATGGGGGCAGATCAGAAAGACAAATGTTTAAAGAATTCAAGGAAACAAGGCATTTCAGAAGATCCTTTCACACAAAACAAAAATGTTCAAATTATGAATTATTTCTGTCTAAAACCAGTCCCTCACAGTCCCAACTTAGAAACAGTTTGAAAGTCTCCTAAATCCTCAAAAGTAACAAAGCTTCATTGTGTGATTCAGATGGATAACTAATTCATAGAGGCTTTATGAATAATCACAGGAATTAGTGCAGTTTAACTAGAGGGTGGTTGGATTTTTCTCCTTCTGAAAGCAAGCATCCTCTGTCAGTGGGATGGCTATTTCATCGGTGAAAAGGATTCAAAAGTGTTCATTTTTCCCATATCTTGTAACTTTGATCTCTAGTAAATCCCCAGGTATCATTTCCTATTCTAGGTGTGATGGATATGGTAATTTACTTAGGTGTCAGTCCCTGCTTACATGGTTCTGGGATATTTCAGTGAACCAAGGCAACAGACCTGAGAGCAGCTTTTTGTCATGCTGAGGCATTTGCCTGCGTCCTTTTCCTTTTCTCCATTCGATTGGATTTTATGTATACTTTGATCCAGGCAAAGCATAACAAGGATATTTTTCAGCTTCAGAATTCAAACTATACATTCACTGAGGGTAAATCTGAAGCCTTCATTAGGCAGCAGTGATGTTTTGAAACTCCAGTTCTACGATTTTTTGAAGCATTTTCTTTCTCCCCTTTGTATGAATAAAACCTTTTAGAATCTATCACATTCATGATGCCTCCCAGTCTCCCCATAATGCAAGCTTACTTTGTTATCCCTATCTTACTGCTAAGGAGCCAGAGGACAAGAGTGGCTAAGTTGATTGCCAAAAGTTACTTGCATGGATTAAAAGACAAATACCCAAAGTGCCTAAAAGAATGAAACGACTGCTCTTTGATCACAGTTTCTTCCTTGTGCACTCCTACCATTTATTATCTGCAGTACCCTTCCTCCCTCCTCTCTGCCAAAACAATTCCCTTCCATCCTTCAGTGCCCCACATCCTGCATGGAAATTTCTGTGACTAGTTCAGCTTTCTCTAAATTCCTGTGGCACATACATATTGTCTGAATCACAAAATAGCACCCAATATCAATGATCACAGGAACATGAATTTAGAGCTGGAAGAACAATGATGATTCAATCCCTTTGTTTTATTGATAAGAAAACTGAGATCAGGAGAGAGGAAGTGGATCTGCCCAGATCATCTGAAAACTCTGCTTTTTTCATTTCACCATATTAAAATGCAAGTTACAAGCATTTCTTAAATGCCTACTATGTGCCACATACTATGCTAAGGCTCAGCATACAAAGAAAGGCAAAAATAATCTCTTGTTCCCAAAAGGCTCACAGACTAATGGGAGAGAAATATGGGAACTAGTTACGAACAGGTTATATACAGGATAAATCAGAAATAATCTCAGAGAGAAGGCACAATGACAGGACAGAAAGAGGAGGAGGACAGGAAATATTCCCTGCAAAAGGTAAAATTTTAGAATTGATGAAAACCAAGAGATAGGGATGAAATGAGAGAATTATAGACATAGGAGACATGCAGGAAAAAAAAAATCACAGAATCAGGATATGGAATGTCTTATATGGAAAATAGCAAGGAGCCTGTTACCACTGGATTACAGAGTACATAGGGGAATAAGGCTGAAAGATGCTTTTAAGGTTAAAAAAAATAACTACAGGACAAAGGCAATAGATTGGTTAAGAATGGGGAATGAGAGTGAGGAGTTGAGGATGACACCTAGGTTGGGAACTTAAGTGAATGAGAGGATTGCAGTACCCTCAAAAGTAATAGAGAATTTCAGAAAAAGGGAAAATTCTGGAGAAAAGATGAGTTCAGTTTCAGAGATGCTGAGTTTAAGATATCTATAGAACATATAGTTCAAGACGACCAGTAGTCACTAGGATATGTAAGACTAGAGGTGTTCAGAGAATTTAAAGGTAGATAAATAGATTTGAGAATGATCACAGAGATGATAATTGAATTCATGAGATCTGCTGAGTTTACCAAGTGAAAGAGAATAGAAGAGAATCTAGGACAGAGACTCATGGAATACCCATGCTTAACAAGCATGATTTGTATGAAGATCCAGCAAAGGAAAAAGAAAAAGAACAATCATAAAAGTATAAAGAGAATTAGGAGAGAATAGTGTCATAAAAATCCAGAGAGAACAGAATAACAAGATGATAATAATCAATACCAAAGGCTACAGAGAGGTAAAGAATGATGATGCCTGAGAAAAGGCCATTAGATTTAGGAAATAAAGAAATCATTGATAACTTTGAGGAGAGCAGATTTGATGGAAAGATGAGGCTGGAAACCTGACTATAGAGTTAAGAAAAAAAATAAGAAGAAAGAAGGTAGAGACATTGATTATAAATGATCTTCTCAAGAGCATAGCCACAAAAGGGACAAAAGATATGGAATAATAACTAACAGGATGGATGAATCAAATGAGGATTTTTTTTTTTTAGAATAAGGGAGATAGAAGTATGTTTTTAGACCATAGAGAATCAGTCAATATATGGGGAAAGACAAGATAAATAAGAGAGTGGTAATGAAAGAAAGGACAATCTTCTGGAGAAAATGGGAAGGGATGGGCTGGGCTGGAATGGGATCACTTTGTGCATGTAGAAGGATCAGTCTTGGCAAAGAGAAGTGGCACTTCATATAAAATAAGAGAAAAGGCAGAGATAGTGCCAAAAGGCATCTAGTTGATGTGAGATGAGGAAGGAAGGAGATGTGGGAGCCAATGGGAATGACCTCAGTTTTTTGAGTGAACTATTTAGTATGTTATTAGCTGAAGGAAAGGGGTAGCATGTGCTATGAGAAGCTTAAGAAAGAATAAAAAGTCACTGAAATGAGTAAAATTATAGCATATAAGAAAGATATGAAAAGATTTCCTTGCTTCAGTGAGGGTCCAAATGAAATTATTAACACAAATGATAGTGAATGCAGTCAGCAGAGTTTCATGATTTTCTTCAGCTTTAATCAATAAACAGCACATGAAGGTAAAGACAACATATGGTAGAAGTAATCCAGGTCAGAGGCTTGACAGGGCAAGATCATTGATATAATAAGAGGACAAGGAACTAAAAAGAGGACAGTGTGGAATTAAATATGTTCACCAAGGGAACAAGTTAGAGAAAGGATGAGATTAGCCAGTGCAATTATGATGTTCTGAGAACTAAAGACTTGAACGATTAGAGATGGTAAAGATAACGAATAGGATGTGAGCTTGCAAAGGAGAGGAAGAGTGTTCAAATAAGGAATGTCAGAATTCATGAATAGAGAAGTGGGTTGATTTGTAAGTGATGAAAAGATCAAGGGTATGACTATCTCTATGTGTAGTTAACATAGAGTGAAGCAAGTTAAAGAACTGAAAGTGATAATAAACTGAGATCTTGGGGTGGGGGGGGGGGGGAAAGGTGATCCTGGATTAGAAATCTCAAACCCCTCTGAAGGGACCCCACCCTCCTGTTCATTGGGGAAACTCCCAGATAAAGTAATCTCCTTCAATTGGAAATCTTGGCCTGAGGCATAGTCATCATCCTCTATTGGAAGGCTCTCAGTTTCAGGCCAAGAAGACCCAAATTTAATCTAGCTATGTACCGGCTCTGTTCATTGGAGTTTGCAAATTCTTTCTCAAAGCCTACAGACCAACCAGGGGATCCCTGTGCCATCAGTGGATCTCTCAATCCTCATTTCTCACACCTCAACAAAAGGATAGAGTATTTGAAGTCATATCAACACATTTGTTAAATCCCTTGTATGAGAGCAAAAAGGAAGGGTAATATCTTAAAGATGCATAGAAAATAGCTACTAGGATCTTTATTAGATAGTAGATATGGGTTGAGTGAACCTCCAAAGAGGAAAGTTTCCTGGAACAAAAATACCATTTCAACTAGCATATGTGGTAGGGGAGGAGTTTGGGGAGGGGGCTAAATCCATGAAAATATAACCCAGTGGTTCTCAAAGTATGATCTAGAAAATCCTGGGGATCTCAAACCCTTTTAGAGGGTCTACAAATTCAAAAATACTTTTTATTTCCAATATGGTAATTTCTATAAATATAACCCAGATAAACAAAAATGTTTTGGAGAGATCCTCAATATTTTTAATAAGATAAAGATACTGAAAATTAACATTTGAGAACCACTGAAAGCAGTGCTGGAAAGAGTGGCAAGAGAGTCAATGCTATCAGGTGAGAGCTAGATCTCATTGAGAGGCAGCCAATCAATAAACATTTATAAAATGCCTAGTATATACCAGACACTGATTAAGCATTGGGGATACAAAGAAAGGTAAAAATTAATGGAAGTTTTCAAGGAGCTTACAATCATGGGGGAGACAATGTACAAATAACTATTTTAAAAGAAGATATATAGATATAGATAAAGATATCTATATATGTGATAAATTGAAAATAGTCAACAAAGGGAGGGTACAAGATTTAAGAGGAAATGGGAAAGGCTTCCAGCATTAGGTGGAATTTCAGTTGGAACTTGGAAGCCAGGAAAACCTGATGGCAAAAATAAGGATGGAAAGCATTCCAGGCATTGAAGACAGACTGTAAATATACTATATGTAGAATTAGAGGAAGTGTTTTCTGAAAGCAAGCCTTGCTCCCCACAAAAAGTAGACTACTTTACTGAAAGTAGGCCAAAAATATAGCAGAATGCATGAAAGTTGGGGGAGGGGGGGCTGGGTGTAAGTTGTAAGTAGACAAAGTTAGAATATGAAAGGAGTGGAAATGAATAAGCTTAAAATGAAACCAAACTACTAATGGGCCAGCATTCCAGAGAGCATTTTGGAAAAGGTGAGTAATTTTACAATGGGACAGTGGATTAAAGGATGACTAATGTTTGAGTAGAATGGGAATATAATGAAAAGCGGTGAGCAGTGAGAGACAGAAACTAAATTTAGATAGATTCAGATAAGATTTAGATTTAGTGATAAATGACAGCCTAGGGTCTGGAATCTCTGCAATGGGGAAGGTATACAGGAGCGGAAGTTTGTTAATCATTGACTAATGAAGGAAGAAGATTAACACCTTCAGTTTTCATAACTATTCTTCAATTGCAGAGGCTTTTTCCAAAACAGCACTCCTCCCAGATTCATAGTACAAATCATTTCTGCACCTCCCTCCCTCTGACCTACTCCAGCTTTGTCTTGGGATCCAATTCGCTGACTGAATGACAATTTTGCTTATCTGATAAACTAATCTGTGCTAATGGGTTCTGAGAGTGTTAATGGGTTAATATGTACACATATTTGCATCTTAAAAGAAACCTCTTGGGAGAAATTGGCTTAATTATAAGGTGTGGTTGTAATAGTGAATATTCCTGGAGGAGTAGATAAGCATTACCTTACCTGCTGCCCTACAGATTCAAGCATTCATCATTCAATCAAATAAATCAAAGAGAAATTTTAGAGTGACTTCCGTGTATAGGGTATAATATTATGCACTCTAGTAATTACATAAACCTCTAAGACAGTTTCTGACATCTATGAACTAGTAACATTTCTAGAGAGATAACTGCACATAAAAATAGCTATTAATACAAGTCTGTCACTTATAAGAGTTATGTAAGTGGTATACATAATAAATACTAGGCAGGTCCAGACACAATAAATTAAATCAGACAAACATTTTAAATAACTATTGTATGTAAACACTGTAATGTATGCTGAAAATGACATGTAAAAAAAGAGAGAGAGAGAGAGAGATTGATTTCTATCTTTGAAGAGTTTGATGTAAATTGTGTCCCCTTTAACTTTTGGGGCCCTGATGTACTTCTTGGGGGTGGGGGAAGATGGGGGGAAGAAGGGAGGAAAGGAAGTTTCTGAGTCTCAAACACCTTTCCTAGACAACACAAGTTAAGTAATCTCATTCAGTTGGAGATCTTGGCCTTGGGCATAGACAATGTCCTCTACTGAGTGGCTCAAACTCCCAGTTAAGGAATCTCATTCAATCTTGAATTGAATTGAATTGAAAATCAGTCTCTCAGATTCATACAAAGATCAAAAAAGTCTCAAACCTCAGAAAGCTAATAAAAGGGGACTCTGAATCCCAATCTTTGCCAAATTCCTAATCAGGAGCTATTTGCCTTTCTGGACTTGGCCCACTGATGAAAATATTTTCTTCTCAGTGTAAACACACCTTTGCTAATTCCCAAACAGGACCCTGCCCACTAAGAAAACTGTCTTCTTAGCAAGCTGTCTTCTCAGTGTAAATAAATCCCCTTTTGACACACAAACTTCAGATTCTGGAATTCTTTCTCAAGGGATCTGGGACATCAACCAGAGGGGATCTCTTACTCTCAATTCTCACACCTCATAAGTTCACAATCTAATAAGGGAGATCATATACACACAGATAGCAACTGAATGATTTACAATATAAATAAGGAAGTAATACAAAATGTTATGCCAGGAGTCAGTGGAGTTTAGTAGAAAGTGTGTTGGATTTAGATTCAAAGTTCCTAGATTTAAATCATGTTCTCAAATGATTTGGGGCAAGTTACTTAAACCTTTCATGGTTTGGGATTTTTCTTCTGTAAAATGAGGGTTTTGGACTACTGATGCCTAAAGTCTACAATTCAATGACATGTATAGAGGCATGAGAGATTTTGAGAGTTAGAAGGATGTTCAATGGATGGCTAACCCAAACATGAATGGAATCACCACTAAAATATACCCAAGTGATTGCCTAACCGCTTGACAATCTCCATTGGGAGAGCCCACCACAGTCCATTTCACTGTGATACAGTTCTAATTGTTAGATAATTATTCTTTTTTTTTTTAATAGTTTTTTTATTTACAAGATATATCCATGGGTAATTTTTCAGCATTGACAATTGCCAAACCTTTTGTTCCAACTTTTCCCCTCCTTCCTCCCACCCCTTCCCCAAATGGCAGGTTGACCAAAACATGTTAAATATGTTAAAGTATAAGTTAAATACAATATATTATATATGCCCAAACCATTATTTTGCTGTACAAAAAGAATCGGACTTTGAAATAGTGTACAATTAGCCTGTGAAGGAAATCAAAAATGCAGGCGGACAAAAATAGAGGGATGGGAATTCTATGTAGAGGTTCATAGTCATCTCCCAGAGTTCTTTCGCTGTGTAGCTGGTTCTATTCATTACTGCTCTATTGGAACTGATTTGGTTCATCTCCTTGTTGAAGAGGGCCACATCCATCAGAATTGATCTTCATATAGTATTGTTGTTGAAGTAAATAATGATTTTCTGGTCCTGCTTATTTCACTCAGCATCAGTTCGTGTAAGTCTCTCCAGGCCTTTCCGAAATCATCCTGCTGGTCATTTCTAACAGAACAATAATATTCCATAATATTCATATACCACAATTTACCCAGCCATTCTCCAATTGATGGGCATCCATTCAATTTCCAGTTTCTGGCCACTACAAAGAGGACTGCCACAAACATTCTTGCACATACAGGTCCCTTTCCCTTCTTTAGTATCTCTTTGGGGTATAAGCCCAGTAGAAACACTGCTGGATCAAAGGGTATGCAGTTTGATAACTTTTTGAGCATAGTTCCAAATTACTCTCCAGAATGGCTGGATGTGTTCACAATTCCACCAACAATGTATCAGTGTCCCTGTTTTCCCACATCCCCTCCAACATTCTGCATTATCTTTCCCTGTCATTCTAGCCAATCTGACAGGTGTATAGTGGTGTTAGATAATTATTCTTTACAGGAAATCTAAATTGGCTTCTTTGGACTTTGACCCATTGCTCCTTGGCTTTAGCATTAGAAGGCAAACAAAACAAAATCTAATCTTTCTTTCTAACATAGCCCTTCAAGTCTTTAAGCAAATCAAACCCTTCAGATAATATGATCAAAGATCATAATTATATGATCAAAACTAGGAAGTGACATGAATAAGAGTGATGTCATCAAAATTATAATTTAAGAAGATTAATATGGAAGAGAGGTAATAGGAGAAAGTGGACAGAAAACTTCTCTTGAAGTTAACAAGACCTGGATTAAAGTTCTGCCTTTGATGCCTAAACCTATATGATCCTGTGCAAACAATTTGTCCATAGCCCAGACAACTTTGTAAGACTATAAATTATAGAACAATCATTGATCTGCATTGGTAGGGGAAGTTTCCTTACTAGGAGTTCCTTGCATTAATGAAATCACAGGTGCAAAACAAACAAACAAACAAAAAAAAAAAACAGAATGATAACTTTTAGTGAGAAATGATTAAAGAAGAGAAGGGGAGAGATTCAAATTAAGCTTCATGAAAATAGGGATTGTTTCATTTTTTTAAATTAATTTTTATCCCAGAGCTTGGCATATGGAAAACATTTAATAAATGCTTGTCAATGGAATGAAATCATGGATTTAGACCTAGAAGAGACTTCAGGGTACAAACCCTTCATTTTACAAGTAAAGAAACTGAGACCCAGAAAGAAAAAGTGACTTATACCATGAAATGAGATTAAGCTGAGTCTTAAAAAGAGATTGAATTTCTCTAAATTGGCATGGTTGGGTTTCCTTGTTCATAGAAGTAAAAAAATGACATGACAATGGTCTTTTTAGGCTATCACCCCTGTAAAATATGTAGTGAACTAGCAAGTTTCTAAAATCTCTTTCACTTTAAAATCCTGTGGTCCTATGATCTTTAAGTTCCTTCCTAATAAAAAAGTACTCATGTATCTAAAGTACAGAAATGGTACATGACAATATAAAATTATTTGATAGAAGGAAGGGAGAAGTAGAATAGGCTGTTTATACATGTGTGTATTCACACACATATGAAAGTGAATATATATATATATATCACTTATATTTTACCTTATTAATGCAAAAGACCTATGTATTAGTCCCAATGCTGGTTGATGAAACAAAGCCAAATCCTCATCCAGTCTAAGTATTTTTCCTCTAGGAAAAGATTTGTCTACTAAATAAGTTTGTGGGTTGTTTTTTGGATATTGGGCACTGGGTAAATACATATATATCATATATACACATATACATATTAAGACTTTTGGGACATCCTATGTATGTATGTATATATACATATGCAGAATGTATTGTGTACATCTACATACATATGTGCATGCATTTATCTGTAAATGTATATGTGAATGTGCATGTATCTGGAGTTTAGAATTCATTCATAGGTGTTCATTTACTATTTACATGTAAAGATGATGTTGGACATAATAAATAACTCCATTATCTACCTTCATGTGGATCCTAAATAAGTATTTACTTTACCTAGTGACCAATATCCAAAAAAAAACAACCCACAAACTTATTTAGTGAATAAATCTTATTCCAGAGGAAAAATACTTTTATTGTCCAGGAGAAGATTGGCTTTATTCTATCACCCAGCACTAAATCTGAGCTCAAGGCTTTTGCTATCTTAAGCAAAATACAAACAAAAAGAAAGATAATTCCTTCCCTTAAGGAGTTTACAATCTAATGGAGAAACACAATACATAAAAAGAAGAAAGCAGGGGAATATAAATTCCTGATATATAGTTGTTGTGTTGAAATCCCACTGTCAGAAGCACAACTGAGAGGGGAGTGATTAAAGTATTTATTAATAAATTCTCCATTGACTCATAATCCATAACTCCTCCTTGATGGTCAAGTCCTATTTCTAAATCAGTTCATATTAACATCTCTTCTCACACATACATATTTCTAGATAACCTTTTGACTTTTACCAAAGAAATCTAATCTGTACTCCATTTCAGGGACTCAACATTCACTAGAACATTAATTTTCCTCAATGATTTCACATGTCGTTTTTCTACTGATTGTTGCAGTCAAGCACCTCTAATTATATTGATTTATATCTTATCTGGGCTTCCAAAATAGATCTAATTTACTAATTCATCTTTATTAGGGGTGAATTCCCTGCCCCACCCTATCCCCAATTATATGTTACATTTCAAGTTATAGTGTTCCCCATAATACCAATCTATTCCAGCTTCTTGTGATTGTTCAGGAGGATTTAAGAGTCACATGTATTTCCCCAGAGCATTTTGGGGGAGATGAAGAACAATACCTGAATCACTGTACCTTTTAGAGATGCTCAATAAAGTGATCTAGGCAACAATATTCATGGACTGATGACTCCAGAGAAGAAAGAAGGAGAGAAAGTGGTAATAGAGAAGCAAAAGGAGGAGAAGCGAGAGAAAGAAAGGTAGAGGAAGAGGAGAATGAAAAGGAAAAGAAGGAGAATTTAAAAAAAAAAAACTTTTTAGAATAAGAAATCTAGTCTGTCTAGTTCAACTCATACCTGAAAAAGATTCTTCTATACAACATACCAAATAAAATCAGTATCTGGACTCTACTTAAAGACCTCCAGGAAGAGGGGAATATCAGTATTTACAGAGGTAATCCATTCCATGTAAAAATTATTCTAATTATTAGGGTGTTTCTTTCTGTCTTTCTCTGTCTCTGTCTTTGTCTCTCTCTACTTCTTTCTTTTTCCTTTCTTTCTTTTTTCTTTTTTTCCTTTTCTTCCTTCTCTCTCTGTCTCTCTGTCTCTCTCTCTTTTTCTCCCCCACCTTCCTTCTTTTCATTCAAGATAGGGTTCCTCAGTTCTTATTTAATTCCCTACTTCTTTCTTCCCAAAAAGCAACACCATCCTCCTAGTCAGTCCCTCAGGGGACTGATCTATACTTTACTGACTTAGCTTTTTTCCCTTGTTTGAAAATCTGGACAGCACTTATACTTCTCAAATTCTTCAATGTCTCTCATTTTTCATGATCTTTCAAATATCATTGACAGGAGCTTAGCAATCACACTCCTTTTAAAATTGGGACATGCTAGTTCATCTAGGGTAGGTGACTAGAATCCTTAAGACAGCTAAATGTTCTCTTATAATTATTTTATTTATATTTATTGCTAATTCTCTGTTGGCTACTTTTGTTCTATCATTTCCTGTTTAAAAGTCTTTGTCTTGGCAAAAAAAAAAAAAAAAGCAGAAGCTAAATAAAAATTTAGCTTGAACAGAAGAAAGGAAAGAAGAGAGGGAGGAAGAGAGGGAAGGAAGGAAGGAGAGAGGGAGGGAAGGATGGAGGAAGAAAGGAAGGAGGGAGGGAGAGGAGAAGGAAGTGAAGGAGAAAGGTAAAAAGGAAGGAAGGAAGGTAAAAAAAGGAAAGAAGGAAGGAAGGAAGGAAGGAAGGAAGGAAGGAAGGAAGGAAGGAAGGAAGGAAGGAAGGAAGGAAGAAGGAAAGAAGGAAGGAAGGAAAGAAGGCGAAAAGGTAGGAAGGAAGGTAAAAAGGAAAGAAGGAAGGAAGGAAGGAAGGAAGGAAGAGAGGAAAGGAGAGAGGGAGGAAGGAAGAAAGGAAGGGAGAAATCCAAGAACTGAAAGGCCTTTTGATTCCATGTGTGAGTTGCAATGTTCTTTCTACCATGTAACACTGCTTTCCACACATATGAAGTAATAGAGGAAACTTTCTCCCTTTCTTCTGAAGGGAATATTGATTCTTTCTTCATTTCCTATGTGCAGAATTAACCCTTCAAAATATTAATATTTTCTAAAATATTAGAAAAGAAAAATATTAGAAAAAAGAATTTATCTAAATATTATTATAAAAATTATAATGAAAATTAATAATGCAACAAATTGCCCATAACCATCTCTCACACTGGGTTATCAGGGGGCCTGAAGTTCCTGTATTGGACTCATTGCTTAGGGACCTTCTTGCACATTAATTTTAATTGGATCAAGATAATATGTCACATAGGGGGTATTATGGGAGAATTGTGTTCTTTTTTGAGTTCAGGTGGTGTACAACTGTTGCCAAAAATAAATCTACTACAATACAGAAATTATAGAGGTAAGATAAACCTAAGTTTTATTATGCTTGAGCACACATTCAGATCTCAGGCAAAATATTAATCTGAACCTCAATTAGCATTCTAACAAAGCCTCTTCTAGACAAAATTATATCAGAATGACATAATAATAATTCTTTTAAATATCACAGTCCTCTTAAATCATATAAATTAAAGAACAGATAGATTTATAATTCTATGCCTGTTTCAATCTCTTAAAAGTTGAAGAAACTTAAAGTCATAATCACATATATAAGCAAATCTAGTTAAATTGATAATTATATATATAAATATATATATAAATATAGATAAAGTAAGTCACGTTACAGATTAAATTATATTTAGAGTTCACAAATACATTGATTAAGGGAGGAGATTTACATATTGTCAAGGACTTAGGGACAGTGGAAATTCTTTCTCTGGCTTCCTATTTAAGAATATTTAAGGCTTTAAATAAATTTTTATCTTCCATGGGACAGAACCTCTTCTGTCAAAACCTCTCAGCCAGAAGAAATGGCCCTAACTTTCTCTTAATATTATTATTCGATGAATCAGGTTTTGTCAGAAGTTAATATTAATAGAAGACAGGCTTTTAGCTGTCCAAAAGTTGCAGGAAGAATGACCTTAATCCTTAAATAACAAAAATTAATAAAAGTAAAACAAAAATTCCCATAATAAAGGTGAACTATTATCAAAAGTTTAGTTTGTATAACCAATGACCAATTTCCAAGCATTGCCACACAACTGTAAGTACAAAAGGCAACAGACAGTTATGTTTTCATAGTAGAGGCTGAAGAATAGAGAATAATCTATAACATGATAGGATTTCCTCAAAGACAAAATTTAAGAAGCTGGGAGTAAAAATGAGAGCTTTGGATACCTGGCAGAAGGAGAAGAGAAAGGAAATAAGGGAAAACTATACTATAAAAGAGTAGAGGAATACAAACGCATGAAACTAAAGTCACTACCCTTTTAAGTCAAGTTCAATGTTGGGATGAAATAAAGCACTCATTAAACTTTTAATATAAAGAGGTTTACTTTTCCCTAACACAGCAAGGATATACCACAAGATTGTGGTGACACTTAACTTCTCTAGATGTCCTCCTCTATTTGCATAATAAAAATGCATCTGGTCCACAGGATAGGGTAGGTTTATTCATATAAGCTCCAGAAATCCACTCAGTCCAAGAGACCTAGATTGTATGCACCCTAAAAGTTTTGTGTCCTTATTGGATTAGAAAGATGCCTCAGGGAAGCTGCAGCTCACAGTAAGGCTCATAGACCTTGGGGGCTTTGTCTTCTTGGGTAAAGTCTTTCTAAGAATGAGTCAGAGTGAAATGGGGATGGAGATGCCAAGGGGAAGTGAAAGCTGCTTCAAGGAAATACTCCTCCTATCACAGAAGCTTACAGTGGATGATTTTGTCCCACAGTACTTTTCAATATAATTCTGAATGTAACAGGTGTAGCCAGTGTTGTTAATGTTGTTCTCCATCTCTCTAATCCTTCCATTCCTTTACAACGAGTTCTGTGCCCTAACAAAGCCACCCAGAACTTTCTTTAGCCACCTTCTTTACCTTAAATATGACCAGTAACAATCCCAGATAATTCATTCTATATAGAATTAGGGATTTAAGTGCCTTACCAGGGTGACTTTTACCAAATGGGTACTTTATGGATGTTTATCAAATTGAGTCAAAGTAGATTAAGATGATTAATTCAGTAGGAAAAAAATGTATTATATTAGCTCCTAAATCAATGAGGAGTGTTCACTTCTCAGGAGATAGTCCTACTAGGTATCTGAGAAAGGCTATTGAGAAGTAGGATTACCATTTCTGAATGAAATCTTAGTGATTCAATTGTCTACTTCAGTTTTTTTTTTTTTTTTTGTAAGCCTTCCTGAAGCCAGAATTCAGCAGAAGTGGTTGCCAAGGGAAATTGTCTCATTGGCAGAGGTCTTCTAGCCTGCTCCTATATTATTAGAGCAGGAAGAGCTCCCCTATGGAGAACTGTGTCTCTCGCCAGGTTGAAAGCTCTGTAGAACTTTTCATCTGCAGTGGATAGGGACAATATCATCATCATCATCATTATCATAAATATGCATTCCTATTTGAAAACTAAGCTATGTCTAAGAGTGCTTCCTTATACTGCCTAGGGTTTGGGGGACAATGCAGAATTGTTGTGGAAAAGTGATATCTGATACAAATGGAGCCTCCAAGGACCTTCAAAAGGCTGTGACTTCTTCAAATTCCCTTGATAATTTACAAATGATTTTTCTTCAGAGACATGGTGGAATTTCCTTAGTTTATCTGAACAGAATATAATTCTTGTGCAACATCATTCTAATTCTGAGACTTGTTATCATTTAATGTTTCAAGGCTAAAATGAAATGAGACTATTTTGGTGATACTCTTATTAGAATTTTTAGAACAATTTAGAGCTGTAAAGGACCTTTGTGGTCACATAAGTACCTTGATTCACATCTTAATCAAGAACCTTTAGGGAGTAGCTGGTAAAGTCAGAATTCAAATCCAGGCCCTTACTCCAAATCCAGAATACAATCCTAATTCCCTGAATTGTCAACTATTAATCAAATTGGATTCTTTTTTTCACAATAATATCATTTACTAAGTGTTTTCAGATTTTCTAGGTCAATCAGGGGTAAGAAATTTCCAAAAGTAAACTAGGTCTTTTCATGTTGTAAAACCTTTCAACTGAAGAGGGACAAAGAAATTTCATCTCTTCTGTGAAGTTTCTTTTATTGATCAGGTAAAAGTGATCTCTTTAGACCTCCTCTGAATGTCTATGACATTTATTGTCTATGCTTCTTACTGCACACATGACATTTGCTACTTTGTATTGTGGCCAACTATTTTTAAGTAACTATCTTATCTTCCCAATTACATTCTTAAGTTCTGTAAGGGCAGATATGGTATCATTATCCCTTTTTTGTCCTTCTGATTCTATCCATAGTCCCTTATATATAATCAATTAATCAATCAATCATTAAGCATTCATTCACTGCTTAATTGGTATTTTATTAATTAAATTCAGAACAGAGTTTAGGACCAACCTTAAGTAACTAAAACCTGGATCATTCATAAAGGGATGCATATTTTAAAGTTAATTAATAATTAATAAAAACAACACTTAACAGCGCATTTCAATAACACACTTTAAGGTTTGCAAGGTACTTTTCAAATGTTATCTTACTTTAGCCTCACAATCACTATTGTCAGTAAATATTATAATCATTATTTTATAGATGAGAAAATGAAGCAGGGAAAATTTAAATGATTTGCCCAGGAAGATACAGTTAGTATATATATGAGGCCAGATTTGAACTTAGATGTCACTGATTCCAGGTCCAGTATTCTATTTTCTGTTCCATCTAGCTGACTATCAAAAAAAGTCAATGTAAATATGTCTTTCTGATTAATTATCATTTCACCCTATGGGTAAACTAAAAATTGAGACATATGGTCTGACAAAAGACTTCTAAAATTTTGGAAATGAGATAGAATATTTTAAATCAAAGTTGTACCAGAAAATCTAAGGCATATGGTCACCACACCTATAAGCTATCTCATGAGTTTGTAACCCTTGAGGCACAATACTGTGAATCCCTGATGGGGACACATTTCAAGTGGATTCCTCAGAATTTTTCCTTTCTTGCTGTCATCTTTACCACCATCTTATCTGGATTGAGTTTAAGCTCTGGTTGATTTAATCCAGGAATTTATTTCTGAAAGACAGCTGGGTAGCATTTGTCACTGTGCTTTGAATCCAAAGTCAGAGAGATTGAGAATCAGGTGTCATGTCTGTTTGGGTAGTAGTGAATCACAGAAATGGTTTATTTCCATCATCAATTGTTATTTGTTGTTTTTACAACATACGTAAACCCACAAGCCAAACAACAGGCATCCTTCATATGTTTTACAAATAAAGAAGTAAGTGCTCTAGATTGAGGGCTATGTTTTTGTATCAAAGTTGTGCGTTCTCCAAAGCAGATCTGTTTTCTTTAATCTTGACTCTTTTTTCAGGCTGTATCAGTCAGTGGTGCCAACATAATATGTATGTGCCATCAAAACTACCCACTTTCTCTAGGCACATATTTCCTACAGGACACTGCTCTGCCTCACTTCTCACTGACTCTTTGACAGTCACGGCAGGGAAGATATGTGAGACGATACATAAAAAATGTGGGGTGAGTGTGGGCATTCTGTCAATGAGCAGAAAAATATTTTCAGAGTCCCAGCCAGAAACCAGCCTCCTAAAATATTTACCAACTCCAGTCAATTAGGTGGTTGGAGAAGGGAGTCATCGCTGAGCAGCTAGAAGCCCTCTCCATGCTACGACACAATCTAATTTTATAAATGATCTGAGTTTTCCTAATCAAGTTTCATCCCTCACCATAGCCACACATCAATTAAGCTGAAGGCTAACCAAACAGATGGGCCTTGCCTCGCTCCCTGAAGGCTGATGAACTAGGATGAATCAAGGAAAGGGAAAAATAAGATGCAATCCTTCACATATGTCTAGTTCTGATTCTACCAGCTCTAACCTCAGATGAAAGATGGTACCTCCAAATCTGAGGAGAAAGATATTGGGGTAACCAGATCCCCTCAATATACATTGAAATTATTTCACTAGATATACAGACAAGATAAAGCGATAGAATTAGAATCTCACAAAAGCCACTTTCTCAGAAACTGCTGAGGTAACTTGCTTCATTGCACATCCAATAGTCCCTAGATGACCTTCAGGGCTGAATATGAAGATAACAGAATCATTAATGTTTAGAATACTTGAAGGCCAGGAGATAGGCAGACAGATGTCTCTAGTCCTTTGACTCTCAAAAAAAAAAAAGTTAAAATATTTCTTGGCTGTACCTACAAAGAAGAAATGGAGTGAAAAAACTATTTATTCAGATAATTCAGGCAGAAAAATCTGCTCTTAACCAAAACAACATTTTTTGGGGGGTTGGGGGGAGGGCTGCAATAATCCAAACTGGCTATGTAAATCACTCAGTAATTGCCTGAAAATTTCTACTCCACTTGGCCAGTGAGTCAGATTCTCCCCATGCTTCAAGTACTCCAAATTAGACATTTTTGAAAGGCTCTCTTAGACATCTAGAGTAGTGGTTCTGAGAATTGTAGACTTCACCCTGTGCAATTACCTATCTTTGCATCCTCTCCCCATGTGCAGAGTTTTACTGAAATCCATTAAAAATAACAGAAGGCACATACCCATTTGAATAGTTTTCTCAGTAGACATTGGACTGCATGACAGAAAGGGTTAGGCTTCCAACTCTGCTACTCATTAGCTGTGTTACCATATGCAAGTGTCTTCCTCTCTCTGAACTTTCCTCATCTATCATAAAGTGACGATAACCCTTGCACTACCATTAAGCAAAATCACTTTGAGAAACCTACTTTGTACACATTAAAGAATTATGCAAATATGAACTATTTCTTGATAATTTCTTCTTTTGTACTCATCATATCTCTGTAGTCAGATCCTTGAGGTTAGAGAGGACAAATGCAAAACCACTGCTTTTTCTTATAGCTCCTGCAAGATATTGTACATTTAAGAGTTTGCTAAAGATACTGGGTCCAGTCCTGGGGAAAAAAAAAGATATTAACAACCTGCAACATTTCCAAGAGAAGGTAACATGGATAGTGAGAACACTCAAAGCCCTATCACAAGTTATATGATGTGTAAAAGAGGGTGGGCAGGAAATGGTCAATAAATCCAATCATTATATGTATGTGCAGTTCTTGGGGCAGATGTAATCCCCCTGTGGAATCTGGAGCATGTGCAAACTTTCTATAACTGGTTACTAGTGTAGGGGAACCTCAACTGGGGTGCATTTAAATGGCATTAATTAGCTAAAACAAGTCTCTTTTGCTATTTCCCCTCCCTCATAGAATTTGAGAAAAGAGATGTTTTATAAGTCTCTGGGTAGATGTTCATATCTTCCCTATTTAAGTCTGATGTGTGGTCAATGTTCTTTGCCTCTTCATATTAGTTCTTTACTACTTTTAGGTGAAGTAGTGTTGATAACAGGTATAATCTTATGAAATTTGAAATATTATAATGGTAATTCACTAAAAGTCTGGGAACCAGAATCCTTGCCATGTTTTTCAGGGAGACCAGACTGTGAGGAATTGAGTCCCAATGAGTTGTTTGATCTAGAATGGATTCAGGATTGCCAAGAAGGATGCACAATGTTTCATCTTTGGAAGTGAACTTAGTTAGGCAAATGCTACATAGAAACTTGAGCCCATTCTCTCCAAGGACAGAGGCTTATAAAGGGAAGAGTGTGTTTATAAGTATTCAGGGAAAATATATTTCTTTTCTTGCTAAATATTTATAATAAATATTCCATTGTAAAAGCTAATTCATATTAAATGGAATTGAGGTGCTAATCACTCATGGTTCATGGTAGGAGAAACACACCAAAATTGTAGTCTGAATAGAAAGCACTAGGAAAAAAAAACTCCCCAACATTCAGAATTATCCCTAGAACTTTGAGAATTAGGGACCCAAACTGTCAATTGAAAGCAGGAGTTGGGATTAGGATCCTGTGAATTTTTAACATTTCAGTTTAAAGAATGGAAATGTTTGAATTAAAAAAATGACAACAAAAATAGAAACAGAGGGATTCTGGAGCTTAGAAAAAAGGAAGGACATGCTAGATTACTGTAAATACTTGTAAGTCATAGATTCATAGAATGTTAATTCTGAAAAAGACTTTTAAAACAATTTCATTCATTTTATGATTTCATTTTATAGATAAAGAAACTGAGAGTCAAAGAGATTCCATGATTTTTGCAAGATTGTGTAGTAGCAGAAAGAAGAACCCAACCCTTATGTCTAAGCATTGTGAAAGCCAGTGTGGTATGAGGATGGAATAATGATCCAACCTGCAAATTTAAGGTAAAAGACTATTCACTTGTACTTCTGTAATTTGGGCATATTCACTTTTTTTTCTCCCAATTCAAGTCACTTTGCTAACACACAGTTATGTGAGCACAGACATTTAAATCACCTTTTTAAAAACAGTTTCTTTATCTAAAAAATAGGACTGCTAATACCTGCTATACCTATCTCATAGGGTTGTTGTGAGGCTTCTAGTAGATGATGAATATAAAGATCTTCTCTAACTTTAGGTAGTACATAAATGTCAGTTACAGTTAGTGCTTCTAGACCAAGGTGCTCTCAATGATATGGCTGTGTCTTCCTTGGCTTTTATTCCTTAACAAGTCGGAAAGATGAGTTTTAAACCTAAGCCATAGTCTTATACAAGACTCTAATGAGTTGATCTTGCCAAAAATACTACCTACCACTATTATCTCACTTGACCACCTCCAGGCTGGTCCCCTAATTCCTTCTAGCAGGTAACAGATAGGTACAGACACTCATTCTTCCTATCCAATTGGTCCATCTTTTCCAAGGGCCAAAAGCACTTACTATGTTTCCCTCTTTTAATGGTCTGAAACTATAATTCACAGGGAGAAATACAAACCTGCTTAGTCCATTTGAGGAAAAAATCCCAGGCACAGTCAGGGCAGACATAACTCAGGTTCTGAGGTCCTACAAAAGCATTTTGTTGCAAAATCCTACTATATTATTGAATGCTCTGTGATATCATTGATAAGGTCTCTCCAACAGTACCAGTCACAATCCATGCACTCCTTCTTAATCATACAATATCTTCTGAGAAAGTCTTAATGCAATGTCTACCCTCTGTCCTGAGGCTTTCCTTGAGATTTTTTGCTGTTACATAAGTGCTACTGAAGAATGCTGAGTGGCTCAGTGGTTAGAGTGCCTGGTCTAGAGTTAAGAAGATTTCTGAGTTCAAATCTGACCTCAGATACTTACTAGCTATGTGATTCTGGGAAAGTTGGTTTACCTGCTCCCTCAGTTTCCTCATTTATAAAATTATCTGGAGAAGGAAATAACTAACCACTCCAGTATCTTTATTAAGAAAACCCCAAATGGGATCATGAAGAGTGAGACAAGATAGATAACTGAACAACAACAAAAAGTACAGAATGTGAGCTATCTATGATCCCTGGTCATGTTAGATAATACCTCTTGGCTAGAACTATGCAGACACATACACACACATATATGCATATGTATATACATATCTATGATAATATCACAATGTTTCTTATGAATAATTTATCATTCTTGTCTATCTTGTGTTTCTCAGTTTCCTTTTGAGCAACTCATAATTTTGATTCTTTAGAGACTAGATATTGCATGATTTTCAGCCATATACTATCAGCAGAAGAATGCTGATATTAAATGTATTATTAGCTTTTGTTTCAAGGAGAAACTAGGATGGTTGTACCTAATCTCCCTAATTTTCATCTCTCTTCCTCCATAATTCATCTTTTATATAGGTGCCAAATGAATAGATGAGACAATGTGTCATAGTAGATAACCAACCTAGAAACTGCCCTAGGTTCAGATTTGACTCAACAACATACTGATTTTGTGACCAAGAACGAATTATGTAACTTAATGTTCCCATTAAATTATCTCAGACTACTGCAAGCAGCAAGTGATCCTCCTTGGTTTTAAGGTAAAGGTTTAAACCTGCAAATTTAAGGTAAAATGAGGCAAAATTAAGGTAAAATTTGACTTTTGTAATTTGGGCATGTGTGCTTTTTTCTCCCAATTCCTCCCTTAGTCTTGTGGGGTTCCAAGGAAGATAGGTGGGGTAAGGTGTAATTTGCTCTATCTCTCACCAGAGACAGGAAAAAAAAAAAAAGTTTCACAAGGAAGGTTAAACATTTCTCTGGCTTTTCACAGATCTCAAGCAGTGAGAACAGTTCAGCCTGGTTTCATGTGTTTCAGTCACACCTACTGGTATGTATTGAAATAAGGAGAGATCTTGTAATCAAAACCAAGACTGCAGTACTTAGGGTCTAGTGTCTAAAATCACATTTTAAAAGGGCCTTACGAGATTTTTTTTTTCTTTCCCTTTATTCCTCCTCCCCTAGTAGCTACTTCCCCATTTGCTATCAGAATCTGCCATCAGTATCTGTTCTAATTTTGCCTGCATCTCCCACAAGAAAAGGCTTTCTCTTTATACATGCTACTAGAAGACTATTTTTCCATTTCTCCTAGGGTAGGAAGAAAACAATACTGTCTACCCTGGACTACAACAATCAAAATTCACATTATGTTTCAGAGCTTTTTCCCCAGTAGAGAAGTGAGTGTGAATATCTGGTTACATCAATTAGAGAGTGGCTGCTGATTTGCATTGATTGAAGGAGTGCCTTCACTGGGAGTTCTCTTACCCACAAAAGTCATAGATCCAACAATAACAACAGCAAAAAAGGACACAGATCTGATCATGTCACTATCCTACTTTAAAAAATAAAACAAAACAAAAAAAGCTTCATTTTTTCCCCATTGACTCTAGGATAAAATACAAACTTCTCAGCCTGCTCCTCAAATGCCTCCATAATCTGAATCTCACCTACCTTAATAAACTAATTTCATATATTTCATTCTTCATACACTCTACAATTCAGTCAAACAACCCTTTTAACTCTTCCTTGAACTGAATCATCCTGTTCCATTTTCATTCTTTTGCCCAGGTTGCTCCTCTTGCCAAAAATTCACTCCCTTTCATCATTATTTCCTTGGATCTTGGAGCTTTAGTTTCCTTGCTTAGGGTCACACAGCTAGGAAGTATTAAGTCATGAGGCCTTTTCTAAATACCTTCTCCCTATTCTTCTAAGGGATTTTCTTCTCCTTAAAATACATTGTATTTCCTTCCCTGTCTTCCTGTTTCATCCATCCAGTAAAATATAAGCTCCTTGAGGGCAAAGAACTACTTGTTTTTTGTCTTTCTGTGACTAAGACCTAGCAAGATACCTTTGCACATAATAAGTGATAAATAAATGGTTGATCAATTGAACTTAAAATACTGTAAAATTTTGAAAATAAAATCCAGGCTACTCATTTCTTCCTATATAATCTGGGCCCCAGTTTGTTCTCTATCTACAGTCTTTTCAAAATATAGCATTGATGGATCAATTCTATGAGCTATCTGTAACTGTCTGGAAAATTCTTTACACACACAACTATGCCCCCTCCTATATATACATACACATATTTCCTTGATTGTTTGGTTGTTAAACCAAACTATTGGATGTTGATGCATCTCGTTTAAGAGAATCTGCAACATGACTTGCATTATACATTAAGATCATAAACATTGTTTGATATACTTGATAAGCTTGTTTGTATATAGAATCTTAGTTTATGTTGAACCCCAGAACACTATAGCCCAAAATGATAGAAAAAAAGGAAAAGTTTTAGAGAAAAGAAAAGATTCATTAGTGAAATGAAAAATAACAATTTCAACTCAGTTCAACCACATATACTTATTAAATACTTGGTGTGTGAAAAGTACTATTTAAGTCACTAGAAAGAAGAGTGTTTAGTTGGAGTTTTTTGGTTTGTTGTTTATTAAAAGTTAGACATGTGTAACTTTTTCCCTCATAGAGCTTGCAACTTAGCAGAAAAAAATAAAATAATGTAAATGAATGGTTATCTGTCTTTTAATTTGGCAGAGAAGACTTATTTCCCAAAGGAAATCTTTCTAGATTTTCTGTCACTGAAGAAAAAGCAATTTTCCTCCTTACCCTTCGTAATGAATTGAATACTTTGCTGATATGCTTTAAAAAAATTATTTTTGGTCACTAATAGAACCCTTCTTTGGCACAAATATAGTAAAGTAAAACAAATTAACTGTTGGTCATGTCTAATTCTATGCCACTTCTCCACAAAGATTAAGGAGGCATGCTTCACCAACATTCCATTAAAGACATGATTAGACATTACATTCTTTAGAGTGGATCATTGATTGTTGATTGATTTATGTCTTTCAAGGTTACTTTCAATTGCCTACCTTGTTCTCTCAGTTCTGTTCACTTTATGCTGCCTGGGTTTATACAAGTTTCCCTGGATTCTTCATTTTTTTTTTCACTTTTTCCTGATATCCATGATGCTTTTCACAGAAAAAAAAAAAAAAACTAGTTCATTACATCAAAAAATGATGAACCTCAGTGTTATGAATACTTCTTCCACCAGGAAAGATGTACCCATGCATTCTTTTCTACCTTCTATGATCCTGGCCCATGGACTCTCATAAATCTTCCAAAGGAATCTAACCATTGCACTAGAGAGCTTCTACTAGTACAACATTCAAATAGTCGATTTGTTAAGCTTCATTACCACTCTGAATGGTCTCACCTCCTTTTCCATTTATGCATGTACTTTTACATAACTTACAACATGTAAATCACCTTTGGTAAAATGTTACAACTTTAATAGTATCATAAGTTTAGATTTATAATCAAAAAGGATTTTAATTTAAATTTTTTATTTTATTGATGAGAAAAAATAAGGCAGAGAAAAGTTAAGTGACTTCTCAGCTGAACACTAACTTATATGTAGTAACTGAAGTGGGACTGGAAATTCTATCTCCCTATGTCTGACACCCCATCTACTATACTATACTATGGTGGTTGAATTGAATTGTATTGAAATGAGAGGGTGGAATTAGTCCATAAAGTCAATAAACAGAATTGTCTTTTCCAAGGTTTTTGGTCTGAGACTTCAAAACAAAATGAATTGGAATACAACTTGGAAATTATAAATCCAACTAAGAGGAAAATAAAAGAAATAGATTTTCTCTCAAGGATTAGCACTGTTCTTGACATTGTCTCATCTCCAAAAGAAAAACTCTCCAATTCTTTTTTCAACTTTTAAGTAACTGGCTCTGAATGCTAACAATACCTAGAAAGGAAATGTTGTTAACTTTATAGCAAACGTTCTTCCTGCCAGTTCTTTTGCCTTCCTATCTCTTTTTTGGCTGATTCCCTTTGGTCACTAATGAAATGAGCTTACTATTTTTTTCTCTTTTTAGGTGTCTCCAAGTTAATGTTTGGGAGGACACCAATGCACCTGCTGACAAAATGTTTCATAGCCAAAGCAACAAATTGGATAAAAGACTTAGAGATCTGGATGTATCACATAGATTTGTCAGCAGGTCTTTTTTGTAGAAATATCTTAAAGTAATAATACCTAGTACTTCTATTCCTTAGGCCCCTTTGTGATGAAGCAAACAAAATTGATTCAATTGTATAGAACTTAATGAAAATCAGACAGTGAAACTCTAAGAAATAGAGGGTATTCTATCCCGATGTTGTTTTAGTATTATTTATGGAAATCCAGAGCTAAGGAGGTTGCTATATTCTAGATGTATTCATAACAATCTGCTCATAGAATAATAATAATAATAATAACAAATACACAAATAGTTCTATACCCCTAAGTTATGGAAGAAGACAAGATCTTATATGTACCAAAATATTTATAGCAATTCTTTCTCTGCTGCCAAAGAACCAGAAATTAAAGGGATGACTGTCAATTGGGAAATGACTGAACAAATTATAAATATAAATGAATATTGTGACATAAAAAAAGAAAGAAATGATGAGAGGGTTGAATTCAGAAAAATGGGGAAGAATTGTATGAACTGATTACGTGAAGTAGTAAGAATCAAGAAAACAATTTATAGTTTAATCATGCTGTAAAAATGAAAAAAAAATAGACTTTAGAATTTTTATCGATGCAGTGATCAACTATGATGCAAGAAGACCATTGATGAAAAATGGTACCCATCTCCTAACTAAGATGATGTGAACTAAGTATGCAAGATGAGACATACATTTTTATATGAACAAAAATGGGATTTTTTTCTTTTATTGATGTACATTAGGCTATTTTCTTTCTCAGTTTCTTTTTTTTTTTAATAATTTTTTATTGACAGAATCCATGCCAGGATAATTTTTTACAGCATTATCCCTTGCACTCATTTCTGTTCCAATTTTCCCCCTTCCTCCCTCCACCCCCTCCCTGCAATGGCAAGCAGTCCTTTACATGTTAAATAGGTTACAGTATATCCTAGATACAATATATGTTTGCAGAACCGAACAGTTCTCTTGTTGCACAGGGAGAATTGGATTCAGAAGGTAGAAATAACCCGGGAAGAAAAACAAAAATGCAAGCAGTTTATATTCATTTCCCAGTGTTCTTTCTTTGGGTGTAGCTGCTTCAGTCCATCCTTGATCAATTGAAACTGAATTAGCTCTCTTTATTGAAGAGATCCACTTGCATCAGAATACATCTTCATACAGTATCGTTGTTGAGGTATATAATGATCTCCTGGTTCTGCTCATTTCACTCAGCATCAGTTCATATAAGTCTTGCCAGTCCTCTCTGTATTCATCCTGCTGGTCATTTCTTACAGAACAATAATATTCCATAACGTTCATATACCACAATTTACCCAGCCATTCTCCAATTGATGGGCATCCATCTTTCTCAGTTTCTAAGAATAATTGGTGAAGTATGGGTACTAAGACTCTGTATATTTGTTATGAAAGCATTTTCCCCCTGTAGAAAGTTAAAATGAAATAGAGAAAAAGGAAATGCTCATTGAAAAATAATTAATTCAAAGAATAAATGACACATTTATATGATTTTTTTGTTACTAAATACTTTCCCCATAGTATGTTAGAAATGAACTAAGAATATTAGTCTAATTCCCATCTTTTACATATGAAGAAGCTAAGGCCCAGAAAGGTGGTATCATTTCTAAGCTCACACAGCAAGGCAATGGCATGTCTATTGATGCTCAGATCAGTGTTCTTAGCACTACAATATGCTTTTGGTGGTATTCTTTCAATCAAGGAACCAGAAAAGAAATGAAAACCAAAAAAATAAAAGAGAGAACAGCCTAGCAGGGAGAAGGGTCGTTTGCAAATATGGGAAAGATCAGCACAAGTTCAGCAGCCCAGATTTAAATGCCTTCAAACAAGTGCTTTTTGAAAGTTGCATGTAAGTTAGATTAATATTTTTTTTCTTTCTGAGAACCTTTCTAGGGCCAAATAGAAACTTATGTTAGCCTTCCAGAGGTCTAGAGGCTGAGATACATATCCATTTCTATTTCCACAGTATCTAGAAGTCATTGACATCAAGAGGTATTGCCTCAACTTACCATATCTGACCAAAAATTACAGCAGTCTATGAATTAAAATAAGCAAATTACTAAAAGAATGTTGATATAAACAATTTTGGGTGTCTGGTGAAACGCTTGATTAATAGGAAAAGCTCATGGTAATTGTTATCTTTGTTCACCTTTTAAGCCAATAATTGGAAAAGGAACTAACATCTTTTTTTCCCTTAAAAATTAGGCTGCCCTTTGCTATTCTATAACAGAAATATGCTAGAGGTGATAATGCTATATAGACTTCTTTCAATGAAAAATGTTTACTTGAATAAATCCTGTATGAAGTATTAATTCCCAGTGATGTCCCAAGCACATTATAAATTTTCTCACCAACTTTCCTCTATCTTAAACATATAATACACAGTAAAATTAGTTGATACATGATCCTAGGAGTAACCAGATTTCAGCATTGTAACCTTCCTTATCAGTCCCAAAAAATCTGACTAGTCTCACAACTGCTTAGCAATTTTGTGTCTTATCAGATTAAAACCTAAGAGAATAATACTTCAACTTTACAAACTACTTGTTGTGGTAGTGCATAAGATAGAAATTATGAAGCAAAGTATCACTGGAATCATTTGCATACTGTCCCTTAATCTTCCTTTTCAGTCATATTATCAAAACTAGATTGTTTCTTGAATTCTAAAAGGTTGTATGCATTTCTGTGGATACACATGAACAGGTGCACAAGTATGAATGTGTGAGTATACATGTGCTAATAAAGTATTTTCTTTCATGCCTCATATTCAAAAATTGAACCAGGTGGTCTCCATTTCTTTAAAGAATGATTGCTTTAAATAAATTCCAAATTGAAAATTCAATCCTGAAAATTAATCCTAAAATATATATTTGGAAATCATGTCTTTTAGATGACTTCCCTTCTCTTTCACCAAAAAGCCTTGACGATTTATTCATTTCATTTGACTACTTTTTTAATCTCGCTTTTTATGAAGACACTAATGACCCTCACAGATTGTTACCCTCTAGTGAAATAACAGGGTTTTGGCAAGGGCTGAATTCCAGTTGAAGAGTTCTGAAACTCACTGTAAATCTTCCTGTTTTGTGGTCCCACAAACTAGGCTTTGCCATCTGCCTTATGAATTGGATTTTTGTTGCGGTATTTCACATATTCTAAAATATGGTTATTACCATCCATAAACTGGGGTTCCTGGAGATTATTAATTAAGTCCAAAATATTGCACCAATGTGTGCGGTGAAATACAGCAGGAATGGCATGGTGCGCCTGTCATTATAACCCTCTCTGCACTGCATTATGGCTGCTCTCTAGAAAGCTAGAGACAATTTGGTGGTAGTGAGCCAACGAAGTTAAACCTGAAGACTTAAATTCAGGTGGATGAGATAAATTGAAACAGATCTTATTGCTCCCAAACACTCTCCTGGAAATAATGGCATCTTGACATTTTATCAGTCACTCAAGCGGTCATTCTCAGCGGTATCAGCCGGAGCTTGAAGGATAGAGCCGTAAAGAAAGGACTGTCAGCCATAAACATTCCTCAAAACCATGAAAGCCACAAATGAAAGCTTAAGTAATGGAGGACGCAATACCCTTGATATTTCAACAATTACCTGCAACAACAGGCTTTGTTCGAACTGTGGTCATTTTTTCAAAAGCCTTTTCTTGTCGTGCCTGGATTTGAGGAGGGGAGGGGAGTGGGGCATAAAGGTGGGAATCAGATGCCCTCAGGTGAAAAGACAAAGTTGAGTGGTTGCATATTTAAGGAAGTTCGTGGAAATTTTTCAACTTTTTTTTTTTTTAAGCACTAAAGATTGATCTGAAGACATTAGTATTATTAAGCTAGTAGTGGAGCTCTGGAAATCATTAGAAAGGCATTTACGCTACTCAGCTATTTCCTTTGTGGCCATTCCTGATGTCAAATTACAGGGAAGAAAAATGGCCTGGAACCCTTTGCAGGGAAAGGAAGGTGGTAATGGATAAGAGTGTAAGTGTGGGGAAGCAAAGTGGATTTAACTTCATTACACTTCGGGAACATATCACTACGCTGGGAAGAAGAAAAGACTAATTTTAAATGGTCTTGGTGCTATTATCTTGGCAATTGGGAAGCACGGAAACTAAATGAAATTGAGTATACACCACATCTGAGTCACCCAAACTCAAGAGACAGCAAATGCAGAAAGGTTAAATGCTCTAGAAATTGCATTTGTGGAGTTTCTCAACACAGGAGATTAATGGTTACTCAAAGCAATGGATAAATATTAGCTGAAGACCATTAGCCCAGGAAAACACATCAGCCCATCAGAGTTCTGCAGCTTATCAGATCAATTTTAAATAGGTTTATCTTGGGCTTTTCTAACATTTAATGAGGAACAAATTGGGTTTTTTGGTTGTTATTTCTCTTACCTGGGTTGACTTTTTGATATTACCTACAAAAGTATGATTGAAATAAATGGGCTGGCAGAAGAGTGTTAATTTTATCAACCCTGAAGCAACTGGAAAAAGGAGACTTTATGAATCTTCCCATGTATTAACCAGCAGTGGTGACTATTCTAGAAAGAATAATAGGTTGCCTGTTTAGGCAAAAAGAGATCCAGAAAGATCATCTCTTCTATTCCTTTTCCCTCTACCTAAAATATCCAAAAATGATGAGAACATTCTTATTTTCAAAAGATATCAGATATAACTAGGCCACAACCTCTTTTGTACCAATTCATCTATTCATATCAGCATAATAATGGCCACTGTATTTAATGTACATCCTCATTTTGCTATCTGAGCCTTATTCCTTTTATATGGTTTGCAGTAGAGATGGAATCAATGTGACAGTGTTTTCCCCCCCTCATCCACTCATACAGTCTTAATTATACACAGGAATTCCCAGATCACAGTCTATGGCAATTTGCAGTCAATAAGTTATGTATAGGAGAATCTACCATAGTACCTAAGGAGTATATCTATCAAGGAATAAAGTATGGCTCAGTTTTTATATTAACTTGATTCAATTAGTACTCTTCTTTGCTCTTCCGTTGCATCTATTTTTCTGTTTTCCCATAAATCTTGTAGAGCAGGTAACCATCTTCCAAAACTACTGCTGAATCTTCATATCTATATCCCCCTCCTATCAGTGTGTGTGTGTATATATGTGTATGGGGGGGAGGTATCTGTAAATGTAATATAAAAAAAATATTAATTAAACTAAAAAAAGAAAAAGAAAAGTCACTGAGTACTTGGAGCCACAGGAGTCACCAAAAGCCTTCCCTCCCAAGTATCAAGGGTCATTTTAGTCTCTTGTTTCTTTCTCTTCTTTGTTCATGTGAGCCTTAATCCTGCTGCTGCTCTTGCCCAAGAAAAATTTATGGAGGGATACATTTTCCTATACTTGGGATTCTATATTTCATTAACTCCTCCTCTTGGAAACTTTGGCTTTAGGTAAGTGACAGCTCAAGTGCTATGTTCTTCAAGAGATCTTTCCTAATCTCTCCTGTCATTTTATCATGTCTCCACATTAGTCAATCAATCAAGAAACATGTATTAAGGGCATGGACCCACACTTAACACCATATACCAAGATAAGATCAAAATGGGTCCATGACCTAGGCATAAAGAACGAGATTATAAATAAATTAGAGGAACACAGGATAGTTTATCTCTCAGACTTGTGGAGGAGAAAGAAATTTGTGACCAAAGATGAACTAGAGACCATTACTGATCACAAAATAGAAAATTTTGATTACTTCAAATTAAAAAGCCTTTGTACAAACAAAACTAATGCAAACAAGATTAGAAGGGAAGCAACAAACTGGGAAAACATCTTTACAGTTAAAGGTTCTGATAAAGGCCTCATTTCCAAAATATATAAAGAGCTGACTCAAATTTATAAGAAATCAAGCCATTCTCCAATTGATAAATGGTCAAAGGACATGAACAGACAATTTTCAGAGGATGAAATTGAAACTATTACCACTCATATGAAAGAGTGTTCCAAATCATTATTGATCAGAGAAATGCAAATTAAGACAACTCTGAGATACCACTACACACCTGTCAGATTGGCTAAGATGACAGGAAAAAATAATGATGAATGTTGGAGGGGATGCGGGAAAACTGGGACACTGATGCATTGTTGGTGGAGTTGTGAACGAATCCAACCATTCTGGAGAGCAATCTGGAATTATGCCCAAAAAGTTATCAAATTGTGCATACCCTTTGACCCAGTAGTGTTTCTATTGGGCTTATATCCCAAAGAAATACTAAAGAAGGGAAAGGGACCTGTATGTGCCAAAATGTTTGTAGCAGCCCTGTTTGTAGTGGCTAGAAACTGGAAAATGAATGGATGCCCATCAATTGGAGAATGGCTGGGTAAATTGTGGTATATGAATGTTATGGAATATTATTGTTCTGTAAGAAATGACCAGCAGGATGAATACAGAGAGGACTGGCGAGACTTACATGAACTGATGCTAAGTGAAATGAGCAGAACTAGGAGATCATTATACACTTCGACAACGATATTGTATGAGGACATATTTTGATGGAAGTGGATTTCTTTGACAAAGAGACCTGAGTTTCAATTGATAAATGACGGACAGAAGCAGCTACACCCAAAGAAAGAACACTGGGAAACGAATGTGAACTATCTGCATTTTTGTTTTTCTTCCCGGGTTATTTCTACCTTCTGAATCCAATTCTCCCTGTGCAACAAGAGAACTGTTCGGTTCTGCAAACATATATTGTATCTAGGATATACTGCAACATATCCAACATATATAGGACTGCTTGCCATCTAGGGGAGGGGGTGGAGGGAGGGAGGGGAAAAATCGGAACAGAAATGAGTGCAAAGGATAATGTTGTAAAAAAATTACCCTGGCATGGATTCTGTCAATATAAAGTAATTATTAAATAAAAATTTAAAATTAAAAAAAAAAGAAAGAAAAGAAACATGTATTAAGTACTCACTGCATATGTGCCAGGAATTGTACTAAAAGCTGAATATACAAAGAAAAGAATAAATATTGTTCCTACCCTCATTGTGAATTTTGTTTTAAATTAATGTGGTATGTTCTTATCCGTGAACAATCAAATGCCAAGAGTGTCAACCAGATGTGTGCCATCATGAGTATTACTACTGAGAGTCATGCTTATTTCTGGATGTTCAAACCCAACCTGGCCAATATTTTATGCATGTCTATGTCTGTTAACATACTGTTTTTCCCAATATAAATTTTGATAGTGTTTGTTTTTTATTTGTATGTGAGAGAGAGAGAGATAGACTCCTTTGTCAGTCTGGTAAAATTTTTGTATTCCTCAGAATAATGTTTTTAAATAATTGAAGGAAATTCTCATTTTCAGTTAGAAGTTAACTCTATTACAAACAAAAACTTATTACATCCCTTCTGAAATCTCACAGCACCTTGGGGTCTCTAGGGTCCAGGCTAAGATTTCCTGGACTATTAACACATAGATTCCTTATTTAATGGGACCAATACTATTAAGGACTAAAATCCTTTTATCTATGTATCCAAAGTGCTTAACAGAATCTGGTAGTAGGCACTTTAAATAAATACTTGTTAATTGACCAATTGATTGATTGATTGCTAAATGCTCAGTCCTGGACTAAGACTTCAGGAGACACAAAGATTTTTAGACCTATAGTCTAAATGGTAAAACAAAGTATATATTCTTACCAGAAAAGAAACCATACCAGAAGTAGATAAATACCAAATGTCATACAGAAAAGATAGTCTATATAGTTTAGAGGAAGGAGAGAGATGGACAAGATGAGGGGAGAAGGAGAGACAAAAAAGAAAGGGGAGAGAACACGCTGCAATGATAAGAAGGTAATCAGGAAAGTGATATCATGAGGGACTTAGTAAGTTTTATCTGTTTACATTTCTACATGGAAGGATGATACTTGTTACTCATTAGAATGTTCTCACTATTATGGCAGTTAGAAGGAAATTGTATGGACAGAGAACATGGGTGTGAGTTGAATATCAAAGGATAATAGCTTTTTTAAAAAAAAATTTTAAATTAAGGGGTGAGAGAGGAATGTACTAGGAAAAAAGGGAAAGGGAGAAGTGGAATGGTGCAAACTATCTGCCATAAAAAAAGAAACAAGAAAGTTTTTACAATGGAGATGAAGAGGGAGAGGAAAAAAGAGAGGGAGCGAATCTTATTCTCATCAGAATTGGATCAAAGTGGAAATAATATGCATACTCAATATGGATATAGAAATCTATCTTACCCTGCAGGAAAACAGGAGAGGAATGGGATATGGGAAGGAAAGAAGGTAAAAGAGAAGTTATATTGGAGAAGGAAGTAGTCATTAGCAAAACACTTTTGAGGAAGGACAAGATGAAAAGAGAGAAAGAATAAATTAGGGAGGAATACAATTAACAATAGTAATTATAAAAAAGAATTCAAAGCAAGTTTCTCTGATAGAATATTATTGTTCTCTGGGAAATGATGAGCAGGATGCTCTCAGGAGAAAAAAAATCTGGAAAGTCCTCTATGAACAAAATGAAATATACTATATGCAAAATAATAACAATGTTCTGGGATGACCAGATTAAATGACTGTTATTCTCAGTAGTACAATCATCCACAACTACTCTGAGGGATTTGTGATTAAAAAATCTTATCCATACACAGAGAAGAAACTGATTGTGGCTGAATAAAGATCGAAGCATTTTCTGTTTCTCTATCTCTCTATTTGTCAATGTCAATTATTATCATTATTGTTATATGAAATATGACAACTTTATTTTATAAGGTTCTTGCCAGATGTGATTCAATATGTCACATTTAGATTTTGAAAACGCTCCTCAAACAAGGCTTCTGTCTACACAGAAATACAGTCAAGAAGACTATATCTAAAGCATCAGATTAAATGAATAGATAAAACAGTAGCTCTTTGGGATTACTTTGTCAAAAAGATTTTCTGTTCCTATGTCTTTCATATAAAGCTAGAAGGAACTTTAGCAGATATTGAGTCCCCTTCCCTTGTATTACAAATTAGGAAAGTGAAGAGAGAAGTTATGGGACATGGCCCAATTGATAGGTATCTGAGATGAGATTGACATCTCTCTCCTCCTGACTCTAGGTCAAGTACTCTATTACATCACATTGCCTATCTCATAGAATGCATTAAGAGAGAAATAAAAAGGTAGCTTGAAACCAAAATGTGAAGAAGCCTAAATGCTAGACTGTATATTTTTCATTTTATCCTGTATACAACAGGAAGCCACCAAAAGTTTTTGAGAAAAAGGTGAGCAGATGTAATATATATCTAGTGCAAATATACAGTGCCTCAGATGGTATCTTTCTACATAGAAAGAAAAGAAAGATTGTTTCCAGTAGACTTACAGTGACATGCAAGAAAAGAGCCTTGAAGATAATCACAAAGACTTTCTGCAACCGGTTACAACCTACCAACTAATTGGCTCTAGAGGCATTCAGTGGGACAATAGGGGCAATTCAATTCTTGTTCTTCCCTCATGTCTTTCTCTCAGCTTAATTTTTTTTTGTTTTGTTTTTTGTTTGTTTGTTTGGTTTGGTTTGGTTTTTTGACTGCTCTGTTCACTTACAGATTCATTCACTCATGGTATTCAATACAAGACCATACTGAAAGGGGAAACTCACTGTATCAGTTTCTCCTCTGAGGCCTTGAAAAATGGGCTTTGGCCCTTGTATTTTAGTTTTTTTCTACATGAAGAGCATGGAGTCTCTGACCTGGTGAGCTTCAAAACATCAGGAAAGTGAGTCATGGGAATCTAGGAGCTGGACCAAACCAGGTTTTACAGATGGCTAGCAACAATTCTCTCAGGAGCAAGGAGAAGCTTCTGACCATGGCCTTCTGGACCAGGCCATCAGAAGCTAAAATGAAGACTCAATAAAGTCTTCATGGTCACACTAAGTCATGAATTTAATGGGACCAATACTATTAAGGACTAAGATAAATTTTGAACCTACTCTCTCCAGCAAGCAAAGGACATATATTCTTATTATAACTTTGAAGTAGTTAGTAGATTCCAACCAGTTTTAGAATGTCTATATGTATTCTCTTTGTGGAAGCTAATTAATGCTAAATGTTTAAATGAATTTTGGTGTCCTGGACTCTTTTTTAATACAGTTGTGTCCAATTCTTCATGACCCCATTTGAGGTTTTCTTAGCAAAGATACTGGAGTAGTTTGCCATTTTCTTCTTCAGCTCATTTTACAAATGAGGAAACTGAGGCAACTAGCCATTGCCCAGGGTCACCAGGTAGTATCAAATTTGAACTCAGGTTCTCCTGACTCCAGGTCTGATGCTCTATCCACTGTACCATATGGCTACTATGCTAGTCAGTAATATCTAATAATGGAAATACACAGTCTGCAAGGAGAAGGAGCAGATAACAAAAGAGAAAAGACACAGTCTTTGTATGTAAATAACCTCAGGGTTACTCCCCCAAATTCTGAGAAGTCAAAAGAGTCTTTCAGGCTTTGGAAGAGTAGTCAAAATTCTACTTTTTGCTCTGTTGGAACAATTAAGTGCTGAAATAGACATTAAATACCTTTGAAATGCTTAGAAATAGTGCCTAGAAGTGTTTAATAAAAGTATTTTCTAGGAAAGGTATTTTCTGTTTTGTTTGGTTGTTGTTGTTGTTGTTGTCGTTAACAGTTTTTAATTTATTTAGTTCTGAGCTTAAGGGAATATGGGGCTCACATAAATCATTAATCAGGAACTACATGTTATGTGTTTATTTGTATGCAAGGGTATGTACTTTGAGAAGTAAATGAAGATTAAAACAGGGACCTGCCTATCACTGCATATATGTAAGTATTTTCAATATAGTAAGTATATACCAACCTGAAGTGGTAAGTGCAACTTTGTGGGGGATGGGGGATGGGGGGTGGGAATTGATGGGATGCAGGATTAGTTTCAATTTAAAGGCTCAAAAGAATGGTGTCCAGGTCTTCATGCTGTGAAAAGTATTATAATGTTTGCATTATACCTGCTTTCTTAATGTCTTGGTTTTGACCAAGCTTGCTGGTTTCTTCTTTTGGATCCTTATACTTGTTTGTTATCATTCAGATCAAACTTGTTTTATGAAATCCCTTTTGAACCTTAGACACAACCCTTGCTATCAGCTTCTGATTTCTCACCAGTCCTATTACCTGGTGAATGAATGAGTGAGAATTTATTAAATATATACAATTTGCAAAGCACTGTGCTAAATTATTATTCAGTCATGTCCAATTCTTCATGTTCACATTTGGGTTTTTTTGGTCAAAGATACTGAAGTGGTTTTCCATTTTACAGATGAGAAACTGAGGTTAACAGTTAAGTGACTTGCTTAGGGTCACACAGATAATAAATTTCTGAAGCCAGATTTAAACTCAGGAAGATGAGTCCTCACTCCAGACCTAGCATTTTATCCACTATCTAGCTGACCCATAGTATTAAGTATGAGAATGCATAAATAAAAATGAAGACAATACCTGCTTTCAAGGATTTGCATTCTAAGGAATAGGTATAAGAATAAGTTGAGATTTTTTAGTTAGAAAAGTTAACTGACAGGTGACTTGAGACACAGAAGATAGATAGACACATTTTTAGGAATAAGGACAGCATTGATTTGCTTATGGTTCCAGAACTGAAAGAGGGGCTGGGTGTGGTGAGAAGATGTGTGGGGAACAGATTAAAGATCATGACACTTAAAGTTAGGTGTCAATTGAAGATTACAGATCATAGATATATCAGGAATTCAAAGGAGGAAGAGATTACTTAAAGAGTAAAGTTCTATGCAAGCATAAAAGAGAGTATATGATTTGGGGAGGGGAGACTTGAAATATACTGAAATGATCTAGATAGAGAAATTATTAGGGATTATAGGAGAAAAAAGCAAAAAATGAGTAAACAAATTTAATAGTAGTAGAGTGTTCATTTAGGATAGTAGAAAAATAGACTACTTTATTTTTAAATGCCAAGCTAAGGAATTTTGACTATTCTGTAAGCAATGAGAAACCATCTAAGATTTCTAGTTAGATAGAAAGTGATGTAATTCAAATAATATCAAATATCAAATAGACTGAAGGCATGGAGAGCAGCTGGGATGTATTAGTTGAATTTTGAGGAGATAAGGTCCTGAACTAGTATGGCCTTAGTGGTAATTGAAAGGAGGATATAGACACAAGAGAAATTGCTGAAGGAAAAACTATCACTTACCCCCTTCTCTGTCGAGGACACTAAGTGATAGAATGCAATGGCCTCTTCGACCTAAACTTCACATATTAGTGATGTCCTGCAGACTTTCTTAGCTTACCTTAATGATTTCATGTAGGTCTATTTTCCAAGAATTTATCTAATTCCTTTTTGAACTTTGTACAACCTATTCTCTCTTAAAGTAATGAGTTCCATAAGCTTACAGCATTCTTTTATTTATTCTAAAGCTGTCATTTTCTAATTCTGAAAAAATTCTTTGAGTTCCATTGTTCCAGGATTTGGTGAATAAATCTGTATTTCTCCCTTCCACTTCAAGCATTTAATAACCTTGTAGGTTTCCAACTTATTCCCAACCCAATCTTGATGATTACAGATTGAAAAATCCTAATTATTTTAGCCCTGAATTGCTCTACATTATTTTCTACTACCACTCTCCTCCACCTTTTAAAACCTTACTGTGTGTAAAGTTCCATTTTAGGGGCTGAGACACTTATTTCAGCTCTGCTTTCAAGGAGTTTACAATCTAAATGCTGCTGTCTGGGCCATCTCTTCTACATTATATTTTTCTATCAATGATACAACTAGCATAGCACACATTATCCCAGGAGCAAAAGCATGAAGATTTTGTAAGAGAGAAGATATAAGATATAACAATCCCCTGATTCATTCTGACTTTGCTTTGGACATTTCTTCTCATTTCTGGGGCTCCTTCTCTTATGTGTTATGGTCTTTCTTTGTCTGGTATCTGTGCTTATCAAAGTAGCTTTTTCAGTTGATCCCACACCAGAAAGAATCCAAGAGTCAGAAATACAAGAGAGCAAAAATCCAAAGATTTTGATTCAAACTAAGTTGATATTTCAAATCTTTATGCTTCACCCATTGATACCATTATTTTTTTTCACATTATAGTAAACATAGCACACAAAGCAGTTAGAGCACAGGAGTTCCACAGATGGTCCAAAGGGATTTTTCACCTAGAGTGCTATATTCTGGCTACCTCATAGAGCATGGGGAAAATTTGGAGGATATATTGAAATTAGTGACTAGTTTCTCCTCAGGTCCATGAACTTTTATCTATTTAGCTATCTGCCTGTCTATCTGTCTGTCTATTCCTACAGATAACTTCTTTTTTACCATAATTGATTTCCTTTAAGAACATATGCATTTTATTTTATGCATTGAAAAAGATTTTTTGAGATAAAGCTAATACACTTCACTGGAAAGAAAGTCTGGAAGACTAGAAGACCCACTGGAAAGGGTCTATAAGCTTCATGAGAAGAGCTCCATAAATTCACAAAAGGACTACTATATTACCAAAGGAACATGTAATATAAAAAAGCTTAAGATCTTCTATCCCCGAACTATTTCTTTAGAATGATTCTACCTTCAAAGAAGCAACATTCTGCCTTATTCTTTGATATTATTAACCTGATTTTAGTCTTTCATCCACTCCCTGATCTCTAACACCTTAGAGACCCCAGTAATGGATCACTATAATCCCTTTTGTCACCTGGCAATAGAGGTTACAGGTCCTTCCTAAAAGTATGCTTTAGGTGTGAGGCACATAACTCTAATTCCAGCTGCAGTAAGTCCTAAGGAAATTTCAGTATCCATTGGCTGCCACCCAAGAAAGAAGAGACTGATTGCAACTGCTGTTCGAATGTACTACCTAGGCTCAGGCCTGCTGGTTCCAGACACCAGGAAGATGTTATCTCCAGTCTGAGTTGCCAAACTCACCTCCATGAAGTCTCCAAAGACTAAATAAACAAGTTGCTCTGTCAGAGTTTATATAGTACAAGGAACCATTGGTAATGGAAGAAATCCCTTTGTTGGATGAAATTGAAAACTTTGTCAAGGAGTGAAAAGAAATTATTTTCAAGTAAATACAAGCCAACACTGGGAATAGACAGATTTGGAACATGAGTCAGGCAAGAGAAGGGCTCAGATACTGACAATTCCAATGTTTTCTATATATGAGTCTGCATCTAATTAAGAATGAGGCCATTTTTATGGACTGATTTATTGAGGGGCTTAAGGATTGAGCTAAAGAACTATTGTATTCTGAAGTCAACAATCCATCTTCAAGTTCCATGCCTTCACCCACTGCCAAGAATGTTCTGTCTCCACAATTCAGACTCAGAATTCTTGTCTTCCTTCAAAGCTCAGCTCAAGTATCATCTCCTCCTTCACTCTCTTTGCTTATTCCCTAAAGGTTAGTGTTATCTTCCTCCCCAAATCTCCTTGCATTATTTTTTGTATGCTTGCTTTATTACAATTCTCCCTCGGTAGAATGTAAGTTTCCTGAAGATGAGGAGTATTTTGTTGTATACCTTTATATTTCTTGTGGCTGGCATGGTATCTTGTACTTCATAAGTCCTTAATGAGTGTTTATTTAATTGAACTGAACCAAAAGCAAATTTGTTAAAGGGAGACCAACATAAGATTGTCCCCAGTGATTAAGCAGTTTGTACCCAAAGAGATTAAGCAGTTTTAGAATCAACTTTATCTGAATTCAATTCATTATTCTCTCATCTCCCAAAGCCTATTGAGAACCTTAGAAGCAATTCAGATGAATTTATGAAATCACATTGGATCTCATCCTCCTTAATTCTTTTGGCATTAATCACTTGGTTAGAGGAAAAAATGTTCCATTACTGTGGGCAAGTAGGCCCTTACTGGGTCAAATTCCCAGTTTGGGGTCAAGGATAATAATCAGAAAGAGGAGATGGACAGACACAGTCTCTTCCCTCTTTTCAAGGATTTAGACTTCATGGGTGTCTAATGCTTATAAAGGTCAAGATACCTGATCATAAAGTCCTTCAGTGTAATATCAACAGATTAAGGAATCTGTAATGCATTTTTTTGAATTTAGGAGTGATCTAATAGACCTCACTACCCAGCCAGGTTTCTTTCTAATAGTAAAGATAATAATTATTAGGAAATTGTATGGCAAACTTCATTCATTTCTCAATGGAGTATGATAATTGAACCCATATGACTTTAAGGTCAATTTTAGTGTCCAAAAGAACTCTGTAAACTTGTAGTTGGTAGTTAATATGGCAAAAGTATAATGCACATAATCCCTTGATACCATCCTCCTCTTTCAATTGAACCAGTGCTTAGTAATCACTATTATTATTTTGGTGATATATTCAAGTCCCAGAAAGCAGAGACTTTGATATTTCAAATCTTTATGCTTCACCCATTGATACCATTATTTTTTTTCACATTATAGTAAAATTTAAAAGTTGGAAGGACCTTTATGTTACCTAGTCCAAATGATATCTGAAAGGAATCTCTATTATAACACACACAAGTAGCTATCCAAGCTCTCTCTCTCTCTCTCTGAATATCTCTTGTGAGTGAGAACTTACTACTTCCTTACACAAGCCATTACACTTGCACCCCAATCCCCAGTCCTGACCAGTTCCTCCTAGACATCGCTAGTTCCTTCAATCTACCATATGATATTGACATAAGGTTCTTCACTATTCTGATTAGCCTTCTCTGTATATTCTCCTGCTTTTTTAAACTGGTATTGAACAAAAATTTTCCAATGGGATCTAAGACATAGTATAAAATGATATCCCTTCACTAGAAGTTTCTCTTAATGTAGCCCAAAAACATGGGACTTTTTCTGTGCTATGATATCACACTGTTGATTTATATTCAGTTTGTAATTGAAAAACAAAACAAAACCCTCCATCTTCTTGAGACAAATTGCTTCCTAACTATTTCTTTCACCACACACTTATGAATTTTTTAAAAATCAAATTGTAAAATTTTATATTTATTCCTGCAGAAATTCATATCATTAAATTCAGTCTGATGCTCTTGCCAGCAAGACAGTTTTGGATTCCCAGCTCTGTCATACAGTGTGTTAACTATCCCTTACAACTTTGGGTCATCTTTAATTTTGATGAGCATGCTGCCTATACATTCATTTAAGTCATTAATAAAAATACTCAACAGCATCAGGCAATATTTATATCACCAGGACACTCTGTCAGACTGACAGTGTTACATTACAAACTACTCTTTGAACTTTGCCATTTAACCAATTCTGAACCATCCAATTGTATTACTAATTATTCCACATCTCCATCTCTTCCAGTAAGTCAACAAGCATTTATTTAGTAGCTGCTGTGTGTCAGGCACTGTGCTACATATTAGGGATACAAGGAAAGACAAATGGTAGTCCTTTTTTTCAAGGATTGCACAGGAGGAGGGTCAAATAAATAGGATAAAAAAGGCTAAACTGTAGATAATCATCAACTAACGGAAAACATTAGCATTAAAAGAAATAGGAAAGATTTATTATAGAAAATGAGATTATCACAAGGACTTGAAGGAAACTGGGGAAGCTAGGAAATGGAGATAAAGGAATAGAAAATTCCAGACGTGGGCACAGCCATTGAAAATACACAAGAGATGTAGGATCAAGAATGAGGAACAGGAAGAAGGGTGATGTCACTGGATTGCAGGATATATGGTTGAGAATAATATGTAAAATGATTAGAAGGGTAAGAGGGTTCAGGTTATGAAAGGTCTTGCACACAAGTGGATTTCATGTTTGATCCTGGAGGTGATAGGAAGCCATTAAATTTATTGAATAGGGGAGGTGACATAATCAGGCCTATACTTTAGGAAGATCAATCAGTTTGACAGCTGAATGGAAGATGGGTTAGAATGTATAGAAACATGAACCAGGGAAATGAACCAGAATACTTCATGAAGTAATAAAGGTTTACTCTAGAACAGTAGCAATGTCAGAAGAGAAAAAGGAACACATAAGATTAATGTTACAAAGACAGAACCAGCATAAGAATAATATGAGATAATTTGTCAAGGGATTTGCTAAAAATCTAGGTAATATCTATTAAGAATATCCTCCTATCTATCTGTTTACCAGTCAAAAACTGAAATGAGAATAGTCTGATGTGAATTTCTTTAATAAGATTATATTTACTCTAAGTAATTCTCTCTTTTTAATTTTATTTTTGGGTTTGATGTTCACTAGCATCACTATACCTAAATTTTCCCAAGAAACTCACTGGTTTCAGATTCTATTCTATTCTCCTTTTAGAAAACACCAACCCCATTTTAGGTCTATTATATTTCTTACATTTTCTGTGATCTAACAGTGGTTTGTTGATTGTATTCACCAGTTGTTATTGTTTTTTATTTTGTTTTGTTTTCTGCACCTGACAATATGGTTCATCTAGGCCAGACAACCTGAATTCCTCAAGGACAGGTAGATGTTTATTATCTTTCTTATTTAACTTAACATCAACTCCCTGTTACTCATTTTTGTTCTGTCACTTCTAGTGCAAGGGTTAATCCTGACATTGAAAAAAAAAATGACACAAAATAAGATTAAGAAGTTTTGCCTTTCTTTGTTGCTAGTTATCATTCATTGCAAGCAATCATTCTATGATTCTTTATTTTCCCCTTTTCATAATCTTAACTAAAACACAGTCCCTCCTGCAAGATTGTTCTGATAAATGTTTAACAACTGGCTTTCAAAAATGTATGCATAGCTTATTGTAAGTTTAACCTTTATTATTAAGATCTTCCCTATCACTTACATAAGTCTAAACCATCAACAAAACAATAAATCAAAACTCCAGTTTGTAGCATTTCTAAGATAGAAATTCATTGAGAACTTCACAATTGAAAACTGTTTTGTGCTGATCATAACAAAACCCTGCCTTTCTGTCACCTTAGGCTATTTCTGTAGTACCATGAAACATTCTTATACTCATTTTCTCTTACCTTTCTTTGTTTTTCATATTCTATATAATCATTTTTAAAATCTAACTTGATTGGTGGGATTCTTGTACATCTACAGCAGTCTCTTCAGATTTCTTCCTCACATGAATAATTGTCCTTTGTGTTTTCAAGATTATAATCTTGGGAGTTTCCCATTCCTTCTGGACTGGCTTATCCTGTAGAATTTTAAAGATCTATAATTCTGCCACCCTTTTCATCTAAGATCCATGATTCTACCTTGATTATTATCAAAATCACTATTCTGAAGGGGATAATACACATTTGAATGTGAAACATTTGATATTTTAAACCTCTGGTGTTGTCTTCAATTCCATCATTCTCCACTAGTGAGAATTATAAATTATATTCACTTTTTCCTGCTGTGAAAAAGATTCAGGGGCAGCTAGATGGCTCAGTGAATAGAGCACCAGGCCCTGCAGTCAGGAGGATGTGAATTCAAATCAGGTCCCAAACACTTGATACTTCTAGATTTGTGATCCTGGGCAAGCCTTGGAAAAAAAAAAAAAGAGAGAGAAATTCCTGTCTATTACTCTTTATAAAATGTCTATAAAGAATATAGCCCACAACTGGAGGTTTTCCTATATTTATTTGAGTATTTTCCAGCTATCAGCAGAATGCTCAACTGTCCATCTGTTATTCCTCACTTTGAGCATATAAACTCCTTTTCTTGATATATTTTTGATATCAAATCAAGAAGATTTGGCAGAATCCTAGCTTATGATCATAGATTTAGAGGTTTTTAGAAGTCATTGAGCTTAGTTTTCTTATTTTACAGATGAGGAAATTAAACCTCAAGGAGGTTAATGGCTTGTTCATGGTCTAACAGTTTATAGGTCTGAGTTGGGATTAAAACTCATGCCTTTTTCGGGGGTGGAGCCAAGATGGCAGAGTGAAGCCAGAAAACTGCTCAGCTTTCCCAGTTTGCCTTGAAAAAACTACATGAAATAGAGCCTCTGAACAGAGTCTGATGGAATGAAACCATCCTCTAGCTCAAGATAGATTGGAAAAACTTCAATAAAGGGCAGTCTCATTGGAGTGGAAAGGGCTTTCAGCCCAGCTCAGAGAGCCTCTTTTAATCCCAGCAAATCAGTAACTAAAATTCTCAGTCCTAGATCAATAAAGAAGCAAATCAGTGGAGTAGTTTCCATTCCCATCTCAAAAGGCAAACACTGGGAAACCAGACTGTTTCTTGAAAAGAGCAAGGCAAAGTTATCCCCTGCAAACACAAGGGCCTTCTTTGCTCAAAACTGAGGCTCAGAGCAGCACAAGAATTGTGGGACAACACTCCCTTTATGCCAGGAGCAATAACAGGAAAAGATAATAATAAATGTTGGAGGGGATGTGAGAAAACAAGAATACTAATACATTGTTGGTGGAGTTGTGAAATACTCCAATCATTCTGGAGAGCAATTTGGAACTCTGCCCAAAAGACTATTAAACTGTGTATACCTTTTGGTCCAGTAGTGCCATTAGTGGGTCTGTATCCCAAGGAAATCATAAAGAGAAAAGGATCCACATGTGCAAAAATATTTATAGCAGCTCTTTTTGTGGTAGCAGAGAATTGAAAAATGAGTATATGACCATCAATTGGGAAATGGCTGAACAAGTTGTGGTACATAAAAGCAATAAAATATTATTGTTCTATTTTTTTAAATGATGAATAAGCTGATTATAGAAAGGCCTGGAAAGATTTACACAAACTGATGCTGAGCGAAACAAACAGAACCAGGAATACACTGTACACAATAACAGCAAGAATGTTCAATGATCAGGTATGAAAGATTTGATTTTTCTCAGTGGCTCAGTGTTCCAAAGGAATTCCAATAGACCTTGGAAAGAATATGCCATCTGCATCCAGAAAATGATTTAAGGAGACTGAATGTAAATCAACACATACTATGCTCACTTTTTTTTCTGTTTTTTTTTTTCTTTCTTCCATGGTTTTCCCTTTTACTCTGATTTTTCTCCCCCAACGTGATCCATAAAATAATATGTATGAAAAATAAATACATTTACTAGAAAATAAAAATTATATCTTCCAGACTTGAAGTTCAGTACTCTCTTCATTATATTACATTTATAATTGCTCAAAATTATGTCTCTACATTGAATAGATTATCTTTTCTTTCAAATGATTGGATGTCATGCTAATTCAATGTCTATCCTAGACAAATTCTTGTTTCAGGGTTAGGAAATGCTCTTTAATAGCTGTTCCATCTCTCATTGAGGTTCTCTGTTTTCCAAACCTATTTCAGGGATCCTCTACTTCCCTTTTGCAGGAATCAATGAAACTTACTTCAATCCCAAGATCATTATTGCAAGTGAAATTGGGTAAAGTATACTAGATCCACATTCCTGCTTCTGTTTTACATATTCACCAGCAACGAATTAGTTGATTTCTTTGCATTTTCTAATTAAATTCATAGGATCACTTTTGGAGATTGATTTATTAATTTCCTGATTGAAGCCAGATGGGGATATAGAGAAAACAAATTTGGGTGGCCTTGCTACAATTCATTCAGGTTAATGTACTTTAACATTGTGCCCAACTTTAAATTTCAGATGATCTTTGAATCAAGAGGTAGATTTGTCCTTAGATTAAACTAACTGAAGATTACAACTCAACCAAAAGAAATATTATATTAGAACAGGAAGAATAAGAGTGGTAGTGCTGTCATGTCTATCCATAGCTTACACTAAAAATTTTCATAATTGATTTGAGTCCTAATTCTGTATTACTACTTCCATCTTTACCCTCTCTAAGGAATTTGTCTTGGAAGAAAAAAAAATCACAAGTAAGAATTAGTTCACCAAAACATATGTGAAGAAAGAGAGAAATCTGTTAAATTAGGGAAGGTCATGGTAAAAAAGCATACTGTGCTGATAATTAGAAGGCTTAAGCACTTACTCCACAACTAATTTGAAGGGTGACCTTAGATTAGACACAATTCTTGGGCCCTTGATTTTCTAGAAGTTGCATGGAATGGGGAAAAGAGCACTAAATTTGCATTGAAAAGGACTAAATAAAATAAATTCATCCTTTTCAGTTCAATTACTTATACATTGAATATACCTAAATAAATGACACTCTACTCAGACCAACAAACATTCTCAATTTTGATGTACTTTTCAGTAAAAATTTTTGGGTGCCCAATCATCCTCCCATAGTTTTAATATTATCCCAACACAATCCATATCATATAATTACTTGCATTCATTTGGGGACCTAGCTTATTTCCCTAATAAATCTTTCAGAAATATACATAGTGATGAATTAATTCTTCAACTGCATGTTGAAATTTGGAGAACAAAAGTTTTTCATCTATTTTGTTATTCTGATGTAGATGACTAAGATAATATTTCTGATTCCATCGAGACTCCCTTGAAATGCTCTGAGATTTACCAAAATCACACAATTTCATTTGTGAGCTGGAGATTCTGGAGAACCTCAATATCAATGGGGAAAGATGTTCTTAGATTGAACTCTGCACAAAATATACTCCATTACTTTAGAGAAAATATTTGGTTAATTTGGGTTGCTGTTTTATGCCTAATTTGAGACTAATACTTAGTAGATCATTGAACAAACTTATCTTTGTGATTGTAGGATCATAGATATAAAGCTGAACAAGACTTCCAAATCAATCTACTTCAACTCCCTCATTTTATAAATGAGGAAACTGAGGTACAGGAAGGCTAAATGACTTGTCCAATGTAACACAGGTAGTAATATTCAAAGGAAGAATTTAAACTCAGGTCTTCTGATACTATATCATCCTATCACATCTCATAGAATATTGTATAATAGTATATGAATGGGAGATATATTTTGATAGGTTTAAAAAAACATTAATTTATAGGCACAATTCATTTAACTAAAAATGTTTGTGCACTAAATTTACCTAAATGGATAGACAAATCAGATTTAAAGAAAATTCATTTTGGGCTGGAGTAAGGCCAAGAAGTTTTCAACTCAGGGAACAATTGGCTTAAGTGGCCTCCCATGAAGAAGCTAGAAGGGTCAGATCAATCAATGGAATGTGTCTCTTCCTCTAGCACACATAATACAGGTGATAATTCCATATTAAGCTTTTTCATTGACTTCACTCTTCTATTTTCTGGGTCACAGAAGATGAAGAGCATAAAATTGGTCTTCATTCCCAATATAATACTGACGACATTCAAGAATCATTTTCCTCTGTTAATAACTTCTCAATAAGTACAGGTAGTAACCTTTTATCCTACCTCCTGTTTTTAACTGTTGTCAGTCACACTGCCAGTCTTTCCTGTAGCTGAGGAGTCAGCACACTAATGTAAGACCCACTTTTTAGGCATCTACACTCTGCTGAGTACTTCACAGAATAGATATGTTATTTGCAGATTTGCAGAGTTTCTAACTGCATAATTATAATAATAACACCTTATCTTTATAGAGAAATGTATATATTTCTAAGCACTTTTTATACCTGTAATCTTGTCTGATGCTTTCAACAAAATGTAGGAAGGATAAGATAGAGCATTTTCACCTTACTTTTAAAGAACACAGAATATGGAAATTAAGAGACCTAAGTTTTTGTCCTGACTCAAATTTGAAAATCAGAGACAATTTTGTATAACTTCGCTGGGTCTTCATTTACTCTTACAAGATATCTGAGGGTTTTTGAGTAGCAAATCTGAGTGGTATAGTGGATAGACAACTGAACTTAAACTCATGAATACATGGCCTCAAGTCTGGCTTCCAACACATCAGTAGTTTGACCATAAATAAATTGCCTACCCTTTTGGTGCCACCAGAGTACATTGAGTCAGCCTGTACTGATGACTAGAATTCCCTAGAGTTTCTTACTCTGATGAAATAAATATATGTGTAAATATGTTTATGTGTATATAAGAACAAATATATATAAGTATAACATATATGGATAGATGGATACATATACATGAGTGTGTTTGGGTAGATATATATATAGTGTGTATATATACACTACATATTATATTATTATGTAGAATATAATTTATATTATATAATTATACATATATATATATAATTTCCTTTCTAGCTCTAATACTTCACAATTCATACTAGCTACAAGATAGCTTAGAGATTCTTTTATTTTACAAATGATTAAAGTAAAACCTAGTTTAAAAGTCTTGATTACTAGTGAGTAGAAAAACTAGGAATAAAATTTAGTCCTTTTTAATGCAGTTCTAGTGCTCTTTTCCCCTTACCATGCAACTTCTAGAAAGCCAAGTGTTCAAGATTGTATCTAGTCCAAGGTTACCCCTCTAAGTAGTTGTAGAGTAAGTGCTTAGAACTCTAGTTATTAGCATAGCATGGTTTTGTGTATGTGTGTGTGTGTGTGTGTGTGTGTGTGTTTTTTTTTTTTACCGTGACATTCCTTAATTTAACAGATTTGTCTCTTTCTTCATATATATTTTGGTGAACTAATTCTCACTTGTGATTTTTTTTTTGGCAGACAAATTCCTCAGAGAGGGTATTAGATGGAAGTGGTATAGAGAATTAGGACTCAAATCAACTATGTAAGTTTTTAGTGTAAGCTATGTATGGACATGACAGCACTATCACTCCTATTCTTCCTATCTTAATCAATCTTTTGATTGAATTGTAATCTTCCATTAGTTTAATCTATGGACAAACCCATCTCTTGATTTAAAGATCATCTGAAATTTAAAACTGGGCACAATGTTAAGATACATTAACCTGTCTGAATTGTAACAAGGCCACCCAAGCTTGTCTCTCTCATATTCCCCACTTGGCTTCAATCGGGAAATTAATAAATCAATCTCCAAAAGTGATCCTATGAATTTAATTAGAAAATGCAAAGAAACCAACTATATTTGTTGTGCTGAATATATACAACAGAAGCAGGAATGTGGGTCTAGTATACTTTACCCAATTTCACTTGCTATAATCTTGCATTGAGGTAAGTTTCATTGACTCCTGCAAAGGGAGGTAGAGAATCCCTGAAATAGATTTGGAAAACAGAGAACTTCAATGAGAGATGAAATAGCTATTAAAGGGCATTTCCTAACTCTAAAAGAAGAATCTGTCTAGAATAATAGACATTGAATTAGCATGAGATCCAATCATTTGAAAGAATAGATTCAATGTAGAGACATAATTTTGAGCAAATAGTGCAGTGTAATATAATGAAAAGAGGGCTAAACTTCAAGTCTGGAAGGTATGAGTTCTAATCCCAACTCAGACATAAACTGTTAGACCATGAACAAGCCACTTAACTTCTCAGAGGTTTCATTTTCTCATCTGTAAAATAAGAAAACTAAATTCAATGACCTCTAAAAGCCCCTAAATCTATGATACTGTGATTTTAGATTGGGACATTCTGCCAAGTTTTCTTAATTTATGATTATATGTAGAGGCTCATAAGTCTTGACTATGCAATTTAAAGCTATAGCAAGACATTTTAAGGAGAGATTCTCTAGCTACTTTACAAGAATCAAGTAATAAATATTTCCTAACTTTTCTTCAACCTGCCAATGACAAAGAGGGGAAAGCATTAGGGTGACGCAGTTGTCTTCTGGGGCTAATTGCTCTCATCGTTTCTCCCTTCTTCTAGAGGGATCCCCACCTGATGAGAACTTAGGAACTTCCTAGCCCAAGACAACACTGATCTTGGAGGAGTGTAAAAATATCAAGACTTTCTGTATCTCAAGTTCCTAGACCCAGCCCTGGATAGGTAGCAACAAAAAATGATTGAAGTTGGAAATATCTTAACAATGTTACCCTAGTTGGAAATATTTTAACAATTTTACCCTAGAAAGGGCAATCATGTGTGTTCCTTTTAAAAAATGGAAAATTTCTTGACAATATTAAATTCTCAAGAGAGATGAGAGTTTCTAGGTAGTAGAAAGAAAAGATTAAACATATTGTCCTTTATCTAGAGGAGCAGCAACAGACTAAAGCGCAATATGAGAAAGCAAAAGATCTTTAATTTTGTTCTCTGTTATTACTATTGAGAAAGTAGATGAACATGAGAATGTCTCCCCAGATAAAGCAACCTCTGAAATCAAACTAAACTATGAGATTTGTGTTTTTTTTTTGTTTCTCCTTATTAGTAGGAAGAAAATGATGCATGTTGAAAAAAAGGGCTCTGCTGTCTTAGAAATTTCTTGTTAACACAGGGAATTTTGATGTCTAAACACTACACAATGTGTTTTCCCTTGGAATTAAATCTGACTTTAGCAACTCCTCTGACTCTAAATCTTGCATACTTTCCCATTGTTCTTTCACTACAGAATGCTGCTAAGTATTCTGAATCTAAAAACTATTAAAATCTAATCTATAACTTAAGAAATACAGATCTATACTCAAGTTGTCTTCATTAGTATGTAACAAATTTATTTTCCTTTCCATCTGACCTTTAGTCTTGTAGACCAAATAGGGAAAGAGATTCTACCTGGGCTTTCAAGGAACCTAGGCTGGGAAGCTCCAGCACTACTATCTATTCAAATAACAGAACAAATCCAATGACAAGGAGATTGCCTTTTAGCAATTCCAATATTTTCTCCTTGAGAGCTAGGGGAACCTAATACCTAAAAAAATACCATAATGCTGATAGCCTGCATCAGATCCTGGAGTATAGGTAGAAATTACCCAAATAACAGGGAGTTGCTTCTTTAGGAAATCCAAGTTTGTTTTACAACTATATAGAGTCCAAAAGAGTTAGCAATATGAATCCAGAGGATTAATTAAGTCCCAGGTGGGGGCTGGGATGGGATGGAAAGAACATGAAATTCATTGACTATAAAGGAAAATTTTATTCATTGTTTATGATCTAATGTAAGCTCTGTGTTCGATGCATTTCTAGGGGAAGAGAATGTAAGAAAAATAGGTACTGTCATACTCTGCTTTTTCACATTAAATATTTGTATAAGAACTACATACTTTCTTATCCCAATATCTATAGGTATAACATAATCTAGATTTTAATATTTCCATGAGGAAACTTGATGGGGGCAAATAAGCTAAAGAGGATGATGTTGGGAGAGTCTGCAAAGATTAGACATAATCCAGGTAAGTCAGAGCTTGAGAGGTATAGAAAATTGCATAATATTTTAGTTCTACTCTTAAATGTGAAAGAATATCTCTACATGTAAAATATTAACAAATTAATATGACAATACTTAATTAAGAGTTCAATTATATATCATAGATCATAATTGATAGAAGAGATTGGAGATAGAAAAGAGATGACTGTAGAGTAGAGTGATAATGAAAGACTTCAAGAAAGTTATAGGTTTTGAGATAGACTTTGAAAGAGAATTAATATTTAGATAGTACTTTTCTCTTTCTCATCTATTTTCCCCAGTTACATTTAAAACAATATTTACAGCTGTTTTTTAAAACTTAAATGAAACAGAGAGAGAAAGAAAGAAAGAAAGAAAGAGAGAGAGAGAGAGAGAAAGAGAGAGAGAGAGAGAGAGAGAGAGAGAGAGAGAGAGAGAGAGAGAGAGAGAATGCTTAAATCAGTTCCTTTTCTGGATTTTTCATCATTAGTACTTCAGAATAATCATGGATCATTGTAATGCTGAGAAAATTATAGCTGATCATCACAGGACATTGCTTTTACTTTGTATACAATACATTTTACTTTGCTTAAATTCATGGAGTACTTTCCAGGTTTTTTCTGAGTACATCTTGATCATTATTTCCCACAGAATAATAATGGTTCATCATAATCACATATAACAATTTATTCAACTATTCCCCAATTGATGGGCATCCCCTCAATTCCCAACTTTTTTTTTTGCCCTGAGAAGAAAACTGCTATAGATATTTATTGTACATAGAGGGCCTTTTCCTTTTTAATAAAATATCTTTTGGTGTTTATATCTAGTAGTGCTAAGATTATTTATATAATCTTTTGGGCATAGATCATATTTTTTGATCATTTATCAATTGGGACATGTGAGGCTTTATCTGAGAAATTTGCTTCAAAATTCTTTTTACAATTACTATTGCTAACTGTTCCCCCCATTTATTCTATTCTCTCTCTCCTTTCACACTGTCCCTTCTCAGAAGTGCCATTGCTCTCTAGTTCACACATAATAAGTATGCTGTGGTGATTTAATTACAATAAGGTATATAAGGGCTAAGAAGGATTGGAAATAGGACATTCCATCTTTGACCAGCCTTGTGGTAGCTGTCCTGCCTCCTTCACTCCTCCACTAAGATCAAAGACTCAGGCTGATTCCGAGGTCCTCCAGAAAGCTAGCCCAAACATTACACTGATTACCTTCTTATGCTTCTCCTGACTCCTGTATTTGATAATCAAATGTTTCATTTAGCTCCATTCTTTTAATCATGAAAGTTTGAAAATAGTCAGTTCCAACGGTCTTGTGATGAAGAGGGCCATCTGCACCCAGAGAGAGGACTGTGGGAACTGAATGTGGATCATGACACAGTATTTTCACTCTTTTTTGTTGTTGTTTGCTTGCATTTTGTTTTCTTTCTCATTTTTTCCTTTTTGATCTGATTTTTTTTGTGCATCATAATAATTGTGGAAATATGTATAGAAGAATTGTACATGTTTAACATATATTGGATTATTTGATGTCTGGGGAGAGGTGGAGGAAGGGAAAGAAAAAAAATTGAAACATAAGGTTTTGAAAGGGTGAATGTTGAAAATTATCCATGCATATTTTTTGAAAATAAAAAGCTTTAATGTAAAAAGAAAAAAAGAAAGGAAGTAAGAAAGAAAGAAAGAAAGAAAGAAAGAAAGAAAGAAAGAAAGAAAGAAAGAAAGAAAGAAAGAAAGAAAGAAAGAAAAGAAAAGAAAGTTTGAAAAATCTGTATTTCATTGAATATCTACCTTTTCCCCTGAAAGATTATACTCAGTTTTGCTGGATAGGTGATTCTTGGTTGTAATTCTAGATCCAATGCACTCCAGAATATCATATTCCAAATCTTCTGATCTTTCATGTGAAAGCTGCTAAATCTTGTGTTATCCCGACCATGACTCTACTATACTTGAATTGTTTCTTTCTGAATGTTTGCAATATTTTCTTTTTAACTTGGGATTTCTGAAATTTGGCTATAATATTTCTGGGAGGTTTCATTTTGAGATCTTTTAAGGAGATAATTGGTAGATTCTTTTACTTTCTATTTTAACTTTGGTTCTAGAATATCAGGACAGTTTTTCTTGATAATTTCTTGAAAGATGACATCTTTTTTTATCATGACTTTCATATTGATGAATAATTTTTAAATGATCTCTCCTGTCTATATTTTCCAGGTGGGTTGTTTTTCCAATGAGATATTTCACTTTTTTTCTATTTTCTTTTCTTTTTTTTTTATTTTTACTTTATTATATCTCAATTTCTCAGAGTCATTAGTTTCCATTTATTCAATTCTAATTTTTAAGGAACTACTTTCCTCAGTGAGCTTTTGTATCTCCTTTCTCATTTGTCCAATTTTGCTTTTTTAAGGCATTCTTCTCCTCATTAGCTTTTTCTATTTCCTATTACACCACCAGCCATTTTGAGGGTATTTGATGGAGATGAGGAAAGAGCATGCGGTATCCATGAATATGTGGATAGAATTATATAAGATGCAGCTACTAACTATAAAGTCCTTATAAGCTTTCTAAAAAGACAAATACATCAGTATGTTAATATGTTAAGAACTTAGACCTTCTAGACTCTGGGAAAAGCTTTCTATCCTCTATGCCACTACTTAGTTTTCTCTTCCAAAAAATGGGAATAATAATAATTGTATTATATATTCATAGTATTGTTTTATGGATAGGATGAGTAGCAAATGGGTGATGTTTTCTAGATTTGGGAAGTGCTCAGAGATAATCATCTAGTTTAACTCTTTAGTATTACAGATGAAGCAACTAAGGCATAAGGAAGTTAAATGACTTGCTCAAGACCATATAGCTAATCAATTTCAGAGGTAGGATATGAACTCAGATCCTCTGACTCCAAAGCCACTGGTTCTTTGAATTATATCATGCTACCTTTTTAAGCATAAAGCATTTTGTAAACTATACAGCACTATCAGAATGTAAGCTAATATCATTCCTCTAAATTTTACTGTATTTTCTTCTAAACACAAGAGAAAGCTTCTTCAAAAGTCATTGTAGAATAGAATATGTGCCAGCTATGAATCAGTTAACTAATATTTCACAAGAAGTTATAGACAATTTCCCCAAGAAATTTAATTCCTTTACAAAAGTACCTTGAAGACTTTTAACACAAATCACTCTTCTTACTTGAGACTATTTATCATTTTTTAGAGCTTATAAATTATACACACCAAGCAGCAATTTTATACACCAACAACCATAATAATCCAGACACAAAACAGAAGCATTGAAGGGTACACTCTTCTTACAAAACAGAAAGACAGAGGAGAGAGAGAAAGAGGGAAAAAAGGACTCCAAGTACTTTCCCTTAACACTCTCCTCTAAAGGACATCACTTTTCTCTTTGTCTCTCTCCACTGTCTTAATAGATTTCATTCTCTTTTAAAAGACAAGTCACCATCTGTCCCCAAAGATAGCAGTTGTTATCATTAAAATACTCTACTGGGGGCAGGGAGCAACATTACTCAGTGTTCCCTAGGACATGTAGAAAGACATGTGATACATTTTCTTCAGGGCTAGCATTTTAAAGAAATGAAAGGCTAAAGGGAAGCTTCCGGAGGTCATTTTATCCATTCCCCAGGTTTCAAGCAGGGTCATATTTAAGCTATCACAGAAAAAAATCAGTGCCTTTTTAGTGTCCTTCCATAGAGAGAAAGCACTTACATTTCACTAATTTTAATATAATTTTCTAAGAAAGGTAGTCAAAAGTTTTTTGTCCCTTTGATATCTTGTACCTTTCCCCACTCCTCCTATTCTGATCATTAATTATCAAATGGTGTGACACTCACTTTTCTTGTACTTATTCTTTTCACTTGTCATCATCCCAAATGGATTGTAAGCTACTTGAGAGGAAGAATCTCTCCTCATTCTGATCCCAATACATTGAAGTAAGACAGATACTTAACATTTATTGAGTGATCAAGAAACATTAATTAGACTATTGATTGATTTACATAAGGGAAGTCTAACCAAATTTGGAAGTTTCTTGTGTGTTTAAAAAAAATCATATTTTCAGGAGCCAGCTAGATGGGGCAGTGGATAGAACACCAGCCCTGAAGTCAGGAGGACATGAGTTCAAATCTGGTCTCAGACATGTAACACTTCCTAGCTGTGTGACCCTGGGCAAGTCACTTAACCCCAATTGCCTCAGCAAGGGTGGGGGTAAAGAAAATCACATTCTCTGTGTACCTTTAAACATTCACTATTCAGTATTATATGAAACATAAAAGCTAGTGCAAAAAAAAAAAAAACTGGGCTATTACTCTAGTATTCTAGTTGAACTATGTTCTATAACAAAAGGATTAGTGCTTAAGAAAGAGTTTTGAGGAAAGACTGAGGAACCACAATCTTAGTTGGATTTGCCCTAAAGGTTATTTCTAGATTATGGTTATAGTGAGACTATGTTAAACATAAGAAGAAGGGGTCCTCTTTGGGTGTTTTGATATGGAGTATAACCTAAAAGGATGAGAATCAAAAGGATTAATCAGAATGGAAAACTATAGTGTCCTTTCTAGAGCCCCCAAATTGGGGTATCAAAATATACTATGCTTTCTAGAGCCCCCACACTGGGGTGCCAAAATATCCTGTCTGGATTAGCTCTCTGGAGGATCTCAGGACCAACCTGAGTCCTTAGTCTTAGTGGAGGAATGATGGAGAAGGGGACCCAGGAGGCTGTTCAAAGATGGAGTCCCTTTATTTCACATCTTCTCAGTCCCTAAATACATAGTACAATTATATCACTACAGCACACTGAGCATGTGCTAACTATAGTACCCTTAGATCACCACAGCACACTGCCCAAGTGCTAACTATAAGCACTCTGCTATTGAAATGTAAATACTTCTTTACTGTAAGTATCCCTTGCTTCAAGTAGAACACAGATAGTCACTCCCCCCTGACTTCTCAGGAAGGGTGAGAGCACCAAAGAGAGATGGGGAGCCCAACCAGACATTGTCAGCAGGTTCTCTGGGCTGAAGGGTCTTATACTCCACCCAGAGTTCCCCCACTATCTGTGGCCCTCTACAGAAAATAGTACAGTGGTTTCAGCAGAGAATAGAAAATAGAAAACTGAATTGTGAGACAGAATAGATTCTAGCCTTAGCTCTGCCACTTTTTAGCTCTGTGATCTCATCAAAATGTGCCTCCATGAATTTCAATTTTCTAACCTATAAAATGAAGGCAGTGGACTACATAATAATAGTAATAATAGATAATAATGATAATTCCTTTTTAAGGTAAATTTGCATTTAGAAAACATTCTTTTCACAAAAGTGATGTATAAAGCTGTGACAAAGAAATAAACCAATATTCTGTGTTTAGTTGTTTGATCACAGTATATTCCTTTAGAATCTTACAGCCAAAAGAGAGTTATCTTAGGAAATTCTTCAAACCCAGTTCTTTTTGGTCTAAGACAAGGGTTCTTTCAAGTCTATCACTCTTTCAGGATACTATCCTGTCCTAAGATTCTATGACTGTCTAAAATTTTGAATTATATAGAAATTAAAAATCAAAGTATGCTTTGTGCCCAACAGTGTGCTGTCTTATGTATGTGTGTGTGTGTGCATATGTATATATATATATATATGTATATATAATAATATATATATTACTGAAATTTGCCTATTATATATCTCTATATAGAGAGATATATAATAGGCAAATTTCAGTAATACTAAGAAACTATTGTCCTCTCTGGACTTTTTTGCCTACATCTCCATTTAAGGAAAAAAAGAATCCCACTTTGGAAAGAAAAGTACTGCTATTAAGACAACCACTATTTGATTTAGAAAAATCGTTGCTTCTAATTTAATGGCATTATCTCTCTGCAGAGGTGATTTAAAAGTAGATCTAAGATAGAAACAGGGAAGCCTCATAACTGGGAAGGAAAAAAAGACAAAAATTGATCTGTACATGGGGAAGGGGTCATAGCAATCATTAGCTCATCTTCCATATATCATAGGAAGCAATCTGAAGCCCAGAGGGTTGAAGTGACTTTTCCAAGATGCATGTTGAATTAGGCAACAACAAATTAACATTATCCATGATATATTGTAGTTTACTTAGTTTGTTAAATATTTCTTTAAAATGAAAAAAAAATTCTCAAAAAAGTAAACCATTTTAAGTTTACAGGAAGAACCAAGGTATTGAAGATCATTAAGCTTGTTGTTGGTTAATGTGACTATAATCTACATTAGAAAATTAGCTCAAAAGTCCTCTTTTTTCTCTTTCCATAGGTAGAACTAATATCTATGAAATAAATACCCTATATTTGTTCAATCACAATAATACTTATTGTTTGTATATATTTTATACATTACGAAGTTTTTTATGTATATTGTTTCAGTACTTGAAATATAGTAGGCACTTAATAAATCCATGTTAATTTATTGTTTCATTGATACTTACAACACCATTGATATTCTCCAACACCAGGAGACAGAGCACATAATATTTTTTTCATTTTGTAATCCAAGATTGGAAACAAGATGCAGAAGAGAAAGGTATCAGAAACAGCTAGAGAGAAAAGATTACCCAGATAATTAGGTAACAGACAAAAGCTGAAGAGATCAAGGAGTATGAGGACTGAGAAAAGGTCATTGGTTTAGGCAATTAGGAGATCAATGCTAAATTTGGGAAGAGCAATTTCACCTGAGTGATCAAATTGGAAGCCAGAATGCAGAAAGTTTAGAAGAAAATGAAAGGAGAGGAAATAAAGGTACTGATTATAGATAGCTTTCTCAGAAAGTTCAGCTAGGAAAGGGAGAAGCCTAGTCATCCTATAGTTGGGATGTTGGGATAAATGAGTTTTTTAGGGATGGAGGAGACATAGGCATGTTTGTAGGCATCAGTAAAGAAAACATTAAAAAGATTACATAATGAATATGGGATAAAAACAGAAGTCACTGAAACATGGAATAGACTATTTTGCAAGTTGCAAAGAGTAAAAGGAGTATTTTCTGACATTTGGGTTTATGGGAACTAAATTTCAGTGCCATCACTCGCTGAATGTGCTTTCAGGGTTTTTTAAGCTCAACAACTAGTCTTCTTAGATTAAGAAGAAGGCCATGTCCTAAAGCCACTGACATTATGATAAGTTCCTGACAGCTTCATTCAGCTTTCATGGAGCTGATTCTTGGTCTTCTTGATTTAATGTGTTATGTTCCTTCTTCCCCACTCATCACACTCTCCCTTTTCATATTCTCTCTCTCTCTCTCTCTCTCTCTCTCTTTCTCTCTCTCTCTCTCTCTCTCTCTCTCTCTTTTTTTTTTCTCTCTCTCTCTCTTTCTCTCTCTCTCTCTCTCTCTCTCTCTCTCTCTCTCTCTCTCTTTCTGTCTGTCTTTCTCTCTCTCTGTCTTTGTGTGTGTGTGTGTGTGTGTCTTTATCTCTCTCTGTCTCTCTCTGCCTCTGTCTGTCTCTTTCTCTCCTCTTTCTACTTCTCCCTCTCCCTCTCCCCCCCCCTTCCTTTCCTTCTCCCTCTCTCTGTCTGACTTTGGCTGTCTCTTCTCTATATGTCTTAGTTTGAAATAATAGGAGGAAGAACTTGTCATAGCCCATAGGAAAAAAAAATGATTAAAACATCACTCAGAAAATCACATATATTTTTTATGTAGCACTAATGGATTGGGATCGGTGACTTTTACCTCCATTTAGTTTACCTTAAATACCTAACATGCTCTAAAGTCAGAGGCAACTCCATAACAATGTGATTTTTGTCCATGACATGAAATCTCTAAGGTAGCCAACTATTCTCTCAGCTTTCCGCACTAAAAGATGGACAGTTTGCTTAGGCACTCATAATAATTTTTTCATTGAAGGAACCCAGGTCCCTTTGTAAAACACCCATATGTTAGGAAGTTAATAGCAGCATGATTCTAAAGACTATCAAGCCCAAGATGTTTTGAGGTCTCCTTTTTACTTTAAACCTAATTATGGATCATCAAATATGGGATATATCAAATGTAGTCACAATACTCTCAAGAGCATCCAGATTAAAATGTAAGTAGGAAATAGCTAATAAAATAAATGTGATAGAACAAAGATAATATTAATATGCAATTTTAAGAATTCAATATTCAGTTACAAGGATTCTTTTGCTCCATTTAGTGACCCTTAACATGACTGATCTAGATATAGATGATGCAATTGTGCCCATTTTCTTATTTACATTCCTTTTATGGAATATGAAAATTTTCTTTTATGAAATATGAATAGATAATCTCTAGTAGAAGATTTAATACAGAATATATTAATCACATAAAATAAAAGCAACAACTGTTAAAGAGAGGGCCTTTTGGAGGCCATTTAGAGCAATTATATTTATTTACAGATGTGAAAAAACAACACCAAACAAATAAAATGACAAGCCTGAGGTTTCTAGTTAATGAGCTAACTTAATTACTGTCAGTTAGGTAGTAGCAAATCAAGAATTAATACTCTTTTTTCCCATTTTTCAATCTAAGATTCTCTCCACCATATTAGATTGCCTTTCAAAAGCATTAAAAAAAAAAACTTTTAGTAGTATTTTATTTATATTTTCATAGATCTTTCATCTAAGTTCTATTCTGTCTCATATAAAAAGTTTTTTAAGTTCATTTCTTATCCATTATACCAATGTTACTATAGTACTCTTTGGCCAACATAGAAAGCCAAATACTAAGCCATTTATCATTCCTCATAATGTCTCTTTTGTAAAAATTGTAAAAACTTTGTAAAAAAGCAATTTCTGAGCTCCCCATGGAAAAGAGTCCTTCCCAGTAAGTATTATGTTTTCTGGCTTATATTTTATGAGTCTGGGGAAGAGACCACAAGGATCTAGTATTCTCCTATCTCATGCCATTTCTGGACCCTTTCTGTGGAATTTTGCTGGTGGGAAATGAATCTGAATCCTAGCCCAGAGCTTATATAAGAATCATTATTTGTGCTTGAAAATACTGTCAGCTGAAGCTTTCAGGGAGCCCTCTTCCTATAAAAGATAAAAGGTAAATTGAGCATTTGCTTGTTTCACTCCTTCTCCATAGAAAAAGATGCTCAACAAAATAAGGGAAAGAAGTATTGTACAAATTTTAGCATATGTTCTTTTATTAATTTTTTTAAACAAATACAAATTGAGCAGATGATATGATAGTAAACAGAGAATTCTAGAGAATCATCTAAAAACCTATTTGAAACAACTAACAGCCTTAGCAAGGCTGCAGGATATAAAATAAATCCATACAAATCATCTATTTATTCCTATTTCCTATATATTACTAACAAAGCCTAGCAATAAGAGATAGAAAGAGAGATTCCATTTAAAATAACTGTAGATTGAATAAAATATTTAGGTGTCTACCTGCCAAGACAAACCCACAAACTATATGAATACAATAACAAAACACTTCTCACACAAATGAAGTCAGATTTAAATAATAGAAGAATATCAATTGCTCGTGAATAGAATAAGCTAATATGATAAAAATGACAATTCTATCTAAATTGGTCTACTTTCAGTGTCATAACAATCAAACTGCCAAAAACTTATTTTATACAGCAAGAAAAATAATAACAAAATTCATCTGGAAGAACAAAAGGTCAAGAATATCAAGGGAATTAATGAGAAAATAAAAAACTATAAAAGATGATGGCTTAGCAGTACCAGATGTAAAATGCTATTATAAAGCAGCAATCATCAAAAACACATGGTACCAACTAAAAGTGGTAGATCAGTGGAATATATTAGATATACATGACATGATAATCAATGACTATAGTAATCTAATATTTGATAATCCCCAAACTCTAGCTTCTGGGATAAGAACTCACAAATTCACAAAAATTGCTGGGAAAACTGGAAAATAATGTTAAACACTTGGCATAAACCTATATCTCATACCCCATGTCAAAATCAGGTCAAAATGAGTACATGATTTGGGTGTAAAGGATGAGACCATAAGCAAATTAGAAGAGCAAGGGATAATTTATCTATCAGATCTTTGGAGAAGGGAAGAATTTATAGCCAAAGAAGAATTAAGAGAACATTATAAAATTCAAAATGCACACATCTGATCACATTAAATTTAAAACTATTTTGCACAAATAAAACCAATGCAAACAAGAAGGAAGGGAGGCATAAAATTGGAGAGAAAAATTTTCAGCTAGTGTTTCTGATAAAAACCTCATTTCTAAAATATATAAAGAATTGTGTCAAATTTATAAGAATACAAGTCTTTCTTCATTTGAGAAATGGTAAAAGGATATGAACAGACAATTTGTAAATGAAATTAAATCTATAGCCATATTAAAAATAATTCTCTAAATCACTATTGATTAGAGAAATGCAAATTTAAAAAATTCTGAGGTGCCACTTCACAACTCTCAAATTGACTAAGATGACAGGAAAAGATAACAATAAATATTGGAGGGAATATAGAAATACTAAGACACTAATGCATTGTTAATGAAGTTGTAAAAATATCCAACCATTCTGAAGAGCAATTTAGAACTATGCCCAAAGGGCTTTAAAACTGTACAAACCCTTTGATCTAGCAATGCCACTATTGGGTCTATAGCCCAAGGAAATGATAAATTTCCATTCCATTTGGAATTCCATTCCAAAAATGTTTGAAGCAGCTCTTTTTGTGATGGCAAAGAATTGGAAAATGAATAGCGGCCTATTAGTTGGAGAATGGCTGAATAAATTATAGTATATGAAAGTAATGGAGTATTATTGTTCTGTAAAACATGAAGGACAAGCTGGCTTTAGAAAGCCTGGAAAGATACACATGAACTGATATTAAGTAAAACAAACAAAACCAGAAATACATTGTACACAGTAACAGCAAAAGTGTGCATTGATCAATCAACTACTAATGATTTGTTTCTTCTCATTGTTTCAGTGATTCAAGGCAATCCCAATATACTATGGATGAAAAACATCATCTGCATCCAGAGAGAAAAATATGGAGACTGAATGTAAATCAACACATGCTGTATTTACTTTTTTTTTTCCCTTTTTGTAAAGGGCTGAAACTCTGAAAAGGTATGCTTGAATCAAACAACTGAGCACTTGAGGCTAATTACCTATTTGATATGAGACAATGACTCTATTAGCATATATTTGTATAAATGGCCCTTCTCACAGTTGATGCTGGGTGAATGTTTAGTGTTAAGCTAATCATAGGCAAGGATTAGAGGGGGAAGGACAGAGGCCAGAGATTTACTTTGCACAGGACAAGGAGGAGAGAAGTTGGTGACTTTGGACTCGATAATCGAAGATACATCTTTGGGGAGCCTGTAGCAGTTTGCCTGCTTCTTTCACTTCTCCTCCTAAAGACCAAAGACTTTTACGTATCCTGACTCTGGCTGATCCTGAAATCTTCAGGGAGCTAACCTGGACTTCACATTTTGGCGCCCAGCGTGTGAACCAAGGACCCTAATTTCACTGAACAAGTCCCTGTGACCAGGAAATAGGGTATTTTAATAGACAAATAGGGAACGTGCTTTGCTAAGAGCTAAACTAGTAACTCTCATTTTCTAGCTGAAAGGGAGCAAATATTAGGAAAAGATTCTTCCCCTACTCCCACTCCCAACCCCACCCCGAGGGAGATCTACAGGAAGCATACTCAGACTGATAAAGAGGCAAGGTTTGATTGTAAATTGGGAGCAGATTAATGGACTTGTGGATACATTAGAATGCACATCCCCTTGGTTCTTCAAGGAAGAAGAAATAGAGGCAGATAATTAGAAACTAGTAGATCAACTATGTGAATATTACAATGATAAAGGTCAATTTCTAAGGAAATATTCTATATGTACAACTTAATACAATTGGCTTTAAAGAACCAAAGTTTTAGAAAAAAGAAAAGTTTTAAGAACAGAAAGATGAGGAAATGTGAGGAGAAAAAGAAGAGAAGAGGGGGGATAATGGAAATCTTATAGGAGAGCATGGGGAGCTTAAAGAATGTGATTCTCACTCTCACAGTCCAGCTTCAACTCCACCTGCATCCTAGCAGGCTGTTGACCCTCCCTTCTCAACTTCACCTTCCTGAGTGGAGGGAGGAGGAGGAGTGGGAGAGGCAGTGACATCACCAGCACCTCCCCGCCCCCCCACCCTACCCCCAGCAATCACCCTCTCCTATTACTGGATTGCAAAAGGCACTACTTAAAGCCAAAGAGGAAGGACAGAATACAGCTGATTTGAGAATAGAAATGTATCCTGTGGTTGAACAGCTTAACTCTTCAGGTAAAGAAAGGAGAAAGTATACTCCTTTTGATCTAGAAATAATCAAAGCCCTAAAAAAGGCTTGCACTCTTTATGGGGCTATATCAGCTTATGTTAAGATGTTATTACAGAATTTGGCTTATGAAGTCTTAACCCCTAGGGACTGGAAATCTATAGCAAGCACATGCTTAGAACCTGGACAAAACTTGTTGTGGCTTTCTGAATATAGTGAGCTCTGTAGGATACAAGACCAATGAAATAGGCAAACTGGAGTTAATACACCAATCACGTGTGACCAACTAACAGGTGTAGGTCCTTATGCAGACACTTTAGCACAGATTAATTACCCCATAGCAGCATATGAGCAAATTGCTCCTGCTGCTATTAAAGCGTGGGTTTTTTTCCGAGGTAAATAGGACAGAGGAAAGGCCTTCATGAAAATACCACAAGGGCCAAATGAACCCTTTGCTGATTTTGTGGGACGTCTGCAGACAGCTGTCATAGGAACTATTGGTGAAAATGCTGCAACAGAAATTATGATGACAACTTGCTAAAGAAAATGCTAATGAAGTTTGCAGAAGAATTATATTAGGACTATGCAAGGATGCTCCTTTAGAGGAGATCATAAGATTCTGTCCCACAGTGGGCAAAAATACCTTTTTTTCCTCTTTTTTAAAAAAATAATTATAACTTTTTATTGACAGAACCCATGCCTGGGTAATTTTTTACAACATTATCCCTTGCACTCAGGGACTTGTCTGTCCCTGTCTGGTCTGACTTTTCCCCTCCCTCTGTCCACCCCCTCCCCCAGATGGCAAGCAGCCCTTTACATGTTAAATATGTCACAGTATATCCTAGATACAATATATGTGTGCATAACCAAACAGTTCTCTTGTTGCACAGGGAGAATTGGATTCAAAAGGTAAAAAGAACCTGGGAAGAAAAACAAAAAATGCAAACAGTTACATTCATTTCCCAATGTTCTTTCTTTGGATGTAGCTGCTTCTATCCATCACTGATCAATTGAAACTGAGTTAGATCTTCTCTTTGCTGAAGAAATCCACTTCTATCAGAATACATCCTCAAACAGTATCATTATTGAGGTATATCATGATCTCCTGGTTCTGCTCATTTTACTTAGCATCATTTCATGTAAGTCTCTCCAAGCCTCTCTGTATTCCTCCTGCTGGTCATTTTTTACAGAACAATAATATTCCATAACATTCATATACTACAATTTACCCAGCCATTCTCCAATTGATGGGCATCCATTCATTTTCCAGCTTCTAGCCACTACAAACAAGGCTGCCACAAACATTTTGGCACATACAGGTCCCTTTCCCTTCTTTAGTATCTCTTTGGGGTATAAGCCCAGTAGTAGCACTACTGGATCAAAGGGTATGCACAGTTTGATAACTTTTGAGAACCGATTGCTCTCCAGAATGGTTGGATTCATTCACAACTCCACCAACAATGCATCAGTGTCCCAGTTTTCCCACATTCCCTCCAATATCCCACATTATCTTTCTCTGTCATTCTAGCCAATCTGACAGGTATGTAGTGGTATCTCAGAGTTGTCTTAATTTGCATTTCTCTGATTAATAATGACTTGGAGCATCTTTTCATATTGATAGAAATAGTTTCAATTTCTTCGTCTCAGAATTGTCTGTTTATATCCTCACAAATACCTTTTATACCAGGTTATGATGCAGACTTCCCAAGATCTGAACATGGGAAGACAGGGTCCCTTTTGGCAAGGGAATTCCAGAGAGATTCATCAATATTTTCAATGTGGTAAAGTAGGGCATCTGAAAGCTCAAAGCATAGAGACAGAGTGAGAAAACAGAGTGAGAGAACAAGACCCAAATACCATGTCCAAAATGCAACAGAGGCTTCCACTGGGCATCAGAATATAGACTGATTCAGGGAAACAGGATGAGGGGCCCAGCACTAAGGCCCCAAACAAAAAATACTTGGGGCACGATGGCAGCCGATGTTATACCCAGAGAGTCATTAGTACTCAGACATGACCAATCAGCCAAAAAGCAATCTGATGGGAGAAAGGGATTACAACTGGGGATAATAGAGTTGTATGCAGCTGGAACAATTGAGATACCCCCTGAAGAGGTGAAATCTGTTCCTCTACAGCCTTCACCTGTCTCCAGGTTCCCTTGGAACCTGGTTCCCTTGTCTCCAGGCACAGTAGGCTTGACCATTTCACCTCCAGAGAGTACTTACAAAACAATGTTCATCCACACACTGATGTGGGAAACTGGGGAATGTGTAGATAATATCCCAATCACTAATACAGATAGACAATGTGTGACTTATCAACCAGGAGAAGTAGTAACATCAGGTTTACTGCTACAGACTCCTAATAAACAATCTGGTGATAGTCACCCAGATTCTGACTCCAAGCAACAAAATCCAGGAATATGCTGGACAGCAGCTGTGACAGCTGACCGACCTAAGCTCACTATCTATATAAATGGCCTACCATTAGAAGGATTGGTAGACACAGGTATAGATCATACAGTCATTAGAGGTGCCAACTGGCCCAGTCACTGGCCAAAGATTAAGGCAGACACCTACATGTATGACATAGGAGGATCAATAGCAGCTGAAGTTAATGCTATCCCTTTGAGATGGACTTTTGAAGGTGAAACAGAAGTTTTTACTCCTTTTATAGTTGAAAAAATCCTCATCAACATGTGAATAAGAGAAATTTTACAACAATTAATATTACAAATGAGTACTTTGTTTTTTTAGGCAGGGCTGCTGTTGAAGGACCGCCCACACTCTCACCTGTTCCTATCCAATGGAAAACTGATACACCAGTGTGGGTAGAACAGTGGCCCTTAGCTAATGATAAAATTCAGGCTTTATTAGATATAGTACAGGAGCAACTTGACCAAGGACACTTATAACCTTCTCTAAGTTCTTGGAATTTTCCAGTATTTGTTGTAAGAAAGAAATCTGGAAAATGGAGGATGTTGACTGATTTAAGAAAAATAAATGAACAGATGGAAACCATGGGAACTCTTCAGCCTGGACTTCCATCTCCTCTTTAATTGCCTAGAGAATGGCCTCTTTGGGTTATAGACATTAAGGGTGTTTCTATTCTATCCCTCTGGACAAGGAGGATATGAAAAGATTTGCCTTTTCAGTGCCCAGTGTTAACTTAGCTGAGCTCTATAAAAGATATGAATGGACAGTTTTGCCACAGGGAATGAAAAACAGCCCTACTATGTTTCAAATGTATGATGCTGCTGCTCTTACTCCAGTAAGAAAAGTATTTCCAAAAGTTATGCTATTACATTACATGGATGATATATTGGGATGTGTACCTGAGGAACAAATGTTAGAAGCATGTCTACAAAAGACCATACAAACACTGAGGAACTACAAATTGCACATAGCTGCAGGAAAAATTCAAAGACATGCTCCTTTTCAATATTTAGGATATGAAGTATATCCTAAGGTGCTTACAGTACAAAAATTTTCATTAAGAACAGAAAAGCTAAAAACCTTAAATGACTTTCAGAAATTGATAGGAGATATCCAATATATGCATCCCATGTTGAGCTTGACTACCTATCAATTGCAACCATTATATGACATTTTAAGGGGAGACCATGCTTTAAACTCACCACGTCAGCTTATATAAGAAGTTCAAGAGGCTTTGAGAAAATTGAACTGACTTATCCAATGTGGTTGAAAGAGTCACTCAAAAACCCTTAGAAATATCAGTTTTTGCTACAAAAGAGGTACCCACAGCAGTTCTTCATCAAGGAGACAATGTGATAGAGTGGGTGAACCTCCCAGCACAACCAGAACAAAGCCTTACTCCTTACCCAGTGCTTGTGGCTAGAATTTTATTAAAGGCCATTAAGCAAGCAGTACAATTATCTGGGATAAGACCTGAGAAGATATACACCTTTTATACCAATGCACAAATTAATGTGTGCTATGAAACCATCCCAGAGTGGCAAATTTTACTAGCCACAGCTCCAAATTTTACATATGGGTTTCCATTAAAGATAACTAGACTATTACATAATGGGTGATGGACTCTTGAAGAAAAGGTTTGTAAAGTTCCTCTTAAAGGACCAACTATTTTTACAGATGCATCTAAATATAACATTTGTGCTGTATACTCTCATGCCTTAACTATAAAGAGGGTAGTTAGTCCACTCAGCAGATTGAATTTTATGCAACCATTCTAGCTCTTATTATCCAGGAGATATAAATATAATATCTGATTTGGCTTATTCAGTAGGTGTGGTACAAAGAATTGCCACAGCCCAAATAAAATTTGTGACCTCTAAAATAGATCAACTCTTTAAGGAACTTCAAGAGCAAGTGAGAAAGCATCGGGTAAGATTTATATCTTGAATGTCCACTTTCATAATGGACTTCCAGGTCCTATCTTTGATGGTAATTCAAAGACAGATAGCCTTCTAACCATGTTGGCCCATACTCCTTTATTTTAGGCAGCCTAAGAATCTCATTCTAAATATCATCAGGCTGCTCAAGTTTTACATTTGCAATTTGGGATAATAAGAGAGGAAGCTAGGAGCACAGTAAAAAGCCTGTTCAGCTTGCCTTCCTTTCCACATTCCTACATTCCCTCCAGGGAAGAACTCTTGTGGTTTGAGACCCAATGAAATCTGGCAAATGGATGTGATTCATTATAAATCTTTTGGTTGTCTGTCTTTTATCCACATTGTGGTAGACACCTTTTCAGGATTCACTTTTGCAATACCAGCATCCAAAGAGACAGCCCGAACGGTCACTGAATTCCTTATTCAAGCATTTGCAATTATAGGTGTGCCACAAGAAATAAAAACAGACAATGGTCCTGCATACCTCTAAACATTTTGCACACTGTTGTGCACAGTATAAGATTTTATACACCACTAGCATACCTTTTAATTTGCAAGGACAGGCAATAGTAGAGAGGAGAAACCAAGACATTAAGATGCTGCTCCAAAAACAAAAGAAAGAGGGAGCCACAGGTAACCCTAGAGAACTCTAAATCTAACCCTTTATACTATTAACTTCTTGATTTTTGACAAAGATTCACTGGCTCTGGCAGACAGGTTTTATAACCCACCGGAAGGGCAGTGTCCAGTGCGAGCAGCTCCACTATCTTTAGATAATCGCCAGGTGATGTGGAGAGATTCAGAAAGTGGTGAATGGAAGGGACTAGATAGGCTAACTGCTTGGGGGAGAGGATTTGCTTGTATCTCTACAGGTAGAGAAGGAATCAGATGGATGCCAATGAACCATAATTGCCTTGTCCATCAGAGAGAGACGGAGCAGACCCTTGAAATGAAGGAGAAGACCCAAGAAACATCGGGTGGTTCTGTCTCTGACTGTGCTCACCACTGAAGCAGCCTGGCAATTATGGCGTTTGACTCATGGACATCACAAATTGTTAATGAGACTGATGCAGGATTTCAAAACCCTCAGGATTCTCTGAGACATGATGAAACTGTTGCAGGACTTCAAAATCTGCAGGAATCATTGGATTCCCTAACACATAAAAAGACTGTTGCAGGACTTCAAAAACTTGCAGGGATCATCAGATTCCCTGACACATGAAGTAATGGACAATAGATTGGTTTTGGACTATCTCTTGGCTGCTGAAAGAGGCATACATGTGATTGTTATTTATAACAATCCTTCTAGGACTTCTGGAAATCTTTTACAACACCATGTTGATTTATGTTGTTTGTTATATCATGACTTGCATGTATAATTCATTGTTTGGTACACTACAATGAGCCTGCACTGGCTGTGGGGAGAGTCATCACTAATAGCCTGTGCATTATTGCTATGTGCTTGTGTAATAACCTCCATGCTGATAGATTTGTGTATACCTGTTTCTAGTAAGACTCTTCAGCCAGAAACCCACTAACAATATCTGGCTTGACTTCCCACTTCCTTTTGGTGTTTTTCATCTCCCTTCCTGAGAAATCAGGGAGGTTGTGATCATCTCCTATTTGAGTTCTCACCTCCCTGAGAAGTCAGGAATGGCGTGACCACCTGTGTTCTAAAATAAAAGAGAGCTGAAACTCTGAAAAAGGTGTGCTTGAATCAGACAACTGAGCACTTAAGGCTAATTACCTATTTGATATGAGACAATGACTCTATTAGCATATGTTTGCATAAATGGCTCTTCTCACAGTTGATGCTGGCTGAATGTTTGGTGTTAAGATAATCATAGGCAAGCATTAGAGGGGGGAAGGACAGAAGCCAGAGATTCACTTTGTGGCAAGATGAGTAGGAGAGAAGTTGGTGACTTTGGACTAGAGGATACATCTTTAGGGAGCCTGTGGCAGTTTGCCTGCTTCTTTCACTTCTCCTAAAGACCAAGGACTTTTACTTATCCTAACTCTGGCTTATCCTGAGACCTCCAGGGAGCTAGCCCGGATTTCACACCTTTTCCTTCTCTTTTATTTCTCTCATGTTTCTTCCTTTTTATCTCTTCCAATAAGATTCATAAAGAAATGTGTTTTTCATGAATGTATATGTATAACCAGAAAAAATTATAATAACAAAAAAAGCAAAATGAGAAAGAAAGAAAAATATATTGCCATATACACAGCAGGCCATAAGTGAGGATTCAGTATAAAATGATAAATTTTTTCAAGAAAGTCTATATAATAAACACTGCATATTGTTTTCAAAGTTGCCCAAGTTTTCTTTGCTTTCTTTTTGATTTTCTTTTGTTCTCTGCTGTAGATTTTTTATTCCCCCCCATCCTAAAGAAAGCTAAAATTAAGCATGACAATATATGCAAATACACACACACACACACACACACACACACATACATATAGGTAAGACAATTCTATGCTTATTTCCTCCTCTCTTTGTTTCTCTGGAGGTAAAAAGCATCTTTCTTTATATATTCAAATCTTTCCAATGTTTTTTCTTTAATCAATCAGTTCATCATTTCCAAAATCATAGCAATATTCCAACCTAATATCATTCTATGTGAGAGATGGTCTATAAAAGTTTTTTTTTCCCTCTATTTTCTGCATTGTATCTATTCTTAGCTACATTGGTTTTATTTATACATATTTTTTTTAAAGAAGGTTGAGGCTTTAGTGGAGGAATATTTTTAAAGAGTATCTCAGATATTTCAAATGTCTTGAGTAAATCTAGGAGCCACTGAAAGTAAGAACTACATTACAGTTTTGTGTAATCTATTAATTCCCAGTTGATTTGGACCAGTTACTTCTTTGCCACTATTCTCCCCCCCACCATTTTTTTCATTCATAAAATGAGGGAGTTGCACTAAATTATCTCTAAAATCCCTCACAATGTGAAGATTCTTTGATTTTATGAACAGACAAGAAGGCAGCAGCTAATATGGTATGATCTGAGGGACACTATAAAAAAAATCTTCCCTTTCCAAAAATATTTTCCCAAGTCTCAGGTCTGAAGTTCTGTCATTAAAAACATATTGCTTTGGGGTCTTCAAGGATTTGGGGTCTTCAAAAGAATTTTATTAAACACAAGCAGCTTTGAGAAGGGTAACAACTTGAACTATGATAGTTAATGCCTGAGTGAGAAGTCATTTATCTTCCCTTTTTAACTTTAATCTCTAATTGAGAGTGAATTGAAGTCTATGGCAATCAAATACAGGCAATAAGCAAGGGCCTTGCTTCAAGGACAGGTTGGTAGGAAGATTGAGGCAAGTGCAGTAAGAGAGGAGGAGAGTGCAGAAAAGGTGCTAAAAGGACACAGAAAGGAAATGTTGCCTCTGCAAACTCCACAATTGTGTCTTCACAGTTGTGAAGGAGACCCACCCTATTTCAGCATCACACTTTATAAAAGAATCATCTCTTTTAATAGATAGTATAGAGCCACCAGTCTTTAAGAAAAAAAAAAAAAAAGAGGAATTTGTGGGGTTGGAAAAGCCTAGAAACAGAAAGCTACAAAAACATTTTACTAGCTCCTATCATCATCATCATCATCATCATCATCATCTCCACCATCATAGACATTTACATAGTAGCTGAAGGTTTGCAGAAAGCTTTACATTTATTATACAGATAAACATGAGTCTTACAACAACTTTGTAAGATAGACATTTTCAGTATTTTTCTACCCATTTTACAGATGAAGAAACTAAAGCTCAAGAAGGGAAGATAATGGGATTTGCCCACAAATACACAAATAGTAAGTGTTGGAGGACTCTATTCCAGGCTTCTCCCCCAAGAGAACAACAAATTTCAACAAAGATAAATTGTTACTACATTTTCCTTTTTGAAGATCTAATAATTAGACAATACTATTATGTCTAATAATTAGACAATACTGATAGACAAATATCAGATTTGGAAGAAACCTTATAGATAATATAGTGAAACCCCTGAATTTTACAGATGAGGAACCAGAGAAGTCATTCACCCCAAATCTCAATACTAGCATGTGTCAGAGTTCATTTAAGACCCAATTCTCTTCAATAGTCATCAGTGCTCATATGTCTATACCACTTTTACTCCTTTCATTAATCAAGGTTAAACTGAAAGGAGCACCCATTCCTATTTCCTCTACTCCAAGTTTTTTTTTTCCTTTTCTCCAAGGAACACTTCTTTATTGTTTCTCTCTCAGCTAATTTCATACTCCTCTTTCCTCTCTTTCTCCAGTAACTGTTCTGCACAGAGGGTGAGATCAGGCCTCAGGACTTACTAAATTTCCAGCTGACTCAGATAATGTACTCCTACTCTTAAACCAAGCTGACTTAGCATATCAGAAACAGTTAATGAAAAAGGTAGGAGACAAGTTGGGGGAACCTTAGAAGCCTCCCCCAGAAAAAGATGAACCCTGTCCAATGTACTGCACAGCCCTGACAGCCCTGTAAGGGAAATGACAAGAGGAACTGGCTTTTTTTTTTTCCCTCCTTAGTTCACATCAGTAACGCCATAACTAAACCTGCGCTACCAGCCACTCAATACCCACCGGGAGGCAGGAAAAATGTCTCTCCCCAATATTAGATTTTCTAATATTGCTTGTCTGACAAAAGTTATTTCATTTTGGCTTCATTTCAGGGAGATGAAGCCTAGGTTGGTAATGAGAACTTTCCCTATGCCCCTTATTCTCTAGCAGCGATATTAACAGATACCAAACACCAGGCTTGGGATTTAAAAAAAATAAAATAAAAAAAAATAATAACCCTGGGTTTCTAGCCCCTTTTCATGCTTGAAAGGAAATTTGTAAATTGTCAACTTGACTTAATTTTTCCTCTGGACTCGCACCTATTTGCTGTAATAAGAATTTCCCCCCTGGGTTTCACTCATCTACAGCATGTGGCAGGAGAAAGGGATTAGGGTCGTATTTGTCTTCTTTCCGAAGCGGATTTCCTTTCGGCAAATCTGCTATCAATTCAGTCTGCCAAAACAGCATTTTAATGTGTTACCTGCGGGTCAAGTATGTTCTATTAAGTTAACGTGTGCCTCTGCCATGTTTTCTTATGCTGTTTACTGTTGATTCTTCCATCCTTACCAAGCTTATTATTTTTAATACAAATGCGGATTATACTATTTTGATCGTCTCCCTAGTTCTCCCGTAAATTGGTGAGAGAGAAAACAAGGGAAGGAGAGGTGGCAAATGGGACCTCCTCTTCCCAGAAAAGAAGGTTTTAATGAGCTTACCCTCTAGTTGGGGAGATGCTCTTAACCCCTTTGGCACAGTAAGATGTGATTCTTTGACACTAAGAGTATTGCAGATGCATTTTTATCAGAGCTGCGGACTGTCAGCACCTAGGGGATTTCTCCAGTATTTAACAAAGCCATTTATTTGCAACACAAAATAACGCTTTGTTTACCCTGTCCTTTTTGTCCTGGGCAACATATTATTCCTGAGGCATCGCTTTTCCACTGCAAACTGTCAATAATCCAGGGTCCTTTTCAGCCTGTATTTTAGACTATAATTGGAGAAAATGTCTGCTTAGTAGTGAAGAGGTGAGTGTCAGAGGGGACTTGGAAAGACCATTCTCTGGTCTGCATGACATCAACTCCAAAGTGCCTTACCCACTCCAAAGTTCATAAACTCGATTCTAGTGATCTTATGCTAGTGGTCTTGCCTTTCCTTCGTGCCAGATAATTAGCGGCAGCGAGCCCGGTGGACTTGTCATTGGGCACTCAATGAAGCTCCTTCCCTCCAAGCTCATTTCCTTGGAAGGTGAGAGTCATTATCGTAAAGGGGGATATTGCCGATTCTGTTCCTTCTGCTTCTCTATGGCTCCAAGCAGAGGAATTTGTGTTTTTCTGCCAGGGAGAAGAATAACATTTATTTAATGGATGCTGAGCAAAAGGTATTCACATTTCATGCTTCAGGGCTTAAGCCCATCCTAGATCAGGAGGGAACTTTTCCCCGGTACAATATTGCACAACTGGGTAAGTGCTTTGTGCTTACTACCCCTCTAGTCCTCATCTGGATTTGGTCTGAGGTCACATTCTCAGTAGTACCTCCACTCTTACTTCTTGGCTACCTTGTTTATACCCTACCTCATGTAACTTTTTATATTTCCCAAACCAGCTTCTGTCTTCATAGTCAAACTTTTCAGTTCTTGCTTCCCAAGACAGAGGTCCAGTATGAGGAGTGGAGCTTCTGCCTATCAATATCTTTATCCTTTCCTTTCAAGAGACAGTTTTAGATTGATCAATTTTTAAGACAACTTTTATTTTAGATTTTGAGGAATGATCATTAGGGACAAGATTCAGAAGGCATGACACTTACAATGTGACTTTGGACAAATCACCAAACTTTCTGTGCCTCAATGTTCTCATCTATAAAAGAAAAGGTATCTGATAGTAAGTTATTGAAGGGTTGAGCAGATTTCAGCACACCAGCTAAAAAGAGCAAGAGAAAGAGTGGATGTCATGGTTAGCAAAAGTTTATTGACTACAGATCTATTACCTTGGGGTTCAGGGAATTCCTAAAATAGGTCAGTTCCTCTGAATAAGATCAAAATTACTTGGGGCATAGCGTCCCTAACATCATTTCACATACAGTTATTTTTGAATGCACCCTCTCTTAAAGACTCTGTTAAGAAAAGTTTAAATTGGTGAAGTTTTTTATAGCATGTCCCTAAAAGATTAGTTCCTGTTATTCATGAATCATGTATAACAATAACCAGCTCTACCTTTTAGAACCTATGAATCAAGGTCAGTTTTCCAAGGTACTTATTCTCTCTTGAACCCATCCAAGAGACTTTTGTCTTTGATCTTCCCAACGTCAGGTTCAACAATCTATACTATATCATATTACCTTTAACAAAAAAGATAAATAAGCAGGGTGAAGTTATAACCAAATAAGGGTCAAAGAAAAAATAGAAGAGTATTAGTATTTAAGGGAACTAAGGCAATTATTTGTCAACATGCTATTTAAATTTTTTTTAACTTTTTTTTTAAATTTTGAATTCCAAGTTCTCTCCTTCTTTCCTTTTTACCTTCTCCTCCACCCATTGAGAAGAAAAAGCAATATGTTATCAATCATACATATGAAATAATATGAACAATGTTCACCACAATTTTTTAGGAAAAAAAGTGAGAAAATTATACTTCAGTTTATATAGTTCTCTCTCTTAGAGATGTACAACATTTTTTTTTCATCATGAGATCTTTGGAAATGAATTGGATCATTATATTGATCACAGAAGCCAAGTTTTGCATAGTTGATCATCCTTATTATATTGCTGTTACTGTGCATAATGATTTCCCAGTCCTCATTTCATTTTGTGCCAGTTTATATAAATCTTGCCATGTTTTTTTCCTGAAATCATCCCCTATCATTTCCCACAATACCCTAATACTGCAATATAATCATATATCACAACTTGTTCAATCATTCCCCAACTGATAAGCATCCCTTGAAGTCTAATTCTTTGCCACCACAAAAAAAGACCTGCTATAATTATGTTTGTGAGTATAGAACCTTTTTGTTTTCCTTTTATCTCTTTGGGATCGAGATCTCCTAGTGTATTGATTGTTCAAAAGATATGCCCAGTTTTATAGCCCTTTGAACATAGTTCTAAATTGTTCTTTGAAATGGTTGGAACAATTCACTAGTCAGTGATATAGATAGATAGACAGACAGACAGATACAATGTGTGTGTATATATATATATATATATATATATATATATATATATATATATATATATATATATATTCCCCTCATTATCTTCAGCATTTTTCATTTTTTTATAGGTATGAGGTGGTACACTGTGGTTGTTTTAATTTGCTTTTTTCTAATCAAAAGTGATTTAGAGCATGTTTTCATATGACTATAGATAACTTTGATTTCTTTTTCTGAAAATTTTTGTTTATATCCTTTGGTCACTTATCAATGACTCATTTTCAAAACTTAGACCTTGCACTATACTTAGTGTATATTTGAGAAATGTACTTTTAGAGAAATTTGCTGTAAAGAGGTTTGATATTACTTCACTGTCTATGGTATCTATTAGCAAAATGTAGTTTCTCTGATTATCCTTTGTAATTAGGTCTATTTTTGCTTTTGCTTTGTCTGAAATTATGATTGCTACCTCTAACTTTTTAGTTCAGCAGAAGCATTGTGTATATCTTCTAAATTACATACTGTTAGATTCTGATTTCTAATCCATTCTGCTATCTCTTTCCATTTTATGGATGAGCTCCTTCCTTTCACATTCACAGTTATGATTACTGTGTCTTTCAATCAATTCCACCTCTATTTCTATCCATTCTGTTGTTTCTTCTCACTTTTCTTTTCTGTTACTTCTCAAAAGTCTGTTTTGCTTCTAACTTCTGACTGCCTTAATCTGTCCTTTTTATCATCTCCCTCTTTTTCTCTCATCTCTTTTCCCTTCTATTTTCCTATTGAGTAATTTATATTTCTATACACAACTGAGATTGTGTGTGTGTGTGTGTGTGTGTGTGTGTGTGTGTGTGTGGAAAGAGAGAGATGAATGCACATATAAATGGGTGAATTTGTATAATACATATATTCTTCCTTCTTTGGATGATTTCTGATGAGAGTGTCAAGCATTGCCTGCCATTCATTTTAATCTTCACTCTTATTTCCTTATGTGCTTCTTGTGAAAAAAAAAAATTCCCCATTCTCTTCCTCTTCCTTCTCTCAATGCATATTTCTTTCTCCTTTCATTTTTTTGAAGAGCATTCCCACATGATCAACTCAAATTCATGCCCTCTCTGTAGACTCCTTTTTTGCTCTCCTAATAAAGTTCTTAGGAGTTACATGTATTACCTTCCCATATAGGAAAGTAAATAGCTTAACTTTTGGGGACACTTATGATTACTCTTTCATATTTACCTTTTTATGCTTCTCTTCAATCTTGTGTATGAATTTCAAATTTTCTATTCAGTTCTGATCTTTTCATCAGAAGTAGTTGAAAATCCTCCATTTTATTAAATATTCAATTTTTTTAAGGTTTATATTTATTTTTGCTGGGTAAATTATTCTTGATTGTAATCCTAGCTTCTTTGCCTTCTGAAATACCATATTCCAAGCCATCTGCTCTTTTAACACAGAAGGGACTGATGACCTTACAATATTTGAACTATTTATGTCTGTTGGAAGTATTTTCTTTCTGACCTGGGAGTCTGTAAGTTGGCTATATTGTTCCTGGAAATTTTCATTTTGGGATTTCTTTTTTTTTTCACTCTCTGGATCTAAGACATTACAGAAATTTGATTTTTTTGAAATATGATATATAGGTTCTTTTTGTGATCATAGTTTTCTATTAGTCTAATAATTCTTAAATTTTATCTTTTCATTCTATTTTCCAGGTCAGTTGTTTTTCTGAGAGATGGTTTGAATTTTCTTCTATTTTTTTCATTCTTTTCATTTCTTTTTATTGTTTCTTGATGTCTCATAAAGTCATTAGCTTCTCCTTACTCAATTATAATTTTTAAGGAATTATTTATTTCAATGAGATTTTGTACCTCTTTTCCCCGTTTGTCCAATTCTGTTTTCAAGGAGTTCTTTTCTTCAATGAATTTCTGTGCCTCCTTTTCCATTTGGCCTATTTTACTTTATAGGAAGTAATTTTTTTCCATGGATTTATTTATTTGTTTGTTTGTTTGTTTGTTTGCTGAGGCAATTGGGCTTAAGTGACTTGCTCAGGCTCACACAACTAGGAAGTGTTAAGTGTCTGAGGCCAAATTTAAACTTAGGTCATCCTGACTTCAGGGCTGGTGCTCTATCCACTGCACTACCTAGCTGTCCCTAGATCAATATTTTTTTAGCTGTGTTTTCTCTCAGTAATTTTTTGTTCCTCTTTTACCAAGCAGTTATTAAGTTCCAGGAAGGCCTTCTCTTTGGTATCACAAACTTCTCCTGTAAACCTCGTAAATTTTCCTGTTGTAGAAAATGTCTCATCCTGACCTTTTGTGATGTGCCACTCCAAAACTTCATTTGAGATATTATCTTAAAGTTGTTTGGGAAGAAATGTTGAGAAAGTTCATCTGAGCTGCTTCTAATTTTCTATCTCATCCAACCTGCTATTAACAGTAAGAAAAGTCAACTGACTTCCTATAGCATGTATCCACAATGAGATAGTTGTCAAATCTGCTGACTTTTAGTGATTCATGAGAACACAAATAACACACTTTGAAGGAATATGGAAGGCACTTCTAAGAATGATGATGCCTGAGGCAAGAAAATAGGAAGCAGAAAGGCATAGCTAATGGAACACTAGATTTGAAATCAGAGAACCTGGGTAGAAGACCAGGTTCTACCACCAAATTGTGATATTAGGTACCCTTGTAACCTTTCTGACACTCAGTTTTCTTCTTTCTAAAATGAATTCCATTAGAACAGTGAATCCCAAGAACTCTCCTAGCTCTAAAATTATGACTGTATAATTTTTGGGGACAGGTGGTATTTTCATCACTACTTCCAAATAAAGGCAAAGAAGAGAAAGGCAGATTTGAGAAATGATTAGATGGTTACAAAGACGATCTGAAAATAGAATTTGCATCTTCAAACTACATCTTAAAATATTGAATGATGTTTGTTTCATTTGTTTTGTTTTTGCCAGAGATGAAATATACATTAAAGAGACCATAAAATTTCATTTGCTTGGAGTCTTGTCAATATAAACAAAAGGGTTTTAAGCTGAAAAACAAAGTGAGAGAAATAAAATATTTACAAAGCTAGATTTTTTTTTAATTTGCCATATCAGTTCCAATGATCTTGTGATAAAGAGCTTTCTATACCCAGAGAGAGGATTATGGGGACTGAGTATGGATCACAACATAGTATTTTCACTTTTTGTTATTGTTGCTTCCTTATATTTTATTTCCTTTCTCATTTTTTTTCCTTTTTGATCTGATTTTTCTTGTGCAGCATGATAAGTATGGAAATACATATAGAAGAATTGCACATGTTTAATATATATTGAATTGTTTACCATCTAGGGTAGGAGGTAGGGAGAAGGGAGGGAAATAAAATTTGGAATACAAGATTTTGCTATATCACCCTTTTCAAAACAAGCATATGTTTTGGGGGCAGCTAGGTGGTGAAGTGAATAGAGTACCAGCCCTGAGGTAAGGAGAACCTGAGTTCAAATATGGTCTAAGACACTTAACACTTTCTAGCTGTGTGACCCTGGGCAAGTCACTTAACCCCAATTATCTCAGCAAAATAATAATAATAATAATAATAATAATATGTTTTGAAAATAAAAGGCTTTAGCTACACCCAAAGAACGAACACTGGGAAACAAATGTGAATTATCTGCATTTTAGTTTTTCTTCCCGGGTTATTTATACCTTCTGAATCCAATTCTCCCTATGCAACAAGAGAACTGTTCGGTTCTGCAAACATATATTGTATCTAGGATATACTGCAACATATCCAACATATAAAGGACTGCTTGCCATCTAGGGGAGGGGGTGGAGGGAGGGAGGGGGGAAAAAATCGGAAAAGAAACGAGTGCAAGGAATAATGTTGTCATTATAAAGTAATCATTAAATAAAAAATTAAAAAAAAAAAGTACCCTGAACTTGCCATAAAATTTTAGTTTTGACACTCTGTGGTATAGGATTCTTTGCCATTCTCTGCCCTGTCATTACCATCCTTATTGCAACACTCAGAAACCATGGCTCTTAGTGATGTTGTCATATTCAATAAAGGGTACATTGTGTTTGCAATTTCTCCTCTGTGCATTGTATATGCTCACCATGAGCATGTTTGTGTATCAGAACATGACTCATGCTTTTTAAGTCATTCAGCAAATAAATAGGGGAAATGAGGGATGAGTGACCTGAAAAAAAAAAAAGAAAGAAAGAAAAGAAAAGGCTTTAAAAAACAAAAAAGATTATGTGATGATCAATTGTGATGAACTTGGATTTTTTCAGCAATGAGGTGATTCAGGCCAAATCCAATAGACATGTGATAAAGGGAATAATCTGCAGCCAGAGAGAAGACCATGGAGACAGAACGTAGATCACAGCATAGTATTTTCACCTTTTTGTTGTTGCTCGTTTGTTTGTTTTTTTCTTTTTCATTTTTTTCCCTTTTCGATCTGATTTTTTTCTTGTGCAGCATGATAAATGTGGAAATATGTTTAGAAGAATTGCACATATTTAACCTATATTGGATTACTTGCTGTCTAGGTCATGGGGAAAGTGGGAGGGAGGGAGAAAAAAATTGGAACACAAGGTTTTGCAAGGGTGAATGTTGAAAACTATCTTTGCATGTATTTTGAAAAATAAAAAGCTATTAGTATAAAAAAATTAGCCATAGGAGAGAAAGAATAGTAGTCAGGACACCCAAATATCCAAAAGATGTAAAAGATCATAATCATAAAAAACTATCACTGCAGAAGTTTTTTAAACAAATGCACAAGTGCAGGGAACCAGTAAAGAGAACTAGGAATTCTAATGCAAATCAGCAACGAGATCACAAATATAAGTATCTGTTAGAAAATGGGAAGTATCTTCAGAAAAATTTAAAAGAACCTTGAAGAAAAATGGAGACAGCTGCTCCAAATATTTTGTATTTGAATAAATGTTCTCCATGGTTCAAAAAAGGGAAAGCTCATACCCAGTTAGAAAAGACTTAAAATGACATTTAATCTGTGCCTTGAAAGATAGGAAGTATTTATTTCTGTACAAATGAAATTGATGGGGAAGGGGAAGAGGTACTACAATTGTAGTAATTTTGGTTAAAAAAAAAATCAAAAGGTCTATCCTTTTGCTCCTATTCTCCTATATGCTGATAATGCAATCCATAAATACAGTGATATCTTACCTATTGTATGTTCAGACCCTGAAGTAGATAGAGTAGGTATTCTATTTGTTACTTGAAGCCCTTCACAACCCAGCTCCAATGTACTTTTCTGCCCTTCATCCTTCTCTGTAGTTCAGCCACTATGCTTCTTGCTGTTTCTCAAATATGATATTCTGTCTCTCATCTGTGAGTTTTGCTCAGGCTATCCCCCATGCTTAGAATGCATTCCTCCTGACCTTCTATTTCCTATTTCCTATTTCCTTCCTTCAAAATACAGCTTATTTACCACCTTCCTTGATTTTCCTCCCTCAGATCCTACTGTTTTCATTCCTTTTAAAACACATATATGTGTTTATTTTATTTATACTTGTATACGTGCATATTGTTTAAATGTTAGCTTTTTAAGAGCAGAGACTATCTCATTTTTGTTTGTGTATCCCCATTGCCTAGAATTGTACCTGGGACTTAGATTCTTAATAGGATCTTAACTGATTGATTGTTCAATAAATGAAGAAAACCCCACCAGAACTCATTCAAAATAAGTTAGGTTTTGAATACTTAGAATGTGCCTAACTCATTACAGGTTTATCTACCCCTGCCCCTAATATTGCCCCAGGCTCATTATCAGCTCCACTTCTGCCCTCTCTCTCTCTCTCTCACCAAGTATACTACTGTCAAGACTTGCTGGAGTCAAAGCTCAACTTCCATGTTAAAAGAGAAATATGTAGCCTGACTTGGTTATATGCAATCAAAAGTTATACAGCATTAAAGCCCCTTCCTAAGGGAAGCTTAATCTCTACGGGTAACCAACTAGATTTAAAGAATTTGTATTGCCATAATCAATTTGCTTCACCTGAAATGTGTTCCTTCATCATCTCCTCCTGTTAGGATCTTTGTTTCATTCAGGCCTAAAGTTCAGGGTGCCACCTCCACTGTGAAGTATTCAATAGTTTTTGGTCTAGTTTTTCTCCCTCTTGAAATTATTTTGTATTTATTTATCTGCCTCTGTATATGTGTGTGTATCTTTGAAACTAAATGCAATTCTTTGAATGTAGTAGATTCTTAATAAATGTTTGAGGATAAAAAAAGATCATAGGGGGAGGGGGTAGAGCTTTAAAGAAAAAAAGGGGAAAGCAGCCCAAATACTTTGTACCTGAATAAATATTATTGAATTGCATTGAATTCATTCCCCTTTGAGCTTATGTCTTTATTATTGATATAACACAGCATTGTGGGATTCTTTATTCATGAAGATGTCTAGAATAGATTTTCTCAAGAATGGGGAAGGTATTCTGCATTTGCTGAATTAAATTGGCCAGGGAAATTTAAGACTCTCCAAGAAGTCAGCTTCAACTTCCAGGTAAGTTACTTGACTGTTAATGAACAAGAAATTATTTCAGTAATACATCATGACTTTATTTAATCTCTTGGCTCACATCAGAGCCAAGAGCTGAGTTTGAGGATCTACAGAAAATTGGTACTTGGAAAACTAATACAATTGTGTGCTTTATTACTGTGAAACAGCAGGCACAGCAAGCTGGAAAAAAAAACAAAAGCTTACAAACACACACACTATATGGCAACATAGACAAGGATTTGGCAACATACAGGGTCAGGGTCATTCACATGAGGGAGATGTACACTCTAGCAAAGAGCTTGATAGGAGAAAAAGCTCAGAGTAGAATCTGAGCAGAGAAGTTATAATTAAAACTGGGATTGGTTGAGAACAGGTGATTGGTCTCAAATATGGAAGGAAACATTCTTTAAAAGATCCAGATGTGGTGGGGATAGTCTTTGGGTTATTGAATTGTACTTTGCTCAAGTGGAAGAATTTCCTAATCAAGCAATCAGGTGAGAGTTGAAATTGAGGACTCCAAAAATAAATGTTGGCTCATAGGTGCTATAGTAGGTCAAGAGACTAATCCAGTCAGGAGCTATGATAGTCTATGTGTTTTATATGGTCATAACAGTTAAACAGCTCAGGCTATCTGTCTCTGATTAAATGTTTATGATCATTAAGACCACTTAAGACACCATACTGAAGTTCTGTCACTTATACTATGGTGTAACTCCTGTCACAAAGCCCATTGATAAGGTATTCTCTCTTTATTAACAGAGAGAAATGCCCTACCCTGTATGGAGTGGGCTCAACATAATGGGGAGAATTCCAACCTTCTTCATTCTTCTTCAAACTTGTATTTACTTCTGGCACTTCTAGTTTCCAGCTTTGAGAGGGAACCTTACTTCAAGCTGCTGAAGGAAAAGACCCTAATATAATATGAGAGTAGCTGACACTCTCGATGGTGTCTGTGTCTCCAATTTATGGGCTTATGAAGCCCTAGAGGCTTCAAGGAATTTCCCCTTGAGTGAAATCTAGAATTCTCTCTTGACTGAGCTATGATACCTTATCCTCAGTGGAATAGTTATTATTTTTAATTATCTAATAAATATTCTCTTATGTATATTTTTTCTGGTTTCTGTATTGCTAATGATTTGGATAAATAGATTTTCTTTGCTATTTATCATATATTCATTGTAGAACTGGTATTTGATGGGAAAGGAAGAAGTTAAGCTATGGATATAGAACTTGGAGTTTTCCTCTCATTCAATAATAACAAAATAATCAAAAAATTAGATTGAATCCAATCATACCCATAGAGTAATAATATTTAAAGAAAGAGATAACTATATTTCTAACCCAAGTACTCCCTTTCTCTGGGGAGAGTAAATTGACTGGTGGCCCCAACTTCCTACTTCTTCAGGAATGAAAATCTCCCATGAAAAAAGAGTGAGCATGGGAGGGGGCAATTTGAATCTGATCTCAGACACTTAACATTTCCTAGCTGTGTGACCCTTGGGCAAGTTGCGTAATCCCAATTGCCTCAGCAGGGAAAAAAAAAAAAGTGAGCATGGGAGAGAAAAGAATGCAGAGATATATATTCTGCCTTCCTTCAGGCCTTCATCACAGGTGGGCCTCTGTACACTCTAATTCTTATTAGAACAACATCAAACTATATTTCAAAAATCACAATAATTATAATCATTTTTCAACTCTGCTTGAAAATAAGATGTTCCAATGGAAAAATTTCCCAGAAAATTGAAGTTTTTCTCTTTTAAGTTAGTAATATGGTATAGCTTACTTTGATCTACCTTGAGTCTTTTTTATTGTTTTTGTGTCACCCACAAGTTTGATGGTTTGATTCTTTCTTCTGTCCAGTGTTTCTCTTTAAATGGCAAAATTTATCTTAATTGTAACCTTTTTAATGGAAACTCTTCTAAATTCTGTCATATCCCTTTCTCCTTTCTTAAATAGAAGATACTGATCTTAACTACTCACAGGGGTCCTCAAACTACAGCCCGCAGGCCAGATGCGGCAGCTGAGGACGTTTATCCCCCTCACCCAGGGCTATGAAGTTTCTTTATTTAAAGGCCCACAAAACAAAGTTTTTGTTTTTACTATAGTCCGGCCCTCCAACAGTCTGAGGGACAGTGAACTGGTCCCCTATTTAAAAAGTTTGAGGACCCCTGCAATAGAATGTATGTTCCCTGAACCCTAGGATCATGCTGTTTTTGTATTTGTATACCTGGCACCTAACATGATGACTGACTGCTTTTAGGGACAATGTAGAAATGTTGGAAGTTATGCCTATATATTAAATAACTGTACTTCTAAGCTCTTGTTCCTGGTTTTTATAGCTTTTTTCTCTCTCTTATTCACCATTAGACTGTCAGATAGTTCTTATTTATGAGTCAATGAGGCAATAATGGATTTCAAATGGAAGAACCAGAGTTTGAATGCTGGCTCAGTCTTCTTATCAATTATACCTTGTATAATTATATTATAGATTATTAAGTGTATAATCTTGAGCAAATCGATTTACTTTTGAGAACTTCAAATTCCTCATCTCTGAAAGGGGAGTAACACTATCTGAAGCACATATCTTAGATAGTTCTTGAGTGACTCAAATGAAATAATGAATAAGAAATGCTTTCCAAATCTGAAAGCAAATAAATATCAGTTATTACTATTGTTGTTATTTCAGTTGTGTCCATCTCTTCATGACCCCATTTGGGGATTTTTTTGGCAAAGATACTGGAGTGGTTTGCCATTCTCTTTGGCAGCTCATATTAAAGGTTAGGAACTTAGACAAAGAGGATTAAGTAATTTGCCTAGGATCACAAAGCTAGTAAGTATCTGAAACTAGATTTGAACCCAAAAGGATGAGCATTTCTATCTTTGGGTCTGACACTATCAACTGTACCACCTAGCTGCCTCCACCAGCTGATACTACTATCAGATATTTATATCAAGCATGCTGGCATCATACCACATAATATACTGATTAAATCCATATTTTGGATAGGCAAATGTTGGAATCTTTACAAACATCAACTCTAATGAGTTAGCAGTTTGTAAAGATTCCAACAGGCAAATAAGTATATGTTTTTTTTTTTAATTGTGCATAAAATAAAAATCAATGAGTGCTAAGTAACCTACTCCTAAAAAAATTTTATTTTCCCCGATAAGCCATTACGTATCTGACAACTAAGAATTTCTCTATACCTTTTCTTAATTGTTGTATGGGTTTCAATCTTTTCCCAATGACAAGTTGACATCACCAAAAAATGGGTGTCTAGAGTTGAAATGGAACAGTTGAAAAGTATAAATATCTAGAGTCCTGGCAATAGGGCTCTTGTTCTAATTAGAGATAGTCATCAAGTCAACTACTGAAAACCAGATTGATAATATGCATTACAAAGTCTGCAGTATGTGTTGAGATTGTTAAGTTTAACTTGCTATGTTCCATATTGTGCTAAACTTTGGGAATAAAAAATGAGGCAAATAAACAAACAGATGTATGAATAAATAAATTTTTTAAAAGTGAAGATTAAAAAAAAAGACTTAAGCTAGCTTGACCATTTTAATTTTACAACATTCATTTGTATAAACAATATCTGTTGTTACTATTCTTTCTATTTATATTGTTGTCATTGTGAATTTTGTTTTCTTGTTTCTGTGTACATTGCCATCAGCTCATAAAAGTCTTTTAAAGGTTAAAAAAAAATTGTTAAGTTTATAAGTAAGTAAACAAAACAATCAAACAACCTCGTGACTTAGAGCCTAGATAACTGCATATTTGAATTGCAACTCAACACTTACAGGCCATGACTTTTTTTCACTTTTTCTAAACTTCAGTTTTCTTATCAGTAGTAAAAACACTTGTTCTTTCTACTTCACAAGGATAGTACAAGGAACATATTTGAAAACCCTAAATAAATATGAATTGTTATTCCAAACCACCCAAGTTTTCTGAAAACAGAGGGGAAGAGCATATACCCATAGGACATTCAAAGCAGAAGAAAAGATCCCATATTCTATCATATAAAAATATCTATAGTAGCACTTTTTGTATTAGCAAGGAATAAAATAAATTCAGATGCCCAGCAAGTAGGAAATAGATGAACAAATTGGTATATGATTACGATCAAAAAGTATGGTGCCATAAGAAATCATAAGCATGAAAAATTCAGAGAAACTTAAGAAGGTTTGTTATGAACTTAGAGAATACCAAATAAGTAGAACAAGGATCACAATAAAGGAAAGAAAAATAATATCAAAAACCTTTAGAGTTTGGATCAATGCAATGCATGACTTATTATGACGTTAGCAGAAGTAAGAGGAAATATGCTTCATATCAAAACAGTGGTAGATTTGCAGGTGGGTGAAAAGTTAATGTTATCAGAGATAGTCAATGTGTTGATTTGTTTTGCTTAATTGCATTTCTTTGTTACTAGATGGGGAAAGTCATTGAAAATTGATAACTAATACATGATAACACAGACACATATAGTACAATTAAGCAAAGCAATAAGAAGATGTTGGTAAATCAAAATTCATAGGTTGGAGAAAGGCAGTGGGAGAGAGAATGAAAGAGAATACTAAGACTTCATATTTTAGGCAGATTTCTTTTTTTTCCCCAATCCTTTTATACTAGAAATAGTGTGCAAAGAGGAGGGGAAAAGGAGGGGAAACTTAAAAAGGGATAAAGAAAGCAGAATAGGGAGTAAGGGAGGAGAAAGACAGTGCCCCGTGTTCCTCCAATGTGGCTCTCTGAGTAGCCTTTACAACCCACCAGTCTCTACTAAATGCAGTAGTCATTCATAAGGTCCATTTCTACAAATAACTAGATGGGAATCCGTAGGCAGAACAGAAGTCCTGCTCACAGGATCTAGGACAGGCAGCCCATAATTCTGCTGGGAGTGATGGGTCAATATCCAATAATTCCAAATCAAAAGCTCAAGTCTTCTTCAGTCAGCAGAACTGGAGTTTCCTTCAGGGTATAAGAATACAGAACTGGCCCTTCTGACAGAGAAATAGTTGCCAGTAGCCTTTAATCTAAGGAAACAACAGGCAAAGCAAAGTTGACATATAACTTTTCCTTCATTAATTAGCACCCTTAAGTTAAAAAGAAGGGAAAAATACAATATTCTTGGGAGTCACACGATAGCTCAAACTAAAGTCATTTGGAGTCAAAGCTAGAAAATGAAAGTTATAAAACAGGAGATGGGGAGGAGATGGAGGTGTTGGGAGAAGCATTTGGCCCAGGGAGGAAGAATGGACTATTTTCAGGTTAACTGAACTATGACATTCAGAAGTAAGCCTTTGCTTGAGCCATGTTACAAAGTATTAATTACAAATCACCCTAAGTCTTTCTTTGCCTTTATGGTAGTGGCCAGTTATCCTTATGAAAACAGGAAATAGTTTGTTTGAGTACAAATAAAACATATTCCTTTAGGAAATACATTGACTCTGCTGATGACTAAGAGTTACATAATTAAAAACTTTTTTTTACAGGAGAGATTCCTTTTTAAAAAAAAAAAATTCTTTTTTCTAATCCCATCACCATGCTATAAAAAACTTTCTGGCCCCTCTTTTCTGAAGAAGGGTACCAGAAAAGTACCTAAATAAATACAGAGCTCAGGAAATGAAAACTAGCTCAATTAGGCACAGACCTGGTCAGGAACTTTATAAGGTAGTAGGTTGTATGTGTGTGTATGTGTGTGTACGTGTGTGTGTGTGTGTGTGTGTGTGTGTGTGTGTACACCATTTTTTCCTTACTCGATCCACAAATTCTTCAGGACCTGTCTCAAAACTAACTTCTCCATGAAACCTTTCCTGACAGACAATCCACAATTCTCTCTCTTTCCTGCTTTTCTTCTCTGTGTCTGTATCACACTATTAATGCCTTATTATCTACTACCAATTTTTATAATTTCATTACTATTATGCAATTGAGTCCTCTATTATATGTGTGGGTCACTATTATTTAGAATAAGGTTGAAATCATTTTTTTTTCTGTATATTGGTCTTCTCATTTAGATCATTGATAAGGAGATATGGAGCATCCAAAGAAGGACAACTCAAGTGGTAAAGGGCCTTAATATTGCCTCAGTCCCAGAAGAGGTTCCAAGGATAAGTATAGAACACATATTTTAACAGTACAGAGAGAAAAAAGTAACCATACAATCTACCAATGAGGCCTCCTCATGGTCCAGGATACCAAGACATATAGACATGAGCACATAATGAAATGCAGCAATTGTCCCCATAACCTAGTTTTACCTGGATTTTAATAACTTTTACTTTTCATGAATAGTAATTCTACCCAAAGGTACCAAAATAACAGACCATTTAATAGCAACAAATATCACTTTTTCTCCTCCTTGAACCTTCTTAATACTATCTACTCATTCATAATATTGGCTCACAAAGCAATAAAAATGCAGCCATCTATGAACTTTCCATCACTGTATCACTTCTGTAACACAAAAACAATAAAGCAAAAATACCTGTCTGAAGTGAAAACAGATCACACTAGTTATCCCTGTTCTCCCAAAAAGTAGAACAAATAGCAGGCAAAAATTTAACTTGTTTCATGCATTTCAGGGAACTTTCCCAGGTTTTGTATGTACTGATATCATCTTCAGGCTTCCCAACTTCTTTCCCTAAGTAGGTATTTATTTCTCCATTGTCTCTAAGTTTACAACCCAGGTTCATTTTTGAACATATTGTTTAGGGAAAATATGAGAGCTAATGTTGTCAATTAACTCATGAGTCTTTATTAAGGCATTTCCATAAGTAATAGTGTGTAAAGAATAAAAATCACTGGTGCCAGAGTTAGAGGCCCTACATTCAATTCTCAACCCAATCCTTCCTCTTTGTGTGATCTTGGGCTAGTCTCATACCTTAGGCAATTTTATGTCTGAATTTCCTCAGTTGTAAAATTTGGGTATTCAACTCAATCTACTAATGTCCTTTATAGCTCAAAATCTATACTTTCAGCACTGTGCTAAGAAAATGAGGAAATGTATTTTGTACTGACCAAAATTTCAAGGCTTACCTCCTCCATGAAGTTTCCCCGTTAGCATTTCTCACTCTTCTGAACAAATAATACTCCTCATCTCTAGTTATTCTTGTCATGTATTATTTACCAATTTGTAGCATCTTATATTATTGCCTTTTATTATTATTATTCTCTTTTGAACAATGATCTAAGTTTTTTTTAACTTTGTCCTCATCCTTCATATCTATCTTTCACTCTCATAATAAATTATTAGGGATATGAATTGTATCCAAAATTCCTCTTTATCCCTGATAGGACTTAGTACAGAGCTGATAAACCCACAGTAGGTGCGCAAAAATGTGTCAAATGAATGCATGAATAGCAAATGCATACTTTTCTATTTTCTAAATTTCCTTACCATTTCTAGGAGGATGATAGTTTTTGTAGAAAACTTAAAAAATAAGGGAGGAGAGATTCTGAATAATAGTGATTTCAAAGAAAAAGTCACTGAATTTATCTCGTAGATATACCATTATGCAATTCTCATTCCCAGTATTCCCCCAAGGACACAAGAAAGTAATAATTTTTAACTCTCTTTCCCTGACTCATGATAGGCACTTTCATATTTTTCTTATTCAATCAACGCTTTATCATATCCCACTACATTTTTTTTTGTTTTTGTCACCCCCACTCCACCCCTACTGAATGGTAAGGAAATTGTATAATCTGTTTTACAAAACATTCTCCTTGAATGAAGTGGCTGTAGGCATGTTTTGCCAGCATTGGAGATGAGGTACTTGCAGATGGGGAACTTTCTGTGAAGGAGAAAAAGCAATTTAAAATGACACTGTCAGATATGAAAGATCTAGAGTTCATCTTTAGTTTGGTAATTAGCATCTTGAAAAAAGCTCCTGATTAGAAATAATTTCATTATATTTTTTTTTGCAGAAAGAAACAAAAAAGTTCGTACTTAGTTTCATAAATTCATACCACAAATCATGAATTCTGAAAAAGCTGATATGTGTTTCCAAAGAAATATCTATATTTTTCAGTCTAGAACGGATCTTAGAAATTAACTATACTGCCTTAGCTCCTCCCTTCTCATTTTACAGATAAAGAAACAGGTTCATATAGGCAAATTGATCTCTCTAAGGTCTCATAATAATTTAGTGGAAGAATCAAGACTTATCTGGCTGCCAATCCAGTGTTTTTCCACTTTACCACATGCCTTATTAACATGGTGAAGGTGAGATGATAGTATATGAAACATCCTATGAACAAAATGAAATGTGGGCCTGAAGCAGAGCAGTCTTAAAATAAAAGATGATGAGAGCATAATCACAAGATCAGGGTCCCTTAGAAGATTAAAAAGGATGGGATCTAGAACATAAGTGGAAAAAGTTTAGAGAGTGTGAAAGGTTTCATTTCTCTTTTCATTAAAGGAAGATATGAGGAATAAAGGTTAAGACCATGATGTGTTGACCTTGCCTGAGGATGTATGAGGGAATCTCATGCCAAATGGATTCAGTCCTAGGGGGCTAAAGGGCTTTAAGGAGAATATCATGAACAAACACATCATCATCACCTCACTCAATTGCTTTATGACTGCAGTGGTCCTCAAACTTTTGTTCTCAGTAATAATTAAAAATTTACTACTAAAAACTTGTACTATTAAAAATTATTGAGCATCTGCTAAAGTGTTTTTGTTTATGTGAGTTATATTTATACTTATTTACCATATCAGAAGTAAAAACTAATTTTGAATTTGTAGACCCTCTGAAGGGGTTTCAGAGATCCCTAGGATTCACACTTTGAGAACTATTGCTTTAGCATTAGCTGGTACTCATGCACCAAGACAGAGAAATTTTTACCAGGACTCCTCCTTCCAGCACTCGCTCCATACTTACCACATGAAAAGGAGTATAACTAGAGTTCTTTTTTTTTCTTCATGATCTTCTTTGAGATTTTCTTGGCAAAAATATTGAAATGGTTTGTCATTTTCTTCTCCAGCTTTTTTTACAGATGAGAAAAATAAGGCAAACAGTATGAAACGACTTGCCTATATATTAAGTATCTGAAACCAGATTTGAACTCATAAAGATGAGCCCTTCTAACTTTAGGCTTGGTACTCTATCCCCTGTACCACTGGGGATAATGCAATACCAGCTGCTTATAATGCAATATTAATATGCTAATATTAATAGTTGCCCTTTACATAATATGTTACAATTTGCAAAGTACTATATATAAAGAAAAGTATAAGAATATGGATGAGTAACATGAGCTGGAAAAGTAGAATGATACTTTATTCTGAATTTGGTTGTTAGGAAAAGGAAGTTGAATTCTATGTTATCTAACAGATCCATTGAAGTTCTTTGAGCAGAAGATTTACATGACATAAAAAATTATTTTTGGCAGCTGTAAAAATAAATATGGTTTGGAGGAAGAGAATGGAGGTGGAAAGACCTACCAGGAGCTATTTCAATAAAACTAGGACTCTATTAGTGTGGTGGTAATAGTATAAAGAAGATAAATGCAGGGCATGTGGAGGTAGATCAGGACTTGGTAACTGATTATTTTTGAGAAGAGAAAGGAGTTATATTTATCCCAAGATTCTGAATGTGAGAGACATTAAGAATGGTGGTTCCTCGAGATTATAAATAAATTAGAGGAACATAGGATAGTTTATCTCTCAGACTTGTGGAGGAGAAAGAAATTTGTGACCAAAGATGAACTAGAGACCATTACCGATCATAAAATAGAAAATTTTGATTATATCAAATTAAAAAGCCTTTGTACAAACAGAACAAATGCAAACAAGATTAGTAGGGAAGCAACAAACTGGGAAAACATCTTTACAATTAAAGGTTCTGATTAAGGCCTCATTTCCAAAATATATAGAGAACTGACTCAAATTTATAAAAAATCAAGCCATTCTCCAATTGATAAATGGTCAAAGGATATGAACAGACAATTTTCAGATGAAGAAATTGAAACTATTACCACTCACATGAAAGAGTGTTCCAAATCACTATTGATCAGAGAAATGCAAATTAAGACAACTCTGAGATACCACTACACACCTGTCAGATTGGCTAAGATGACAGGAAAAAATAATGATGAATGTTGGAGGGGATGCGGAAAAAGGGGGACACTGATGCATTGTTGGTGGAGTTGTGAACGAATCCAGCCATTCTGGAGAGCAATCTGGAATTATGCCCAAAAAGTTATCAAACTGTGCATACCCTTTGATCCAGCAGTGTTTCTATTGGGCTTATATCCCAAAGAAATACTAAAGAAGGGAAAGGGACCTGTATGTGCCAAAATGTTTGTAGCAGCCCTGTTTGTAGTGGCTAGAAACTGGAAAATGAATGGATTCCCATCAATTGGAGAATGGCTGGGTAAATTGTGGCATATGAATGTTATGGAATATTATTGCTCTGTAAGGAATGACCAGCAGGATGAATACAGAGAGGCTTGGAGAGACCTACATGGACTCATGCTAAGTGAGATGAGCAGAACCAGGAGATCATTATACACTTTGACAACGATATTGTATGAGGATGTATTCTGATGGAAGTGGAATTCTATGACAAAGAGACCTAACTGAGTTTCAATGGATAAATGATGGACAGAAACAGCTACACCCAAAGAAGGAACACTGGGAAATGAATGTGAACTATTTGTATTTTTGATTTTCTTCCCGAGTTATTTTTACCTTCTGAATCCAATTCTCCCTGTGCAGCGGGAGAACTGTTCGGTTCTGCAAATATGTATTGTATCTAGGATATACTGCAACATATTTAACATATATAAGACTGCTTGCCATCTTGGGGTGGGGGGGTGGAGGGAGGGAGGGGAAAAAACGAAACATAAGCGAGTGCAAGGGATAATGTTGTAAAAAAATTATCCTGCCATGGATTCTGTCAATACAAAGTTATTATTAAATAAAATAAAATTTAAAATTAAAAAAAAAGAATGGTGGTTCCTAAAATACATATAATAAGGCTTGAAGAAGAATAGTTTTAGAAAAAAAAATTTGTTTTGAAAATATTGAGTATGTTGCAAGTGAAACAGTCAAATGAAAATGTCCTATAGGGAGTTAGGAAAGTAGATTTGGAACTTGAGAAAGGTCAGAACTAGAGATCTTGATGTGAAATCATTCATAAAGAGGTTATAATCAAACCTGTGGGAGTAAAAGAGATTACCAATATAAAGAACACAAAGATAGAAGATGATAAGGCTATACATGAAACCTCTAGATGAGAGTAGGGGAGTATATCTTTTAAGGGGATATAGAAAAAAGATGAAGATCTTGAGAAGGAAACCAAGGAATAGCAGCTAGAGAAATAGGAGGAGAATAAGGGGTATGTGCTATCTATGGAGCTGAGACAAAAGACACAAAATCTCTAAAGCCCAATATCTCATGGACCATCTAGCCCAATTGTATCCTTAACAAGATTTTTTTTATAGTAGCCATGAGAAGTTATTCTCATATTCAGCCTCCATTTTAAAATTTCCCAGTGAAACTTTTTTCCAAAAGCAGTTCATTCTACTTTGTCATCACAGATTTAGGGCATAGACATCATCTAAATAATTTAATGCAGTCATCTTGCATAAGAAGAAAGTAGCATCCAGGGAGGTGACATGATTAGCATATTATTAATAAAAAGGGTTATAGACACTCTCAAATGTCAAAGATCTCCCCCATACATATATAATATATATGCATATACATGTATACATACACACACGTATGCACATATATACACACATACATACAAGTGTACATATATATGTGTGTGTTTGTTTGCTCATTTATTTCTTTAACTGATAGAACTGGGATCTAAACTCAGGTTCTCACCCTAAATTCAGTACCTTTTTTGTTACACTATTTGGACCCCTTTGTGACCCCTGTAATTGTTAAGATTTACTCAGCAAGAAAAGGTGGTCAACAGTGTTAAAAGCTGCAGTGATAAAAAACAGAATAATGGCTGAAAAATATACAATGAATTTGTTGATAAGAAAGACATTGGCAATTTTTAAAGAGACCAGAATAGGGTAAAGGACAAGAGAAAAGCAATATTCCAATCCTTTAATGTAAGGATTAGACTTGGAAGGGGTGTCACAAAACTGTCAGAAGAAAGAATAATGCATAATTATATGCTATTCCACCCAATTAGGATGAGTGCTCCTTTTGTATCCTCAGTACATAACACAATACTTGGTATATACAAAGTTTTTAATGAATGCTTTTCCATTATATTTCAAAAAGGAGTAAGTCTTCATTACACTTCCTTTACATTCACACAAGAGAAAGCTAAAATGAAACATCCAAGGGCTGAAGCAGAAAGCAGAAAGGGAAACAGAAAATTATACAAGCAGAATGATCACCAAATCTCAGGTTCAATGGCTTATAGATTACAAATAGGAAGAAAACAAAAGTCTCCAAAGAGGGATTTCTCAATAGAATGCAAGTTTCTTGAGGTCAGATAGTTTCATAGCTATTTCTTTAGGGTCTAGCACAGTGCCTACTACATAATAGACATGAAATAAATTGTTGTTGCTTGTTCATGACCAAATACACTCATCTTTGCTGAGTTCTCTTTAAAGTAGGTGTAAGATGATGGGGTTACAATGGTTTTTAACAATAGATACTTTGACACAGCCAAATATCATGGAATTTTTACTGAAAAGGTAAGTATTCACTTAGCCATCTCTAGTTGGCTTTTCTTCTTTTGATATCACAAACAGGGAAATACTAGATAGTGATATCAATGATTATTAAATAATTAATTGTTAATATGGAGGAGACACTGGATTTACCTATTTCTGAACTTTATTAGGCCAAGCCAGTATCTGAAGGACATTTGCCGATGATGAAATGCCATTAACTTTCTCTTCAATCTTGTTCAGACTCCACCCAGGTAAGGAAGCCCATTGCTCTCTACTCAGGTTTGGGAAGGGATAAATTTTTTGGTTAAGTTGCCCAAGACTGGGAGTGATTTGGAAGTAAATGACATGATCAAAGTCACATACTCTCATACCAGCCCCTAATTAGAATTAATATTCATTCTCTCATTAATTGTTAACCAATCAAAATTTAATTACTATCCATAGGAACACCCACTCCTCCAAGGGCCTATAAGTTTTAAGTGGGTTCATGAATAGTCTTTGGCAATGTATCACTGACTATTTTTATTAATAATACTCTAGAATTATTAATAAAATTATTAATTGTCATCCCAGAAATTATGTCTCTTGGATTTTTTAAATGTCACAGTAATGATCAATGTGAGAGAACTGTTACACCTGACTGAAAAGGCAGTGTAAATATGAAGACATTGCAGCATAAAAACATATATCCAGTGTTCAAAGTATTCAGAACAGAAGCATCTTGCCACAAATGAATCTTATAGGTCTCAGGGAGAACCAGTCAGAAGACAGAAGGCAGAGGACAGAAGGGGCTGGAGCAAGTGTGAGAAATGAGGACTTGAGACAATGAGTATAGGTGACTTTTTTTAAGGTTAGCATTGAAGCATAGAAAGGTGGAATGGTAGCTAAACTAGAAATAAAGGTCAAGGGAAAGATTAAGTTCTGAGCACATTTGTAGGGTGATGGAAAGGAGAAGAAAAATTCACAAATGCATAGAAAGAGAATGACTCTGCCATAGCAAAGGCCCAAAAGAAGAAAACTGGACTGGGAAAAAATTTTCAGGAAAAAGATAAATCTCAATCTTTGAAAAGATGGGATTCTTTTTCTGAAAGTGGAGAGAAAGATGAGGAATGATGCTAAAGGATGATATCTCAAAACATGAAAGGAAGGATACACATGCCAGATATCCTCAATAGCTTCAGTGAAACACAAGTCTAGGTGAGCTGTATATAAATGTAGGCATTGGTAGTGTCACTGACAGTGAGAAGTAAAAGGGGGAAAAAATTGAAATAATCCCACTAGGAAGAACCAGACAGAAAGTGGACAAAGGTAAAATGGAAAGATTGTTGGGAAAGCAGTCAGAGCCCAACCATTTGTACCAATATTGGTAAAAGATGAAAATGGTTCTTTTTTTGTATCATTCTCTAGTGACATTTAAAAATCCTGGAGCAGAGGGAGTTACCTAGGAATAATTTCTGGATCAGAAATTGCAAAAGGTCACAAGGGCATAACATTATAGGATAATATAATAAAAGCCCACTGAGGTGTCACCTAATTTAGGTCTATCCTACCTATATTTCAGACCTTTTGCTTCTTCCCCCGTTACTCCATCAAAACTTACTTTCCCTGTGTCATGCTTCTTCAAGGCCCTGCTCTTTGATTGTTTCTGATGGTTCATGACTCAGATTATGTCCCCATTCACTGTCTGATCCCAAGGCAATGTCTGCATTTCATAAAGCTAGTCAGTAATATATCAGGCAACTGAGAAGCATTTTATTAGTCATTTGAGTTGTAGGCTTGGTGTTAATTTTCCCTCTCCAACCATGATGAAGAAATACCTTCCTTCTAAATAAATCTGGCAATGCTCTTAAAGTATTTCTTCTAAACTGACCTTCACTTTTTCCCCCCATCTATACAAACCATTAAGTACATTATTCACGATCTCAAAAAAAAAAAAAAAAAAAAAAAAAAAAGGCAACAGTAGTCCAGATTATAACTCCAAAATGATAATTTGGCTTCTATTTGGAAGGCTGCTTACTTAATTCATTTTAAGGGACTATATTTGAACTTTTCTTTCATTTTCTACAATATGCTACATTCTTTTTTTTTTGTTTAAATACCCATTCACACATAAACATCCATTTCCAACAAATGCATTTTTTATAATCACAGGTCTATAGACATCGATGTGCTGTTGGTTAGTTATTCAGACAATATATAAAAGCTTTAGGGAAAAGTTTCTTTGCATAACAAAAGAGCTAATGCATCAAGTTATGCTTTCTTAATGGCATTCAATTAAGACATAACTGTTGTTAGTTGATTAAAAATTAACTGTGAATAACCGTTTAACATTTAGCACTTACAAATGTTACTTGATTTATTAAAATTGTGGAAGCAAAGGAGTCTTGGGATAAACTTAGAAATATTTGGGTACATTTTTACCAGAAAACTTAGACATATTGCAAAATATTTCTTTCTGGTAAATATACAATTGTGAATCAGTCTTTGAATTTTAACAACTTGTGGAGAATTTTGCAGACCTCCTGTTTTAAAGCACTTGAGAAATAAATATCTGCCAGGGAAAGAAGTCCCATAAGTTTTTGTGTACTTCCTATACAGATGGCGGACCATACTGTGAAATTTGCTGTTCTTAGATTTCTCTATTCTGTACATGCCCCAAGGAATCCTCAACTCAAAGACCAGAAACATAAAAAAACTAAATAGGCCATCTATTCCAGTTGAAAATTTATAGGATTCATATGAGATTCCCTGGAATTTACATCACAGCTTCCTTTCAAGGATGTCTAAATGCTAAGCAGAAAATTGCCATTATACTGTTCAGCCCACAATAGTATCATTTATTATATTGAGCCACAGTGGAAAGAGCACTTGATATGGGCCTTGTTGCTTCTGTGATGATGTTGAGTAATTCAGCATCTCAAAGCTTCAATTTCCTATTCTATAAGATGGAAAGAGAGAAAAGGGAAGGAGAGAAAATACCAGCATTTTGGTAAGTCAGGCTAGTCTTAAGGAAGATCTGTGTTCAAATCCTTCATCTGACACATAGTAGCCCTGTGCCTATGTGTTATTCAAGCTCTCAGTTTCCCAGACAGTTCCTTAAAACTATGTAAGTGAAAGATGAGTTGCTAATTTGCATAGAAGGCAGTTTCCACACAGAAAGTTTCCTATACTGATGAAATTACAGGTCAGAACCAGAAGACAAAATTAGGATAATATTACCTAATTCACAATATTACTGTTAAAACCAGTCATTTTTGGGGGGAAGGAGGAAGCATATAATTGCTTTGTAAGCATTTTTAAAACTATATAAATGTCATTTATTATCATAATTTTGTGCTAATTATAACATCATTCCATTTTTTCCCTTTGAAAATGACTTATCATCAGCATTTATAATGAGTAAGTTGGTTTGTTTGTTTTTTTTTCAGTAGTTGGGATGGTTCTGCACTGACCCATCAATACTTTCTATCTCTTTGTACCATTCATACCATTAATAGATTTGCAAGATGGTTGGTCAAAATCAAGTAGAAACTGTTCAGAGTTGTGAATAAAGCTGGGGTGACCTATACTGGGATACTAGTCCCCTTAATTCCATATTCTATAACCTAAATTAAATGTATTGAGCACCTATTTTGTTCAAGGTACTATATCATGGATATACAAAGAATTATGAGATGTGGTTCAGATTCTCAATTTTTAAAAAAGTCTACAAACATGAAATTCTTATTACTGGCAAGGCTCTGTGCTAGGAATATAATGATGAATAAAGGATATAGTCTTATGCTAAAGGAACTTAAAATCTGATAGGGCATCCAATGCCTACAAAATTAAATATGATACAAAACAGAATGTGGCAAAAGCTAAGAAAGGAACCAAAAATAAATAATGTTTTTGGAAATTTTGAGGATGACATCAAGTTACATGACACCTGTAGAGTTGAAAAGCAACCAAATAGGAAAATAAGAGTAGAAAGGAAAAGATGAGTACCATAGTTCACAAAACAAAGGCGTTTTTGTGATTCAGCAGATAAATTTTTATGGTCAGATCTATATTTATCTAGTCTTATTCCATTCTAGATTACTCAAATTCTCCTTTTCCTTTTATCATGAGATGGTTTTCTTTGAAATAATTAAGTAATATTAACAAGGCCAATGGAATATCATTTTATTTTCTCATTCTAGATATCAGAAATGGCTAGCTGTAAGTTCATCGAGAATAAAGACAAAGACAAGGACAAGGACTGCTTATTTTATTTTGTTTTGTTCCCAAAGTTGAGTTAATACCTTGTACATAATAGGTATGTAGTAACTGCTTATTAAAACAAACTGGACTGAACTTCCACTAACCATCCTTGGGTCATATTTTTCTCACCTGTGAAAGGGAGAATGATGACTCCTGCCAAGAAGGATTAAAGAATGGACTATGAGAGATAGAAATGTAAAATTTTGTTAGTATTATTGTGTATTCAACTCCTTATGGAAGCATATTCTCTATTCATAAAACTATCTCTATCTTTAAACTTCACCCAACTTACTTGCAGCTTGACATTTTCCATATTCTCAGGAGCACTAATCATTTCCAGGAAGAACCACAGAGTGACATCCACTAGAAAAAATAACAGAGGAAAAGCCTACAGGAAGAGGAGTTAGTACTATAGATTTAAACCTGGAAGGAATCTGAGAGGCCATTATGTCCAGATTTCTCATTTTACAGATGAGGAAGCTTATGCACACAGAAGTTAAATGGTTTTCTCAAAATTACACAGCCAGTAAGTATCTGAGGCAAGATTTGAACTTAAATTATCTTAACTCCAAGTATAGCATTTTATAGAATACATATCTCAGCATTACTTGGTGATATACCCAATTCTTTAATTCCATGACAGACTTCACTATCTATTCATCATTTTTCATAGTGATAGAACTTTGTTACTAAAACCAATCAGATTGACTCTCTATACAATGTATTTTTCCTTGTTTCTTATCTCTTAGAAATGCCAATGAAATACTCATCTTTCTATTTCAGGCTATCCAAAAGCTTCCTTTGTCCTCCTCTTCAATTCTATGTTCTAACACATAGTATTGGCCAGGCAATTCAGCACGTACACTGCTTAGTAAGAAAAACTTGCAAAGATTTCTTCAAAGCAACTTGAAAAATTTTCTAAGTATTGGGTACCAAGCATGGAAGTCATATGTTTCAAATGTCAAATGCTCTTTCAGGAATGATCTAGTCTTTCTCATTCCTTGTAATAGATGTAGATGCCCTAAAAAACATTCAACTAAAAAAATTAGGAAGAGGTGGATGAGGAGTTTGCAGTAATTTATAGAGTCTGACTTTGATGGTACCATTAATACATACATAGATAATGCCTGCCAGCTGAGGCTCAGCAGACTATTTGTAACTCCTTAGTTTTGCTGTCTCCTGTCTCACTGCCTTTTTCACAACCAAAAGGGTGTACAATGAGTAGAAGGCATTGGGATGGGAAGGTGTAGAACTAAATAATTATAAATAGTGGTCAGTAGAGGAGTTATCAAACTGTTTACCTTAACTCTTTTGGTCACAATTGATCAGAATAACACAGGTATGAAGACTTCCATGACCTAAAGCTTTGGGGGTAAAGTATCATATTGATCTTTTTGTCATATTTGGGCATAACAGATAATTTTATTGTTTCCCAAAGCAAAGGGGGTTTCAGTCACAAAGAACTTGCCATTTGGATTGGACTCTTAAAAAAATTGAATGGAAGTAAGTCAAATCACTCAAATAGGGACCTTGTATGATTTCATTCCTATTTCTAAAGTTCTTATAGGAACTTTAAAAGCCCCAAGGAGGGAAATGGACTGAATTGATTGTACACATATTTTAAGTTCTTAAAGTATAATCACTGTCATCATCAACTAATATTTACTAACAAATACCAGTCATATAGTAGGGTGAGAGGGAGGAAACTATACTTTCTTCCCCATAGGCATTTATCATACAAAAGAGACACAGACAAGGGCATGCCTTAAGGCATAGAGGTAGGAAATGTTTTGTCTGGCCATTCCAGAACTAGCCCAATTAAAAATTTATAAACTAGATGAGATTTATCTTCAATATCCCCAGGTCTTTTCCCCTCTCCATGGCACCTTTTCTGTTCTGCCAGAATCCCTCTTTGTGTCAATGTGTCCTTAACATTATCAGAGTTTTTATTTTCATCCAGTTTCAAGGTATTTTCAAGAAAGGATCTGATAAATGAAGCCACAAAATGATATAAATTAAAGATAACAGAATAATTTGTAACCACAGAAAAAATTTGGAAACAACAAATTTAAAGAAAGAATCTATTAAAATGTACTTTTATCTATCAGTAAACTTGTCTTAATTGTGGTTTTTCATGACATTCCTTCATTACTTGGTATCTTATTTCCCTTTAACTTTTCTTCTCAAACCTATATATTCCCAGTTCTTTCCATATGTCCTCATTAGAGTATGTTCTTTGAGTCCTTCATCATCTTAGTTTCTTTCTCTCTCTCTTATAGATACTACCATGTTTTATCAATATCTTTATACAATATAACTCCTGTATTGTGGTTTCCTATAATAATACAGATGGACTAAGAACTCTCTAATTCAGGGAACTTGGATTAACTCTTTTGGTTAGTATATCACACTATCACCTCCTATTGAACCTCTGATATGCTAACTGAGAATATTCCTTTATCAGATGATCACTCATCAAAGTACCCTGCTCTCATATAGTATTTACATAATTGGGTTTTGTTTTAAAAGTGTAAACATGTCATGTTTATCCCTGTATTCTGAAAATTGGTAAAAGTGACTCCAAAATACTAAGAGTCAACATTGGAAAGGTTGTGGAAGGATAGACACACTAATACATTGTTGGTGGAGATATGAAATTATACAACTATTTTGGAAAGTAATGTTGAATTTTGCAGATAAAGTGACTTGAACTAGAGATTTCATTACTTCATTACATTAAGGAAATCATTGATAAAAGAAAAGTTCCATATTCTTGAAAATATTTGTAGCAGGAGCAGCTAGGTTGTACAGTGCATATATATATATGTATATACATATACATATATATATATATGTAAGCACTTTTTGATAGCTAAGAATTGGAAATAAAGTAGACATTCATCAATTGAGGAATGGCTAAACAAATTGTTATACATGAATGTAATGGAAAACTATTGTGCTATAAGAAATGTGTGTGATGAATAAAGAAAAGCATAGAAAGATTTATATGAACTGAAACAGAATGAAAAAAAGAGCGAAGTCAAGAAAACAATATACACAGAAAACAATACACATGGCTACAACTATGTAAATACAAAAAACTACATACCAAAAAATCAAAGTAAACATAAAACTGTAAAGGTCAAGCAAAACTTGAATAAAGAGAGATGATGAGAAAACAACTCTAACCTTTCCCTTTGTGGGCATGGAAAGTCCACAAGTATGAAATATTGTACAAGTATTTTTTAAAAAGAAGTCCTCTTGGGATCTTTTTGGACCCTGACTTATCTAATAGATTAACTCTCCTAGTCTAATGTTGTCTGATAATTTATTAGGCATTCATCTATGTTATTATCTAAATCATTAATACAAATTTCAAATACCACAAGGCCATCCTGGAGCACACCAACAGGACTCATTTTCAGGGTAACATCAAAAACTTAATAACTTAATCGTTGGTTCTAGACATTCAACCAATTCAGAATGAATACCTCTAACTAAGCTATCCTCTACTCACATTTCTCTTATATTGTTCTACACTTTGCACTATAACAGACTTTAGCAAACATTTTGCTAAAATTTAGGTAAACTAAAAATTAGGTAGACTAGGGAAATACAGAATTTCTTTTGTATATCAATTCTATGAACTTGTCAAAAGAAGGAAATGAAGTTTCTTTGGTAGGACCTATTCTTAATGAAGCATACTGCATCTGTGTGTCTATCACTTTCTGGTCTAGATTTTTACTAACCATCACATTCATAATACATTCTAGAGTTTTCACAGAAATTGAAGTCAGATTCTGTCTTACTGAAGACTCTATTGTCTTCACTGAAGTAATCACTGTGTTCCTTTAGTGTCAGGATCCTTCAGTATTCTAAACTTCTGGGGCTCTATCCATGTGAGGAATTATATCCTTATATGTGAGTGTGCTGACCAAAGCAATATAAATTTTAATTGCTTATATTTCAGAAAGAATGTTGGGCTTTGGGACTAATTTTTTTTCTTCCCTACTTATTTATTGTACTATTGCTTCAAAAAACTGGGACAATTAATTCTTTCTCTCATATTGTTTTCATTTATGATTTCTTGAAATATATCTCTGAAAAAACACAGATTTTGGTAAAGCCCATTGGGACTAAATGGAATTATTTTACTATGCCTTTAAATTTAAATCATTATGGTTTTCACTGATTGGTTAAGGGCCAGTCCAAGCCTCACTTGCTCTTTATTTGGGTTTTGGTGGCTCAGAGTGAATATAAATAACAAATGTTTCTATTCTGACCTGAAACTTTGAGGGTTTCCCCTCACAAACTGAATCTTTGGTAAAGGCACCCTAGGCCATCTTTTGCCTCCATTCTTATCCAGCCTTTGATTACTAAATGGGTATTGCCTCAGACAATCTAAGATTTGAGAAAGACCTTAAAAAGGTCAAGATCTCCCACTTTAACAATTTTCATCATCAATCATGTCTTGTCACTGAACTCAGATAACTCTGGAAGAGTGAGGCTAATGATTGTGCCTCAGAGAATGAAGTCACAACAACAATCTCCTGGGAATGGTGATTTGAACTCAAATGGTGTTTTTACTGTAATCCCTATTTATATTAATTTCAACTCTCTATTGGTTATTTTTCATTCTATCCTTCCTAGTCCAAAGTCATTCTCCTAGACAGAGAAAAGAGAAACAAAATAAGAGTCCTCTTTGTTATTGCTATCCCACCAAATCAAGGGGTGGTCCTGACTTTTCTTTGATGCCTTTATTTTCTCTAAAATAACTTTTTAAAAATCCTCTCTATTGTTCTTGGCGTTCCTAATCAACCTCAGCTCATTTTGAGCTTTACCTCTCCTAACACCATATTACAGGATTAGATCACATTTTTTTAGTTATTCTTTTTATTTTCGCTTGCTTCATTGTTTTTAAAATCAAAGTTGGTCAACAAATTCCCTAGTCACACACTGGTCTCTTTTAACCATTCATACATTCCTTTTCAATGCAACTTTTTTCTTTGTGTTTTCAGGATTTCATTCTTGAGAGTTTTCCATTTCCCTGGGCTGACTTCACCTATAGAACTTTAATCCATTCTTTCCTCAACCTTTTGATATTCAAGTTCTTTCCTCAGCTATTTTTAAGTAATACTTTAATCTGCCAAGATGACCTAGAGAGTAGAGAGACATTCTTTAAGTCAAAAAGTCTATATTCAAATCCCAGCTCTACCATTTAACCATATGTGTCCTTTTTAAGTCTCAAATATAAAAGGAAGGGGTTGAGCTTGATGATCTTTGAGGTCTTTGTGCATCTCTAAATCCTATAATTCGCTTACTTCTGATCTCATATCACATAGGCAATCATGTATTGAGCGTGTTTTTGGACATTATAGGGTCAAGCAGGTCCCTTTATATATTCAAATAAATATAAATGTCTTTTGCAATGAGGATGACATTGGCATCTTCAGTGTCTAACCAAGCTCTAAGTGCTCCACAGAGCCTACTTCAGCCATCATCATGGCTATTGAAACAAATTGTTTTTATCTACCCATTCTGCCAGATAAATTCTCCGTGTACTTGGAGTAGATATTCCCCTAACGCACAAAGAGGTTTGACACTCAACCTGGTTTGTCCATTTATTCAAAGAATTTATCAGGATGTGGCTACTGTGCATATTGCAGCTTTTTAAAATCATATGTGAGAATTGAGTGAATCAGGTGGTCACCAAAAGTAGATTTAGCAGCCCTTAAAATGACTCAGGAACCCTTCACACCAGAAGTGCTACTCCTTCTGACTGCCCCCTGTTTCCTGAGCTGAAGCATCCAGAGACTACATGACCATATACCAGGCAGACAAAAGAAAGGAGTCTTATGTTGAGTAGGAGGTTACCAATTCTGTTTCAATAATATTATCCAGCCACATTTAGTTATGTTCTTGTATTTACCAAGAGCAAAATGGCCTTTCTGGATTACTTTCCAGGATTCCTAAGCCTGCAAATATGCATATCTTATTCATATTCTTAGGCTTAAATCATTCTGGGACTTTTAAGCTAAATCTTACATGAGTTAGTAGAAGCCAATCACTTAAAACACTAGTTTCATCATGCTATTTTTCTGCTCAACAACTTTCAAAGACTCATTATTTAAAGGATACTTTTTATACTTCTTAACTGGCAAATAAAAGCCTCCACAATTTGACTTCTACATGCTTTTCCAACTTCAAGTGCCTTTCATTACCCCATAACAATAATCTTTTTTCAACCAGGTTCAACCCCTCACACTGTTAAATATACGATGTCTAGTTCCAGTTTCATTCTGCTGTTCACTCCTCTGAATGTACTCCTCTATCCTTTCTACATATCTAATACCTATTCATTCTAAAGTTTGGTGCAGGAGAGAAAGCTAGAAGACTTGAGTTGGAGACTCAGCTCTGAAATTTTCTAGCTGTGTGATTATGAGAAACTCAAAGCTTTTTCTGAGCCATAATTTGTTGGTGGTGGGGGTTTTTTAATCTGTAAAGTGGGCATAATCCTCATGCCATTTATCTCAAAGAATTTTGTGTATGTGAGTAAAACTTAAAGCAATACAGAATTGTAAGCTATTACGATGAATGTCTATCATGAAATCTTCCTGACCACTTCAACCTACAGGTAATCTTTAAAATCATCTTTCTACTCCTAAATCCTACAATTCTATAAGATTCTATCATCTTACAGACATTTTGGCTTTTCAAGCAAAATCAGATTATGAAGTGAAGGATTCTTGCATAAGGTGAAGGATTTAGGAAGTAGAACCCAAAATACCCCCACAACTAAACTTCCTAAGTAAACTTCCTGGTGATCAGACTGTTCCTACATCTCTTTGGTCTAGCACGCCACCATCTCATCTCCACCTATACCATTCCTTTCTTGGACAAGGCATGCCAGAGTCAACATTCTTGGGCTTCAGAAAGCTTCCCAATGCTGTGCTGCATTCATTCAACAGCAAGGGGGTGGGGGAGAACTGAAGAGTGGAAAAAAAGTGATGCTGGCTTCTTGTTTTGCTTATGTTGTTAAAAGCCGCTCTTATGCCGCAGTTCTGGAATAGGTCTCCTCTTTCTTTGAAAGCATGCTGTGTGATAGACTGTCATTTGTCCCCTGCCTCCAGAAGAGCCAGCTGGCAGCTAAGTGCTAAAGCCAGTGACTTGCATGTGTTTTTCTGACATTTAACAAATGGGAACAGCTTGCAAATCTGCATTAACTCACTCTGTCTCACAAATAATCAGGGCCTACGCAGTGTAGACACTGGGAACATTAGCTGAAACACAAAAGAGAGTGAGAGGCTGAGGGGGAAAAACAAGTCAGCAAATAACGGATGTTTTAACGAAGGGATGAATATAACATTTTGGTTCAAAGGGAAGAGTTTTGATGTCAATTTATTTTTCAACAAGCCACTGCTAATGGCGCTAAATCTGTCTGTCAGAGCCCAGCTCTGCAGCTGAAGCCGTCTTGCCTGCGCATCCCAAATGCTGATCTGTCGCTTGCTTCCATCTTGCAAACATCATTTCAAACTCCTTCTGCTTCAGAGGCAAGGAATCTCAAAGGAGCTGAGTTTGGCCGAGAGGGGACTTTTTAATACCATACCATACCGTTACATAGCTTTCCCCCTATGATGTTGACTAAAATGTCAGACATTTTAAGAAAGAAAAGATGTTAGAGTTGAAACAACACAGCTTTTTCAAATCATTACACACATGTTCTGAAAAATTAAGTTGTACATATGTGTGGGTTATGTATGTATCTCTCCCATTAAAGAGAAAAATGTGTGTGTATTTGTATGTGTATATGTAAATGGTGATACAGCCACACTTACATAGCTCTATAAATTGAGAAGAGGGTTCCAGCTCACATTAGCACTGTGGATTTGGGATAAACGAGAGAATTTTAGTCCTATTAAAGGTGATTTGGCATTTTGCAATAGATGCTATCCAATCCCCACAAGTTTCATTTCATTTAAAGGATAACTGTCTGTGATGCTCTAACTTCTAATCTCAAGTCCCCAAAGACAATAAACACCTCAGCGTGAATAAACTGAGAAATGGATGCATAGGAAAGTGCTTTTGGCAGAGGGTTGGAAAAAGTGTCTTCTGGGATAAGCTCAATGTGTCCCCTCTGTTTTTATACTATTTTTGAACATGAGAGGATAGCAAATAACAAAACATTGCTTGTACCCTGCCCCTACCCTCTGTTTCTAAATCTTTTAACACTTTTTTCTTATACCACATAATTCGTTCAGGTGATCAAAGAACTTGGAGAAAGGGAGCAATAGTCTAATCAAAACCTCTTTTTATATCTGGGCAAAACCAGATTGGGTTAGTATAATTCCCATGGGCCTGGGAAGTAGAAGAAAGCCTAGAAGGTTAGTGAGCTTTTTGGCATAAAGTCAACTCTCATTTCCCTGGGGGAACAAAAGAAGAGGGAACTGTTATCATATGAATAAAAACAACTTTACATATAATCTCCCAGCTCCTTTTAGGCCCAATTTCCCCCTTTCCTATCAAACTTCTTTTTTTTAAAAAACTGAATAAATGGAATAGGTATAATAGGAAAAAGGTATAAATAGGAATTATGATGTCTGGGTTCTAGTTCTGACTCTCACTAACTATATAAGTTGTTTCCCCTAATTTGAATTTCCCCTATTTGAAACCTATTTACCTCATGGAGATAAGTAAGAAAGGAGTGCTTTTAGTATTCCAATTTCTTGTTGCTCTTCTGTTAGATGGATCACCACCAAAAAACAAGAGTTCTATTAAAGATTTGCCACAGGTATTATAGGAAAAACTTGGATAACCACAGTTGCTTGTTTGCAAGTTAGATATTGGCTATTGACAGAATCCTAAAATTTGTCCCAAGTTCATACATTGAATGAATACAAGAGCAAGGATTTGAATCCAATTCCTTTGACAATTCTTCCCACATCATGTTACCTACATATTTTAAGGACCAATTCATAACTAACCTCTTTCATGAAGCTGTCCTTACCAGAAATCCCTCATTTTCCCCCATTTCATTGACCTCCCATAGAATTTGCAACCTATATCCATTTAGCACTTAATATCAGTAGTTCTTATTGTTTCATGCTTCTATGTCATATTATAGTTATATGACATATATATATTATATATATATATTATATATATATTATATAACTATAATTTGATTCTGTGCTTGAAAGCAACACCTATGCCTTCTATTTCATTTGGTTCTTTTTATAAAAACCTGAAATGTGTTACAAAATGTTTGATCATGAAGGACACCCATATGATCTGAAGGCTTCAGAAACCAATAAAAATGTAGCTTTATCACACTAGAAGTTTGAGGATTCTAGACTAGAAAATGGGAAAGGAGCATAAAGGGGGTTTGATAAATATTTACTGATCAGTGTATTAGCCCATTGATCATTTGTACCTTAAAAGCAAAGTAATATTTTGATGGTAGAAGAAAAGCATAAGAGACCAATTATGCCCTGAAGGAGCTTTCAGACTAGAGACATGACACATGCCCATATAAGAAAGAATTAACCCACTTTTAAAACCTGTTGTATAAACAGGTCCAGAAATTAGAGTGCCATCTGAAGGCATATGTGCCAAAGAATAAAGGAGAGATCAGATAGGAATTGGGTTAATCAGGACATTTATGCTTTGCCTAGAGTCGAAGTCCCAAATAGAAGAAAGACAGGCAGAACATCTGGATTGTCTAGTGCTCCGAATGCTCTGAGCTTTAGATAAATGTCTAGAGAGGCAAATGAATAAAAAGCCAGGCATCTGCCAGCAGATGGGCAGATGGACTGACAGCACCAAGTGCTAGAAGTAAAAGGTCAAGGGGGGACAGAGGATAATGAGGAAATTGTTCTCCAGAAAACGAGCAAAATAGTCATTCAAAGCAATCCATGGTCTGGTTCTCTCTAAGGTCTGATGAGCTAAGCCTACCATTGGTTGCTTTAATGGAGTTGGGCCAAGTATGCATAAGAATGTACCTGAATTATTCTTAACCAATACACAGAATTTTGAAAAGTAAAAAATTTCTCATGGGAAAAATCTTTGTGTTTCCATTGTATAAGTAACCTGGAGTAGAGGCAACTGGGTGACATAGTGAATAGACAGCATCAGGCCTCAAGTCAAGAAGACCTAAATTTAAATCCAAACTCAAGCATGTAATAGCTGTGTAACACTGAGCAAATCACAACTATTTTTTCTCTCAGTTTCTTTAACTGTAAAATGGAAATCAGTGTTGTTGTTAGGAATCAACTGAATTAATAAGCTATATGGCATTTAGTACCTGGCACATAGGAGGTGCTTAATAAATACTTATTTCCTTTCCTTCCCTTCCCTTTCCTTGGAGAAGGTAAGAATCTCCTTCACTGCCTGTAATATACCACCACACTCTAGCAAACTATGGAAGAAAATTAAGGTTTTGGGTCCCAATAGAAGAAAAAGCTTCAAAATGTCATGGAAAGGAAATTGTCATTTTCCCAGTCTTATTCTGACTTGGCTTTCAGTTGCCTAGCCCAGCATCTATTAGCTTTAAGTCTCAGCTAGGGAGTTCTATTCAATCCCTTGTTTGTCTGTAGGTGAGCCGGAATCCTAACTTTGAGGAGTTTGTCACAACTTCTTCCTGCCAGGGCTTTTTCTCCTCTTGACACTAATCACCATTTCCATGGCTTGCCTGAAATGTGAGGCCAGACTGGAGCAATGCTTGTGGAAATGACACCTTGATATGAAAGAGAACATAGCATCACCCTCCCCCTGCCTTGCCCTGTCTCCTTTTCCTTCACAGAGAATAGCTGAATGAGTCCCATCTTAACCTTCCCAGGCTTCAAGTGAGTTGACAGGCACACCAGGGTGTTAGCTGACACTTTTCCTGCCCACTTGTACCTAATCTACAAGTTAAAGGAAGAACATTCTGTACAGAAACCCACTTCCTACTTAGCTGTGAGCATCTTATAAACTGGAAAATATCAAATACTTAAGGCAAGATCAATTGGCCATTTGTATCAGATACAAAAAGAGAAATATCATGGATGATAAAGTACATGTATGCCTCTAATTGTTCTGCTGTCCTTTTCCCCCTCTCAAACAAGCAATTTCAGAAAAAAAGACACTGGAGTGAAACTTTCATGTCATCTGTGTATGAGGCTTATCTGACAGCCTCTTAGTTGAAGTAGGTGATCTGCATCCCCTCCAATGACATGCCAGCTTACTAAATTCCTCAGTCTTCAACTCTCCAATGAACTTTTCCTGACTTTTGACAGAGTAGCATAACCTAATAATCCTCCCCAGGAAACAGGAAGTCTGCAGTGGACCTAGGGCATGTTTTAATTAAAAAAACCAAACCCCAAATGGACACCATTCTTGTGGGCTGAAGCGTGTTTCATGTCATTGTTTCTTGCTGGCTTCCAAAGCACTCTTCCTAAAGTTGGCAATGTCATTAGTTCCCTGTGTGGTGTGTTGTTTTTTCTTGTGAGTTTTTTCCCCTTTTAATGAACTGTCAGGGATAGAGGAATGAGCTTATGATTCACTCTTGTCACTTCTCAGGGGGCTTTGTTTTTCAGTGATTTCCCTTGTTCCTCTAATGCATGCATGACATGAGCCAACCACATTCTCTTTAAGAATAAGACTGTCAAGATCTATTAATGATGACCACAGGTTGTTAAGGATAAAAATCTGAGATCCCTTGGGTTAGGCTTCATAGTAAATGTTATTTTAAGAAAGTCTGATGCTATTTTTTTGTTCCTTCACATTACAATGCTGATTAAAATGTATGGGGATGGATAAAACTAGTTCCTTCTAAGATTATCTCCAATTTATTCTATAGTTTTATATCTTATTTGTACATAGTTCTTTGCATGTTGTCTCTTACATTAGACTGTGAGCTCCTTGAGAGCAGGGGATTTTTTTTTGTATCCCAGTTATTAGTATAGTGCCATAAGTACTTAATAAATACTTGTAGATGACTTCACTTAGAATATGCATGCTATCACACTTCACTTTTTAGATTCCATTCCCTATATCTGTAATATTTTCCTTCTTCCATTGTTGAATTGATACACATCCTTTTAATTCATATGCCAAATTCATGATACCATCCCTAATTTTTGCCAGGATTGATCTTGGAGAGCACTTTGATTTGTAATTTTTGAATGTTGTTTTTTTCATGTGATATGTTCATTTGAACCATCTGTATTTATTCCTTATTTTTGAAACCATGAGGACATAGTAGCAAGAATAATGGACACAGAGACAAAGGACCTATCCAAAATCTATCTCATTATCTTCTATCTATGAACTATTAGTCATATTACTTACCTTCTCTGTCCCTCAGGCTTCTTACCTGTAAAATAAAAGAATTGGAATAGATGATCTTTAATGTCCCTTTTAGTCCTTAATCCAATGCTACTATAAGATAAACATTGTGCCTAAAGGCTTAATAAATGTTTATTGATTGAATGAATGATTTAATGAGTTATATAAATTAATCTCATTTATAGAAGAAGCATCATAGTAGAGCAAAAATAACAGTGGGCTGAGTGATCCCAATACTTTATAATTTGACACATCTTAAAGAAATGACTCAGAAAATATGTACAAAATATAACTTTTGTGACTGTGGCATAGATTCATTTCTGCTCTCTCCCTTTGAAGTTGTATGTGTCTGAGACCTCAAGTCATATGTGTTTGCAGCCCAGCCCAGACTATAACACTTCTCTGGAAATACACCAAAATAAAGTAACGTGTGTGTGTGTGTGTGTGTGTGTGTGTGTAAAAAGTCACTTAAGAAGAGCAAAACCCCATAGCCACATTTCTCTGCTATAAGGATGTCTCACCTGGCTCTCTCTATTCAATTAGCAAACCATAAAATGAGACTATAGTTTCATTGGTTTTAAAACAGCATAGGGAACTCTTTCTGCCTCTATATGTTGTCTTCAGGCAGCCTAAGCATGATAAAAAGGATAATATACTCCTCAGGGCTATCAGCAACAGCCTTGCTTTCTGAGGTCCATAGATAAATTGCTTTGTCTTTCTTGATATGGAAACATGGGAATCAAGAGACCTGAATTCAAGTCCAAATATTTTTAACAATATGATTTTTGGTAAATCATTTAAGCCTTCACAGTACATTTCTTCATCCATAAAAGTATGAAGTTGGGTAAAATAATCTTCAAAATTAGGGACCTTCTAAAATTCAATGAAATTTCATTCTAAGAAATTTATTAGGCATTCAAAAAAAATGTCTTAAGGTCTTTTCATCATAGGAAAAAAATTAACATACCAACAAAACTGTTTCATTTTGTAATTTCTTCAATATCTCATATATTATTTCAAGAATATATTTTTGGGGACTAATAATTAATCATGATAGAAAGAACACTGGATTTGGATTCAGAAACATGGAATACATGATCTACTATTTACTAGCCTGTGTGACCTTTAATTAATTACATAAACTTTTCAAGCTTAATTTCCTAAACTAAATGAGGGAATTAGACTATGTGATCACTAGGAGCACTTGTGAATTCTATGATTCATTGAAATGCTTTTTTTTTTTTTGATTCACTCTTCTGAAGTATTCAGAATAACCTTTTGTCATCTCTACCCTCTCCTGTACCTTCTTTCTAGCCTCTAGACCATTCCCCTAGACTAGTGAACTTGTCTCAAAAGCACCAATCCCATCCTTCTCCACAGTGATAGATAGATGATAGATAGATAAATAGATGGATAAATGAGAGAGACAGAGAGAAGGAGAGAGAAAGAGGTCTACTTTTACATAGCTACCATACCACTGTAGTCAAAATTTGGGGTATCATCAGGAAGATTAGAAACAAAGTTAAAATAAAAACCTAGGAAAATTTATATAAATTGATGCAAAGTATAGCAGAACTAAAAGAACTGTGACAGTAACATCAATATTGTAACAATGATCAACTATGAAGACTTAGATACTCTGAATCAACACAATACTCCAGTACAGTTCAGAAGAATTCGTGATGGAAAATGCTATCCACTTCCAGAGAGATAACTAGCAAAGTCAGTGCAAATTGAAGCATAATTTTGTAACTTTATTTTTCTTGCTTTTTGTTTTTTGCAACATGACTGTAGAGAAATATGTTTTGCATTATTCCACATGTATAATTGATATTCTGTTGCATTTTTTCTCAGTGAGAGTGAGAGGGACTCAGAAAGAAGTATTTCAGAATTTAAATTTCTTTAAATTAATGTTTTAAATAAACATTATTACAAAGACAAAGCTGAAAATATGGTTTTGTCATCAGATCAACTAGCATGTTTGTCTCTAGAATAAGTATGATATTTGCTGTGTTTGTTTCTTAATCTCAAGAGAATCCAGACTCTCTTTGTTAGAATTGGAAGTTACAATTAAATTATAGCCTACAAAAAATAAACACATATCCATGTCAAAAGAAAAAATCTATGGGAATATGACTAGATTTATGAACAAACGAGATAGAGACCAATTCAACATGAATTTAATCATTAAATCCTGGAATATTAGAAGTAAGGAAATTCTTAAAACTTAAGAGAAGTAAAATAAAATTATTTTCTACTTCATACAGTCAACTTAGTTGACATCAGTATAGTTTGAAAAGGTAAATGGCAATCAAAAAGGTTAAATAAATTCATGGATGACATGTCCCATAATAGGTTATGGAGAAAAGTAAAAACATCTATAGGATGAAGTTGACTTGAAGGAAACCATCAATGGTCTTCAATATAACCTGTTTTTTGATGTTCCTATGAGAATTAGAATGGCAGCTATGTAGTCTGATTCAATATAAGTAGTCTAATTTAATATTCAATAACATTTTAATGTTATCAACAGTGGATTTCCATAATCATATCAGTAATGACAATTTGAACATACTTATCCATATTGGGAAACTGAGACACTAAAAGATTAAATGACTTGCCCACAGAAACACAAATTATATCTGAGATGGATTTAAATCTCTTGGTCTCATATCTCAAAATTTTGCACCACTATACCTCATGATAAACAATAAATGGCCTTGAAAAAAGGAAATTGCAGAACACATATTATATGTGTAAAAACTTTTAAATTTGTGGTAAAGTAATAAACTCTTCTTGTCATCATACTAAATTCCCATTGTTTCTAGAATACTATTATGCATTCAATAAAATCATTCTTATATTCTTTGTTTATGAATAAATATTTGCCAATAGCAAGAAACAACAAATGAAACCAATATTGGAAAACAGTATTGAAGAAAAGGACCCCAAACCTTCTAGCACATCTGACTTGAGATGGTTGAAGTAGAATAAGGAAAACAAAAACAAAGGTGCATCATTCAATTTCATCTTGTTCCAAGTACATTCTAATGAATAAAATTTAGCATGGAGACTACAGACTGGTCTCATTCCACTAAAGGCCTCAGGGATTAGGGGACAAGGGATAAGGAGAAAAAGATTTTAGGATGGGAAAATAAAAACAATTTTCAAAAAAAGCCAGTCTTTCCCATTCCTGATCAGCTTGAATCAGACTCTACATTGTACTCAAAGGCGTCTTTGACAGGCAAAAAAAAAAAAAAAAAAAAAAAAAACAATGTTGATCACTGTCTATATAGCTTTAATGGCCTTTCCCCTTCAATAACTGGACCCAAATAAACAACAATCAAATCTATATCAGTTTTATTAAAAAAGAATCAATGGCAAAAAGAAATCAAATATACAACAAAGCAGAAATGAGGTCATATTGTAACAAATTATAATTACCTATGCATATCTATGGATATCTATAGAGGCAAGTTTTATAAAATATAATAGGAAGAGGAAAAAAATCAAAAGACTAAAAAATATCAGAAATTATTTCCCATTGCTGTTTAAGATGATAGCTGTTTCACTGTGTATAATTTTTATCTACTTTTCCAGTTACTGGAGCACTTTAATGTTCATTTTGCTTTTTTAATTGATCTATATTTATTGGTATGTAAAATACAATGAAGACTGGTTCTGGAAACTAACAATAAAATACTATATCTCAAAGCATATGAAAATCTAGCCAACTGCCACTTTGCTTGCATTATGCTGACAAATCTCTATATCAATAACACCTATATTAAAATTTAAATGTTAAGTTCAATTACTTCCTTAATTATAGGGAAGATTCAGATCAACTAAAAGACATCTAAGAATGAATTTATGACACACACATATAGTAGTACTGATAGTGAGCTGTCCCATCTCTCCAATGTAGCATTTTGACCAATCTGACACCCCCTCTCACATGCACACACACATGCACACAAATCATTTCTTTTTAAGAATTTGTATTTTGTTTAACAATTAAAAAATAAAATAAATCATGTCATTAACTTTGATTATATCTATCTTGCATTATTGTTTTGTTGTTTCATATGTGCTCATCTCAGATCCCCATTTGGGTTGTAAGATACTCAAAGCCAGGGACAATATCTTCTCCGGCTATTCTCTTAGAATTTCATATAAAACTATATACAAAGTAGCATCTTAATATATACCCAATTATTTCCTGAAATTGGACATGGAGCAATACAGAAAAACTGATGCCTGAATCTACATATACATACAGAAATCTTCTAGAAGGACCCACAGTGGACAGTATGGGGTTCTTTTAGTAGTAAATGTGGTAGGAAAGTAAATAGTCTACTGTGTTCCTTTTATATCTAGGACCCTAAACCCATCATAAACCCTCATAGATAAGGCAGCTACTATATATGGCTACAAAAATTTCTGACCAATACAGGTCCAAGATCATCACATAAATTCTAGAACACAAGGATCATCACTTTCCAAATTCTCAATTACATTCAGTAGTGTATGTTTGAGAAAAATGATAGAAAAAGTAAGAGAGCACTGGACCAGGATCTAGATTCTAGTTCCAGCTTTCATTTAATTGTGTGACGTTGGGCATGTCATATTCTATCTGTGTTTTTTCTCACTAACTTCTAAAATTTTAAGTTGAAATGGATCCTAAAGATTATTTGGTCAATTCCATTACTTTAGTGATATAAACTAATTCTTTAGAGAGGTTAAATGATTTGCAAGAGGCCACATTTTTAGTTAGTAGCATAATTTAGGTCAGGTCTCCTAACTTTTAATCTATTGCTGTTTTATCTGTATTGGACTTCCTTGTGCAAGTTATATGCAATATATAAATATTTCCAGAATTGTTGTGTAGATCAAACTAATTAATGTTCCTTGAAAGAACTGTCCAAGATGTTGTGTGTGCTACTATGGTTACACCACAATGAACAGTTTAAAAAGCTGAAAGTAGAACAGTAGTTCGGTCCTGTGTTGAAGGATAATACCATGCCTCACAGCATCATGCTGCTCTTGGGGCAATCTTACTAGTAATATTTAAAGGAAAGGAATGGTTGTTGGCTGGCTGGTAAATTTAATTAGATTGATCCATCGTTGTACATTTGGGGAAAATAAATTGTTCATAGAGTAAAAATCAGACGTGTTCTGCAAATAGCTAAGTCTATAATGTTTTCTTAGAGATGGCTTTGACTGCATTTCTGTTCTGATATTTGTTCTGAGGCTCTGCTCCATCATTTAAAGGGTTATTTTTGAGTCTTGATCTGATGGGGTAAGTCCTTGCCCTTAAACAAACTTGGCATTCTATATCCTGCTTCTGTGCCTTAATCCAGTATGTTCCATGTCTGTAATGTATCCCCTCCTCCCTTCTAACTCTTAGAATCCTTAGCTCCCTTCATGACTTAGTTCATGTGCCATGTTCTAAGAATGTCTTTCCAAATATCTTCAGTTTTTAGTACTTACTTATCTATTCCCAGGGCCTAACATAGTGCTTAATAAATGCTTATTGGACTAAATAGAAAGTAGGAGCTTAATAAATGCTTATTGGACTAAATAAACTGGCTTGCCTTCAAAGTGTTCAGAGACTAGTTGAAAAGTTAATACAAATATGTAGGAAAAGATGTAAGGCAGTCATATGTTAATTCAAAAGAAAATACATGCTATAGAATTCTAGCTAAGTATGGACTAATGCTAAGCTAAAAGTGGTCAGGAATATAAAAAGAATGATCTTTTAAAAATTACTTGCTTGTGAAGTGATAGGTGAATAGAAAAGGGTAGATCAATCCAGATAGCTTAAATATTAGAAGTATATACCCAGAGAGGGGGAAGTTGATAGTGTATTGGTGGCATAATAAAGAGACCTATAAGAACCAAATATTTTATCTAGTTTTATAGATTTTTTACACTTCCTTCATTTCTAAATATATCCTTTCCATCTCTTATTCAGAAAGCCATCACTTGTAAATATATATTTATAACATATACACATATGAGTATAGATAATATATATAAAAATATATAAAAGCAAAACTAATTAACATATCAATTGTGTTTCAAAGCATATGGAATATTCCATATTCATAGTCTCCCACCTCTTCTATTAAAAAGAGGGAAGTACATTTGCTCAGCTTTTCTTCAGATCAGGCTTGGTCATTATGATTACATAGCATTCAGTTTCATGGGGTTTTGTTGGTGGTGATGTTTCCATTCCTATATTTGTAATCACTGTCAATATTGTTTTTCCTAGTTTTGTTTTACTCTGTGTCTTATCTTCCCATACTTTTGCAAGTTCTTCATAATCACTATTTTTTAATAGTGAAGTTACATTCAATTACATTCATGTGCCAGAATATGTTTAATCATTCTCCAATTAATGAGCATTTACTTTGTTTCCAGTTCTTAAAGAAGAACATTTAAATAAGATATGGATTAGAAAGTTCTTTGAAGAAGAATAAAGTTCTCCACCAATCACAGTTATTATATACAGGGAGAAGTGGCCTATTTTTCTTCTAGTGTTATGGATTTGGTGTTACATTAATATAGTAAATACAGTACAAAATAGAGAATTAAGAGATTTCAGTTCTGGCATTAATTTTGCCATGAATTACTTGAAAGGATTCCTGTATCTATATTCCTATAATCCTTTAGGCAGGAAGGAATTTCCCCTAATATTGATTAGAAATATATACTGCCATAACTGTATATTACTGTTTGTGTTACGTTATACACTAATGAGGGACACTCAAATATTTTTCTTAAATATTTTCTCTAATAAGAAAAGGTAAGTTCCTGGGGAGTACAATCCCAGAAGAAAAGGGAGCAGAATGAACTGGTTAAAGATTACCTAAAAGAATCAATGCCTATCATCTGTGATTAATTTTTATCTTCAATTTTCTCCTCTGAGATCCTTCTTTCTGATAGTGCTTTCAATTAACCTGATCAACTTCTTTTTTGTGCTACTGAAATTATGTACAAACAAGATTCCAAATAGTACTCAAACTTGGTTTAAAATGGCTATTTCTTTTGGGTCCTTTCCACTAATAGCCTAACTCTTTTTTTCATAACTTTTTCTTTTGCTTTCATATGAGAAATTATATCACTTTGCAATTAACAATAGAAAATATAATAAATAGAAAAATATATAAAATAGTAAAGTATTACTGAAATGCTGTATTAAGCTAGCACTAGAATACATGGATACAATGGGTAAGAGCAAGTTACACACAGTTGATGACATCATCATTGGCAGCTCCTTGATATTTCACCTATTAGAAGAAAAATCTTAGTTTTCTTTTGTGATGACATCAATAGGGCATCCTGGGATAATGGTATCCTGTCTGAATTCAGGGAGATGGGGGAAAGCAGGACAAGATCAGAAAATAGCCAGTAATTCAGTGCATCTTAAACACAGAGTGAATGAACTAGTATCATGCATAATAAGAGTAGGATGAGTTCACCCCCGTTTTTACCTTCAATTTCCTCTAAAACATCAGGATGGGTAAGAGAACAGTGAATCACCAGTCAGCCAGCCAACCCTCATAAAGATGAATCAAACTAAGGAGATCTGATAAGGAAACTTGTAAAATCCATCCTACCCTAAGCCCACAAAGAGAGTTACTGTATCTTCCAAAATCATCTCTGTGATAAAATAACCAGTGGGAAGACTGACTGTTCAAACTTCACCCAGTCGCACTGGCTGAGTAAACAGAGATCCTTGGTTCATACAAGTAACCATAAATTTAAAGTTAGTATTTCAGGTCTATATCTAAAGAATGACAGAACATCATCTCTCCTGATTCATCTAGAAAGAATGTATCATCTTTTTCTACCGATCTAATCAGGAACACGTTTGCTGTGTCCATTTTTCTTTTTAAGCCTCAGAAAAGAGCCAGTACTTCTCCCTTCCACCCCTCTTGATGTTTTGGGGATGTAGAGAGAGGGAATGGAACATAGAAAAACCTGAGATTCCTTTCTGACCTGCCACCCAGACATACCATTTCCCAGTGGTTAATTTCAAATGCTGTACGCAAGTGCCATCTAGTGATCTTAAGTATATTTGCAAGTAGCATTAAGGAAATGCAGCATTCATGATTTAAGATTTTGTTTCAACTCAACAAATATCTATTAAATGCCTATTATTTGCAAGATATTATGCTAAGTGCTAAGAATACAAATTCAAATTAATATGTAAATTCTACCCTCAAAAAAATTTTAGCTTAATGAAAAAGAGTGACCAGATACATATAAAAATAACTAATATAATGCAAAATGTAGACTACAAAGGAGAATTATAAAGAAAGTGGTATTGTCTGCACCTTTCCTTTGTACCAGGAAAGAAATATCAAATACTAGGAAGGAAAAAATCACTTCTAGCTTAGGGATAGAAGTAGTGAGGGAAAAGAGAATCAAGAAAATTTTCATAAAGGAAATAACATCAAAATTGGATCTAAAAGAAGGGGCGGATTTCAATGGATAGAGATGAGGGCTGGGTAACTAAGGTCTACTCCTAGGATGCAGGATGTATGCACAAAGGCATGAAGAGAGTCAAACTGAGGTTAAAGCACCAGGAAAAGTGCAGTTTTTTGGGATGCAAAATATATGAGCAATGTGAGATAAGGTTGAAAAGGTAAATGAGAGGCAGGATTTGAGAAGGTTTTAAATGAAAGAGAGCATTTACTTTATTCTTAATAAAATGGGGGACCACTGCAGGTTTTGTTTGTTTGTTTTTAACAGAGTTCTAATGTAATCAAAGTGAGAACAGTAGGAAGATACTGTTGCTCGTTTAAAAATATTTTTCTTATTTTAAACAGGTAATGTTTCATATTTGCCTTTTGGGAGGATACCAATTCTTTCTTCCATTTATTTCTCTTTGATCAGGAGAGAACTAGATTAGCTTATATACTCTTTGTTAAATGGAATCTAGTTTCTTTTGTCTGTGTGTACTTCTGATTTGAAAAACCATTGGCAGGACTAAGAAAAGGAAATAAGGTCACAGTGGCAGACACTGAATGAAAGTTAGAGTCCTTTAATGACTTACCAATTACCTATAAAATACATTCCTTAGCCTAGCATTTAAGGCACTCCAGAATCTTACTGCAATCTAATTTTCCTTTTTTTAATTATATTTTACTTTTTTCAAGTAGTAAAAATCTACCTCATCATCCTCTCACCTTGACATTCCCTTTTCCCACTGAGAACAAAAGAAAAACAAAATCTTTGTTTAAAAAAAATGTAGTCAAGCAAAACTAATCTCATGATGCACTTCATCTTTCTATGAGAAGGTGGGCAGAATGTTTCATCATCAGTCCTCTGGAATTGTGCCAACCAAATTTTCTAACTTTATCTCCCACTATATTCTGTACAAAACTTACAATCCTATCAAATGCTCTACTCACTATCTGTGAAACACATGCTATACATTCCTACCTTCACATCTTTCCTAAGGCTATTATAACATCTAGTGAAAAATCTATTCCATACTTCCCAGTCTACACAGATGCCTTCTTTCTTTGAGGTCATATCAAATCTCAACTGCTACTCTAGCCTACAGTGATTTATCTCTCCTCTGAATTCGTTTATACCAATCATTTGCAGCATAAGCATGTGTAATCTTATAGTATTTTTTATTGTTGCCTATTACATTAGTATTTAGTTTTTCATATGTGTTAATTTTTCCAGCAAGAGAAGATCTTGAGTTCTTTGAAAATAAAGATAGCATATAACTATATGTTCCACAAAGCCTAAAATAATGTTGGGTTAGAGAGTAGGAGTTCAAAAAATCATTGTTGAACAAATAAATTCCTCCTTTCTGGATCATAAGGAAAACTATAACATTTAAGATGTGTGTATATATTATGGTGAAAGTCTGAGTTTCAATCCTAGTCCTGCTACTCTCTATTTGGACAGATTCACATACTTCCCCAGGACTTCAGTTTCTTCACTGGAATCTTTTTGAACCTGTGGTTTCTTCCCATTCCAAATCTATGATTCTAAAACTATTAGAGAATCTCTCTTAATTAGAAGAAAATTATCTTAGAACATTTTATAGTATAGAACAGGGTTTCTTAAATTTTTTCTTCTTGTGACTTCTTTTGATCCCAGAAATTTTTATATAACTTTGGGCATATACATATATAAAATAAATACACAAATCAAATATTAACTGACAATAAATCATAATTTCACAGCCCCCATATGCAGTTAGGGGACCCTATGTTGAGTCACAACCCAGAGTTTAAGAAACTTTGACATAGGGAAAAGTCTCTTGACTTATATACTAGGCTCATTGTGAAGCTATAATGAAATAGTGAATGTGTAAATGTTTTGAAAAATACAAAAGTTCTATACTAACTTAAGGTTACCATATTTGACAAAGGTTTAAGTTATTTAGGACCTTCCCTGTTAGTCACACCTGCTTTTTTTTTTTTTTTGAGACAATTAGGGTTAAGTGACTTGCCCAGGTTACACAGCTAAGAAATGTTAAGTGTCCAAAAGTCAAATTTGAACTCAGGTCCTCCTGAATTCAGGTTCAGCTCACCATCCACTGTTACCATCTAATTTGCTTTTTCTTATATTTTCTGTATAATTTTGTGGATTTATTTATTCTTGCTCTGAAAATAAATTATCCTGCTGAAAGCCCAAGTTGGATAAGGTTTGGAATCAGTAAGAAAGCTTTATGTGGTTGTGGGAAATTAGGGGAATTAAAGAGAATAGGGTGGAGAGTAAAATCATCCAAGGTATTAGGTATAACTTCATCAATCTGCATTCTGAAGTAGTTTAAATTTGTGGAGCTGTAGTCAAAGAAGGTTCTTTGTAGGCAGAAAAAGCTGAATTGATTGAAGTTCCTTGCTATAGAATACTGTCTGTAGACTACACATTCTCATCCTTTGCCAGACATAATCATTAATATACAGAATGTGGTCAGAGACATCTATAGCTGACAAAAACAGAACAATCCTTGTTCCTTGGGTTGATGGATCTAGTAAAGTGGCTAATGCCTGGCTGATCTCATATCAAAAAACAAGCAGACAGAAATGAAGATTAACATAACTTCAAGCATGGTGGGAACAATCTAGGCAGTAAAATTTTGTTTGTTTGCTTTTTCCTCATACTATTCATTGATAAACTGGAGAGTAGAGGAAGTTATCTAGGATGGTGAAGGACCTTGATTTTATATTAAACGAGGATAAGATGAAGGAAACAGAGATTTTTGACTTGGAGAAAACTAAAGAGATAGGGAAGGGGGGGGGAGACATGGTATCTGTCAGAAATTGTAAAGATAATTATCTAAAATAAGAAAAATTTGATTATTCCATTTGTTCCAGATGACAAAACAGGGAACAGCAGATAGAAGTTTCAATGAGGTAAATTTGGCTTGTAAAAATTTCCTAATGATTAAAACCATATAAAAGTCTATTGGGGTACCTTACATATTGGTTATGCTGCAAAGTTTTATTTTGTTTTTCAGGATGACAACTGAGGTATTTCCAACTTTAATATTCTATAATAGTATAATGAGAAAACCAACCTTGACTCCCTGGAATCAAACTTAAGCAGAGGGAAGAAATACTTACATTATAAAATAATAAAGCTAGTTGGAAGGGAATTTAAAGATCATCATGTTCCCAAAACATATGACTTTAATCTACTTTATTCTTCTTCATACATTATAGCTTCCATACACACTAGGTTGTTTCTTGATTTTACCATGCTTTTATCTTACATCTATGCATTCAAATAAGCCATCTCCCCTACCTGAAACACAATCTTTTATCATCTTCACCCGCTGAAATCTCTCTATTCAAGGCTCAGCTTAAATGTCATCTTTTCCATGAAGTTTTCCTTAATAATACCAGATGAAAGTGATATCTCTATCATCAAATTTTCTCTAAAAATTGATCTTTTCCAATGTCCTTATCAGCCTTATATTTTCTTAATTTGTGTATCTGTCTAATCTTTACTGTTGAAGCTTCCTTAGATTTTGCTACTGTTCCTTCCATAATTTCTCAAGATTCTCATATTTAGACAAGTTGTTCTCATATTAAACCTAAATCTGTTTCCTTGTAACTTCTACACGTTATTTCTAGTTTTATTTTCTGGGTCAACAAGAATAAATTAAAACTTTCTTTCATGTGGCAATCCTTTAGATTTTTTTGACCTAAGTCTTTCAGTCTTCTCTTCTCCATACTAAACACCTAAAGTAGTATCAATAAATTCTTAGATAGCATGATATTGAATCTGCTCATGATCCTGGTTGTCGCCTTCTAATTATATTACAGAGTTGCAGTCCCCTTATAAAACATGACATCCAAAACTAAACCCAGCACTCCATATACATTCTAAGGCAGAATTTAATGGAATTATCATGATCTTATCTCTGAATATTGCACTTTTGTTTACAGCTACCAAAATTCTTCATCTTGTTGATTGTAGCCCACTTCAGCCCATTAAAATCTTTCCAAATCCTACTCTTATCATTCACCTGCTTAGCTACCATTCCCAGTTTTATGTCATATGCAACCTTGAAAGGAATGATACTTACGTGTGGTTGTGAACTTTAGAATGTGATGATGCTCAGAGAGTTGAATTTATCTTTGAGAGATGAATTATTTTGTTATAAAGTAGTGAGCACATGGGGAGGCTGAGTCTCACAGCCAGGCCACTGCTGATTATAAGCCCACTAATGGTGCAAACTATAGGAAGTATAAATTGATTGGAGCCAAAGTGCCCTCAGGCTGAGAAATACCTTATCCATGAGGGAAGTGCATATGTTTTTTGTGGGCTGCCAGGGTCCTGATTAGGCCACAAGGGACACTAAGACATTTCATAGGTTCAGGGAAAACTAGCACAGATTTAGGACCTGCCCTGTTAGTCACACTCTGCTTTTCTTATATCATCTGTATAATTTATGGATTTATTCTCTCTTGCTCTGAAAATAAATGCTCCTATTTAAAGCCCAAGTTGGATAAAGTCTGGAATTAATAAGAAAGCTTTATGTGGTTGTAGGAAATTAAGGGAATTGAAGAGAATAGGGTAGAGGATAGAATCATCCAAATTATCAGAGCAAAGGAAAGAAGGGGTAGGAGCAACCTGGAACAAGTCAAAACATTTGCAGAGTGAAAGACTGCCAAGTTTCAGTCTTCTTTGCCACAGACCTAAGAGATATGAAAGGACCTAGTTTGGTACCATAGCAAAAAATTCTTCCCAGAGATTGTTAATAAAAGAAGGGAAATAGAAAAAACTCAAAATTTGTAGAAAAAGTTGAAAGAGACTTTAGAGGACTTTGAATCAATGATCCTTAGCATATTTCACACCCAAAGCAGCTAATTTTTAACACCTCCCCTCCTTCTATACAAGTATATTATCATTACTAATCATGATATTGTGTCAAATGGTGCTAATAATTTTAAAATGATATGGACATGTTAACTTTAAAGTTTTACTGACAACTTTGAGATAATTCAGATGTTACTAAACTAACCCTGGTGGTACAGATAAGAATTATTCTGTACCCCTTCCAAAAAAAATCTATAAATATTATACCTCAAACTTGTGCACCCTTCCCAAAAACATTTCCATCTTCATTGGTTCTATGTTGCCTAATGATCCTAAATCTAATCTATGGTTATATAAGTGATTGTGTCTCTCCTCATCATCATTCTTTTTCTCCCCATGCCACCTGCCTTCTTTCACCACACCATTCCCAACCCCACACTGCTTGTTTCTGTAAACCCCTTCATCCCTTGTCCTATACCATCTATGCCATTTGCCCTCCATGCCTAATTATTAAAGTATAAATACAACCTCATTTCCTGCTGTCATAATGTTTTTTAGCAGCGAGTACTCAAAAAAATATGCCTGCCTCATTTCATAATTATATAAATTAATAATTAAAAATGAAACAAAGAATAATAATAATGGATAGAAAAGAAACATAGCCAATGAAAGTTTTCTTTTATTAAACTTCATAGATATAGACATATAGAGACAGATAAATGTGTATGTCTATCAATAATGATGCCAACTTAAAAAATACTGTTATACAAGAAGGTGAGAGAAGTAATGAATTAATATTTTAATTATATTAATGCATTTATTGAAAAAGTGAAAAATTATATCTACTTATTGGTTTGACACAATGTAAAATAATATTACATTATCTGTATCTGAGACTTAATGTCTGCACATTTGTCAATGACTTCATAAGAATTGATCCTCTTCACATATTTATGCTTAATAGACAGTACAGCCAGCTTTGTCCATCTATCTTTGTTCAGAATTGATTGAAAAATAATTTTTTAATTTTAATTTTGAAGTCTCTTTCACATGAATACCAGATCTACAATAGAAAAAGTCTTAAACATAAAAATAAACTTGGAAAAAATCTTAAAAGTCCCATTTCATTAGTGAATTTTACTATAATTCAAACATCCATAAAAGGAATAACTTAGATAAATACTAAATTATTCCAATGTTGCAACATTTTATTTCTTGATTCATTCTTTAATTTTTAAAAAAAATAACAATTTTAAAAAGAATAAATTTTATTTTAAATATACTATTCAAATTCAGTTAAAAAATATTTCATGTAATAAAATTTGCACATACCAATACCTGTTTGTTTTTCATATTTATAAGTTTCCCTTAGTTTCTGGTGGGGTTTGTATCTCTCAGTTTTCACTGTTTTACTCTTTTAAATTTTAAAAACAAAAACTCCAAGTAGTTACATAAAATAGCATATTAGATAGAATAAGTTCTAATTCTTCTTTATAAGCACTGTGCTATCATTGTTAATTGTACATCTGTTTTGTAAAGGCAGAAATATATATATATTTTTAATTTTAATTTTATTTTATTTAATAATAACTTTGTATTGACAGAATCCATGCCAGGGTAATTTTTTACAACATTATCCCTTGCACTCGCTTATGTTTCGATTTTTCCCCTCCCTCCCTCCACCCCCCCCCCAAGATGGCAAGCAGTCCTATATATGTTAAATATGTTGCAGTATATCCTAGATACAATACATATTTGCAGAACCGAACAGTTCTCCTGTTGCACAGGGAGAATTGGATTCAGAAGGTAAAAATAACTCGGGAAGAAAATCAAAAATGCAAATAGTTCACATTCGTTTCCCAGTGTTCCTTCTTTGGGTGTAGCTGTTTCTGTCCATCACGTATCCATTGAAACTCAGTTAGGTCTCTTTGTCATAGAAATCAACTTCCATCAGAATATGTCCTCATACAATATTGTTGTCGAAGTGTATAATGATCTCCTGGTTCTGCTCATCTCACTTAGCATCAGTCCATGTAGGTCTCTCCAAGCCTCTCTGTATTCATCCTGCTGGTCATTCCTTACAGAGCAATAATATTCCATAACATTCATATACCACAATTTACCCAGCCATTTTCCAATTGATGGGCATCCATTCATTTTCCAGTTTCTAGCCACTACAAACAGGGCTGCTACAAACATTTTGGCACATACAGGTCCCTTTCCCTTTTTTAGCATCTCTTTGGGGTATAAGCCCAATAGAAACACTGCTGGATCAAAGGGTATTAGGCAGAAATATATTGTGCCACAAGAGTTGGAACATAAACTATGCCTGAATCAAGCACAAAAAGAAGGCCATTAACCTTTGCTTAACTATTTCCAAAAGCAAAAAATTCACCATTTTGAAGAGACCAGCTTTAAGTATTAGAAAATTCTTGAAAAAATGGTTCACCTATGCTTTCCATCCTTTGGTTCTGGGTTTGCTTTGTCCAGTCATTTAGATTTTTAATGCTAATCCCTGTTCCATAGAGCTCTTTAAAGACAGATACCATGCTAAGTCTTTTTTTTTTCAGGTTAAACATGATTAATTCTTCCACCCATCTCATATATATGTTTTATAGACTCTTTACCATCCCAGATGTTTTCTGGATGTAGTTCAATTTGTTAATGTTCCTCTTGAAATATAGAACCCATAACTGAACAGAATATTTTAGATGTGTTCTGACCCCTGCAGACCACAGTGAGACCAGTAACTCTATGCTTCTATTTATGTAACCTAAAATTGCATTAACTTTTTCAGCAACCATATCACACTCTTGGTTTATATTGAATTTGTGGTCAACTGAATTCCCCCAGTCTTTTTTCACATACTATTAAGTGAAATCTCCCTCCAAATTGTGCTTACTTCACAGGGTTGTACTGAGGTTCAAAATTTAGAAATGGATTTAAAGAGCTATATCCAAGAATACTATTATGGCAAAGCAATTTTAAAACCTATATTCAAAACTGAACTTTATATTTATAAATCCATTTCATCTTGTTAGCTTCAGGTCATCATTCTTGCCTGTTGATATCTTACAAAATCTTATTTCTAATGCTAAGTGGATTAATTATCTCTCAAAGCTTTGGGCCAGCTACAAATTTAAGAAACATGATTTTGTCCAAGTTACCATTTTAAAAATGATTTAAAGGAGAAGGTCAGGTACAAAATCATGCACTTTTTCACTGTTATAACTTCTTCAGTGATTTCATATGCAATCATTACATTTCAACTTTGGAGATCTTTTTTCTTGTTCTAGCTAATATTTATAATTTCTGGTTGTATTTATATTGTGCTCTCATAAGATAGGGCTCTCATAATGAAAAGAAATTGAGAGTCAGAGAATGAGAGATGCTAATAATCACAAACCCTACCTGTACAGGAATGTTTGAAGACCTTTCAGAATTGCAGAGTTGGAAGTAACTGAGAGATTACCTAGTCCTTTCAAATATCTGACAATTATATAATATATCTTATACAATTATATATATACATATTTATATATATCTAACAAGTAATAATCCTTCATTTACTCAAAGATTTTGAGTGACAGGAAACCCATCAATTCCCTAAGGTATACACTCCACTTTGGGATAACTCAGTCAAACCCCTCATCCACAAGATAGTTTGTCAAATATTTAGGGAAAGCAATTATGCCCCTGTTCAACTATCCACATTTTTTTTCTCTTCTAAACTTTAGTGAATCTTCATACATCATATTAAGTCTTCAACATTTTGATCACTCTCCTCTCCACAACTCCAGGTTACCTAAACTTCCTAAAATGTGAGGTCAGTATCTTATACAACACTGACTTTATCTGAGAAGGACACAGTACAACAATCTAGTTCCTTAATCCTGAATGCTATGCCTTTTTTAATGCATTGATTGCAATCTTAAGAAAACACAGAAACTGATTTTTGAATATGGTGACAAGGAGCTCTGGAAATTATATGAAATTCATGGATTCTCATAACAACTCCAGTTATATAGATATAATTTTTTTTTTTTACTATCTAACCTTATTGAATCTCAAAATAGATCAAATTTGTGTTTGCTTTAATCATACTCAATATGCTAGTTTAATATGGATTAGATTCTGGGGGGGAAATGGGGAACATTTTATAAACTATGAAAATCCTTTATATTGGGTTAAACTGAAACAACCAGTTTTCTTACATTTCTGAATTTTCTTTTAATTTATTTGAGAGTTATTCAAAACTACTAGTTCATATAACCTGGTTTTAGGCAGGTTATCATCACATTCAGCTGTTGCAGTAAATCAATTTCTTAGAAGAGAAAAAAAAAATCTTGTAAAAGGAATCACTGGGAAACCAAATCACCTTTGCTTGGCAAACATATTTTAAAGCAAAAGTAGGAGTTAATAAAATATGGAACTCAGCAAGACTTTTTTTCAGTGTATCTTTCATATTTTGCAAGGCTTCACTCCTGACACACTGAACTTTTTCCTCCATATCAGCACCCTTCTCCACTTGTAAGTTCATCCTAGGCCTGCACTTACTTCCTCTGATTGATTGATTCCTCCCAGATCCATTTTAAGAAATATACTCAAACCAATCATGCCTTCATTCTTCTCCCACTTTTTTTTTTTTTTTAGCAACCATTGTCTTGGCATCTTCAAAGTAAAGCATGGGATTTCAAGCTCATGATTTGTGGCCAATGTTCCAAGTTGAAACCATGTGAGGGAAGAACCATTAAAATAAGCAGCATATATATTAACATTTCCATTTTCTAAATAAGGAAACTGAGACTCATAAAAATAAAATAATTTGCCATTGATCATGCCACTAATATAAAGATGGGATTTAATTAAAGGCTTCCCAAGTTTAACTCTACTACTATTTGAAAATACAAATGCTGAACTTCATATATATAATTAGTTATATAAATCACTTAATGAAATAAATATAAGCAATAGCTTTTTATTATTTTTGTTAATAAAAAATATTTCTTTTTGTGTTATTACTTATCTAATCGTAATTAAAACTATTTCATTTTTGCTTTGTATCTCCAAAGCAGAGTACATAAAATGCTTGTTGATTGAATAAATGAGTGTTTATAATATTTTCTTGTATTTTTAATTGTACTTGGGGAAAAATTTCCTACTTGAAAACAAAGATGAAATCACAATTTGGAGATACCATAATAATAATGGATTATCTATATAATATGCTTGTATTAGTTACAGAATAAGAAATGAGAACAGTTTGCAGAAATTGTCTTCACACAAATTTTAAAAAATCGATCTTAAAAGAAATCATGAAATCTTCACAGAAGGACTGAATCTCAGAGCTGGGAAGGACTTCAGAAGCCAACTAGCATAACTTGTACCTGACCAAAAACCCTTTCAACAATATGTCCTTCAAGTAGAACTTCATCCTTGCTAGAAAATTTAGCAATGCAGGGGAAACTATGACTTCTTGAGGTGATCAATACCATACCACTCTTGAACAGATCTCTTCTGTAGCAAGTATTTCCTTCTATCAATACTAAATTTATTTATTTGTATCTTATATTCACTGTTCCAATTTCTATATTCTTGAACTAATCAGAATAACTTTAATCCCTCTTCTACATGAAATATTTGCTGGTTACAACTCATCTCAGCTATTTCATCCTATCTCATGCTTATCTATGTACGTTTTTTAATTCTCCATAAAAAAAAATCCATTCATCACATAAGTAAAATCTTTGTAAAAGTTCTATTCCATTGCTTCATCATGACATATAGGAGATCATTAGATCTTCAAAGACAATACTAGAAGAATATAAACCCAAAAGTTCTAACTACCAAGTTTGAAAAACTGTCTGTGGACTAGCAAAAAAAAAAAAAAATTATCACCAAAACTTTAGTCAACTCTAAGTATAGAAAGTATACTATAGTATCAAAGAGTAGAGGGAAAAGTCACACTTTTATTGTGTGTGTGTGTGTAATTTTTCACACTTGTAATTACCATATAATCAGAGAGTACTTCAAACTCTAGAGTTATGTACAAAAATCCATAAAGTCATCAACCAAAATGGTTGAAATCTACAATAATTGCTATAACCTATCAGTCTGCTAATCTGCTATTTGTATCATTTCTTACTAAGGACAGTTCAGAAATGTCTCTTCCAAAGAAAAGATTATGTAGGTACTAATTACATAAATGGAGAACTGTATATATGACATCTATTATTTTATAGAATGAAAATTGGAGATATTTTATAACATTCTATAAATGTAGAAGACTGTGAGATATTAGATATAAATCCAACTTTTGAGTCTGAATAAATTGTGTTCAAATCCTACTTTTAAAATGTATTGATTACGTAATCCTAGGCCAGTCACTTAACCTCTAAGTGCTTCAGACAAAATTCTAAGGCTACACATTTCAGAATTATAACTAATCTGCCTTGGTAAAGAGACTTTCTTCCCTAAAAGTTTCTTTCAATTAAATCACTAGGCCAGTACCCTTCTTCTCCCCTCACAAAGGTATACAGATAGGTGTATTGTAACTTGATGCAATGTCATATTTAAATGGAATAGAATTCTGGAAGCTAAGATAGGAATACAATGTATAAGAATATGCATTATTAAAATAGATTAGTTAAAAAAGTCTAGGACATATTGAGAACATAAGTTGATATAAGGAAATCAATAAATTTGAGGGGCATGAGGGAAAGCATTTAAATGAAGGAGAAATAATAGAGGGGGAAACAGGTATGATATTGTGAGAAGAGTAAAATATGGACCATTCAAGCAGAAGTAGAATATAAATAATGAACTTGTGAAAGATTATTACAAAACTCACAGAAGTATGATATAATAGTGATGAGAAATTTCAGTTCAAAACACATTCTAAATCATTGTTCTAAAATTAAGGCAGCTGACAAATTATTTACTTCTTTTTCTGAAAACTACTTTTTTAAAATGTAGAAGCAACTTTTTTTTTTTAAACACCAAGGAGAAAGTGGTTGGTGACATATAAATAATATAAAACTTAGGAAGAAGTAAGAAACCCATTTTAGGATTGTCATATACATGAAATGAAAAGACATTCAAAGGTCATCACAAATCCTAGATTTTGAAAGAGCATATTTCAAAGACCACTTTCCAATGACCTGGTCCTATCCATTGTGAGTAAAGTTTAGAGAATTGCCTCTAATTTATGTGTGTGTGTGTTTATGTATACACATACATATACATAAATACATATGTATATCTATAGCATACACATAGGCATATACATGTGCTTATATGCCTATATGTATACACATATACATGCTCTATACATAAGGAAGATATACACACTATGTACACTCATATACACATTCATATACATATACACATGTTCACATGTACATATATCTATTTATCTTATTCTTTATTGCTACAACTATACCTATATCCACATCCATCCATCCACCTATCCATCTATCTATCTATCTATCTATCTATCTATAAATATGCAAATAACAGAAGTACCAGGAATACTTTCCTAATTCTTACTCATAATGCCTAAATAGATCCCATTTAGCAAAAAAAAAAAAAAGCTGATGATTCCATCTCAGGGTTCCTAAGATATTTCCGAGGGGCCAAGATTTCTAATGCTATTACCCATGAGCCCCCACCAATGTACTTACCTCTGATTATTGTGATAATTATATAACAATAAATATAGATAGATATTTGTGGGAAAGTGTCCTGTGAATTCACATTATTTGCTTTAAACAATAGTTCCTTCTCTATCTCAGTGAAGTATATTGGGTTTGATAATTTCATTCTTGACAGCTTTCCATTACTCTTGAATTAATTCAATCTGTTGCTGGAAGCCCTTGGTATCCCGAAATATCACTGTCCACTAGGCTCTGAGGATCACTGCCTTTCTAAAGTTGATAGTCAACATTTTCTCTGCCAAGGAGAGTCACTCCCTAGAGCTACTTTTTCCTTAAGGTGGATATCATATTTGTCTGCGTTTTCTATGTTTGTCCTTAACGTGTTTCTCTCTGTATCTTAATGGTCTCATTTCTCTGATGATATTTTCAATGGAAAATATAAGAGAGGAGAAAGAGGAAGAAATTCTCTTCTCTTCCCAAGAATAAGTACCTCTCAGGGTTTGCTGTACTAGAATCTTCAACTCCATAACTGATATGGTCCCTTAAGAAATGGAGACCTGATTAAATTCTTCCATTTTAAAGCTTCAGGAGGTGTGAATAACCTGTTTAGCTAGTCAATCACTATTTTTTCTCTTCCTGACCCAGTAAATAAAGCAATCTTGTTTACCCACCATATCAACTTATTAATTAATTTTGTAACTTAAAGAGGCATTTTCAACTCACAAAAAGAGTCAGAGAAAAGAATATTTTGTTAATTGAGGCTTTGGAAATAGATGTCTACCTCTTAGAAAGCAAGAGTAGGTGATTGAGCTTTGTCTTCTCTGCTTCTGCCAGCTTCTTGAGGTCCTTCTGAAGGTGTCTTGGTTTCTGTTGGGGAGGCAGGAGGACTGGCACCACTTCTCTGGTCTTCCCTAGTTCTGATTTTGGTGGAGCTTGTCCCAGCTTATATGGGCTCTTATCAAAAGTGTGAATCTTGTAGAACTATAGTAAGTACTAAGTACATATACTGAAATAGAAAACTGTAAAATACCATGCTAAATAATCATTGTCTCTATCAATTCCACTGACTTAGCACCTTGTTTCAATCCTTTGTTTCAAGTTCAGGCCCATAACATTTGAGGGTAAGTATAAAAAAGTAGTATGGTACTGTATAATAAGAGTATCTAAGGGTGTTAAAAGACAGAACATGTTTATTTTGGCAATAAATGTTAAGGGTGATCATCATCACCATCACCACCACCACCACCACAAAGGAGTGTATAGTAATGAAAGGGCCAAGAGAAAGTTCAAATAAGAGCTAAATATGCTCCTCATGCATAGGTAGATAATAATTAACAATGGTAAGAAGAAAACACTATTAATTATCTTATTTGTTTTCTCTACCAGTCTTCAGACTACTAAAACACCAAAAATGAATAATAGACATTGAAACCCAATGCAAGTGAAAAGGCAAAAAGAAAATATAGTACCTGATACTCCTCAAGAATTCAAGTTGTCTATCTTGCACACACAAAAAAAAAAAAAAAAAAAAAAAAATCAACAATTTAATTGGCAAGCAAAGATGAAAGTGGAATTGTGTCCCCAAAGAACATAACTTTTAGTGAGAGAGAAAAGAGGTATAAATATAAGAATATACAAAATACAGAAATAGTGGTCAGCATAAGGAGCTCCCAGACAAGGAAAGTCTCTTTACTAATGCAGATTGGTCTCATATCTATTATTTAAATTCTTATAGAAATGCCTAGAATATTAAGAGGTTATGGAATTTGCCAAGGGTTACACAGACAAAAGAAAGATTTGAATCAAATCTCTGGTTCTAAGGCTGGCTATCTATCTAGTGTGCAACTCAGCTCATACAAAATTTATATGAAATAACTATAAGGAAATTGGGGAGAGGCAAAAGATACTAGTTAGGTAAAGGGAGAACTGGGAAAGGCAAGTATAGAAAACCTAGTTTAAGCAGAGTGAAGGAAATAAGGAGTTCAGGGAGCCAAAAGAGAGAAAGCAATGCTTTCTAGGTATAGGAGATGGCCAGGGCAAAGGCACAGAGATGGAGAATTGAGTGTCATGTGTAAGGAATAACAGTAGAAAGATCAATTTAGCTGTATCTTAGAATGTGTGAGGGTAAGTAATATATTTTATTATATATTATAAAAATAGAAAAATAGGTTGAAGCCAGGTTGAGCTAATGATGACAGTGATGAGCTGATGAAGAATAAAATGAGCAGAACCAGAAGCATAATTTAAACAATAATAGCAATATAATAAAGACAAACTTTGAAAGTTGTAAGAACTTTGATCTATACAATGATCACTTCCATGATTCTAGAGAATTGACAATGAAGCATATTATTCAAATGACAGAGAAGTGATGCATTCAGAATGCAGAATGAGTTTTTTTTTTGTTTTTTTTTTTAACATGGCTACTGAAATAATTTCTTTTGCTTGATTATGCATATATTACAAAAATTTTGCTTTTCTTTCTTTAATGGGATTTGGAGTGGAATCGAGAAAACAGAGATTTCTGTTAATTAAAAAACTTTAATTTAAAATATGCCAGAGGAGTTAATAATTGATACTAGATGTAATAGGGAGCCAATGGAGTTTATTGGATAGGAAAGCAACATGTTTGCACTTGTTCTTTAGGAAAATTAATTGGCACCTGTGTGGAGACATTGACGACCCCTGAGTCAAAGAGACCAATTAAGAGTCTACTGAAATAGTATGGGAATGAGGTAATCGAGACCGAATTAGATTAGTGACCATGTGAGAAAAGTGAAGAGGACAGATATGAAAGAGGATGTGGAGATAGAACTGGCAACTGATTGAATATATGTTGGTAAAAGAGTACAAGGAATTAAATATGGCCAATAAAGAGAATCTGATTCAGATGAAAGATGGTGGTGCCCTTGACAGAAATAGAGATTTTTAGAAGATAATTTGTTTTTCTTTGGATATGTAGAGTTTAAAATATCCATTACCCATCCTGTTAGAAATGTTCAATATCAATAGGTAGTTGTTAAATACAGGATTGGAGCTCAAGAGAGATTATGGCAGAATTGAACCTGGTACTCCAAATGTGGTCTGATGAGGGTATAATACAATGGATCTTTCAAATGACTAATGCAGAAAACTAAATTTCTCTAAATGCAGCATGATTACATTAATCTTATTTTTTCAACTGCCATATTATGCTGCTAACTTCCACTGAGCTGGTAGTCTGAGCCCTAGATATTTTTCTAATGAACTGTTAGCTATCCATTCCTCCCCTATATTATCTTTATGAAACTAATTTCTTAAATTCAAGTGTCCACTTCATTTATGTATATGCATATGTATGTATGTGTATGAATTCCATCCAAAATGACAAAAACAAACATAAATATCTATTCATTCACTAGGTCTAACTAAATTTACCCACTTATGCTATCATCTAGCCATCTTAACCATAAAAATCTCATGAGAGAATTTGAAAAATGTTTTTCTAGAGACTGTTGTGCCTATAGCATTCCCTTTATTTATCAATCTATTAACTGTCCAAAAAGAAAATGAATTTAGTTTGGCATCATTTGTTGTTGTCAACTAAAACATATTAATAATAGAAACTTGATTGAATGATTGTTATTGATGAAGCCACAGTGATCATTTCTTCCTTTTCTAGATGTACACTAAGCATCCTTAATAAAATGCATTCTAAGAATCTTGGTCACAAATCTACAAATCACAACTCCACTCTCATGCCTTTGTTTCTTTCTTTTTTTTTTTTAATAATACCCTTTTATTTTTAAAATACATGCAAAGATAGTTTTCAACATTCATCCCACAAAACCCTGTGTTTTAAATTCCTCTCCCTTCCCTCTCCTTTCACCTCCCCCAAATATTAAGCAATCCAATATATGTTAAACATATGCAGTTCTTCTATACATATTTCAGCGATCATTATTATGCTGCACAAGAAAAATCAGATTAAAAAGAAGAAAAATGAAGAAGGAAAAAAGCAACATAACATAACATAACAAAACAAGATGAAAATATTATGTTGTGATCCACACTCAGTCCTCACAGTCCTCCCTCTGGGTGCAGATAGTTCGTTCTCTCCATCAAAAGACCATTTGAAGTGGCCTGAATCATCTCATTGTTGCAAAAAACCACATTCATCAGAATCGATAATCACATGATCTTGTTTTTGTCATGTACAATGATCTCCTGGTTCTGCTCATTTCACTCAGCATCAGTTCATGTAAGTCTCTCCAGGCCTCTCTGAAATCATCCTGCTGATCATTTCTTATAGAACAATAATATTCCATAACATTCATATACCATAACTTATTCACTGATGGGCATCCACTCAGTTTCCAATTTCTTGCCACAACAAAAAAGGCTGCTACAAACATTTTGTTTCCCACCTTTCTTTTCCCACCTTTAAGATCTCTTTGGGATACAGGCTCAATAGAGACACTAATGTATCAAAGGGCATGACTATTTTGATAGCCTTTTGGGCATAGTTCCAAATTGCTCCCCAGGATGGTTGGATCAGTTCATAACTCCATCAACAATGTAGTAATGTCCCAGTTTTCCCACATCTCCTCCAACATTTATCATTTTCTTTTCCTGTCCATTTAGCCAATCTTAGAGGTATATAGTAATACCTCAGAGTTGTCTTAATTTGTCTCTCTTATCAATAGTGATTTAGAGCATTTTTTTCATATGACTAGAAATGGTTTTAATTTCTTTATCTCAAAGTTTTCTGTTCATATTCTTTAATCATTTATCAGTTGGAGAATGGTCATGTCTTTCCTTCAAAATCAGCATACTTACCTTTACCCTTCAGACTTCTAATCTCTATCATCTCAAAGATCATTAAAAATACATCAGACATCACATTCACCAGTACTTGTTGTTCTTGTTGCTTTTATTGATCTTGTTTTAGTACCCTGGCATATAAATCATCCAAGCCTGATTACTTTAATTCATCAAGAGCAGATAGACATAATCTCTCTACTTATTTTGGTCTCAGCTCCTTATTAGCCATTTCATTTATGCCAAAGACTTTTTTCCTTGGCAGGAAGAAAGAAAGCAAAATAAGAATCAAGTAGTTCTCCCTTCTTTCTCTTCTTTTAACATCAATATATTAGCACTAAGCAGTGATCTTCTCCCTTTTTTCATTAATCAGATATTTGTTGTCTATTATGTGTCAGTAGGTCTTGCTCTTGCCATTGATAGAGCTTTTTAGAATATCTTTTTTTTTTTTGGTTCTAAATATTCCTACCCTGCCTCAGTTCATTCTAAATTTTAGTATTCTGAATATTCTACCAGTACTATGGTAGACTTTCATGTACAGACTTGATTACCTCATTTTTAAAGGTATATAAATATACTTTATTTAGATTTTTAAAACTACAGGTCTTAAAAAAACCTGTGCTAATTGGTAAATTCCCTACTTATGCCAGATTTTAATGATCATCTTAAATGTTTAAATATTTCATTGATGCTTTTGTTTTTATACAATTCATTTCTGAATGTGCCACTATTACCTTCAACTATCAAATATGCCATACTAGTAACAAAGAAAAAATATCATTAAGCAATAAGTAATTACAACTAACAATTACAGTATATAAAATGCTGTACTCAATTTCCCATGTCTCGCCTGATATAATAGTTAGAATTTATATAGAGCTTTAAGACATAATGCTGGAGAAACTGAGCAAGACAGAGATTAGAGAACAATTTAATAGTTTATTAAATGGAGAGATTTACTGGGACCAAATGATCCATGTTTGGTCCCAGGGCTGAACAAGATTATGGTGTCAAAGAATCCAGCCCTGAATGTTGAACAGCAAGACTCTTTTATAGGATAACAAGAACAATGACATAATGGGGAAGGTACCTGGATGGGGATAACCTAATGGGGAGAGGCACCTAGGATGACATAATGAGGGAGATACTGCAAAGGTAACTGATATTCTAATGATGTCTAAAATGGATAGACCTTTATCCTGTCAAACATTAAGAAGGAATGATTATAATCTAAAGATATAAAACCTTTATCTCATCAAACATTAAGAGGGAAAGGTTATAACCTGAGGCAGAGTAACTAAATAGGACAATTAGAGAAACTGGGTCAGGACATTAAAAGGGAATTGTAGTACAACAAAGGCTTACAAAAGTACCTTATAAAAACTATCACATTTGATCCCCAAAACAACCCTGAGAGAAAGGTAATATTGTTATTCTAATTTTACAGATGAGGAAACTGAGACAGAGATTTGTCATTTGTTGTTGGTTTTCTCTAAGTGACTTGCCCAAAGTCACATAGCTAACTAACATCAAACCAGATTTGAACTCAGGGATTCTTGACTTCAGATCCAGCAAGCTATTATTCATTGCATCAATTTGCTGCCTCATATAAGTTCATCCATAAAAGTCTTCTCATGTATCTTTGATCTATCTTATGGACCAATTTGTTCATTGTCCTCCTTATGTCCCAGAAGCACTTCCTTTGTTAATATTCTTCCAAAAATGGAGTACTTTGATTAAGTCCCTAACCTAATGCTTTTGTGTTTTAAACTGTCCAAAAGGAAAATACCCATCTTTGCATTTTGTTTGTTTCCCAAAGAAACTGTGCAGATTAATAAAAGGTTCTGTTTTGAAGGATTTTGAAGGATTGGGACTTTAAGAAATGCTTTGTGCACTAGCTCCATGGGCTCAGACTCAAAGAGAAATAGAAATCACCAAACTGTAAAGATCCCTGTGACATTGACTTAAGTTTAAAAAGTAATATCTTTGTTTTATTATATTTTTATTAATTTTGATAAAATTTTATTTATTTTGTTAAATAATTCCCATTTACATTTTAATCTGTTTGAACCATGTTCTAGAATGTTGTAGGCTGTGTATTTGAAATCTCTGTAGTTGAATACTTAGGTCACTAGGGATGATCAGTGTCTTTTTGTTTGTTTAACCATACAAAGACAAAAAGACTCAGCCATTTTCTAATAGGACTAGACACTGAAGATCAATATCTATGGATACACCATGATAGGATGACAACCTCTAAGAATAAAAGAATGGATCTAAGAGTACCCTGCAAGAGAACAATTTAATCAGTGAAATCAAGCTCAAATTTCCTTTACTGGAGAATTTCTACTAAGGTCACACTTTTTACAGTTTCCTTCAAAGCTAGGATGGGTTATTCCTATATGTCTTAAAATTGTCAGATCTCATTGAAAAATGAAAAATGCAGTAAATCACCTAGATGTTTTGTCTACTAGTGGTAAACATCCAGTCATTTCCAGATAAATGGATATTTGGCCTTGTGTAGATGAGCCTTCTGGATGACTGGATGATTTTTTTTTTCTTTCCAAATGTTTGGTGACTTGAGATGGTCAGATGCTGAGTTTGCTCCCAAAATAAATGGGAATAGCCACTGTCAAGAGTAAGTAAAAATGACAATCTCTTTGTTTGTTTGTTTTCTCCAAGCCCTAGCCACCAATAAAATGTCAATATTCAGTTACAAAATAATGCAAGATAAGAAGCTGCTATCTTATTTTATAAACTCAAATGCAACTGTATTTAGAATAACACATATGCTTATCAAGATTTTATTTGGTAAACAGGTAAAGTAATAAAGTAACATATAAAGAAGATTTGATAATATGTGAACATTGGTCTACAAAAATTATTCTAGGAGAATAAATTGGGTTACAGTCATTTTAGGAGTTCAAGTTGGCTATCCATTGGCAACAAGATTGACTTTGGACTCAATACTATGTGTGTATTTCTCCTAATGAACAATGTACTAGTAAAATATAGAGTTTTGTTATTTATCCAAGGGAATAAGGATGTATTCTGAATTGATTACCAATTGTCTGGTAGTAACAATGCCAAATAAATGATCTGTTCCTCACTATCACACAAAAACTTTTCCATTTTAATGTGCTTTAGTGCACAGATGTGCAATTTTTCTTTTTTTATAATGAAAGCTTTTGGTGTTGACATCCTGAGATTTCAACTCAAATATATTAATAATACCAACTGAATTGAATAATCACTACCATATATATCATCATGAGTTCTGTCAATACCTTTACCCCTGCTTTTTAGCTCTCTTTTATAAGCAACTTGAGAACAGTAGATATCTTTTTTTTTTATTTGTATTCTTGGTACTTAATTAAGTAACTATCACAAAGGAAGAGTTCCATAAATAATTATTGACTTGTTTCTAGAATTACAGTTAATTTCTAACTAGACTTTCAGATTTTTAGGGGCAGGAATCACATATTAATTCCTTTTGATAGGTGGAGCACTGAACTTGGAATCAGGAAGACAGCTTTCTTATATAAGTCCTTAAGACTTATTAACTGTGGTTGTGAATAAGACACTTAATCTCTCTTAGCCTCAGTTTTCCCATCTATAACCTAAGCATAATAATATCATCTACTTCACAGAGTTGTGAGATCAAATGAGAGTATATATGTATAACACTTTGCAAACATCAAGTGCTATGTAAATGTTAACTATTATTAACACTCTTCCTATATGCTCATATTTCTTATATAACCCTCACATAGTGATCAGCTATTGAACTCAGTGCAAGTTTAGTTTTGCGTTATTAATCTTTTGATAGTCCAGCATTTGGCCAAGAAAAAAAATTACACACACACACGTGTATATACCTATATAGATATGTGCACATATATACATACATGTATACAATGATATATGAGTAGTATAGACAATAAATACTCTGGAATTTAGAGGGGGGAAAAATTTATGGATTGGAATAGTATATGGAAATTTCAAGGAGAAAGAAGTACTTAAGCTGGGCCTTGAAGGATGAGTAAGCTTTTTACGAATTTATCTAAGTAGGCAGGTCATTCAGGAATATAGACAAGGTCACAGAGGTGAAAGAAAAGGCTAAAATGCTTAAAAATTAGTAGAGAGATCTTCATGGCTGGAATGATCACTGCTATATCCATCTGAATCTTTCATTCTTCTACTTCTAGCCCATTAGGATTTTGACTCTTGCTATAACCTCATATACCACAACTCCTATTTTCTCAAAATGATCCCTTCATAGTCTCTAATAAAATCTATCTAATCTTTAGAAAGCATCTTTTCTATCAGGAGTTCTTGGGCCATTCAAAACTCCCAGAGCCTGAACAAATCCCACCTAACTCCCATAGTAGCTAGTGCCCACTAAAAGAAAAGAAAAATTTCTCTCCTAGCTGTAGCACATAATCACACTTTACACTAACAACCCCTTAGCAAGTTCTGAGAAATTCAAAGTGACAGTGCTAAAAGCCTCTAGAGGTTGACTACAAAAACAAATGGGGAAGAAAGCTCAACCCATCCTTTATTGACACCCCCAGTCCGTTGACCCAGGACAGCCTCATTTAGACAGCTTAGTATTTCACTTATTTACTGCATAGGGGTGGTAGGTGGCAGCCACCAATCAGGAGAGTGGGATCTCAGCCTCTGGCAACAAAATAGAGGGTGTTCTGTCTTCTCGAAGCTTTGTATTCTCCTAGGAGCAAAGAAGATAAGCCATTGGCATTCTTTTCAGTTCTCAAACAACCAAAGAAAATGACAAGTATTTCCTTTTTCTGCACAAATTAAACAATATTTTTGGGGCCTCCAAAGAGATGTCATTCTAGTTGGAATAAAAAATGGCTAATATTTGCATGGTGCTTTACAGCTACAATGCACATTACATACCTAATTATATGTGATGCTTCCAATAAACTAGTTCATAGCACAAATATTATTTAATCATCATTTTACAGACAAGGAAACTGAGGATTTGTCAGATTAAGAAATTTTCCCCAAGGAAACCTAGCTAATAAATATAACAGACCTAGATCCCAAGTCTAATGTCTTGGCTGCATGTCTGCTTTGGGGAGGATAATTTCTATTATGTGATACTTTCATCTTGCCACTTCCTCTAGACAGAAAACATTTTTAAAATAAGTGGGTTTAATTCAGGTATACTTCGTTGGTTTCTATAATAGAGAATTAAGTCAGAATATTTTCTCCCAAACAAAAATATGTCTATATGGTCCTACTTTTCTAGAAATAATGACTTACATTTATATAGCACAATGAGGTTTATAGAGTATTTTACCTACATTATTTCATTTTATTGTCATAAAACTCCCACAAGGTAGCACAGGAGTTTTTGTAATTCTTGTTCTGGATTGATGGTGGTGGTAGTGGTGGTGGTGATGGTGTTAGTGGTGGTGATGGTCCAGTACATTTTTGTGATTTTATATAAGTAATTTTTACCAAACTTCCCTCTACTAATGCTAACTGACCAATGTTAGAGAATTACCTAGGGACTGTGAGATTAATTGACTTGTCCAGTGACATGGCCTTTATATTTCAGAGTCAATTACTGAACCCAGGTAACATTTTCCTGATTCAGAAACCAGTATCTATAATACTGCTTTGGCTTTTTTTTTTTTTTCCTATTATAGCTTTTTTATTTACAAGACATATGCATGGGTAATTTTTCAGCATTGACCCTTCTGTTCCAACTTTTGCCTCCTTCCCCCCACCCATTCCCCTAGATAGCAGGTAGTCCCATACATGTTAAATATGTTAAAGTATACGTTAAATGCAATATATGTATACATATTTATACAATTATCTTGCTGCACAAGAAAAATTAGATTTAGAAATAAGGTAAAAATAACCTGAGAAAGAAAACAAAAATGCAAGCAAACAATAACAGAAGGAGTAGAAGAGCTATGTTGTGGTACACACTCATTTCCCTAGTTCTCTTGCTGGGTATAGCTGGTTCTCTTCATTACTGAACAATTAGAACTGATTTGGTTCATCTCATTGTTGAAGAGAGCCACATATATCAGAATTGATCATCATGGTATTATTGTTGAAGTGTATAATGATCTACTGGTTCTGCTCACTTCACTCAGCATCAGTTTATGGAAGTCTCTACAAGCCTCTCTGTATTCATCCTGCTAGTCATTTCTAACAGAACAATAATATTTCATAACATTCATATACCACAATTTATTCAGCCATTCTCCAATTGATGGGCATCCATTCAATTTCCAGTTTCTTGCCACTACAAAAAGGGCTGCCACAAATATTTTTGCACATGTGGGTCCCTTTCCCTTCTTTAATATCTCTTTGGGATATAAGCCTAGCAGTACTACTGTTGGATTAAAGAGTATGCACAGTTTGATAACTTATTGAGCATAGTTCCAAATTACTTTCCAGAATGGTTGGATGAATTCACAACTCCACCAACAATGCATCAGTGTCCCATTTCCCCTCCATTCCCTCCAACATTCAGCATTATCTTTTCCTGTCAGTCCTAGCCAATCTGAGAGGTGTGTAGTGGTATTTCAGTTGTCTTAATTTGCATTTCTCTGATCAATAACGATTTGCAGCATCTTTTCATATGGCTAGAAATAGTTTCAATTTCTTTTATCTAAAAATTGTCTATTCATATCCTTTGACCATTAATTAATTGGAGAATGGCTTGATTTCTTATAAATTAGAATCAATTCTCTATATATTTTGGAAATGAGGTTTTTATCAGAACCTTTGACTGTAAAAATGTTTTTCCAGTTTATTGCTTCTCTTCTAATCTTGTCTGCATTAGTTTTGTTTGTATAAAAACTTTTTAACTTGATATAACCAAAATTTCCTATTTTGTGATCAATAATGATCTCTAGTTCTTCTTTGGTCACAAATTTCTTCCTCCTCCACAGGTCTAAGAGGTAAGCTATCCTATGGTCTTCTAATTTATTTATAATCTCATTCTTTATACCTAGATCATGAACCCATTTTGATCTTATCTTTGTGTATGGTGTTAAGTGTGGGTCAATGTCTGGTTTCTGCCATACTATTTTCCAATTTTCCCAGCAGTTTTTATCAAACAGTGAATTCTTATCCCAAAAGCTTGGGTCTTTGGGTTTATCAGACACTAGATTGTTATAGTTATTGACTATTTTGTCCTGTAAACCTAACTATTCCACTGATCAACTAGTCTGTTTCTTAACCACTTTGACTTTTATAACAGGTACTATTATTCCAATTTTACAAAGAAGAAAATTGAGGATCACAGATATTTAAATCCTTGTCCATGAATGCACAGCGAGTAACTGTGAGAAAAGGGGTTGTACTCTAGTCTCTCTCAATTTCATAGCTAATTTTTTCCAACCCCACCATACTCTCCTAGTGAAAATAATATGGTATTCTGGGTAAGCAAAGTCCACTGATAATCCAAAAGACTCCTTTTAGTAACTAATTGTATTGAATAAGAAGAAAGGGTCTTGAAGACCAAGAGTATGAATACCCTTGATAGAACATCTCTGACAGATAATCCATCATCTTCCAAATGGAGACTTTCAATAATGGAAAAGCTTCAGTGTTATGAGATAGCCCATACTATTTCTGGATAACTCTAATTGTTAGGAAATTTTTCCTAAATTGAGCTGAAATATACCCAATTTCAGTGAATTACTTATAATTTTGCTTTCTGGGTGAAGGCAGAAAGTCTAATCCAATCTACCTTCTATGTGGCATTCTCTGAAACACTGAAAGACAGTTTTTAAGAGTCCTATTTCTTCTCTTCTCTTGGCTAAGGATCTACATTCCCTTTAATTTTATGATCTATTTGAGGTTCTTCATTGTGGTGGCTACCTTCTTTTGAATATACCATGAATTATCATTGTCTTAAAGATGATGCCCAGACAACTCTTAAAGAATACAAGTTGCAATTTAATTTAATAAACATGCATTAAGCACCTTCTATGTGCCAGGCACTATGTTAAGTGCTAGGGGTACAAATAAGAAAAAAAAATGTAAAAGACAGTTCTTTCCCTTCTAAAGAAGAAGACAGCACATAAAATGAAGCTGGAAAGGGAATAGGGTGACACAAAATGGAAAAGGGAAGGGAAGGGGTTCATCTTGTTATTTGAAGTTAAAAACAAGAAGGGCTGCAATTAAAAATTGGAGCAAGTTGCAAAGTTCAAATGCTTCCCTCTATAAAGGAAAATTTTTAGGAGAATTTAATACTCAATTCTCCACCCTTCCAAGCAGAGATACTAGTAGTAAGAATTCCCTCCTAAGGAACCTAAACCAATGAAATAAGAAATTTGGACACAAAACAAGGAAGATAACAGCTTTTGGGGATTGTGCTGCTAACTCATTCAACTTAATGTCCACTAAAACCCCAAGTATTTTTTTTTCCTTAACCACTTCTCTATTTGTGTTATTTTTATTCAGTCATGTACAACTTTTCATGACCCCATGTTCAATAGAGGTTTCTTGGCAAAGATATTGAAATGGTTGTCATTTCCTTCTCCAATAGATTAAGGTAAATAGATGTTAAATGACTTGGTCAAGGGTCACACAGCTTATAAGTGTCTGAGGCTGGATTTGAACTCATCTTCCTAAGTAAACCCCAGAGCTCTACCCACTGAACCACTGTCCCAAGTCTCTAGCATATCTCTATTCTTCTGCATTTATATAGTTGATTTTTTAAACTTAAACATAGAATTTCATATTTGTTCCTTATCTAATTTCAACTCATTAAAAATAATCTATCATTCAGCCATTGAGACCTTAGTTATTGATTCAGCCATCCAATGCTTTTTAGCATCTAACCTCTTCCACAGCTTTATGTCATCTACAAATGTGATAAAGTATGTTATTTATGATTTCAGCCAGTTCATTTCTTATCTATCTATACCTATCTTGATATAGATGTAGAAACAAATAGGACCAAGGAAAATCCTTGTAGCAGTCCAATGAAGGAAGAATTATAGAATCTCAGAGTTATAAGACACTTCAGAGATCATTTAATCCAACTCATAAATGAACAAGAGTTTCTTCTACAACCCAATTAGTAATCACCTAGTTTTTTCTTGGTAAAAGATAATTCACTATGTCTCAAAGCCCATACTGTAGTTTTTAGATAATTCTAATTACTAAGAAGATTTTCCTTATGTCACCTTTATACCTAGTTTTGTTTTCTGTCAATGAGTATAAGCATTTAACTTTTCTATTCTTTGTAACAACTCTCTGAGTATTTTTGGACAACTAAATCCTTTCTCTCTATCCTCCACAACATAGAGATCTATTCTGTTTCAACCTAAACATATTCAGGGCCTTCAATTAATACCCATATAACATGAACTTGAAGTTCTACATTATCCTGATTACCCTATTCCAGATCCTCCCAAGTCAACCAATATCTTTTCTACATTATTTTTACCCAAAATAAACCCAATATTCAAAATTCAATCTAACTATGGCAGAGTATAGTTATACTATCACCTTCTAAGTCTTGAATACTATGTCCCTCTTCAGGAAACCTAAGATAATTCTCCTAGCTACATTATTGTATTGCTAAGTTTTAAGACTACTAAAAGCCTCAGATCTTTTTCAGACTATTTTAACTGGCCATATCTTCCCCAGATTATGAAGTTGACTTTTTAACTCAAGGTGAGACTTTACATTTTTCTATATTAATTTAGTCTTGGTTGACTCAGTCCAATCTCTTAGTCTATCAATGATATGTTTAAATTTTTAATCTGTTATCTGGTATGTCACCTATCTCAGTTTTATATCATATGAAAATTTAATAAGCATTCTACCCATTCCTTTATCCAAGTAAGTGACAAAAATGTTAAACAGCATAGAGCCAAATAGAGATCTCTGGGGCATTCCTCTGGAAACCTCCTTCCAAGTTGACATCACTTTAATTTGACATGAGTCAACTAATCACAACTATTCTTATGTAATCATTAAACCAACTAAAAATTCACCTTTGTTATAGTATAGCCTGAACCTGCTTTTCTTGTACACAAGGATAATATAAGAGACTTTTTCATTGACTTGCTGGAATGCAAGAATACTATGTTTATAGCATTTCCATAATCTATCAATCTAGAAGCCTAGTAAACCTATCAAGAAAGAAAATAAGGTTATTTCAACATGGCCTGATCTATGCTGGCTCTGAGACACAGAACCACAACATGTTACAGCTAAAAGGAACCTTAGAGATCATTTAATCTAACTCTTTCATTTTACAGATGAGGAAACAGTCAGGATGAGAAAGCAACTTGCCTGTGGACGGAGAGTTCATGCAGAGCAAGGCTAAGACTCAAACCCAAGTCTTTGAACATCAAATCTAATGTGCTTTTTTACTAGATCACAATTTCTTCTATAATAAATCACCATTTCCATTTCTAAGAGTCCACAAACTATTGACTCTCTAAGAGAGAAAGGAAAAAAAGAATAAGAAGAAGCAAAAAACAAGAAGAAAGAAAGACGGAAGCAAAAAGGAAGGAAGGAAGGAGGGAGGGAGGGAGGGAGGGAAGGAAGGAGGGAGAATGGGAGGAAGGGAGAAAACATCTTTTTTTTAAATATTGAAGTCATCCATGAGTTCCCTATATAGCTATGTTGTTTTCTTTAGAGAACCCTTTCTTTACCCTTTAACTCCTATGCTTTATTTTGTTCTTCAGAACATCCCAAGTTATTTGGGCCAACTTCCCATGTAGAATTTTACAACATGGAATTTTCTTTATTCTTTCCCTGAAGAAATCAGTTGTCCTAAAGCAGAATGCATTATATATAATATTCTCTTTCTTATTGAGTATCTAAGCTGGTATATTAATTTATTCTAAGGCTTTCTTTAATTTATACCTTATCAAACAGTTACTTTTCAGTATTCAGTACCAGGTTCAAAGTAGCATCTCCCCTAGTTTTTTTTTTTTTGTTTTGTTTTGTTTTTGAGAATGAAATTATCAACAAGGCAGGATAAGAATTTTTCAGTAATTCTGCTTAAAGCAGAGAGAAACCTCCAGGAGATATCCAGATGGTAGATTTCCTCCATCACTTGTCAATTTTATCTGCTTCTTTGAATCATTACCCATTTCCTCCTTCTGGTCAGGTAGTCTGTGGTCTCAGCACAAAAGCACTTCTTCCTCTACTGCTTTTCAATCCCTTACCCTGTAATCTGCTTATTCATGGTCTTCCTAACAAAAATATATGCTTTACGATGCTACTCCATCCTTTTTATCTGCTCTATTCCTTTGGAATAAGGTTATGCCCTTTCATTGCTACATCCCAGTAATGAGTTATACCTCATTAACTCCAAGTTTTATTTGTAAGGTAATATTTACTTTTTTCATTAAGATTTCTAGGTCATTTTGTTTATTCCCATAATCTCATCTTTATGAACACATAGAAGAGAATGAGTATTTTTGCTGACCTTTATTTTCTCCAAGGATCTCTCACATTCTTCATTGTGCAGATAAAGAAACTGAGGTCCCTTGAAAAATGAATTGCTTAAGGTCATGTGGGTAGTAAGTGGCAGAATAAAGATTTGAACCCATGATCTCTCACCAAATTAAAGTTTTTTTTATTATTATTATAAAACCTTCTCTCAAACTATTTTCTCTTAAATTTGTCAGTAATGATTTTTTTTTAAAGGATTAAAATGATTCAAGGTGCTTACAAATTATACGATCTCTTAAGAAAGCAGCACTGTGCTCCACTTCCATTTTATGCCACACATTTCTCACTCTCCCCATTCAGGGCCCAAGAGAAAGAACAACAATACTCATTTGTGCAGCACAAGAAAGAGACACATTTTATGGATCCAGAGAAAAATTTCACATTCACAAAATCATTGAGTGAAATAAGAAAAAAAGTGAGTAGAAAGAAAAGGAGGAAGGAAAAACAAAGAGAATAAGGGAAAGATGTGACATTGAAAAGACAGTGTATGAAAATGAGTTTTTAATTTTAAGAGGAGAAAAATTTAAATTCTCCACAAGAAAAATAAATCAAAAGTACTTTTATAGGGTGACTAATACATTAATAACTTACAAGAAGAGCTGAGGTGGAGCCTAGTTCAAGGACAAAGAGGTAGGCTTCCTTCTAATATACACATGGGATCTTTAATAACCTCACTACACAGAAACTTAGGGTCCATATTACTAAGAGGGCCTCATCAACATCCAGAAAAGGGTGCATCTCACTAAGGTGTGATTATTGACTAAGGCTCCTGTGTGAATCACCTATTTGTCTGATTATTTGCAAGCAAACATACAATTATTCCTGAGCTAATTGGGAGATTTCAGCTTTTCATTCCAGCAGGGCTTTAGTCCTCCCAGAGAACCTTTTACAGTATGCCGCATCACAAAAGGGTTCTTTATCTTTTTTCTGCAAACACACACGTGCACACACACTCACACATATACACACATACACACATTATATATATATATATGTTTTTTTTTAAAGTGAGCTTCACTGGATGTCATTTCCTCTAAGAAGCTTTTTTTTTCCCTTTCCATTAGTGGAACACTCTAATTACTGCATAATCAAAAAAAGTGAGCAGCAAATAGCTGCCTGACTTCACCACATTAACAGCATGGTACAGAATATGTCTTAACAGTCCAGTGAACTGTCAGTGGCAAAAGTAATTGGAAATTGGTAGGCTATTTCACTATGTGGGGGTGGCAGGAGTTGTTCATGAGCTTTGTTAATAGGCAAATCATTTTAGGGCACGTTGGGATTCTGGAGTTATTTTGTAAAGATCTTTCATAATGTAGAAAAAGTTAAGCTGCCCCTCCAAACATTCCAATTATAAGTTAAATGGCTTGGTATTTGGGGTAATTCCATCTAGTGCTAATTCACCAGTCAGAAAATGGCCTCTCTCCCTGAGCCTGGGGTTAATAGAGTGCACTAGGCCATTCTTATCAGAGGGTGGGAAAGGGGTGATTAATTTACAATATAAATAAGAGCATAGAAATGGGAAAGAAAACTGATTCTGAGATCTGGATTCATTCCATTTTCCTGGAGAATTGTCAGGGTATATATTTTGTTATTGTTTTAAATTGAGCTTTTGTAACTATTTAAGCATATCCCCAATTCCAGGAAGAACTCCCAGCATGGATGAAACTATATACAAAAGAATATGCTTCAGGAGGCAAAATTAATAGACATAGAGGGACCAGATTCAGTGGAGTCTGTGGAGATATGACTGTGAGGCTTCCATTCATGTTCCTGGAGAATTATTTGGTTAGCTAATATTTTTACTCTTTTGAAAAAAAGAAACATGAGGTGTTAAGCAGCCTTATTGATGAGCATGAACCATCATTGATGTTTGTCTTCCCTTTAATCATAATAATGCTGGTAGTGATAATGATATCCCTTTGTAGCACACTCACAATGTGTTTCTAAGCGATGGAGAAAAGCAGCAGGTGAAATAACTACCAATCTGCTGATCATGTTAAGAAAAGAACCAACTGTTCTTATTCCTAGATCCTATCCCTCTGATTCTAGGGAAATCTTTCTCTTTGTAAAAAATCTATCATTAAATAATACAAGATTCCAATTGTCTTTAAAAGCTTAAAACCAGATTAAGATTTTTGGGATATCCTATATATGAACATTAAATAGTACAAACAAAAAAGATTCAAAAATCCTTTCTATCATCCGTTCCTTAAGAGGCAACCAGCATCTTTGCACCTCCAAAATAAAAGTACTAATAGGAGTAGCAAAAAAGAAAAATGTAAGAGGAATCATTAGAATCCTTGCAACTTTTCTTCTGTACCTATTTCTACTTTTCAGGTACTCTCCCTACTCAACAGCCTTCAATGCCCAAGGATTCCTAGGACCTATTCTTTTAGAGTCCATTTTTTTCTTTATATATAAATTCATTTTTCCAAGTTGATATTTTATTCAGCCATATCTGGAAACTGTTTCCTAGTCTTAGTCTTATCTGCAAGTGGAAAGGAAGCAATTTTTTTTCTACCTGGCTCCCAAAAAATCCACTTGTGAGGCTCAAGCTTCACCTGAGTTTTCAGTTTTTTTTTTCCTTCTCCTTGAAGTTCTAGAGGATGAGACTCTTGAAAAATCTTACTTTGGTTCCAGGAGGCATTTTTCCCAGCTATTTTATTCATTCTCCTGAAAGTTCTCAGTGACTTGTACCTTGGAAGTCATTTCTTGATTTGACTCATTTCTTTCTTATTTTATTGCTAATCAATATGTCTGAAATGAACTAGCTATTTGGGTAGTTAAAGCTAAAGTTTTAATAATGAAGAACAATCTAATTGATTAGTTAAAGGATTTCTAACCAGAGATTCCTATAAATTCACTTACTTTAGCCCAAACATTGATTATCTAGTGGTAGAGTATCTAAGATATACTGTAACCTATTTAACATGTAAAGGACTGCTTGCTATCTGAGGGAGGGGGTGGAGTGAGGGAGAGGAAAAATCGGAACACAAGTGAGTGCAAGGGATAATGCTGTAAAAAATTACCCTGGCATGGATTCTGTCAATAAAAAGTTACTAAAAAAAAAAAAAAAGATTATCTAGTGGTAGAAATTCTGGCACAGTATCAGCTTCATGGCTATATTTTGGGGAAATGTAGCTTTTCATGTTCTAGTGTACAATATTAAGCTAATTGCTAGTTTGACTATGGCCTTTGTACAAGACTAACCCTGAGTTTTCTGTTATACTTTCCACTTGAACTTCTGCTTAAGAACTAGAAAAGGCAGAGGAACATAGAAACCATAATCAAAAAATAAAAGAAAAAAAAAAAGAATTGTCAAATGGGTAGGACTATGTAGCAATCAATTTCAAAAATATCTGGCAAGTTGTTGAACTTCAATTGAGATAATTACCTAGAGCAGAAAACAGAGGAATCAACTGATGGAACCAGAAAAAATGGGGTCCCTTGATATAGAGAAAACTAATAATAGATGTGAGAAGGCTAAAACTTTTAATATATTTTCCACTTTTGTCTTTTCAGAAAAAAATTCAGATGGGTACAAATCTAAGATGTGAGTAGAGTATTGGAAGCCAAACCAAAATAGCAAAGGGCATGTCAGCTAATACTGAGACAAATGCAAGTACTCATATCATTAGAATCTGATGATGCGCACCCTTGGTAATTAAGAAATAAACAGCTATTTTTGTGGAGACAGAACTCACTCTTTTAAAAGAAAATAATGATTGACATAAATCTTGACAGATGATTGAAAAAGATCAAACATTAAATGGCCATCATTTAAAGGGAATAATTAAAAATCAATATATTTTTATTGAGTATCTGCTACTTCATATCACAGTAAGATACCATGGGACAAAGAAGTATATGATATAGATCCCAACCGGAGCTAGCAGTTAAGGTTAGGAGACAGAGGTAGATAAAGAGTTCAATGACATATAAATTAAATAACAATAGAAGACTATAGTACTAGAGTTACTTCATCTGTAGTCTATAATGTCAAATTCATGATGTCATGCCAAGAAAATGGTATAGCAATTGGTACAAAGAATTTGGAGAAGAGATTGCTATGTAAGTGGTCAGGGAAGGTTTTAATGGAGGAAATGGGACTTAAGTCTAACTTTGGAGAACCGATAGGTTTTGGATAATCAGAGGATAATTCAGTAAATTAGAGAATAGTAAGCTCATTATTAATACCTACAAAGATGATATAAAAGCCATCAATCAATTTGAACCATTTAAAAGAACATGAGATACTAAGCCATCAACAGAGTTTGGAGAAGAGCAAATCATTTCAGATCAATTTAATTTTATGATAGAGTGGCAGATTACATAGGAAAGGGAAAAAGAGATAGAGGTGATTGATCTTGATTTTCAGGAGGCTTTAGACTCTGTCCCAGTTGACACTCTCACAGACAGATGAGGAATGGATGGTTGTCACAATAATGCTGTTTACTGAGCAGCTCAATAGTACCCCCAAGGGGATTCATTCTTGGCCCCCTTTCTATTTATCTTTATTGATAACCTTGATGAAGGAACTAAGAATATGTTCATCATATTTGAAGATGACACTAAATTAGGTGATGTTAATACCTTGAGAAGACAGGAATAAAATGTAACATGAGCTTGACAAATTAAAAAAATGGCCCTTTGGGATTCTGTACAATTCAATAGAGACAAGGGCAAGATAATACACTTAGAGCAAGAATGAGGGAAAATGAATTGGGGGAGGCAGAATGATAGGAAAAAATATTCTCAGGTCTGTGGCTTGACCACCAACCATATATGAATCAGCAAAATTATCAATGTCATTTGAACATATTTTAAAAAGGGAAAGTAAAAACCATCCTTTAATCTCTGTATTATACAAGCCTTTATCTTAAAAAAAACATATACAGCTTTTCTGGATACATGTTTAAAATTTATAAAGGAGAAACTAGATAGAGCACTGGACCTGGAGTCAAGAGGACCTGAGTTTATATCTGCATCAGCTCCTCAACATTTACCAGCTTTGTGACCCTGGACAAGTCATACACACAACAATAACAAAAGTACAAGGAGAAATTTGGGAAATTTTGGAAAAGAGTAACTTAAAATGACAAAGAACATCTAAAATAGGTCAGAAGAAGTATTGTTAAGAAAAATGAAATAATGTTATTAAGTGTTAAGAATGAATGGTTCCAATGTAAATAAAACATTGCTGTCTATAGGTTGGCTTCAGTGTTGACATTGGTCAAGTTCCATAATCTCTTTAAACCTGAAGTTCTTCAATCCAAAAACAAAGGAGCAGAGATTTTTAAAGGATCCTTGAAACCCTAAAATCTTGTTGATAACATTTTATAATATGAAGAATTACATGATAATGTTCCTGAACATCTAATCAATTATTCTCCATGTCCAAGAAGTTTAACAACAAAGAAAATAGGCTTACATTTAAGCCACAGCGATTTTGTTTATACCAAAGGATGGATTATCAACACTATACACATACACATACACCCCCACACATATAGCTCTATAAAGATGAGGGAGCTAAATTAAGAGCTATGCTTATCTAGTAAGTCTGAAATAAATGACATTTTAGGACTCCTTCCAGTATGTTTCCATTATGTATAATGTACAATGGGTGATTGCTCTCATTTATTTCTATAAAGAATGGACTTAAGGAACAATAATGACTAATGGAAAGCATGACATGGCAAAACCCTCATGTAGTCAACATCAAAGGAGAAATATTCAATATAAGGAATATTCCTGATAATTGAAGTTAATTTGCTCAATAACCAAAATCTGTTTTTGCTTTTGATGGAAATTTTCTAAAATATGATACATTTTCTGCCTTCTTGAGGAGAGGATATTAAGCATAATATAATCTTTTTTGATGAATCAGTTTCAACATTATAAACCTCCATGTTTTGTATAGTCTAGCCCTGAATTTTTTGAACTTTTTTCTCTCCTCCCTCACTGTCAGTCTGTCAGCTATTAGTTCTTTTGTCATTCTGTTTTTGCCTTTATCCCAGCACTCACTTTCTTCTTGTTTATTGTTTCTAATCTGCTGTGGACTGTGAAACCAGAAATTGAATTTGTTAAGAATTTCATACCAAAAAAAAAAAAAAAAAAGTCAATAGAGTAATGGCCTGAGGGCCTAGACTGGGGAGGGAGTAGGGAAGCACAACATTTTCTAGTATTCAAAGACCTTTCTCACATATTTCCAGTTCTGAAGACTATGTTCCAGAGGGCCGAAGTTCCTAGAAGTCTGACCTCTGAATAAGTGGACTGTTACTATGTGTATTTTCTATAGGGAGTTATAATGTGCTCATATAGTCCCTAGTGGCTGTTAGATTGAAAATAGAAGTGTCAACACTGGAGCAATAGTAATTTGCTGATCCTTGAGAGAAGTTATTTATTTCTGACAGTGCAAAAGGAATTATTAAGGCATGCATTCATTCCATTAGTTTAGATGACACTTAGGTGGTAATGTTTTTGTTCAAAATGATCTTTTGAGATTTGGTCCTTAATGAAAAATATCTTCTCCAATCATTAGAAATTCTTTGTATTACTTTCCAAGGATATAAGATAACTTATCATGTTATATCTGGGGAATAATGCTCTTAGGATTTTGTTTCAAATTACATAAATCAAATTAAAAACAAGTATTTCTGGAAAATCTATTGTGCAGAACACATGCAGTTCCATGGTAGGTGTTAGAAGAGCATCATGTATCCCATTCAACTGGAATCATGTTACTTAAGTTCAGTGAAGGATATTATTATAACCACACCCAGTTTTCTTAAGTCCCTATCCCAGAAGAGTAAGAATCTATAAATTCAATTCTAGATACCTAGTAGCTACTCAATAGAACAAAGCAAGGATCAAAACAATAATCATCATGTAGCAAGAATGGCCTTGATCCAGAACACCCATGCGTACTTTCTCTCCATGATGATCACACTTAGAAGTGCTACAGAGGACCAGACAAGAAAAACTATTGAACAACAGCAATAACAAATGGGAAGAACATTTCAGGTGTGTTTTGTGGTGAAAAACAGATCTCTAAACCTGGATTCCTCCATGATTTTTAAGTCTTATTTTATATGGAGGTCCCTATAAACTCAGGGTGGTCTGTAAACCCTTGGGGATCCTTAAGAGACTTTCAGGGGGTCCAAAAGGCTAGAGGTATTTTTATAATAATATCCAGACACTATTTTCCTTTTTTCATTTGAAAATTCCTTTTTCATTTCATTCTCATTCTCTCTTAAGTATAGGGTGGAGTTTTCCAAAGGCTACAGAAGATATGAATTAAAGATTTAATTGCAAATCTGAAGAATCAGATAATATCTCATCTGCAGAATTATACTTTTGCCTTCCAAATGAACTTATCTATAGATAGCAAGTTTGCTTGTATTTATCTAGTATTAGCAGCAATGTTGAGCTTAGAAAGGAGTTAGGATACAAGTAACCAGAGTAGAGAGCCTATGTTGAAGAGTAATAAAGCAGTGATAGAGCACCAGCCCTGAGGAAGAGATGGAGGGAAGAAGGGAGAGAGAAAAGGAGGGAGAGAGGAAGGAAGGAAGGAAGGAAGGAAGGAAACTAGCATTTATTAAATACATTTTCTGCACCAATCCCTACTTAAACCCAATGTTTGTGAATTTCTTTCTTTCTTTGTTTTTCAGTAGTATAATTAGTTTTCTTTATAATTTGCATTTTGTTTTACACTTTTCAAAACATCTTTCTGAGAAGGGCCCTCTAGGAGAACTAAAAGAATATGTGATACAAAAAAGATTACATATCTTTGACTTAAATAAATAAGACTTTTAAAGCATGTAAGTGACTTTTCCAGGGTAACAGAGGTAAAAACATAACTAAAAAAAAGAATCAAGTTATTTTTTTTGTTTTCTTATTCCAAACTCAGTGCTCTTTCTGATATAATACATGTGTATGAATGAATGTAATAGGAATTCAAAAAATAAAAAAAAAAAAAAAGTAGGAATACGTTTGGCTAATTTTTTTAAGACTTCATATAGGAGTTAGGATTCTAATAGGGCCCAGAAGAATAATTAGGATTCAGATTAAATATGAACCAAGGCACAGGAACAGAGAAATAGCATGTTGAATTTAGGATAGAGTTAGGATACAAGTAACCAGAATAGAGAGCCTATGTTGAAGAGTAATAGGTAAGGGGGCAGCTAGGGGAGAGCAGTAATAGAGCACCAGCCCTGAAGTCAGGAGGACCCAAGTTCAAATTTGGTCTCAGACATTTAATATTTCCTAGCAGTGTGCTCCTGGGCAAGTCACTTAACCCTAATTGCCTCAGCAAAACAAAACAAAACAAAACAAAAACAAACAAACAAACAAAGGCTGAAAAATTCAAGAATTCAGAAAACATTTGGGAGCCAAAATATGTTCTAAAGAAGAAGAATGGCATGATGCTTTGGGAAAATTAGTATGACCATATTATATAGGATGGATTGAAAGAGAAAGAATCTCATAAACATTCACCAAATAAAAGAGATTTCATTGTATAAAAGAGCACATACATGAGGGAAAATCTGCATAAATCTACAACTAATAATTGTTTTCCTTGCTAATACTTAAGAGCTTTAATAATATTAGGAAAATATATAGAGCAAAGAACCTTCCTTCAACCAAGTTTTCTTTGGACACCTCATTTTGGTAGAGAGGTGAACCTAAGTTCTCAAAGAACATAGTTAAGAGAGGCCAAGCTTTAGCAGGTCCTAGTAAGATGGACAGACTTTAAGTATGAACACATACTGAATGGAGTCTTAAAAGAGACCTGTTTTCTTTGAAGTAGGAAAAATAGCTCATTAGGGACTCCAGGTAGAATGGTCTGGTCTCTTTCTTACTGTGAGCCAATAAGAAATTAAGAGTGTGTGCATGAATCTATTATTGCTATTTTCACTATTGAGTCCATTCTTTCTTGATTCTAGGTAAAGGAAATTAAAGATGACCAAGACCTTGTGAACATCAAAAGTTTAAGAAAATGAGTCACCCCAGATCCAGGAAGAGAATCCATGAAGTGTTTTGTGGACAGCAAACCTAGTGCCAATAATAAATCTTTAAGAACTATCTTTGAAACTCAGCTATGATCAAAAATAAAAAATTAAAATTAAAAAAGCCTACATAGCATGTTTTGGGAATCACAAAAGAAAATTACCCACATCTCTTAGAATCAAATAACAAAATGAAAACAAAGAATCCATCCATAATCTTTTGAAAGAAAGTTCAAAATGAAAACTCCCAAGAATATTCCAAAAGGAAAATTATATAAGCCTACAACCAAAAATAATTTACCTAAACTGAGTATAATCCTAAAGGGAGAAAATTGAATCTTTAGTAAAACAGGAGATTTTCAAGCATTCCTGATTGGGGGGGGGGGGGGAGGGGAAGGAGAACTGGAGCTGACTAGGGACTTTGTAATAATAAAGTATGTGAATTCTAATGAGACAGGAAACAATTGATATAAGCATCTCTTCAGAACTATGAAGTCAACAAGAGTCACAGATGGGGTCAAATAAATTAAGAGGGCCAAGATATATCTTGTTATAATTTCATAAACTCAACAGAAGAATAGGAAGGCAGATAAGGAAAAGCTACATTAGGGAAGAAAAGGGGGAACAAACAGGTAGAATTTATTGTTTCAAGTAGAAGTTTGTACAAATAAAAACGGGTGAAGAAAGTAGACATTATTTAAACCTCTCTGACATTAAGTGAAATGAGCAGAAATCAGGAGAATAATTTATATTGTAACAACAACTCTGGAAACACATGGCTTTGATGTCCTTTCTTTTTCTGGAGATTCTTCTTGAAGTATTTTTCCTGTATAATTGTAGGTAATAGATGTAGTTGTCCATCTACTGCTCAGCTTGGCTTGCTCCTCAAAGAATATTCCGTTTCAACTGGATAGGTCAATTAGCTATTAGCCTAGGTCAAGCAGGTCACTATGCTGCAGAGCTGGCTCCTTAGAAACCTCAACTGCTTCTATGTTGGGCAAAGAAGTTTGATCAATTCTTGAGTACTATTTATATCATATTGGGTTAGGCAGGTCATTTTTATGTTCAGACAGTCACTACTGAATTGGACAGGCAAATTATTCTGGCATCAAAAAGCTACTACCAGGCAAATTATTCGGCCCCTTGCTTTTTCACAAGGTACAGATTGTTTGTAGGATGGACCAATCCTGAGGACTCCCTGAATTACTTCTTCAAATTGACAGTTGCTGTCTTCATCAAGCTCCAGACTCCAGCTGCATATTACAGATCTTTTTCAACTGTAATGTTACCATGCTTTTCTCAGGAAGTTCAATAATGTCTTAGCCTAAGACTGAAAATAAAAACTCACATTACACAGTGCTTACTCTATGCCAGGACAGGGCTAAAAGCTTTTTTATAATTATTATCTCCTTTAATCCTCACAACAACATTATGAGGTAGGTGGCTATTGTTATCCCCATTTTACAGATTAGAAAACTAAGTCAAAAAGGTGAAGGGATCTGCCAAAGTCACACAGCTAAGTATCTGATTGTGAGTCTGAACTTAGGTCTTCCTGACTACAGGCCCCTGTGCTCTATATAATAGCAAACTTGCTTTTCTCTGCTTCAGAGCTCCTGTCCTTTTCAACATTCCTCCTGGATCAGAAGTGACTTTCCTCAGTGAGGAATTACACCTTTTCTTTATTGTGAAATAAGTAAAGTGGGTAAGTAGGTACAGGTTCCAATTAGGTTTTTTAAAGTTAAGTAGTTGGGACAAAGAAATTATTTGTGTTTTGAGACAAATTCATTATCTCTCTGCCTTCTTTAAAAGTAATAGAACTATTAAAACTTCAGGCTCCTAAAGAATAGGGTGTTTCCTATTTTTTATATTTCAGTATCTGTTTTTTCTCCTGATATACATGCTAAAACTCAGTAGGTTAAAGGATTACAAATGCAAGTAGAATTATTTCTGTTGTTGCTTTAGCAGATGTCCTATGTCCTCAATTAATGATATAGAAGATATTGGAAATAAAGATTCAGATATTTTTATCTGAAAGAAAAAAGAAAGACCAGTAGAGAGATAATTATGGTGGGACAAATGAGTATGGAGATAATGTCCCAGAAAGTATAATATTTATTGAATGTCTATTTCACCATAGAGTACTATACGAGTTGCTAGTTAAGATTTTAAAAGATAGAGATTGCCACCCTCAAGGAACCTAAAATCTACTGAGGGGGAAAGATGCCAATATAAAAAAAGTAAGAACTCTTACTTAGTAACAAATATATAGGGGAGTTTAATACTAAACCTAAGTAGATAAATATGTAGGTTTCAAATTAGGGAAAAACTTAAAAATAAGACTAGTTAAAAATCAGTCAAACAAAAATATCTCTATGTATAATTTGATTTATATTGTCTCACTATACTCTCTAATTTAATATGGATACAAACTGTATTTAATTGCTTTATATAATAATAAAATAATATTTTAAATGCAAGCTAATTCTTTCCTTATTCTAAAACATTATATTTGTTTAAAACCACTTTCCAAAACCACATTAAATTAGCAACTATTACATTGTGATGTAATGACATGATTAGATATGTTTATCATGTATATGATATAGATATGACATGATAGAGATATGACATCATTAGATATGTCTAATTAGGTCATATATATGACCTGATTAGAAGATACTTAAATTGGGAGAGTGACCATGCTTTAGGGTAGTAACTTAATATCATCAAAAATGTGACAACTTTTTGATATCAGTCCACTGGTAAATTGCAATATTATACAAATATTAAAAGGTATTTAAAACCAACTTGCATCAGCAAATTTTGAAATCAATGCAAAAACCAAGTTAACTAAGTGATAAACAAAACAATGACAATATCTAGATACTGGAGAGAGATGCTGATGGGATTGAGTCATAGGGAGAGGGATTGACTGGAGAGGGTTTTTGTTGAATTTAAATGTGTCTTTTCCCCATCTGCCTTCCTAGTCTTCTTTTAAGATGATTAAGTAGGCTTTTGTTGCAGTGGGTCCTAGTATAATTCCCACAGCTACTTCCTGAGACAAGCAAGAAGGGGAAGGGACAGTGACAATCTTGTCCAACAAAGTTGGGTCTTTGTTGCAGTGGGCTCTTGTCGAATTCCTTGTCAAATTTCCTGAATTGACAAAATTATTGTTACCCCACACTTATTTTATTCAACCAAAAGGCCAAGTTATAGATGTCAATAACTTCTGAAGTAATTTTTCTTGTATAAAGGAACTTACTGATACCCTACTTCTTTATGAATTCCTTTTAGGAACTTAGTCTGCTTACTAAGCATCACAATGACTGGTTCATTAGGAATTTAGTCCACTTACTCAGCATCATAATAGTTCATTAGGAACTGCCCACCTTATGACAACAAGTTCTCTAGGAACTTCCCCTACTTTATGGCATTTTTCTCCTTATTATAATTAGTGAATTAGAAACTTGCCCTCCTTATTATGTTGGTAATTGCTTAGAAACTAAACTCTTCTTATGGCATTTTCCCCCTTCTTAATGGTGCCTTCCGCTATGAAATTTAGCCCTTGTCTTTCCCCTTGTTAATCTCCAAAATCCCTTTTGGAATTTAGCCTGCCTGTCAATGACATAATAAAATTTTTGCCTCTTGATTAGGAAATGGTCTAAGCCTACAAATTCATTTCAGAAAACTCAAGACATTAGTCTGAAATCCCAATATATTGGAGAATACCATTAATTTACTCTGTGATTTTGGGCTATTTTCTTAACCTCTTTAAAGCTTCCATATAAATATTTGTTGAAATTAATTTAATTAAGATTATTTAAAAGGGGAAGCCTTATTTTGTCTTTCTAGTCTGAAATCCCTAGGTTTTCTGTACCATTTGATTTCTGGGCTTCTGTCCAAATCCTAAAGAAAAGCATACATACTACAATGTAATTATACCTTCAAATAGACAGAAACAGTATGATAGTCTATTCCCAACCAGAGGGGAGCAATTTTACAACTCTTAAAGAACACAGAAACATTGTCTCTCTCAAAAGGAAAAATTGTATACAGTGATAAATGTTGATGCAAGATTGTTTAAATTTAAATGCATTAAAATTCTCAAAGTTGCCCTTAGCAACAAGTAGCTTCAAAACACATTTTTCAAACTGCTTTAGATTCCATTCTATTGCATACTTTTCAGTTACCAATTCAAGCTTATATCAGAATATAATTTTTAAAAAAGATTTTCAAAGTTCTTGAGAGTTTATAATATGCAAAATACAAATACAAAAGCAAAACAAAATAAACATCTCATTAATTTGTAATGTATGAGCCTCTAAAGTGAAACTGGGTTAAATTATATTATTGTTCTAAATCTGAAAAAAAAAAGTGCTGAAAATGTTGTAAACAAAGTCACAAGAAGGAATGCCTACTATTTAAAGGAGAAAGTTTATCTGGTTAAAAGAACAAAGTTAATATTTATCTGTGTGGGTCAGAAACTGGATAGATCTCTAGAAGCATAGCCAAGTTTATTTACGTTCTCCAGAACGGGCATCACAAGAATCGAGCAGACTATCGAAGGGAGGAAGCACCGTAGGGGGTAGGGTCGGCGCTTTTATCCCTAACGCAAATTCCCCCTCCCACCACTGACCCTCATCCTTATTGGCTGAGGATCTTACATTCTAAACGCGGGAACTATCCAAGAAATTGAACTTGGCCAACAAGTACATAGTTGCCCATATTTGGCTGAAATAGGGAGGATAACAAGAAGGGGATGTAAGTATGCCCTTAGGGGGCTAACAAGGAGGGGATAGCAGGAAGACTTTAAGTATGTCCTTAAGATAGCAGGGAGGAGACACTTTGCAGGGAGGAGACACTAAGTATGCCCTTGACCTTAAAGTCCTTCAGGCCTACTCAAACTTTGAAATAGATGAAGCCTTACTCGATTTTCACAACTGTCTTGAAAGATCTCATTTTATCTCGTTCATATCTAGCTCTATAACATAGCTAATAAGGAAAAATCATCACTTTTTAAAGCTGGTGTCTTATTACAAATACAATTTTTTTCTCTATTTTTGAGCCAAATTTCTGTTAATTTCTAATCAGTTAGCCTATTATTGAGTTACTATAATGAATAAAAAATAATTATAAATTGCATTTCTTCCAAATGACCTTTCCAATTAATATCAATTAGTGAGTTGTGGGTGAGTTTGAGATTTAAGTATGAAGAAATGAAAACTATTATTGTGTTGAATTATTTTGTTCTTTGTTGCTCTTCTTCCAACTCTTTAAACTAGTAAATATAAACTCTTATTTCTCTGTCTCCTGGCTTCTTCTTAAATGAAGTTTTAGGAGTCTGCTTCACTTTAAAATAGTTGACAGCATCACAAATACTTGCAAGGAACCCACACCATGTTCATCGCATGGTTTAAAGTGTTTGAGAGTCTAGGAGGGAAAGTATTCATCTGTGAGCTGGTCTTGGCAGGTATGTAGGAAAATACTGATAGCCACATCATTTATTTGAAAGTGCATCCATGTGAAACTTTTAAATCAACACTTGCATTTGGTTATGCCTTGAAGTATTTCTGTTTATCTTTGTAATCAGTTGCAGTCCAGTGGAAGTACATGTGGTATTACAAATCAGGTTGAAAAACAGAAATTGGGTGAGTCTAGACTGTAATTAAACTGGAGCTAAAAAAATTTTTGCACATGAAATCCTGCATATCTTAAAAATAAAAAAGAAAAAGAAAAAGAAAAGAAAACCTGATAGAGAAATAACATGATAGACTAGTCCAAAGATGAAATTGCACCTTTGTTTAGTTATTTCTTTTAGAAGGGGAAACTACTGGGGAGCACCATAAAGCTAGATGTCTTCTAGTAATTGAAATGATAAATAGATAGGACTGGGTAAAACCAGAGGTAGTTTGGGGTTTTGAGCAGAGTACTGCATTTACAATCTCCAACTTTTCTTGCTTAATGTGTGACTCTGGCTGAAATAATGATCTTTTTTTCTCTTTTAAATAAATCTTTTTCTGCTTCTAACTACCAAGAGAATATTATGAAAACATTCAGAACTAACATTAGAAAGCAAACATAGCTGAAAACTGAGCATCAGCATTGTAGAAAGACCTCTAATAGTTGAGAGAGAACCAAAAAAAAATAACTGCAACCAAATTATAAACAATACCCTTTCCTTATGGGTCTAGTGTCTAGGGATACACAATTCCTACTTTTCAGGAGCAAAAAACTACCTGACTTAATTAACATTTTTTCCCCTCAGGGCCTTATGCATCAGTGAGATGAAGCCTATACTAAGCCATTAGAGGATGAAAGCAATGGTAAGAGGGAAGGGAAGAATAAAAGCTTGGGATCTGAGTTTCTTTAATGCTAAAGACATTTACTGTTTTTTTTTTTTTCCCCTCTAGGTTTCTCTATCTATCTAACAGAGGTACCATACCAGAGATTAATGATAAGAAGTGAGTTAGAAAGCAATACATGTCCTTCAAATCCAAAGGAGTTGGTCAGAAAAGGCAGGGCAGAGCATGTAGGCCTGAACTTCTCAGGCTTTGATTCATTACCCTCTCTATAAGCTTCCAAGACAGCCTTCACCATTATACTATTATTTGAATTTATAAGCCACCCACCCAGTTTACCCAATCACACATTTGTTTTGAATTAGTAATTAACTTTTAGTAAGATGGTATGGGTGCTCAAGGAGGACCAATACCTTTGGTGTAAGAGCTTGCCAAGTCCTTTTGCTCATCTGTTTGGGTATCCATCTATAACTCAACTCTTACCTGTGATTCCACATATGCTGAAGGAGCCCAACTAGTAAAATTATCTTGACCAGGATGGGCATAAATGAGGGCCCATTCAGTAAAACTATCTTGATCAGGATGGACACAAATGACAGGTCTCAAACCAGTTGGCAAGTCAGGGAGATGTCCATCCCAAGCATATGAAGATTTCTCCCTGTAGAATGAGATGAGAATAATTTGTTCCAATGGCCATGGAGGTGGATAAAGCATGCATTTTGGAGTATTAGAATTTGGTCAGACATGGAAGATGAGGTCATCCACCACATCCTGGATCATCACACCAGTCATCTGACTTTTGTCTTGCCTCTAGATTTCTATGACTGGAAGAGAAAGTAGGACTGATGACTGTATAAATCTGTCTTAATTAAATACAATTCACACATGAGTCAAGATATCATCCTATGATGTCATTAGTCTCTTCAAAAATAAAGGACAAACAACTTCTTATAGCTTGGATTAGGGAATTTAAGATTTTGTAACTTTCTGCTGCCACTGGTGGTCACATGGTCTTCACAAACATAATATATTACTTGGTTCTTTTCTGAATGATTTCCTTTTATGCTTCCATATTTGTTCCACCAATCTCCCTGGGAAAAGAAAAAAATACTATCACTTACTCATCTACTTCTGCTAAAATATAGGCGCATAGAAACTGCTAGGTGGCCTAATAAATAGAGCATTGATCCTAGAGACAGGAGGACTTGTGTTCAAATCCAGCCTCAGATACTTGACATTTACTAACTGTGTGACCCTGGACAAGTCACCAATTGCTTCACCATAAATAAATAAATGAATGCATGAATAAGCAAATGCAAATAAATATAATATACTCAAATTTCTGTTTTGTTCTCAGTCCATTTATTCAGGATGAGAGAGAGAGAGAGAGGGAAGAAGAGAGAAAGAAGGAGAAGGAAAAGGAAGAGGGAGAAGAAAAAGAGAAAGGAGAAGAGAGGGAGAGAGACAGGGGAAAAGGATAGGAAGAGAAGAAGGGGAGAGGGAAAGAAGGAGACAGAATAGGAGAGGGAAAGATAGAGAGGAAGGAAGAGAGGGAGAGGAGTAGGGGAACAGAAAGAAGAGACAGGGAGAGGGGAAGAGGAAGGAAGAAAGGGAGTGTGGGGGGGAGGGGGAGAAGAGACAAAGAAGTAGAAGGAGAGAGTCTTTTGTCTTAATGGAGCTTGTGATATCACAAAACTAGGCAGACAAAATACCACTCAGAAAACAATGGGGAAATATTAATTGCTAAACTATATAATACAGGTGATTAGTATAATTCAATAAAAGTAGTGTTCTGGTATGAGCTAGGTAATTAAAGAAGACTTAATTTGAAGAGGTAGAAACTGAGGAATATTTTGGAGGTTTTGATAGATAAAGAGGAGATACTATTTAGGCCAACTAAGCTATTCATCAAACACTTCAGCTAAGTTTTAGATTCATTTGGAACAATGTAAAACCCAAAGCAGTTGCCTAAACAGATAAAATACAGAGACCCCCAAATTCCTTGAAATATTTTAAAAGTCAAAGAATCATATAAAAGAGTTCTAAGAAATTGTCTGGTTTTCTTTTCTTTTTAAATTGTATTAAACAACTTTAAAGTTTTGAGTTCCAAATGCTATCCCTCTGCATCCTTCTTGAGACTGTAAGTAATCAGATATAGGTAATACATGTGCAATTATATTCATTCCCAAATTAGTCATTTTATATAAAAAGACTCAAGTAAAAGGGAAAAAATGAAAGAAATAAATGAAAAATAACACAGTTCAGCATGTTTTCAGTCAATATCAGTTCTATCTCTGGAGGCAGATAGTTGGTTCATCATTAATTTTTTGGATTGTCTAGGATCATTGTATTGTTGAGAATAACTAAGCTGTACACAATTCTTCACTGAACAACATTGGTGTTAATGTTTTCCTGATTCTGTTCACTATATCAATTCATGTAAGTCCTTCCAGATCGTTTCTGAAATCATCCAGTTTATGATTCTCATAACATAATACTATGCCTTTATAATCATATTCTGCAGCTTGTTTAACAATTCCCCAATTGATGAGCATCTTGTTGATTTCCAATTTTTAGCTACCACAAAAGAGCTGCAATAAATATTTTTTGTACAAATAAATCCTTTCAGACAGAGCCAAGATGGTAGAGAGGACACATGTTTCCTTCTGACTTTCTCCTATGACCTTCAGACTAATTAGCAAATTCAGCCTCTGAATTAGCTCTGGACTGAAGGAATTCACAAATATTGGGAGTATTACAAATTACCAGCAGACGATAATTTCAAAGATGGCCAGAAAAGATCTGTTTCAATCAGTCACAGAGGGAGGCTGGCCAAGCGCAAGCAGGCCAAGCATAGACTCCGAGTGCTAGTAGTGTAGTCCCAGGGCAGTGCATAGCAGAGAATCTACAGGAGGAATCTACAGCGATGGCCACTCTTCCCTGGCTGCAAGCCAGTAGATCAGCAGAGTAGTTATAAAACATCCAACACGAACACAAAAAATAGTAAACCCTAAATTGCCAGAATCTCACAGGATCTGGCCATACCCATCTACCACCTAGAGTGAGTTGGCATGGATTCAATGCAGCCAGCACTGACTCAACACAGCTGCTGCCCCTGTTTGTAAAGGAAACTTGGACAACTTCCCTTGCCCTAAAAACAGATCTTAACTTTAAAAAAAAATGAATTAACAAAAGCAAAAAGAACTCTGACCATAGATAGTTTTTATGGTGAAAGAGAAAAACATTTCAAACCTGGAAGAGACTAAAAACAGATTATTTCCAGATGAATCTCCAAAAGGGAATATAAGTTAGTCTCCATCACACAAGATTCTTCTAGAAGAAATTTAAAAGGATCTTAAAAGAGAGCTAGGGAAAAAATGGGGAAAGAAAATGAAAACTTTGCAAGAGGATTTGGAAAAAACAACACAAAATAGACTTAGTGAAATGGAAAAAGCATATAGCTCATTAAAAGATAGATTTGACAAAATGGAAAGAGAAAAAAAAAACTCAGAAAAACAGAATTTGTGGAATGGAAAAAGGAAATAGCTCCTTAAAAAACAGAATTTAGTGAAATGGGAAAAAAAATTCCATAGAGCAAAACAACTCATTTAAAAATTCAATTGGACAAATACAAAAGAAAAAAAAAAAGTCCTATCTTCTTTTCAAAATATCTTTGGGATTGGTTGATTGGTTAGTTGTTTATTTCCTTTATAAAAATAAAGACCAAAATGATATTACTGTGTTAGAGGTAAGTTAGTAGATCCAACTGTGACTGATCAGACCAATGTGAGCTTAAAATGCTTTGTCATAGGTGGGACACAAATAATCCCTATAAACATTTGCGGTGGGTTCTTTAACTTTATGCATCTGGCATTTTTTTCAGAGATAATTCAATTCTGCTTTGCTCACAGGGCACAGCATCTTCTTTGATGAAAGCATACCATGTTAGGCAATCCTATGCCAGTGTCTCCCATATCATACAATCAATTCTCAAATTATTAAGAGAGATGTTGAGAGAGTCTTTGTAACTCTTTTCTGATCACCTTGTAAGTGCTTGTCCTATATGAATTTTTTTGGTAAGATGACATTTGGCATTCAAACAATGTGGTCAGTCCAACAAAGTTGCATTCTCTGCAGTAGAGTTTAAATGCTTGGAAGTTTAGTTTGAAAAAGGGACCTCAATATCTGGTCCTTATTCTGCCAAGTGATCTTGAGAATCTTCCTACAACAATTCAAATGGAAGCAATTCAGTTTCCTGGCATGGTACTGATATACTGTCCAGGTTTCACAGGTATACAACAATGAGGTCAGAACAAGGGCTCTGTAGACCTTCAGTTGATAGTGAGTCTAAAATCTCTTCTAAAATCTTTCCTCTCCCATACTGCCTTTAATTTCTTTTTTTTTTCTTATTGATAAAGCTAACGAGCTTATAGTTTTCAAAATAGTGAACCAACTTTGAATTCCTGGTATAAATCCCAAGTGATCATGGTTATAATTGCATTAATCTTTTTGCTAGCATTTTATTTAAATTTTTTGTATTGGTATTTGTGAAATTGGTCTATAATTTTCTTTCTATGTTTTGGTTCTTTCTGGTTTAAGTATAAGTACCCTATTTGTATCATGACAATGTTGGGATTAATTGTCTTTTAAATATTTGGGAGAAATTCGCTTATGAATCTATCTTGTCCTAAAGATTTTTTTTTAATTAATTGATGATGTTCAATTTCCTTTTCTAAGATTGGGTTATTTGAGTAGTTTATTTCATTTTCTCTTAATCCGAGTAATTCATATTGTTGTAGATATTCATCCATTTAATTTAAATTGTCAAATTTATTGTCATTTAACTGACCAAAATAAATCCTAACAATTATCTTAATTTCCTCTTTATTAGGAGTGAGTTCACTTCTTTCATTTTTTGAAATTAATATCTTGGTTTTCTTTTTTTCCTTTTTTAAATCAAATTAACCAATGGTTTATCTATTTTGTTGAGTTTTCCCCCATAAAATCAGTTTCTAGTTTTATTTATTTTCAATTGTTGTCTTACTTTCATTTTTATTCATTTCTTCTTTGATTTTCAAGATTTTCAATTTGATGTTTAAGTGGGGATTTTCAATTTGTTATTTTTAATTTTTTTTAACTTTCATGCCCAATTCATTGATCTGCTTTCTCTATTTTATTCATGTAAGCATTTAGAGATAAATTTTCCCCTGAGCACCACTTTGGCTGCACCCCATAAATTTTGGTGATTGTCTCATTGTTGTAGTTTTTTTAAATGAAATTATTGTTCTTTTCTATGATTTGTTCTTTGACCCTCTTTTTTTTTTAGAATTAATTGTTTAGTTTAATTAATTTTAATCCCTCTTTCCATTGTCCGTATTGAATGTAATTTTAATTGTAATAATGTAATTTTGTTGCATTATAATCTGAAGATGAAAAATACTTTTCTGCATTTGATTGTGAAATTTTTATGCTCTAATACAAGAATAGTTTTTGTGTATATGCCAAATTCTGCTGAAAAAAAAAAAGGTATATTCCTTTTTGTTCCCATTCAGTTTTCTCCAGAGCTCTATCATACCTAACTTTTGTATAATTCTGTTTCATAATTCTGTCCTTAATGTTTTTCATGTTTATTTTTTTGGTTAGATTTATTTAATTCTGAGAAGGGAAAGTTGAGGTCCCTTACTAGTATAGTTTTTAATATCTATTTCCTCCTATAATTCATTCAACTTCTTCATAAATTTAGATGCTCTACCATTTGGCGCATATATATTTAGTACTGATAGGACTTCATTGTCTATGGTACTTTTTAGCAATATATCGTTTCCTTCTTTATCTTTTTTAATTAGATCTATTTTTGCTTTTGTTTTGTCTGGAATCATGATTGCTACTCTGGCTTTCTCTGCTTCAGCTGAAATATAATAGATTTTCCTCCAGCCCCTTACCTTTACCCTATGTATATCTCTCTGCTTTAAATGTTTCCTGTAAACAACAATATTGTAGGATTCTGCTAGTGAATCCATTCTTTTCTCCGATTCCATTTTATCCATGAATTCATCTCATTCCCATTTATAGTTATGATGACTAATTGTGTTTCCCCTCCATATTATTTTTGCTTTTATATCCCTCTCTATCTCTCTTAGTCCCAACTCTTTCCATGATCACAAGTGTTTTACTTCTAATTGCTGTCTTCCCCCATATACTCTTCCTTTTTTCAGTCCCTATGCCTTCTATTGTTCCCATCCTTTTTTACTTCCTTATAGGGTAGAACAGACTTCTATATCCAAATGAGTATGTAAGTTATTCCCTCTTTGAGTCAATTTTGATGATAGTAATATTTGCCTCACTATCACCCCACCTCCCCTATATTACAATAGCTTTTTCCAGCCTCTTTTATGTGGGATCCCATTGCATCATTCAATTCCCTCCCCCCTCCTTTTTCTTGCAATACAGTTTTCTTTCTCACACCTTTATTTTGTTTTGGGGGGCATCGGGCCATAAAAATAATAGTAACAGAGTCATTGTGGTGGCTGGCCCTGTAGAAAAGATCTTGTTGCTGCTCTGCCTGGGGATAGGGCCTTGCTTCTGGGTCTCTCTGCTAGTAGGCCCCAAGGATGGGTCTTTTTGGCCAGACTTGGGGCAGAGATTCACTAGTGGTCAGCAATAAGATCAAGCCTCATTGTTGGTGTTGGTTGGAGTGGCAATAGGATAGCTGGGGCAGGAATTTGCTTCACTATACAGACAGCTCACTTGCTTAAGGTCCTCTGGTTTATAGGAGTCTCATTATTGGATTGCTCCAGGTTCAGAGTCCTTACCAAGACCCCTTGCTATGAAGCTGGCTGCTGCCACCACTACTCTGGACTCTTACTTCCCTCTCATCCTTTCATGCTTGGCTAGTAACCAGCTTCCCCAGTCTTAGACTAATTCTGACATGTTTTCTAATTGTTTTAAGGGGAATTAGGAGAGCTTCAGATGACTTCATTAGTTCACCATCTTAGCACTGGATGTCCTCTCTGCCTTTCAGTGAAATAATTTTACATTTTACTAATTTTGCAATTGAACTTAAAACAAACAAACATGATTTTATATTATAGCACAACATAAACTTGCTTTAAATAATAATCTCAGTCTCAATAACAGGCCATATAATCCATCTCTTCCTATGCACATTTATCATTTTAAGAAATGGGCCAAAAAATAGAAGTACAATATTGTAGAAAACATTTCCTAACCACTTACTGTGTACACATTCCTCTGCTAGGTACTGGAGAAGTTTAAATAAAAAGTGATCATGGGGCAGCTTCAGGGCTTCAGCCCTGAAGTCAGGAGGACTTGAGTTCAAATCTGAACTCAGACACTTAATGTGTCCTAGCTGTGTGACCCTGGGCAAGTCACTTAGCCCCAATTACCTCAGGGAAAAAGAAAGTGATCTCTACCCTCATAGAGCTTACTTGTAATGGAACTTTAATCTGGTAAATATTATGAGTCTATTAGCAAGTTACAAAATTATATTATATTAGTTCTGAAAGGAAAATATCATTTTAAACAGAATAAAAGTAAACTAAAAGAATCTGTTTTAAGTCAGATTCTAAAAAAATAAAGTTATTATTATTATTTTTTAGGTGATTAGTCTATCCAACAGAATTTTTTCCCCTAAAACTGATCATATTTTTTCCTTGATTTTTTTACTTAAATAGACATAAGACAAACATGCATATGTCTTTTTAAACTTTAAATTTTTTCAATTAAAAATTTTATTACCCTCTCACTTGCCATTTTTCCTTTAAAACCTTTATAACAAGTATGCACAGTCAAACAAAAGAATGTTCCTTATTAGCCATGTAAAATATTAATAATCAGTTCCAGTCTGCAGTCTGACCCTATCACCTTTATGTCAGAAACTGAGTAATATATAAATATGCTTTTGTCTATGGTATATTCATTCTTGATATAAAAAATAAAAAGAGCTATTTAACTTTCTGTCTGACTCTTTTATTCAAGGTTTTGCTCAGGAACTACCAGTCTGATTTTATTATTTCCTACATTAATTTCTCTTCATTCATGCCAATCTAAATAACTACTCTTCCAAATTATTTTTCTCTGTTTTAAAGTTCTCCTTTTTTTTCTAAAATTTAAATACAAGATTAAATAGAATATTGTTTTAAATAGAAGTTCTCTATAGTTTTCAATATTTTCAGGGTTGAAAATATTTAAGATGCAAGATACCTACCTCTATTAGAAATAATGTCTTGGAAAAAAAAATACAGTAGCATGTAGCATGAACAAGGGAGTCCTGAGTCACCTGCCTTGCAAATCTTCTTTCCAATCTGAGAAATTGCTTGAAGTTAGACTATTCAAGATTCATTATTTTGAATTAAAATGTGCCTTTCCAAATGTCCTGTTTAAAAGCAAAACTTGCCCAAAGAATGAGATTGTCATTCATACCTCAATGTAAATTATTCTGTACAGAGGACTGATGAGCTATGGTTTGTGGGCCAAATCCAGCCCACCCTTTATTTTTATACTGCTACAAGTGAAGAATGTTTGCCTATCTCTGCTCTGTGTGATCACTGGCTTCTAAAACAGCAAGAGAATGAATATGAGATCCCTATATGCATCAGTTCAGGGAGAGAACCTTGAATAGAGAAGGGAGCAACGAAAACAAGGTGATAAATTTCAATATTTCAATACTTCAACACATTAGAAATAAATTCATTCTATTTGCAACTTTGATTATGTAATGCTCAGCCAAGATTTTTTCTAACTGTTCCCTCTCTCTCCAAAACTCAAACTAGCCTTGAGGTCATATATTATCTATTCCATATCATCTATCATAATCATCATGAATCATTTATTAAAGGTCCTCACAGATCCGTGGCTGATAATAATGTTGAATGACAGACAGGATGCAAAAACCCCTTGAAAGAAATAATGATGTGTTGAATTTAGCAATAGATATTTAATGGGCAAAGATGTAAAGTCCTTCAAATGGGTTCAAAAGAATCAATGGCACAAGGACAGGATAGGAAAGTTCTGGTTGAATAATACTATACTTCCAAAAGGATATACATTGGTATGTATAGAGCTAGGACTGCTGACATATCTGGGATGGGGGAGAGGTGGGAAATATCCATATCATCTCCTTCTCTTCATACTCTATTTACATGCTTATGCACAGGGGGCTTTTACTTGACTTCAAACTCAACATTCATGATACAGCTGCCAAAAAGCTAATTCAAACTGAAGCTACACTGAGAAATAGATTGTTAATAGTAAAGTAAATTACTTTTCCCTTATCTCTTCCCTGATCAGACCATATCTGAAATATGTTCCAGTTGCCATATTTTAGGTAGTACATTAATAAAGTAAAAAGCTTCCAAAGAAGAGAAACTGGTATAAGTGAAGGGACTGGAGGCCATGCCTAAGAGGATCAGTTGAAGAAACTGGGGCTATTTAGCCTAGAGAAGATAAAACTTAGGGAAGGTATAATAACTGTCTTCAAATATTGGAGAGCTGTTACTTGGAAGAGGACTCTGACATGTTCTGTTGGCCCCTAGGAGCAATGGGATAAAATTGCAGAGAGGCAAACTTCAACTCAATTTAAAGATAACCTTCCTATCAATTAGATCCAAATCATTGGAGGCCTTCAAAAAGAAACTGAATGGCTATGTCTCTGGGATGTTGTAGAGTGGATTCCTGTGCAGCTATGATTTAGACTGAAGTTCCTTTTAGCTCTGAAATTATATGATTTCAGCAGTCTACAATTATAAAGTCATACACACATCCAAATATAGAATCATAGGAAGTAGAGGGAGCCAATAAAACTATTAACTTAATATAAAACAAATATTGTTGTAAAGTATTTACCTAGTGGTGCTGAAGGTTTGGTGCAGTACTATAAATTATAACAGTGGTCTCAAGCCTCTTGCAGAAGTGGATGTATTTCCAATTTATCTAAAGCCTAATGAAAAGTGATGACATATGAAGAAGAAGTGCTACTGCTTCAAGTCTTTGGTCTAGACTGTTAGGATATGAAATTAATAGAACATTTTGCATGGTGTCAGGAAGATCTGAGTTCAAATTTAATTTCAGACACTTTCTGGCTGTGTAATTCTGAGCAAATAACTTCCCCTTTATCTACCTCAGTTTTCTCAACTGTAAAATAGGTAGCATAATAGCCTCTACTTCCTGGAGTTATTATGAGAATTGAATGAATGAAATAATATTTGTAAAGTAGTTGTCACATGGTATATATAAGTGCTTAATAATGCTAGTCAGAGAAATGATTTTTATAGTAAGTATCTCTAATAAAGTCCTCATTTATCAAATATATAAAGAATTGAATCAAATTTATGAGAATACTAGTCATTTTCCAATTGAGAAATGGTCAAAGCATATGAACAGGCAATTTTCAGATAAAGAAATTAAAGTATAGTCATATGAAAAAACATTTTAAATCACTATTGATTAGAGAAATGCATATTAAAACAACTCATACCTATCAGATTGGCTAAATATGACAGAAAAAGGGAATGTTGAAGGGAATATAGAGAACTAGGACATTAATGGAATTAAGTGGAATTGTGAATTTATCCAACCATTTTGTAAAGCAATTTGGAGCTATGTCCAAAGAGCTATAAAATTTGCATATTCTCTGATCCAGCAATGCCACTATTAGGTCTGTATCCCAAAGAGATTAAAAGAAAAAAGTGGGGAAAGGACATATTTTTACAAAAATATTTGTAGCAGCTCTATTTGTAGTAGTAAAAACTTGGAGTGCCTATTAATCAGGGAACAGCTGAACAAGTCATGGTGTGTGATTGTCATGGAATATTATAGTGCTATAAGAAATGATGAATTGTCTGATTTCTGAAAAACCTGGAAAGACTTATATGAACCGATGCAGAGTGAAGTGAGCAGAACCAGGAAAATATCATATACAGTATCAGCAATACTTTACCATGATTAACTGTGAATGACTTAGTTATTCTCAGCAGCATAATGATTCAAGACTATTCCAAAAGATCTAGAGAAAGAATTAATGAATTCTGAATACAGATCAAAACATACTATTTTTCACTTCCTGTATTTTTTTTTCCTTTGAGTCTGTGTCTTCTTCACATTATGACTAGCAGGGGTAGCTAGTTGGTGTAGTGGATAGAGCACCAGCCCTGAAGTCAGGAAGACCTGAGTTCAAATCTGTCCTCAGACCCTAAACACTTCCTAGCTGTGTGACCCTGGGCAAGTCACTTAACCCTAATTGCCTTAGGGGGAAAAAAACACGAAAATATGACTACATGGTGATGTGTTTTACGTGATTGAAGATGTATAACCTATGTTAAATTGCTTACTATCTCAAGGAAAGGGGGAGAGTGAGGAAGGAAGGGAGAAAATTTGGAACTCAAAATTTAGAAAAAGAGAGAATGCTTAAAATTGTCTTCACATGAAATTTGTAGAAAACAAAATATTGTTTAAAAAAAGAAATGTTAGTCGAGTATCAGTATGTTGATACTGGGCATGAGGAATCTTCACTTTTTCAATTATCAATTGCCTCAACTGAGTCTACTCTCTTCCACATAATATCATTGGCCACTTATGACTCTTTTGAGCATGGTGGAGAGTGGGGAATGGAGAGGGATACTAAAAGGAAGGAGGGACCCTCAATTCATACACCAGCTTCTTTGGTTAATTCCCAGTTTGAATTATTTCTGAAGTCTAGGCAGAATAAGTCAGATACTGCTCCTCTGAGCTCACTATTTCCCCAAGAGCCACCTGCTAATTTTCAAGGTGCTTCAGCATATTCTGTGGGGAAAGCAAATGCTCATCAAAATGGAGAAAAATCCTGAATCTTTATTTCCCCTGAAGCTTCTTGAGCTCTTGAAGTGCAAAATAGACAAAGAAGCTCAAATCATGCAGAGGAGCTGCTCACATTTTAAAAGGCAGTCTGAGAGTGGCAGCCAGCACTAGTTGGGAAGTAAGACACCTTCAAAAAAAAGGCAGCAAAAAAGTTTGTAGCTTATACAGGCAGATGTGTTTATTTTAAATGTGGCTTTGTGAAGTAAGGGCCAGGCAGGGATGGGGAGGAAGATTGCCTGGGGTCAGATAATGACCCTGCCCCAAGGCAAGCCTGCCTCTCTCTCTTTTGAAGTCCAAGTTTATACCAGGATTCAGGCCAGTTTCTTAATGATGTATCTATCCTTTGTGTAGATGTAATCTCTGATTGATGGGACATAGAAAGAGAAGGAGAGTGAGAGGCAAGAGAGTTTATGAATTTGCCATAAGATTCAAATCACAACAGGGGCTCTGCTAGTCTCCTTAGGCATAAAATTGCACTAGATGGAGATAGGCACTGTATTTGTTGATGTTTCAGTTGCTTACTCTTTTCATTATATCTTTGCTTACTCTGTTAACAATCTACTGAACTTGCAAAAATCTGACTACTCCCCTCCCCCCACCTTAATTCAAATTCTGTGACATAAAGCAACAGAGAAATGGAAATCTTAGCTTTTTTAATCACAGCTGTTCTATTGAGCCACAGCTGAAACTAGACTTATTTGCCTACTTTCTCCCATCCTTCCATGATATGTCCCAAGATTATTTAATAAAATGATTTTAAATACTCGCAATGGATAAAAAAAAAAAAAAAGAAATTAGTATATTAAAATAAATAATTGGAAGAAACTATTAAAAAGGTCTTACTTCAATGTAATTTAGTTCAATAAGTTTGACTGTCTATGGTCTGTGAAACCCCATTGTTACTAAGTGCTATGGGAAACAAAGTTAAAAGAAGACCTGATTCCAGCCCTTTAAAATGGTTCCAATGAAATTGAGAAGGTAGATGTTACCAGGATTGTTCATATTCCATGACAAGCATCCTCATTCTCCATCAATATTGTTAAGGGAGTTACTCCATAATCTAGCAAAACTCCACAAATTTCCATGATCCTTAGTTTCTTTATAGAATTGATTCTGTAAAACATAGGTTCCCTTCTTTCCTTCCTCTCATGCTCACACCTCTTAATCTGGTTGACCCAGCATTTGTTTTCCTATGAAAACTCTGCTTGAGACTTAGAACCATGTTAGTCAGATAATTTTATTTGCCAAGCTTTGTCATTGCAATCCCCACTCACTTGAATTGGATGGTCATTAGGATCTGATGTACTTTCAATCTATCCAGGTAAATAAAGATAGTGGGCTTTTACTTCCTAGTACTCTCTTATTTTTCAGTTTGCCTATCACTCCCCTTGCTTAATAAAGGGGAAGCTCTTATTGCCATAGCTATACTCACTATGAACTTTTCTTGCTTCTAGTCCTATTTAACTTGAGCTTCTTTCATTTTATATCCTATTTCTTCTGAGTTTGAGTTTCCACATTTTGGATAGAGGAAGTACATATTCTTTCTCCTATTTGTATGGCATTTCTCACCAAATACTTCTTCCAGTTCTGCAGTTTTATGGTTATTTTGGTCTGCTGCTTCTTCAGAGAAGAAACATTATTGACAAGAAATCCTTCACTTACTTTGGTGACTCTTTTTGCTCTGTATTAGCTTGAGATCAGTTGGTTCAGTCTTACCCCTCTCTTCCCAATCCAAGGAAGTCGTGCTACTGAATCCTTTATGTTGTATTAGAGACAAAACTGAGAGTATCAATGGACTGATTGACCCCAATCCTCTTTGTTAAAAGTATCTTTTCAGGTTGGCCCAATCTGTGTGTACCCTAAGAATTAAAAACCTCCATTTGACACTCAGACGTGGATTTCTATAGCTCAAAGTACTCTTTCCCCATTTTGAACATTTGCCCCAAAGCAATGATACATCAGCTAGAAGGCCTTGCAAAGCTAGACATTTCTAAGACTTGCTTAATGTATACCTGTCTCTCTACTCCCTAGATGTATCTCCATTTTCCTGAAACACTAACAGGGAAGCAATCCTTATGCTCCGTAACCTTCAAATGGGAGAATCTGTATCTATTATATTTATCCCCATCTATCCCCCAGTTATTTTTGTTTTCTTATTCAGTTGCTCAGTCATGTCAGACTCTTTATGATCCTATGGACCATAGCAAACCAAACCTTTTTATCCTACATTATCTCCCAAAGTCTATCCACATTCATATTTCTTGCTTCCATGACCCTTAATATCCTCACCTTCTGCTATCCCTTTTTCTTTTTGCCTTCAACCTTTTCCAGTATCAGGATCTTTTCTAATGAGTCCCATCTTCTCATAATGTGGCCAAAGAATTTAAGCTTCAGCTTTGACTTCCCGTTGAATAGTTTGAATTAATTTTTTAAAATATTTACTGATTTGACTTCCTTGCTGTTCAAAAGACTCTCAAAAGCCTTCTCTAGCACCAAAATTTGGAAGCACAGATTTTGTGGTATTCAGTTTTTCTTACAATCCAACTCTCACAAATATATATAATTTTGGCTATGCAGACCTTTGTCAACTAGGTGACATGTCTACTTTTTAGTATACTGTCCAGATTTGCCATATTTTTCCTTCCAAGAGCAAGTGTCTTTTAATATCATGGCTACCATTGCTGTCTGCATTGCTTTTTGAGACCAAGGGAATAAAATCTGACACTAATTCCATCTTTTTTTCCCTCTATTTGCCAGGAAATGATAGGACCAGTTGCCATGATGTTAGTTTTTCTTGATGTTAAGCTTCAAGTCAGATTTTATCGTCTCCTATTTCATATTCATAAAAAGTGTTCTTAATTCTTCACTTTCTGCCACCAGAGCGATATAATCTTCATATATGAGATTGTTGATATTTCTCTTGGCAACATTAATTCTGACTTTTGATTCAGCCAGCCTGCTATTTCATATAATGTACTCTATATATAAGTTAAATAATTAAAGTGACAGCATACAGCCTTGTTATACTCTTTTCCCAAAGTTAAACCAATTAGTTGTTCCATGTTTGGGTCTAACTGTTGCCTCTTGATCAACACACAGGTTCCTCAGGAGACAAGTAAGACAATCTGTTATTCCCATTTCTTTGTAGACTTGCCACATTTTTTGTGATGCATACAATTCAGAGACTGTAGTACAGACAATAAAGCAGAAGTATATGACAGTTTGTTTGTTTTGCATGTTTTGTTTTCTGTTTTTTTCTGGAACTGCCTTACTTTTTCCATAATCCAAAGAATGTCAGAAATTTGATCCCTTATTCTTCTACTTGTTCAAAAACAAACCTATATTTCTAGTAATTCTCAGTCTACATATTGTTGAAACCTATTTTGCAGAATCTTAATAATAATAACCTTGCTGTGTGTGAAATTATCACAATTGCACAGTAATTTAAACATTTTTTGGCATTGTCCTTCTCTAGAAGTGAGATATAAAATTATCTTTTCTAATATAGCAATCAATATTAAGTTTTCCAAATTTGCTGGCATTTTTAGTACAGCATTTTAACGCATCATCTTTTAAGATTTTGAAATATCTCTTTTGGAATTGTCATCCCTACTTGCTTTATTGTTAGCTATACTTCCCAACTCCTCGACTTCATTCTCTAGGTTGTATAGAACTAGATCAGTAACCATAATATCATTAATATGGATTTTGTTAAAATCTTTCTTGTATAGTTCTTTTGTATATCCTTTCTACCTTTTCTTAATATCTTCTACTTCTGTTACATCCCAACTATTTCTGTCTTTTGTCAGGCCATTTTGACTTGAAACCTTCCCTGGAAATCTCTAATTTTCTAGAAGAGCTCTCCTGTCTTTCTCATTTCATTTTTTTTTTTTCTTTTATGTCTTTACATTGCTCATTTAAGAAAACTTTCTTATCTCTCATTATAATCTGGGATCCTGGATTCAGTTGGACATATCTTTTTCTTTCTCCTTTGCCTTTTGCTTTCTTTTTTTTCCCTTAGCTATGTGTAAAATCTCATTAAGCATTATTTTGCCTACTTACTCTTCTTTTTCTTTGGAATGTTTTTTGTTTCTGCCTTCTGTATAAACTCAATCTGCCGCATCTAATCTCTTAAATATAATTCATCACTTCCATTTCATATTCACAAGAATGTTATTTAAGTTTTCCTTCCTTTATTCAATTTAAGTCTAGATTTTGCTATAAGAAGCTCATGAGCAGAGCCACCATCAGCTTCAAGCCCTATTTTAATTGACAACATAGAACTTCTTCACGTTTAGATGCAAAATATATAGTCAATCTGATTTTCATAGTACCATCTGGGGACATCCATGTGTAGAATTGTCTTTTGGATGGCTAAAAAAGAGTGTTTGTTATGATTAATGAGTTATCTTGACAAAACTCTATTAATCTTTGCCCTGCCCTAAATTCTGTACTCCACTGCCAAACTTGCCTGTTATTCCAATTATCTTTTGATTTCTTACTTTAGCATTTCAATCCCCTATGATGAATATGACATCGTGTGTGTGTGTGTGTGTGTGTGTGTGTGTGTGTGCATTATTTCTAGAAAATATTGTAGGTCATCATAGAACTGAGCAACTTTGGCTTCCTTGGCATTAGGAGTTGGAGCATAGATTTGTATTACTGTGATATTAAGTAGTTTGTCTTAGATTCAAATAGATATTCATTTTTGAAATTATATCCCAATACTGCTTTTCTCACCTTTTTATTGACTATTAGGACTACTCTACTTTTTCTAAGGGATTATTGCCTATTATGAAGGGATTCATTTGTTCTTGACCATTTAAGTTCACTGACATCCAAAATATAGATTTTTAAACTTTTCATCTCCTCTTTGACCACATCCACTTTAGCTTAGATCTTAAAGGAGGGAAAGGGACCTATGTGTGCCAAAATGTTTGTGGCAGCACTGTTTGTAGTGGCTAGAAACTGGAAAATGAATAGATGCCCATCAGTTGGAGAATGGCTGAATAAATTATGGCATATGAATGTTTATGGAATATTATTGTTCTGAAAGGAATGACCAGCAGGATGAATACAGAGAGACTTAGAGAGACTTACATGAACTGATGCTGAGTGAAATAAGCAGAACCAGGAGATCATTATATACTTCAACCACAATATTATAAGGATCAATTCTGATGGAAGTGGCCCTCTTCAATAACGAGAGGACCCAAATAAATTCCAATTGATCAGTAATGAATAGAACCAGTTACACCCAGAGAAAGAACTATGGGAAATGATTGTGAACGACAACATAGCATTTCCACTTTCTGTTATTGTTTGATTGCATTTTTGTTTTTCTTCCCAAGTTATTTTTACCTTCTTTCTAAATCCAATTTTTCTTGTGTAGCAAGACAACTGTATAAATATGTATACATATATTGTATTTAACATATACTTTAACATATTTAACATGTATGGGACTACCTGCCATCTAGGGGAGTGGGTAGAGGAAAGGAGGGGAAAAGTTGGAACAAAAGTTTTTGCAAGGGTCAGTGTTGAAAAATTACCCATGAATATGTTTTGTCAATAAAAAGTTATAATTTAAAAAATCTAAAATAAATATCTAAAAAGCTCTTGGCAATAGTAATAATAATAATTCCATTCCCATTTTAGTTAGATACACATTAGTGTTAATAGATATTTAAAGTGGACTAAACATCCCAGAAAGTCTTTTGAATTATGTTAAATTGGGAGGGGGAGGTGGCACATTGAGAGGGTGGTGGTAAAAAAAATGACAATTATGTCCATACTTTATGATTCAGAGATCCCACTACGAGGCATATGAAGGAAGCAGTAAAAGAAAGTTTCCACATGTTTGGAAGTATTAAGAGCAAAACTCTTTTGTGCTAGTAAAGAACTGAAAACAAAACAAGCAGACATTGAGATATAGCTAAACAAATTATTGTGGAGTCTCTGAATGTAATGGAAAATCACTGCATATCTAAATATCTAAATAGACCTATTTTAGAAAAAGAAATTAAACAGATCACAAATGAACTTCTTAAGAAAAAAAGCACCAGAACCAGACAAATTTATTAGTGAATTTTATCAAACATTCAATGACCAAGTAATTCCAACATTAAATAAATTATGTGAACTAATAGTCAAAGAAGAGGTACTACCAACCTCCTTTTATGTAACAAATAGGATACTGATACCTAAACTAGGAAAAATAAAATCAAAGAAAGAAAATTACAGACCAATTTCACTAATAAGCATGGATGCAAAAATCCTAAATAAATTTCTAGGTAAAAGATTACAACAATATATTATAAAGATTATACATTATGACCAAGCAAGATTCATACCAGGAATGCAGGGATAGTTTAACATAAGGAAATCTATTAACATAATTGATTATACTAATAATAAAAATTACACAAATCATATGCTAATATCAATAGATGCAGAAAAAAGCATTTGACAAAGTAAAACTTTTTTTTTATTGAAAGCATAAGCATAAATTAATTTTTCCTAAAATTGAAAAGAAGCATTTACCTAAAACCATTAGCAAGCATTATTTGTACTAAGAATAAGTTAGAAGTCTTCCCAGTACAATCAAATGTGAAACAAGAATATCCACTATTACCAATATTATTCAGTAATGTATTAGAAGTCCTAGCAATAGCAATAAAAGAAGAAAAAGAAATAGAACTAATCAGACTAGGGAATGAGATAAGAAAACTACTTTTTTTTTTTTTTTTTTTTTTTTGCAGATGACATAATATATTTAGAAAATCCTAAAAACTCAACTAAAAAGTTAGAAATATACATGAATTTACATATTCAATGCCATTTCAATTAAATTTCTCAAAAATTATTTTATAGAGCTAGAAAAAAGTCATAACAAAATTCATTTGAAAAACAAAAGGTCAAAAATATCAAAGAAACTAATGGGAAAAAAACATAAAGGAAAGAGGATTAGCAGTAACAGATCTTAAACTATATTATAGGGCAGTAATTATCAAAACTATCTGATACTGGCTAATAGAAAGCTAGAGATCATTGTAACAAAGTAGACATACACTCTATAGCAGCAAACAAATATAATTACTCAATGTTTGACAAGTATAAAGATTTAAGTCTTTGGGACAAGAATTCATTATTTGGCAAAAATTTGTTGGGAAAGCTGGAAAGCAGTCTGGCAAAAATTGGGTATTAACCAATATCTTAAACATTTATTAAGATAAGATCAAAATAGATATATTAGTTAGATATAAAGGGAGATATTACCACAAAATATGAAGAATGTAGAACATATTGCTCATCAGACTTATGGATAGGTGAACAATTTATGAATAAGCAATAGACAAAGACCATTGTGAGATATAAAATGCATAATTCTGATTACATTAAATTAAAATGGTTTTGTACAAATAAAACAAATGTAGCCAATATTAGAAGGAAAGTAGAAAACTGGGGGAAAATATTTTTATAGACAGATCTTCAGATAAAGATTTCATATCTCAAATATATAAAGAATTTTGTCAAATCTTTAAGAATGATGTCATTTCCCAATAGATAAATGGCCAAAGAATATGAACAGGTAGTTTTCCAATGAAGAAATCAAAACAATTTATAGTTATATGAAAAAAATGCTCTAACTCATTATTGATTAGAGAATTGGAAATTAAAACAACCTTGAAATATAATTTTACATCTATCCAATTGGCTAAAATGATAGAAGGGGAAAGTGCAAATGCTGAAAGGGATTTAGAAAAATTGGGACTTTAATTTATTATTGGTAGATTTGTTAGCTGACTCAACATTTTGGAGACAGATTTGGAATTATGTCCAAAGAGTTATTAAACTACCTATACTTTTAGATCCAGAAATATTATTATGAGGTCTGTTTTCCATGATAATTATGGAAAATATGAAAGAACCTACATGTTCTAAAATATTCATCTCTCTTTGTATTGGCAAAGAGCTAAAAACTATGAGAATGCCCAATAATTAGAAAATGACTAAACGAATTGTGGTATAAATTCATGTTTGAATATTATTCTGCTATAAGAAATGATGAATTTAATGATGTTAGAAAACTATGAAGAGACCTCCATGAAACAATGAAGAGTGAAATGAACAGAATCAAGAGTACATTGCATAAAGTAACAGCAGGATTGTTTTAAGAACATTTTAGAGAACAAGTCATTCTATTATAAATAACCAAATTAATCTCAAAGGTCCCTTGAAAGAAAATACTGTTTGAATCCAGAAACGAATATTACTTTATATAGAAATAATTGAGCTGATTAATTTGGAAAGATTGGACTTATGATGGAAGATATTATCCACCTTCAGAGAAACAGATGAGAGGAGGAAGTAAGTATATACAGATGTGTGTATGAGTATATATGTGTATATATTGTATATGTGTGTATATGTGCATATTTATAGATACTAAGAGAGAAAATAAATTTTAAAAGTTCATGAAGGAAGAAAGGTCATTGAAAACAATATGTAGTATTTATTATTTAGGTTTCCTTGAAATAGAATTTTATTGTTTTATATTGAATACTCTTTTGTGATCTGCTGTGCAATTTTCTCTCTCTCTCTCTTTTTTTTTTTTTTTTTTTTTTGGTTGAGGCAATGGGGGTTAAGTGACTTGCCCAGGGTCACACAGCTAGGAAGTGATGTGTCTGAGACCACATTTGCACTCAGGTCCTTTTGACTTCAGGACTGGTGCTCTATCCACTGCACCACTTAGCTGCTGTTCTCTTTTTCTATTTTGTATAAAACATTAAAAAAAAGAAAGAAAGAAAGAACAGTAATGACAAAAACAAACAACTCTAAAACTGAGTGCAGTGTAATTGTAATGGCCAAACCTAGATTTGAACTAGAGTTGAGATAATGTACTTCCCCTCAACCCCCCGCCTTTTTTTTTTTTTTTTTTTTTTTTTTGCTGAGGCAGTTGGGGTTAAGTGACTTGCCCAGGGTCACACAGCTAGGAAGTATTAAGTGCCTGAAGTTACATTTGAATTCAAGTCCTCCTGACTTCAGGGTTAGTACTCTATCTATTACCCCACTCTCCTTTTTTTTTTTTTTTTTTTTTTTTTGAAGAAATGAGGAGGATGAATGCAAAATATTATATATGCTGTTATATGCAGTTGTTATATTCTCTGGTTTTACTCAGTTACATTTCTTCTTTCTTTTTAATTTTTTGTTAAAAATTAAAGACTTCCTGGGTAGAGGATTAGGAAAGGGCATATTTGAAATTGAATGCTATATGAATGTAATCTGTATCACAAAGTCTATTTGCATAAAATTCTCCTCTTTGGGGTGACTGAGTACTCCATACCTTCAATTCAAGATGGAATTGGCAAGAGATTAGGAGAGTCTAGTCATCTTGTTTCTGGATTCAAGAGAGAAGCCATACAATTCCAAACTGAATTCAGATCCCTAAAAGGAGATTCTAAGAGGCAAAATATAAAGGATCTGGCAATCCAATCATGTCCTATCCCTTAGTTTACTGAAGCTATGAGAAATTTTTCCTTTAGTAAGATCTGATTCTCTTAGTTGAGTGGTTACCTTACTCCTAATGGGAAAGATACATTTACATGTATCGTCTGGATATATATATATACATACATATATATATATATATTATACACACATACATATAGATGGATACATGTATATATAATGTATATATAACTATATATTTATATATATCTATAGACATAGATATATCTTTTCTGAGTTCTATTTTATTATTTAATACTATTTTACTTGGATAACTAGTTTTATTCACTTTTCATTGCATATGTTCACTGTGGAATTAACATTTGGCAGAAAAGGTGCGTCAATCCTTGAAGATAGAGGTTGGTATACTTCTTCCACATTAAGGAATAGTAATAAGAGCAGAGCTTGAACCTAACAATTTCTGCTAGACTAACAATATTTATGGGAGGAGGTAGACATAATTCTTTTTATTTTACTACTCTTTCTCTGAGGAGAATAGAGTGATCAGCCTATCCCCCACCAAATCCTACTTTCCCTCCTGGCAAAAATCAAAATTTCCTTTGGAGAATAGCAGGAGGAGGAGACAATGGAAATAAATACTTTTTTTTTTTTAACCTCCCTTTGAGCCATGAGAACTTACATGAACAAAAAGCAAACACATCCACATAACAAAAACAAAAGGCACCAAAAAATTTGAGTAGATTTTTTTTTTAAACCACCAGCCATATTAAAGATGTTTGGTATTCACCCTAGAAGATCTCCCAAAATTTTGTACAATAAGCATTCACTGGATGAAATAATGAATAAATGAAAGTTTCTATTGTATAAATAGTTATATCAGAAAATACATCATGATCTTTAATAATGTCAACTACTTAGCATACTAATTAAGACAAAAGAAATATTGGACTATAGATTCTTTACTGAAAAAGCAGTGATTTAGCTAAAGACAAAAAAAAGTAAAATTTTTTAAATTCAGTTTTAAATTAATATTTGTGTGTGTATGAGACAACTAAATCTCTACAGAGACAATAGAGGAGTTGAGATGGGTCAACTATAATGTACCTTGGAGCACTATGAGAACTTCAACAGACTTAGAAAAATTTGGTAATTGAGAGCTGATATTAACCAAAAGATTTCTTTTGGGAAAAACAGATTTTCTAAAGTACAATGTGAAATAAATTCGGTAACCCAGAAGTCTTTTGGAATCATACAGGCTAAAATGTACTCAGAATTGAAACTACTGATAATATATTTTGCCATTAATTTTTTTTTTTACATTCTTATAATTTTACTATCAGCTAAATTTTATTCAGGAATTGTTTTCTCTTTATTTTCCTTCCTTTGACATATTCTAGTTTTTTTACAAATAGATAAAATAGGACATTTAAAAAACAAATGGCACAAATTCATGGTAGCAAGTGATAGGAATATCACAAATGGATGCAAAAGTTGAGGGAAAAGACTCTAAAGACACAATAATATAGAGAACATGGAATTTGGAATCAGGAGACTTCAAATCTTAGGTCCAAATCTTGATTCTCCACCATTTGTTACTTGTATATAACGTTAGGCGTAGTCCTTAGGCAAGTCCATTCACCTTTCTAGGCCTCAGTTTTTTCATCTAAAAAACCAAGAAATTAGACTATATTTTTAACATTTGTTCCATGAAAAATTCCTTTCATATTATTGGAACATTGAAGAACGGGTTGGGTTTTATTATCAGATTTGACAAATAGTAGTCCAGTCAGTCAACAAGCATTCATTAAGTAGTTGCTGTATGTCAGTCATGATTTCTAAGTACTGATAGTTCAAAAAGTAAAATAAATAAATAAATAACATAGTCCCTGCTCTCAATGAACTTACATTCTAATGGGACTATAAATTACAAGGAACAGCATGAGCAAAAGCATAGGAGCTAAAAGTACTAGGCAAAGAAAGGAAGGTTGGGATGAGATTGTGGAAGGCCTTAAGCATTAGGCTAAGAAAATTGTATTTTATTCAGTAGGTAATAAGGATCCATTAAAAAGCCATGAAATAGAGGGAAAAAAATAGTTACTTTAGGAAACAATTATTGATGGTGGTAATGGAGATGAGTATCAGTGATGATAATATAGAAAAGGAAAGTGATGTTGATGGCATAAAAAAAGCAAGTATATTACCTGAGACAATTTTTCCTGAGTTTCATCGTTTCATCCTATTATCTGGGAGACAAGTAGGCATTATTCTGCACAGGGACTGAACTAGAGGAAGGCCGAGGCACTGAAGGAAGAGATATGAGAAATTATCTTTTCTTGTCATCTTGGCCAGTCTAAGAGGTATGTAGTGGTATCTCAGAGTTGTCTTAATTTTCATTTCTCTGATCAATAATGATTTGGAACACCTTTTCATATGAGTAGAAATAGTTTCAATTTCTTCATCTGAAAATTGTCTATTTTTCAATTGGAGAATGGCTTGATTTCTTATAATTTAGAGTCAATTCTCTATATATTTTGGAAATGAGGCCTTTATCAGAACCTTTAACTGTAAAAAATATTTTCCCAATTTATTGCTTCCCTTCTAATCTTGTCTGCATTAGTTTTGTTTGTACAAAAGCTTTTTAACTTGATATAATCAAAATTTTCTATTTTGTGACCAATAATGATCTCTAGTTTTTCTTTGGTCACAAATTCCTTCCCTCTCCACAAGTCTGAGAGGTAAACTATCCTACGTTCTTCTAATTTATTTATAATCTCATTCTTTATGCCTAAATCATGAATCCATTTTGATCTTATCTTGGTGTATGAATGTTGGATGGGGTGTGGGAAAACTGGGATATTGATGTATTATTGATTGGAGTTGTGAATGGATCCAACCATTCTGAAGAGCAATTTGTAACTATACTCAAAAAGTTACCAAACTATGCATATCCTTTGATCCAGCAGTGTTACTATTGGACTTATATCCCAAAGAGATCTTAAAGGAGGGAAAAGGACCTGTATGTGCAAGAATGTTTATGGTAGCCCGATTTTTTATAGTGGCTAGAAACTGGAAATTGAATGGATGCACATAATTTGGAGAATGGCTAAGTAGATTATGATATATGAATGTTATGGAATATTAATGTTCTGTAAGAAATGACCAGCAGGATGAAGGAAGAGGCTTGGAGAGACTTACATGAACTGATGCTAAGTGAAATGAGCAGAACCAGGAGATCATTATATACTTCAACAACAATATTACATGAGGATCAATTCTGATGGAAGTGGCTGTCTTCAACAATGAGAGGATCCAAATAAATTCCAATTGATCAGTAATGAACAGAGCCAGCTACACCCAGAGAAAGAACACTGGGAAATGAGTGTGGACCACAACATAGCATTTGCATTTTTTCTGTTATTGTCTGTTTACATTTTTGTTTTTCTAACCAGATTATTTTTACCTTCTTTCTAAATCCAATTTTTCTTGTGCAACAAGATAACTGTATAAATATGTATACATATATTGTTTTTAACATATACTTTAACATGTTTTACATGTATGAGACTGCCTGCCATCTAGGGAAGGGTGTGGAGGGAAGGAGGGGAAAAGCTGGAACAGAAGTGTTTGCAAGGGTCAATGTTGAAAAATTATCCATACATATGTTTTGTCAACAAAAAGCTATAATAATAATAAAAGAATTGCACAAAAAAAGGAGACATGAGACATAGTGGGAAGAGAATATTAAACATGATCAAACTCTATGGATTCCCAGAATGTAAAGTGAATAGGATAACCAAATTCAAATTCAGCATATTTTTATTGAGTATCTACCATGTGAAAAGCACAATTCAAAGCACTGCAAGAGATAGAAAAATAAATTATGGAGTCCCTGATTCATTGGAGGAAGGCTAGGGCAGTACATAGTTCCAACTTGTACATAGTACAGTACAATAAATTATATTATATATGAACACATAAATGCACAGTGATGAGTTCCTGAGTAGCTAGTAAAAGCTAAACTCTTCCCTTCATAAAAACAAGGCTTCTTCCCCCCACCCCAGAAAACAATTCCTTTCTTCTATTAGAAACTTTTTTCTTTCTCAGAAACTTTCTTAAAAACTCACTTTCCTTTCATTGTATGGTTTCCTTTCAAACCTGGTGTTGTGCCTAAATAGTTATCTCTTAGTTATAGTTATAGTACTTGCTTAATAACCTCTGGGGTATTTTTTTTTTCTGTCATACATCTCAAAGGAATCTGGCTATATTTTTTTTCTTTTCCCTTTAGGGCATTTTTATATTAGTTAAATGAATAGCTTGAAACTCACAGACATAAAGCTTTGATAACTCCAACTCGAATTTGCTATGGCATCATTACATACGTTAAAATCACAGAGAAGAACTTAGAGACTGCTGAATCCAATCTCCTCATTTTACAAATGAGGAACTTGAGTTTGAAAAGGTTAAATTGTCTTACTCAGGGTCACACACAGAGCAAGAAAGTGATTGGGGTGAGTTCAATTCAGCAAAAATCCTGACTCCAAACCCAGCATTCTACACAGTAAAGTTACCTCGTTGCCTCAGATTTATAAATTCTCAGTAATTTAAGTTTCCTCTCTTCCCAATCTACTGGATGCACTCAAGTAAACAGAATTGGCACAAATCCGGATGGCTATCTGGCTTTTAATAGAATGTCACACATATAATGAGAAAACTTAAATCAATACTGCTACAAGAGATAAGAGTTCTAAAGGGGCTGGCCACTCCTTTCCACATGACAACTGGTTGGGGGAAAAAAACAAAAACACTACAGTTGTTTTCCCTTTGATCCTATCCTCCATTGGAGAAACTTGGGATGGAAGAGAGGCCGAGAGCAAGTTCTGCGGTACAGGTTCCTGATGACAAGGGAGCATAGAGGAGAATTTCCACCTCAGTCTTAGCAATGTGTGTGCCCGGAAACCAGTTGGATGCAGGCAGAGGCTGGATTGTGGCTTCCACTTTCCAGTGCTCCAAGTTTGAAGATTTCTTTTCAGAGTCCTTGTCATGATAAATTGAAAACTGTTCAGGACACAACTCAGCTCACACCATAAGGACTTTTTTTAGGCCACTATCTTATCTCTACATCTGCTATTCTTCACTCTTTTCAAGGCCAAGACCAATGAGGACTTTTACCAAGTTCTCCCCAGAGCAAACTAAACATTAGTCCAAATCAAATGCCCACAGACCTCCAGTAGAATTCATCTAGCTCCCAGACATCCAAAATTCTCATTGTTCTGCAGCAAGAAGCCATAGGAATGCTAAATACAAAAATGGGCCTCAGTATTCAAGAGGAGGAAAAGACAGTTTCTGACTGGGGAGAATGGAGAAGTCTATATGGAGAAAGTGGCACTTGATTGAGTATGATTTTATCAGTCTTTGGTGGATCCTTATTGCCAGTAGGAAAGTTTTTCGCAAAATGGTTCTATCCTCCTTTTCCAGCTTTATTGCACATTATCCCTTTAAAGAACTCTACATTCAAGTCAAATTGTCCTCCTCTATGTTCCAAAATTGGCATTCCCTTCTCTTTGCACAGATTGCACTACACCCCAGGAATGAAGTCCTTTTTCAACTCCATCTTCTAAAATTCTTGGCTTTCTTTAAGAATCAACTCAGCTACCATTTAAAAGAAATATTCTCTGATCCCTTAATAACAACTCAATGCTCTTCTTCACTTTAAATTGTCTTATATTTGCTTTTCTGTTTTTAAGTCTAATCCTCCAGTAGAATATAACTTTCTTGAAGTCAGAGACTTTTGATTTTGTTTTTGGATTTATGTAGGAGTACATTGCAAGTAAAAGACACTAAATATTTATTCTTTTATTTGATGTGAGGTATGGGGAAAAAACACATATATGTGAAGGCAGATGAGAGAAGGAAAAGTTTATAGGTTGGTGAGTGATGCAATTTATTTGGAACATTGAAGAATATGAAGGACAATAGGTATAGATTGGAAATATGATACTGAGAGATGAATTCTAGATGAAGAAGTTTATTCAGGATCCTGAAGGGTCCTGGTCAGAGCTGTTAATTCATCAGAAAATTATAACATGATATGGAAGTGTCAGAGATCCTTAATTTAATAATCCTGATTCAATTTGTTAATCAAGAGTCACCTATGAATTAAAAAAGATAGTATGTACTACATACTAAAGACTGGTGACTTTTAAAGGGGGTGCTCCAGTCAGTCTGTGATTTCTTTCAAAAACACAGGTCACACAGTCTTTCATTCACCGTGAAATTTTTAACCATATTTACCATAAATCTTCTATCAAAGAGTCTTTGAGCCTTTGTAATCTCCCACTCCAGAACTACTAATTGCCAGGGCCATACATACCAATCCTCCCCAGACAGACATGGAGACAAGCCAATGTTAAGGTGCCAAACAGTCTTTATTTATTGGTAATCTCAGCAGGGGTTAGCAGGAAGCAAGAGCAAGGGTATGTATGTCTCCATCTCTTTCTCTGCATCTCTGAATCTCTCTACATCTCTGCTTCTCTCTATTTCTCTGCGCATTCTTCTCTTATGCCTATAGCAAAGCTGGCCATTCATGTTTACTCTCCTCTGGGATTACTCCATGCCTAACCCACTCAGCACTGTGCAGGTGGATCCAAAGAAGGGAGACACCTGGAGTTAGTGCTGCATTCTAAGAAAAAATCTAGCAAGAGGACACACTCCTCGCATCTCAAGGAAACACCTGTAAGACACAACCTCCTGCCTCAGAGGCCAAACCCCCTTCTACCTCCTGGGTCCACCTTACTCTCTGACATGGCATAAATGCAATTCTCAGAAGGAAAGTCTCTAACATATCCCCCTTTCTGTTTAGCAGGGACCACTAATAAAAACAGCTTTGATATTAAAAATATAAAAATATATCTACATATAAGACATAGGCTTAGAGTTTAAAAAAAAGTACAAAGATGCAATAAAGGAGATGAGAAGGGAAGTATGTTCGAGATTTATCTGTGGCAAAGGAATGAAGGTCTCATCTTCTGTAGATACTTCAGGCTGACAAGGGGCATATAGCTGGTCCTACCCAATGGGGTCTGGACTGAAGAGGGGAAAGGAGTGACTTGTAGGCAGCAGCAGCAGCATTCTATACCAAATGTCAAGATCAGGTCTAAGGTGATTTCAGGTTGACCAAATGATTGGTATTTCTAGAATCCTTCTGAAATCCAGTGGCCTTCCCCATCGAGACCTGCAAGACATAAATATCTCCAAAGTATTAAAGTTAGACCTTGCCAATGTTCTTCCTTGTCCTTTCATAGGACCTTGTTGACGTTCTGATGCTTAAAATCCTGTTTTAAGGCTTTATTCACATCCACCCATCTGGCTCTCTAACATATACTATAGCTGTGTCACTCATGATCACAGGCAAACTTATACCCTGACCCATTTAGACATTCCTGTCTTCCCGTCTCTCAACGAGGCTGTTGAACCTTCCCTTGCAGGGCCTGGCAATCCTTACTTGTAACCTCTCCCTCAGACATCACTGATTGCCGGCATGATTAATTCCAGGCCTTCGGATGTCTCCAGCCACTGCCTCATGAAGCAGTGGTTCTTGTTCAGCATAGCACTGGACACAGGAGCTTGTGAGCTCAAACTTGAAAGACACTGGGGCCAACATTCTCACATCTTTTTATCATCTCCTCAAGGCTTGCATCCTTATCCAAGGAGAACATGGCTTTCTGGCCATGGGCCTTAGTATTCTCTCTAGCTTATTTCCCGATAAGAAGAGCAGCTGTTTCTCCTTTACCTACTAACCTCTCAACAGCCACCTGTAGAAGAACCACAAAATCAGGGAAAGGTTCTACTGCTGGAGGCTAGGAGAACCTGCAGCTCCTTAACATATGGAGAATCAACCCTGTAAGTGTTAACTGCCTCTTTCAATTCCTAAAATTTCTTCCACCTAATGGGGCCCATGGTCTTTCTTGGGGGCCATCAAATACGCCAAATCCTTGCTTCCTGGTTCCCTTCGTCTGCTGCCCTCTGTAACATACATTCTAATTCTGTCTGTAAATCTGTCTACTTCCTGCTTCTTTCCCCACTGCCTCTTCCTATGTCACATTTACTTTTGGTCACTTTATCAGTCTTAGAGTCTCCTCTCCCTTCCCATGATCGGACCAGCTGAACTCATGAAGTCCCTGGCCAATCCTGTCCCTGTTCGGGACATTTGTAACTTCCCACTCCAAGGCTACTGATTGCCAGGGTCATACATACCAATTGTCCCCAATAGACATGAAGACAAGATGATGTTAAGGTACCAAACAGCCTTTCTTTATTGGTAATCTCAGCAGGGGTTAGCAGGAAGCAAGAACAAGTGATATATTGTCTCTGCATTTCTCTATCTGCATCCCTGAATCTCTCTACATCTTAGCCTCTCTCCACATCCTTCTTTTTCGCCTATGACAAAGCTGGCCATTTATATTTGCTCTCCTCTGGGATCACCCCGGGCCTAACCCTGCACATGCAAGGGCTTTGTGCTAAGTTCTAAGGATATATAAAAAGAGTCTAAAGACTTGCCTTCAAGAAGCTTATAAACTAATGGGAAAAACAACATGTAAACAAATGTGTACAAACTATATACATAAAAAAAGGAAATAAAAGAAGGAAGGTACTAGAATCAAGTGGCGATTCTGATAGAACAGGGCTTCTTAATTTTTTTCCACTCAGGATACCTTTTCCCACAAGAAATTTTTATGTGACTCTGGGTATACAGGTATATAAAATAGGTAATGCAAATCAAACATTTACTGATAATAAATCATAAATAAATTTTTACAACAATTCCTTGATTATCAAGGAGCATCTGCAATTTTAAGGATATGGTCAAAATCATGACAACTGCCTCCCATTTTAGCCATGAAACCTTAATTAAAGATCACAAGCCCAGACTAATAATGAATAGACCTTTAAACTGGAATGACTTTGCATCCAAAAATCATGTTTGAATAAGCTAAAATAAATTATTATTTATGATAAAAAAGCAAAGCAAATTATAAAGGAACTGACTCTAGAATCTTAAAAGGAAGAAGTTTTGTTCTCATCTGGATCTCCTTCACCTCCCTCTTCCTTTTTTGGTCTGAAAAGAATCCTTCAAGTTTCATCTTCCAGTGTCTAGAGAATGTTGGATATTTCATTTTCTACTTATTGTACTATTAATTTCACTGCATCTGCTTCTTGGCAGTGTCTGCATTGGAAACTCAGGTAGAATGGACAGTTAACAGTTCTATAAAAGACTTAAGAAAAACAAAAATATATATACAATGACGGTAAGCCTCAAAGGATAAGGGGTTGCTCATTATTATCAAAAGTATAAGGATCTAAAGGTGGTAGTGAAGTAAAGAATGTCTACTTCTCTTCTAAATCCCATTTGTCTAAATCTTGAGAGGAGATAGAGTGGATTGGGATGCTATATCTTTTAGGGTTTTGGTGAGCACAAAAAAAGTGAAAGGGAGGATCATTTATAACAGCAGAAGGCACAACAGAACTGGAAGGCAGAGTAAGATAAGGACTCAGGAAATGTAGGGTTAGAATAGATGGGCATTAGGAAAAGGAGAATGTTAAACTGAGAAACTTTTTTTTTTTTTTACCTTGAGAGTTCCTGATTTTAATTTGAGTAAGAGTCACTGTCCCACATACTGATATAAAGGCAGGAAAAATTCCTAAAAAAGAGTTTATCTGGGAATTATATTATAGAATGGCAGGATTAGGATAGATGGGCATTAGGAAAAGGAAAATGTTAAACTGAGAAACTTTTTTTACCTTGAGTCCCTGATTTTAATTTGGGTAAGGGTTACTGTCCCACATACTGATATAAAGGCAGGAAAAATTCCTTAAAAAGAGTTTAACTGGGAATCATATAATAGAATGGCAGGATAACCAATGGGTGTAAAGGGGAAAGTGGATAAAGGAAAATACTAAGGTACAGGTAGGTTCTTTTATAGCAGAGAAATAACTAAGGGCGTTGACAATCATAATTTGGCTTTCTGATTGGCTACAGTAATTGTAGAGTTTGTCAATGCAAGGAATTGAACTGGGAATTCCAGTCTACTGCAATAAAAGCCTACTTAAGATAACAAAAAGGCATAATCAAAATCAAAAGGTCCTTTTAAAAAAGATAATAGTGTCAGTATTTCTCCCTGCTTACCTCTGGGAGTAGCTTGGCTTCCAGATTATTTACAATAATTCAGCTAGCTTCCAAGGACAAGGACCTCTTCAGTACTACTTACTATCACCATTTTACAGATGAGAAAACTAAGGCATGACTTGGCAAGGGTCACACAGCTTGTTGATATCTGAGGCCAGATTTGAACTGAGGTCTTTCTGACTCCAGATCTAGCACTTTAACCACTATGCCATTTAGTACCCTGGATTCATATCTTTAAAAATATCTCCATGTTTCTTAGAGAAGAAAAATTTTAAAAAAGAAATAAGTAGAAAATAGAAAACGAGTCAAAAATGAACCTTACAAATTACTGATCAATGAATAAGTCAGTTATCATTTACTAAGTACTTTACAATAAGTACTTATTTTAGTAGCTGAACAAAGAATAGATGAGAGGCAGGCAGACCCAGCAGCAGACTACTGCAGTTGTAATGTTCTCTTGTTCAGTTTCCTTGGGGTCTCTGGCCCCCACACCAGTAGCCAGGGGTTAAAGTCCAAATCCTTTATTGTCTCTTTCAAAATCTTATCTCCTTTCCTGGGGCCTGGTTAGCTTTCTTCAAGGCCTATCTCTCTCTCTGATTCTGAGAGCTTGAGCTCCTGCCTTCTTCTCTCCCCTCGAAGTCTCTCTGAATGAGTCCTGGCTGAGGCTCCTAGCTTATATGCTCTACACTGAGTATAAACCATCATTATATCACTAGGAAACCATTACTTGTTATAAGATTAAATCAATCATACTGAACCATGCTAAACTAGATAACCATTGTCTTTATCAATTCCACTTGACTTAGTACTTTGTAAGAATCCTTTGTTTCAAGTTCAGAGTTCTGACCCATAACAGTAGTAATTCAGGTTTCAGGTGCTGAGCATCTATATTAGAGTACTATAACTGTCAGAGACATATTCAAAAGATGTTGTGAAGGTGAAATTGGCTGGTCTTGGCAACAAATTGAATTAATGGAGTGAAAGATGGTAATGTTTCCTTGGAAGCCTGAGAAACTAGGAGGTTGATGCTGCCCTCTATAGTAATAGAGAATATATTCTCTATTACAGGCAGTGTTTATGAGGAAAGTAATCAGTTTGATGAGGTCCTGAATGGTGGGTGTGATAAGCCTAGAGAAACTAGAACTGATGATGAGGCTAGTGGTAGTGAAGAGATGTGAGAACTGGGGTGGGGAATCCCCCTCTGGTTGTCACAGGTCCAATGTGAAAGAATTCACAAACCCGAAATCTGTTTGTGGCAAGAAAAGGGAAGTTTATTGTTCACTAAGAAGAAGCTCTCTTAGTGGGCAAAACTCTTCAATAGCAATTTGGGAAAGGTATGTTAACAGGTCATATGGGCAAATGTTGGCCTGGGGAGCTATCTGGACTAATCAATAAAGAACCATCAGACAGAGATCTCTAATTGAATAAAATCGCTTAACTGAGAGTTTGAAGGCTTTTCCCCAGAGTCTGGGAAACTCCCTGACAGAACTTTGGGCCACCCCCAAAAGATCTCTGTTTCAATGGAGGGTGATTTGACCAAGATCTCCATGAAGCCACTTACCTTGGGAAGGGCTCATCTGGGAAAGGTATGTTTTTCCCCAGGGGAGAGCCTGAAAACCCTTTTTTTTTTTTTTTTTTTTTTACAGATTAAAGGGGACACAGTTTCAGGGTTCATCCCCATCAGAACTGATAAAATTATTCTCTAGGACCTGCAAGGAGAAGGCTCTGATAATTGAGTTCAGTTTGGTTCTGTAGTCCCACCCTCTGGAGGTAATCCAGTCAGAAATACAAATTATGTCAAGCGCCTGAAGCTAAATTTTCCCCATTAAAAACATATGGTTCATGCCTTTGCTACTGCTTTCCTCTGGGGCAGTTTGCCTCTTGGTGTTTTTACCTTTATCCCTCTTCCATGCCACACCATATCTCTCCTAATTTCACTATGTTTATCAACCCCACTTCTCCTTATAACTAACTTACTCTTTTAGGATCCTAAATGCCTTTTAGGATTTAGCTTGCCATTTAAGAGAATGCCCAAACCCCTTGGGGTGCTCCCTTTCTACTGGGTAATTATGAGTTCCACTAAGGAACGTGTCATTTATATGCTCTCCCAAATAACCCATTTTCAAAAAAACCTTCATTAGAAACTACAGTCCCCTTTAAGTTATAATTACATCTTTTTTCCTTTCTTAGCCAAATTCCTTGAAAAAGTTATCTATACTTGCTGCCTTTACTTTTCTCACTACTTAATATAGTTTCTGACCTCATCATTTAACTGAAATTGTATTCTCCAAAATTATCAATGGTTTCTTAATCACCAGATCTGCTTTTTTGTTTTCTTCAGTCTTCATCCTTCTCAACTTCTTACAATATTTGACACTATTGACCACCTTCTCCTCTTAGATACCCTCTGGGTTTTCCTGACACTACTCTCTCTGACTTTTTTTCCCTGTCTGATCACTCCTTCTCAGGCTCCTTTACTGACACATCAACCACATCATTACCTCCATCTGTAGGTGTTCCCCAAGGTTTTGCCCCAGGTCTTTTCTCTTTTTCTTCTATACTTTCTCTTATGGTAACTTCAGCACATCCTATGAGTTTAATTCTTATCACTATGCAGATGATTCTTAGATCTAAATATTCAGTCTCTCCCCTGAGCTTCAGTCTGTTATCAATTGACCAGTCAACATTTCAAACTGTCTAGGAGTCATTTTAAATTCAATATATTTAAAATTTAAAATTGAATTCATTATCATTCCCCTGAAACCAGAAGTCTTAATTTGTGAATTAAAAAAAAATATATATATATTACTATATGGTTATTTTTATAATCCTATATATTTTATTTTATGTACTTTTAAAACACCATATAAGTAAGTAAATAAATAAATGCAAAACACTAAACTAAAAACTAAGAATCAAGAAAAGTTTCAAAATTGATTTTTCAATTTTCAAAACTGATCTTTAAGTGAAGCTGAAGATTCTAAGAGGCAGATAGGATAAGAGTATATTTCAAATATTAGGGGAATGTTTGTGAAAAGGCATCCTGGCTAGAAATGAAATGCTTGAATAGTAAGGTTAATTTGCCTGGTACAGAGAGTATATGAGGTAGGGGGGAAGAAATATTTATTAAATATGGAAATATAGTCTGGAACCAAATTGTGAAGATCTTTAACTGTCTTACAGACAATAGGGAACCAGGTAAGATTGATACCAGACAAAACTTTGAACAAAGTACTAAAATGAGATTCTAAAAAAGATTCTCAGTACCAAACATGCTATGTCTCAATTTCCCTGAGTTATTATGCCCTAAATAAAATTATTATAACCCCATTCCTTTGTTCCTTTCCATTAGGACTGAGGTTTTGAAATACCCCTGAGTCATAAAACTGCAAGTGCCTTATCTCATAAGCTTGCTAAGATAATTCCCCCTTCTTTTGAGTATTGCCCCTCACCTTGCTGTCTTCTGCCCTCGACCTCCTTATCTTGACCCCCATCCTGTCAGGACTAAGTTATGATCCTTTCCTCGAATTATGGCTTGTCTGCCCACCCAGTGTCCTAACCCCTTTAACTGCCTTACCCAGGCCATATATCCTGTGTCACTAAAACAAAAACAAAAACAAAAACAAAAGAAACCCTATAAAAAGTCCTTGCCTCAATTGCTCAGGGTTGAATGATTTTTGAACATGAATCCCATTAGATCAGTTAGTCTAAACTCTCCACAATTAAAATATTAAAAACCAATTTCTGTCTTGCCTCAGTTTCTCCAGCATTACAAATGTCACATAGTAAATAATACTAATTTTAAATGAATTTTTTAAAAGAAAATTAACAAACATTTATTTTTTTCCCTGCACTGAAAAAAGAAAAACAAAACATAACAAATATGCCCAATTGGAGAGTGGCTGAAGAAGTTCTGGTATATAAAGGTAATGGAATGTTCTATAAAAAATGTTGAACAAGCTTATTTTAGAAAGCCCTGGAAAGGTTTACATGAATTGATGCTGAGTGAAACAAGCAAAACCAGGAATACATTGTACACAATAACAGCAAGAATGTTTGATGATCAGCTATGAAAGACTTGGGTCTTCTTAGTGCTTCAGTGATCAAAAGCAATCCCAACAGACTTTGGACAGAAAATGACATCTGCATCCAGAAAAAAAAATAAGACTGAATGTAAATCAACACATGCTATGTTCACTTCTTTTTTCTGTTTTTTTAAATCTCGCCCATGTTTTTCCATTTTGCTCTGATTTTTCTCTACCACCATGATTCATAAAGCATTGTGTTAAAAATAAATAAAAAATAAACTTAAAAAATATGCACAAACAAAACAAATTTCTATATTAGCCACATTAAAAAAGTCACATTCTACATGTTTAATCATTCATCTCTCCACTTAATTAAATTCCTTTAAATTGAATCTCATCTCTTACTCTCAATTTTTAAAATTTCAACATTCATACTTTGAGTACCTTAACCTTCCAATTATTCAATTTTCCTCTATTACATGATTTCTTTTTTTCATTCTATCTCCCCATTGGGGAGAGTGATCACTTTAGCTCTCACCATCTACTCAAAACTCTGCCTCCAGACTTTTGAATCCTCAAATTGTTCTCTTCGATCACAACCTACTGTTCTTCCATATCGCCTGACACCTTACTTTTTTTTAAATTATTTATTGTTAGTACACACTGCTTTATGTATCATGTTGGGAGAGAAAAATCAGAACAAAAGGGAAAAATCATAGAAGAGACGAAAAAAAAAAAAAAACCACAAAAAAGAAGTGAACATAGTATGTGATGATTTGCATTCAGTCTCCATAGTTCTTTTTCTGGATGCAGATGGAATTTTCTGTCCAAAGTCTATTGGGATTGCTTTGGATCACTGAAACTACTGAGGAGAACCAAGTCTCTCTCATAGCTGATCATTGCACATTTCTGCTACTATTGTGTACAATGTATTTTTGGTTCTGCTTGTTTTTTCTCAGCATCAGTTCATGTAAATCTTTCCAGGCCTTTCTGTATTCAGCTTGTTCATCATTTTTTATAGAACAATAATATTCCATTATTTTCATATACTAAAACTTGTTCGGTCATTCCCCAAGTGATGAATATCTGCTCTTTTTCCAATTCTTTGCTTCTACAAAAAGAGTTGCTACAAACATTTTTGCTCATGTGGGTCCCTTTTCCCTCCTTGATGATTTCCTTGGGACACAGACCCACTAATGACACTGTTGGGTCACAGGGTATGCAGTTTTATAATCCTTTGAGTACAGTTCCAAATTGCTCTTAAGAATGGTTGGATCATTTTGTAACTCCACCAACAATGCATTAGTGCCTCAATTTTCTCATATCCCCTCCAATATTTATCATTATCTTTTCTTGTCATCTTAGCTAATCTGAAAGATATAAGGTGATAAATTGCTTTAATTTACATTTCTCTAATCAACAGTGATTTAGAGCATTTTTTCATCTCTTCATCCTCCTTTAGCTTCATCTGAAAATTGTCTGTTCCTGTCCTTTGACCATTTATCAATTGGAGAATGACTTGTATTATAAATTTGACACTGTTCTTTATATATTTTAGAAATGAGATCTTTATCAGAAATACTGGCTGTAAAGATTTTTCCTTAGCTTTGTCCTTCCCTTTTAATTTTGTTTCTGTTGGTTATATTTGTGCAAAACCTTTTTAATTTAATGTAATCAAAATTGCCCATTTTACCTTTCATAATATTCTCTAGTTTTTCTTTGATCATAAATTCCTCCCTTCTTCCACTGTGGATGTGAAGTTCGGGGTAGCTCCCTGGAGGCCTCAGAATCAGCCAAAGTCAGGATAAGCAAAAGTCCTTGGTCTTTAGGGGGAGAAGTGAAGGAGATGGACAAAACTGCCAGGAGTTTTGCCAAGGGTCCTTTCTTGATTATAGAGTTCAGAATCTCCACAAATCTCCACACTTTTCCTTCTCCTGAGGCCAAGTTCTTTCCCCCCCCCCCCTTAATCCTTTTCTACAATTCTCTTAACCCCAAGCATTAAGCTAGCATTAGCTGTGAGAAAAGAAATTCCAAACATACTAATAGAGTTATTGTCCAATAGGTAATTAGCCTTAAGTGCTCGGTTGGCTGATTCAAGTGCACCTATTCAGAGTTTCAACCCTTTACATGCAGATGGCTTACTCTTGTTAAAATTTGTTCTTCATCTTTATTGTGATCTTCAATACCATAGCACCTCCTGTAATCTTGCATTGTTTATGTTTAATAAATTCTCAACCCCAGGTCTCTCCCACAATCTCCCTTCTTTAGTCTTCCCTGTCACTTAAGTCTGGAAGACATCATGAGATCACACAAACTAAGCCAACTGAAAACTTACATTATCCAGTCTCATCAGGATTCTCATGGTTGGACTACAATCAATCAAAGACTTTTAGAAGTCCATTTTAGAAGTCATCTAATCTAATCCCTCCTTTTAACAGATAAGGAGACTGTAGAAGTGTAATGGGCTGAGGCTTGAGTTGATGCACTGAGGTCCCAAGCACATGAGGCTAAATAGTAATTGGACCATACTCTATTAATATATAAGCTTGGAGAAAGAATGGCCCCTGCTCATTCTTTGTGCAAGTCCTGATGTGTTATATAGGAAATGACAATTTTGGTGGGTGGAGACAAGGGAGTGGAAAAGGAAGGGGAAGGAGAGACTGCTTGCATTGCCATTGCGATGGCTTTTCAGCTCAGATCCCCCTCTGTTAGCTGGCTTCCTGTCGCAGCTGCCCATATTGCTATAGCAATCTTTCTTGCCCATATTTCTATTGCAATCCTTATTCACCTTTTCACTTCAATCAAGATTGAAGATTTTTCCCTTAACCTGAATTCCTGACTCCAGCTGATTTTAAATACGCGGTCATTACATAGAAGGATCTTTTAAATGACTTACTCAAAGTCATATGGTTACTAAGTGTAAAAACTTACATTTAAATTGTTTCTCTGATTACAAATCTAGTGTTCTTTCCACTGCATCATGCTGCTTCTATCCCTTTATTAACTCTGATGGCTTTATTATATGCTTTACACTGCCTGTTTTAAACTTTCTCCTCTCCCTTGAATCCCTGACTGAGCTTTTACTATAATTCTTCTCTCACCCAGTAAATTACTTAGCTCCTACTTCATTAAGAAAATTAAGGCCAGTGTGAGCCCTACTTGTAAATAAGCCCAATTTCCATTCATTTTCTTCCATTAAAAAAAAAAAAAGTGTGTGACCTTTTATTTTTAAGTCAAGGATCCATTTGAAGAAAGGCAGAAGAGATAAAAGTCAGGGTAACCTGGATTCCAATCCAGCCTCTCATAATACCTGGACTGAAGGCAAGTGACTAATCCTTTTGTGTTTCTAGGCAACTGTTTTAAAATTAAAATATGGAAAATAGTTTACTCTCTTCATTTGAGTTCCTCACAGCGAGAATTTCACTAATTCTTATTGAGTATGCTTATTACATACCAGGAAGTGAATAGACTGAGAATACAAGTACAAATAACAAAAAAACTTTTATTCTGAAGAAGCTTACATTCTAATGGAAAAGACAAGTGTATATGAAGTGTGTCCATGTTTATCTATGTATAAAGCATAACTATAAAGTGAATAAATACTAATACATACAAAATAGTTAAATACAAAGTAATTTGGGAGGATACTAGTTATTGAGATCAGGAAAGGCTTTATGTTGAAGAATGTGCTTGCATAATTTTTTTTTAAGAGACCTTAAATGGTTTTGCGTTTTGTTTTGATATCAGATTCTTGTAATATCTTTCATCTATAAACATCAAAGCATTATACTATTGTAAGTTATCCCATCTACTCTTCCTCTTCCCCCCCAATCTTCCTAAGTATCCCCAGGAGAAAGTTATATATTGCTCCTATTCACACTTGAGGGGAGTAAGACCCAAACAGTGAATGACTTATTAGACTTGATACTGATTATAACTGAAAAGGATAGAATAAAGCCCCTCAGTTATAGATCATATTTCATAGCTGTGTTAATCTGGCTATTCCAGCTTCTTCTATAGAATTAAGTGGATACTTCAGTGTAAACTCTAGTCCCATCTTCCAATTTGTTTCTGAATTAAATAACAAATGAAATTTTCTAATCACCATTTCTTTTTGTGTTTGAGTTTCATCTCAAGCAAGAGAAGGACTCTGTGGAAGAGAAGTAAGGGAGAAAGGGGTTATGTTCCAGGCCTGTGAGTGAGTAATACATACATTTATAAATATAATGAAGTCCCTGCCCTGAAAAGAGATTATATTCAGGCCTTCTAAGGTGAAACAAAATGTGATAATACATTATTATATTACATTAGGTTTTTTAAAGTACACTCTAGTATTTTAATCCAGTTTGAATTTCATAACAACTTCAGCATATAGTAAAGGAGTATTATTATTTCCATTTCATAAATGATAAAACGGAGGACCAAATCATTAGAATAATTTCCCCCATATTTTCTGTACCTAGTCTATCTAAAAGAATGCAGTACTGAACCTGGGATCATAAGTCCTAAGTCTGTACTTAATTTTTAAATACTTATTAATTATTATTTAATTAAATATTATTAACTAATAATAATTTGGGAAAATAATTTCCCTTATCTGAACCTCAATTTTTTTATTTGTCAAATGAATGGAAGTTGAGATAGATGATTTTTTAAGGACTTTAATGGTTCTGTTATTTCCTGAACTTACGCAGTTAGCAAGTGGTAGAGCCCAGATTCAAATGTAAGAAAACATATTTTTAATCTCATGTCTATCCTGTTTCTAAAAAAGTGAAGCTACCTTTCTGGGAGTGTGTAAACAAATTCAAAGGGCAAACCTGTAATCTCTGAAAATAGAATCTACTTATCTTCCTGTTTGATATATGGGTGTCTGAAATTCCATTTTTAGCCTTCATTTAGGGAAAACAGCTGGTACATTTGATTGTCTATCTTAAATTCAACACATTCCAGACTCACCCATCTTCCTAAAGCGGGGTTATTATAGGGAATATTCCCGTCCCCTTATAGAGACAAAAAAGAGCCAGTCATTAAGATGACATCATATATTCTACTCACGTGGGGTAGGGAGTAGGTATATAAAGTAATCTAAACTAACAAAAAGGATATATCCTAAGGAAATGAGAACTGCTGAGCCTTAATACCTTTGTTATCGATTTTAATTATTATTACTATTATTTGCTTCTAAAACACTTAATAATCTAACCTCCTATCTTCCAGGTTCCAGTCCATTAGACTTTTTGCATTTTACTTTTCACCCCAAGGAGATGTAGTGATCTTGGCCTCCTTGAGTTATTACCGTAGGGATACTTCTGATCCTGCGCAGATTCCTGGAATGCTCTTGTGTCAGCTAAAGTCCCTCCATCTACACGAAGCCTTTCCTTATTCCCCTTTAATGCGGGTGTCTTCCTTTTATTGAATATTTGCAATGTATCCTTGTTTGGATATAGCTGTTTGCATGTTGTTTCCCCGATTTGACTGTGAGCTCCTTGAACGCAGGTCCTGTCTTTTGCCTTGGTTTGTATCCCTAATACTTGGCAGGGTACCTGGTATATAGTAAACGCTTAATAAATGCTTGCAGATTGACTTTGCAGAGCAAAGTCTCTCTTTCTCTCTGAGAAGGCAGGATAGCACATCATAGACCTAGAAAAGGCAATCCCCCTCCCAATCTATGCTCATCCCCATCCCCACGCGCGAATCCATATGACAACTTCCGGGACGCTGCTTTCCCTTAAGCAAAATGACAACCGAACACAGACGCTTGCGTACTTCTGCTCCCCGCGAACCATCCCTGCTACCGGGGGTGGGGGGGGCCTCAGGTTCTCTGAGCTATGATTGGTTAGAGTCGTCCCAGGGGGCGGAACCGGAAGAGCCTACAGTGTTGTGGTACGGTGGCTTGTTGGATCCTGCCTGCTCGGGTCTGACTTTCGGCGCCATGGGGGAGGCGGAGAAGTTTTACTACATCTACAGCTGTGAGCTGGACATCAACGTGCAGCTGAAGATGTGAGGGCAGCGGTGGGCAGGGCTTGGGATAGGCCTGAGTGGTTGGGCTGGGCCGGGCCGAATTACAGCCGGGATCCCAGGGGAGGAGGGGGGCATTCCCCGGGATCAGCGGCCCGAATGTCGCTTGCATACCCTGCAAGCTTCAGGCGGGGAACGAGCAGGCCTGGAGAGGCATCTTAGGGGGAAGAGGTGAGACTGGGTTCTGTGCACCGAGAGGAAGAGTTCATTCTGCTGATGTCAACGTCCTCACTGTCAGTAGCTAGTATTGGTGTTTGGAAAGTGCTCTGCATTTGTTATCTCGTCTGACTCTCAGAACAGCCCTGGGAGAAAGGTGTTATTATTAATCACATTGGCAGATGAAACTGAGAATAAGAGAGGTGAAGTGACTCGCGCAGCGTCACACAGCTAGTGAGTCTGAGACACTATTGCAACTCGGGCTGACGCCAAATGCGGCACTTCATACTTTGCCACCTAGCTATCTTTGAAGTGAACTAAAGCTATTATTAAAAACAAAACTTAAAAGGCTTTGGTACCGTCTTCTATGGGAACCCTTTCCTGATCCCTTCTCTTGGCTCAGCAGTTCTCATTCCCTTAGGATATATAACTTTTTGTTAGTTTAGATTACTTTATATGCTACCCCCTTCCCCACGTAAGTAGACTGTATGATGTCATCTGTTTTTTGTCTCTATATCCTATACTTAGTATAGTGCCATGTACACTTTTTTTTTAAATAATAGCTTTTTATTTTTCAAAATACATGCAAAGATAGCTTTCAACATTCATCCTTGCAAAATCTTATGCCTATATTTTTCTCACTTCTCTCCACCCTCTCCCCTAGACAGCAAATAATCCAATATTTGTTAAATATCATGTACACTTTTTCTTAAATATAGACTATGATTTAATTGGTGTAGAGAAGTACTACTTCTGTCAATGTAGACCAGTTACCACTTTGCTAATTAATTCGTAGAATTGGCTGGATGCTTTGAAAGGTTAAGATATTGAGCAAAAAAAATCAGTTAATTGTGTATTGAGTGCCTACCAGGCATTGGATACTTTGCTAAATTCTGAGGATACAAAAATAAAGGTAAAATGGTCACTGGCTTCAAGAAATCTATTCGAATATAGATAAATACAAAACAGATAAACATTCTAGGAGGAATGGAGGGGACTGGAATCATGTTATTTGAACTCATTCACAGAGGAGTCCAGGGATTTCAATAGGCAGAGAAGGGAGGGGGAATCCCAAGTATTGGGAGTACCCATCTCTAAGACATAAAAATGGGAGATCCAATGTGGTATATTATGAACAAACAGTAAGAAGAAATAAGAAGAACAGTATCATTGAGATTTTAAAGGGGGATAATTTTTAATGAGAGTGGAAAAGAACATCAGAGCAGTTTGGGAAGACCTTTTTAATGCTGAATGGGAGCTTATATTTATACTAGAGATAATTGGGAGTTTTATTAAGATGGGACCTCTTTAAGATGGGATCAGCTCTTCCTCATTATGTAGCCAACTTTTTATATGCATTATATACAGCTGTCCTGTATAAATAATTTGCTAAATTTGATAAATGTGTGTTGAATTGAAGTAGATGTAAAAGATTTGAATTTACAAGATGAGAATACATAGATTTAGTTTGAAATTGAAAACGTTTTTCGAGATATATTTTGAGATATTATAGAGAAATTACTATTAAGCTAACTCTCGTTATTAAATCATGCCATCTATTATTACTTCTTAACATCAAGGCAGTTTTTAATTAATCAATAATTAATATGTAAGACATTGCTAGAGCAACACATAGGTAATTTAGCTCTTGCTTCCTGTCTTGTTCTTAATGCATACTTACTACTCTTTTTCAAGAAATATTAAAATAATTTTAGTATGAACAGTTTAGTTACCTTTCCCCTCCTTCCTATTTCCTTGACAACAATACTATATAAATGCTGTCAGGCACAGTGAACATATCTTTTATAATTTCTAAATATTTTTCATCATTTTCCCTTCCTTTTTGTGGTATTTGGAAATGAGTGTAGGTTGAATAGAGATTTGTTGTTTAGGAGTCTTATCCAAGCTAACAAGATTGCTTGTGAAGAATATCCAAATAACAAGATTATTTAATTATGGGTTTGGAATGACTCTTAGTAATCATTGAAACACTTTGTTTTGCAGATGAAGAAACTGAAGTTAGATAGGTTTTGTGACTTAGTATAATAATGACTTAGTGATTTCTTTTTTATGGAAGAAGTTACAGATCACATGAAATGTAAAAATTTCCTGGCCTTTGAAAAAGTCATTCATGTTGGGTTGGGATTTGGAGATACCCTACGATTAGAAATTGAAAAAAAAAAAAAGAAACTTTTAAAACTTGATTTATATTTTAAGCATTTATTGACAGCAATGTATGAGGAATTCAGTCTTATGCAATGGGGAACCAGACACAACAAAACTGCCTTCAGGGAGTTTACATTCTGTTCTCTTCTGCTGTTAGAAGTTAAAAGGTCTTTAAATTGGTTTACCTGACAAGCAATTATTGAACATTTGCTCTGTATAATAAAAGCACTGAGACACTTCCCCCTCCCTAACATCCCAAAAATATTTGCTTTCAAGAAGCATAATTCTTTTAGGGAAAAACAGCATGTATTCACATAAATAAATTTAAAATAAATGCAAAATCATTTTCTAGGAGAGTATTAGCAATTCTGAGGAAAAGGAGTAAATCAGAATAGATCCTATAGTTGATCCTGAACTGAGCTTTGAAGGAAACTAGAGATTCTGAGCAGTAGATAAGAGGAGGAAAAATACTCCAATGACAGGGAACAACCTGTGAGAAGAAAGCAAGAGAAAAGCTATGTAGGTAGACAGCAGGCAGGCAAGTTTGATCAGAACATGATAGATTTGAAAAGCTTTAAATGCCAAAAAGGTATTTTGTATTTTCTTATAATGGCATTAGGGAGCCACTGTTACTTACTAGTAGGTGATTACTGGTCAGAGCTGTGTTTTAAGCATATAAATATAGCCACTTTGCAGAGGAGGAATTTTTATTAAACCAATTTCACATGTTTTAATAAGTCCCTTTGCCCTAAGTCACTTCTCATTAATGTTAATAGCTTTTTTTTTTTAAATGTTCATCACATTCCTAATGCATTGTTATGATTCTTTTGCTTTCAGAGGAAGCCTGGAAGGAAAGAGAGAACAAAAGAGTTACAAAGCTGTCCTAGAAGACCCTATGTTGAAGTTTTCAGGATTGTACCAGGAGACCTGTTCTGATCTTTATGTTACTTGTCAAGTTTTTGCTGAAGGGAAACCTTTGGCTTTGCCAGTGAGAACCTCCTATAAGGCTTTTAGTACAAGATGGAAGTAAGTATCTGTTTTTTTATGTTGTGAGATTTTTCTTTTACTTGTTAGACGTATTTTTAGCTGACCTATGGAGAGGAAATTCTTAATTGGATGTCCCTTGACTTTTTATGGTCTAGAAATTCAAACACTTTCTTACCATGATAGGATAATATTTTAGTTATATTAGAACTGTCTTAAAAATTGATATTTCAGTATATTTAGTGTTGAATGTATTAAAATAAGGAGCTAAGCACTCTTGATTTTGTTAAAACAATTCAGAAGCATTCATCCTTCAGGTAGATTTTTTTGTGCCTAATCCATATTGTCGAACACCACCTTGGAACAGCAAAAACCTAGCCTGTATCTGTCTCAGTCAGGTATTAAACTTATATATGTGGTATTAGATCTCTTTCTATCCATTTTTGTTATAGTTCTCTCTTTTTTTTTTTAAAGTTCAAGGACCTTTATCATTCTGAAAGTGCCATTTCTTTTGTATAAGAGTGTAGTTGTGGAAAAAGTAAAATAGTGGTATAGTAGATGGCACACAGGGCTTATATTAAAGAAAACTTGGGTTCAGTTCATGCCTTATACAGCCAATGAGTCTTAGTGAATCACTTGATTCTCTCTGTCTTAGTTTCCTCATCTGTATAATGCTGAGGTTGCATATGATGGTACCTTAAATCTGTGATTCTCTAGCATCCTTCTGCTTTTATGATTCTGCCTTATATTTGAGCCCAGAGAAAGTTAAAAAAAAAGTTCAATGTACTCATAGTTTGAACGAGTACTTTTGAAAACTCAGTTGTGCAATAATCATGGTCAGTGTGCAATAATACATGGTCAAAAAGGCAAGGAATTCTTTGGCTTTCAGAAAGATTAAGAAAAGACAATGAAAATTGCCATCATTTTTTATCTGCCCTTTCCCTTCTATTTAAAAAGTAGTAATAGGCATGTAGAAGTAACAATTTAGGGAATGATGAACGATTAATGGGACTTAGTCCAGTAAGATGTTTTATCTGATGTAATTACAATCAGGATAAAATTGTATGCTGTAGAATGATTGTACTTTAAATTATGAAGGGGCAATAAATATTTTAGCAAACTGAAATGAATTTTTAAAATTTTATTCTTTGAAAATTCATTCTGTCCTTTAATATACTTTGCTGATTCATGAGAAGACAGAAAACCACATGTTAGCATTATCTGTATTTTATTGAAATTTTTTTGTTAAATATTTCCAAAATATCTTCTAATCTTATTGTGGGTACACTGCCCAAGCAGCATGTTTGATACTTGCAGGTCAACCCCTTCCTTCATTTTACAAATGAGAAGTTTGTCTAAGATCTCAATAGCAATTTATGGCAGTCAGGACTGAAATCTTAACAATCTTTCCATGGTGCCATTTGTAGGGAATCCATACTCTGTAAACACTTATTAGGAGGGATGGTGGAGGTGGGGAAACTAAAACATTATGCATACTTTATGATTTTTCCCATTAGAAGGTAATTTTTAGTTTAAGAATATCAAAAATTCCCAGATTTTCTAGTGATTAAATACAATAGGTTGCATATTTATCATCTAGTTCTGCCCTTCTGATTTCCAGAAGCTCTGTTCTGTAGTTTTTAATGGGTATAACCTAAGAGTTGAATAAGGAGGTTTCACTTCTTGGCTTTGTTGCTGATGTGTTCTTTGACTCTAGTCTAGTTAATTAACCTCTCTGCAGTTTGTCTCATTGGAAAAAGAGAATAATGCCTATTATTACCTTTTCAGCCTGGCTTACTGTGTAGGTAGAAATTAAATGAATTCACTTAATTATTTAAGCTTATCTGTAACTTTGAATGATTTTCTGAAAGTATGTGCATTATTTTTAAAGAACTGCTCAGAGACCATTTAAGATATTTAGCAACTTTAAGAATTCTCCATAAAATTGATAGGTACCTATTATTATTTCTGATGTTTTTCAAAGGCTGGTGGTATATACAGCAATTAGTAGTTTGTTGTTGTTGTTGTTGTTTTAAATTCCATTTGCATTTAAATAAATTGCAGGATATTTTCTTTTCTTACCAGTTCTGACTGTGAGCCAAATTTCCTTTGTATTCATTGCGTAGCATTGGGATATGCCCCTATGAGAATAATTTTGTGTGAACAGAAGCTTTTTTCCCAAATCATTGAGTGTGTCTTCTGTGTATTACTTTGTGATTATAGTAATCACTTGCATGGTGTCCTTTTGGGATTGTGGAAAGCTTCTGCTGATTAGGGGAGTTCTAATTATCAAATGATTCCAGTGTGAAGCTTTAATGTAAAAGGAAACTTGTCAGAGAGAAAAAACATTAAATTTGGAGTCAGAGGACTTGGATTTGAATTCCAGGTCTGTACTAACTTTGTATTTTCTCTGATGTCCATTTTCTTACCTTTAAATTGGCAATCACAGTGCCTGCCATGAGTGATTGGATTATTGTAAAAGGCAAATGAAATAATGTATGTAAAGCACTTTGTAAATTATAAAGCAGTATATAAATGTCAGTTATTAAAGGGAAGAATAGAAGGTAAGAAAAGACATCTTTTTTTTCTTTGCATTTTTAAGAATAAGAATCCTTGGTAAGATTAATATATGTGAAAGTGCTTTGAAAATAAAAGATATAAATAAAGTTATTAATGTTAATTAAATGAACATTTAAGAAAAGAACATTTCTCAGTTAAAGGAACAGTTCTTGTCCTTCTGTAAAATTTAAGTAATTAATAAAGCAACACCCTACATATTATGAAGGAGAAAGATCTTTTTTTTTTCCCTTTTATGGTGTTTCCTACATCTTTGTGAAAGTGCTGTGAATCATAAAATATCCTGGTAATCATTTACCTTAAGAAAGATTATTTTTTATTGTATTTATATTTTCTCTGTTTTTTATTTTGTTGGTTTTGTTTTTATTTATTTGTTTTAATTTGTCTTAAGTTTGATTCTTTTTAGCCTTGGCCTGGTTTCTTTTTGAAGGCCAGTTCTTTGCATCTTTTCCTATTTATAGACAGTTTAAGAGAGAACTCAAAAACTAACTATTCACTTTCATTTTATAGTTGGAATGAATGGTTAAAGTTACCAGTGAAATATCCTGACTTGCCTAGGAATGCTCAGGTGGCTCTGACAATATGGGATGTATATGGACCTGGAAAAGCAGTCCCTGTAGGAGGGACAACAGTCTCACTTTTTGGAAAATATGGGTAAGTGCTTTCTTTGCCTCACCCTCTGTCAAAATTTTGGCTCTCCTGTCACAGTCTTTGGAGGGGAATGGTACTTTAAGGCCCAGCATGTGCTTTAGTTACATGCATGCTGGGAAATGGATTCAGGCTCAGTGCATTTCCTCGTTATTCACGAGAATGAGAAATTACTGAGCCAGAGGTATGCCTCCTCCAGAGTGTCATTGTTTCCCATTTTCTCCTACTCAGGAGGGCTTTGGTTGCCATGGAAAAACAAATGCAAAACCCTATATTACTTTCTATATCTTATTGACTGACAGCCCTTGAGAAACTGATAAACAGTCCTTTAGAACAGGCTAAAAAGATTTTGGCAGCAGTAGTAACCATCTCTCTGTATTTTCCCCACCCTAACTTTTTAGAAGAAAAACATTTTGCCTTTTCAATCTTTGTGTGATCAGTAAGCTATGTATATCATATTGTGGTTCTTGCACAAGGACATTATTTTAGAACTTTTTTCATTTTTTAAAAGCAGTATTAGTCTCTTATTTCAAGATTTATTCATATTTATTCAATGTTAGAGTGACTTTGGACAGTTGGTATGGGGCAAATGATTTTATTGAAAAGAAAAACTACTTTATCTTCCAGATAATTAAACCAAAGCATTTTATTATCCCATTTAAGGATATCTCTAAAATAGGAGAATGCATTTTTTGTTTTTCATAGAGATGTAACTCCGTCATAAGAACTAAAGAAATGAAAGAAGTTGATATTAGACAAACTGAACCTACCCATTACAGTTAAGTTAACTTAATGTAAAGAAATTAAGTAAATTAAGTCATTGAGGCTTTCTAAATCAAATTTGCCTTTTCTCTTGCCTGGCAGAGGTAGTGTGAGGAACAGTTGAACAGTTCCTAATATTTGTATAAAGGATGCTGAACAACTCAACCTACAGATTCAAATGATACCTTTGGCCGCTGTACTAATTCAGAAATGTTTGCATCATATTCCCTCCTCTTTATTCCTGACCATTAGGACTGTCATGCTCTTGCATGACATCGTCAATATTGACATTGCTTTTGTGTGACATTATGACAGTGCGGGTGCTATCTCATAACCAGTGCTACACTGGGATTGGTATTTAATTACAATGCCATATATAAGTTTGGGTAGCATAGTTTCTTATAAATTTCTTTTAAAAAATGTCCCTAAAACATTCAGGACACTATCAAACAATCTAAGAGAATTTAGGAACATTTTTTTGCTAGTGTGTGTGTGTGTGTGTGTGTGTGTGTGTATGTGTGTGTGTGTGTGTGTGTGTGTGTGTGTGTGTGAGTGTGTGAGTGTGTGTGTGTGAGAGAGAGAGAGAGAGAGAGAGATACATTGTGCTTCTTTTTTAAAAGCTGGTTTCCTTTATTAATATTTATTTCTTCACAGTTCAACCACTTTGACTTTAGCAGTTTTTCTTCCATGGCTGAGTGTTCAAGCTGAAACAGAGCTTCTCAGTGAACAGTTTAAGAATTACGAGTCTAATTTATCAAAATAAGGCAGGATAACTTATTTGCCCTGAATGTGAAATGATAGCTTGGATTATCTCTAAGCAGCCAAAGAATAGATTGATCTTTCAGTTGAGTTGGCCTAGGACCAGAGGCAATCTGCAGAAGATTTCTCCTGCAGATGTTGCTTCCAAATGTGAATTTTGAAGTTAGAGCTGTTGCTACCATAGGACAACTTGGCACTAAGAATTGGAGCAGCAGCAGCAGCTGTTGCTGGAGGCTGGGCCTGAGTCTGGAGGAGAGCCCGCCTGCTGTGCCCGTTTTTCTGTCCTGCCTGGTAAATTTAATTTCCCAAATGGTCACATTGCTGTGTTCTTCTTCTGGCATGCCACCTGGAAGCTGGGAAGCTCTGAGCTGAGGCTCCATTAGTGTCACAAGAATGGAGATGATTTGAGTTGATCATTTTCAGTCACTTGGCATAGCCCCTTCCCTCCTCAATATAGGTGACCCTTAAATCACTTGGTAAATCAGCTTGCTGCCAAATATGTGTATTTCTTGTTCATTGAGTTTAGCTAGTCAGAGTACTCAGTTTTGAGAACTCTTTGTTATTGTAGTTACATTTACTGGTATTCTTTATTTCTGTTTTATATGGCATTGATAGGTTTTAATTTCAGGTAAAATAGCAAATCCTGTTTATTGTATGCTATTGCAAAACATCAAGGAAACATTTATGTAAATCACAGTTCTTGTTTCTTCTCCTTTTTTTTTTTAGATTTTAACTAAGGTTATATATTCAAAAGTTAGAATCCTCATTATCACTACTTTCTATGTTGGACCTTTTAAGCTCTCTGAGATAGTCACTATACAGAAACTTTTGTAGGACCAGATATGGTTCTTTTTCTTGTGGAAATCAAATGTTAGATGCTCATTTGTTTTTAGAACTTGCTACCTAAGAGCATTATTACTTGAACATTTTTTTCACATCTAAAAGATTCCAATGAAACCATTTTAGTACTCTTTGGAAAATACATAAATAAATTATTGTTCCATTGTAACAATAGTTAAAATGCAAGGTACATATATTTATATCCATGACAGTGTCTTTTTAAGAGAGGCAAAATGTTTTAGTGGAAAAAATACTACATTTCAAGTCAGAAAACTTAGATTAGAATCTTAGTTTTGCTACCTATTAGCTTTGTAACTGGACAAAGCAGTTAATTTTGCCGATTGCTTAGTTTTCTGAATTATAAAATGGTGATAAAGTAATACCCACTTGAGCTAATTCACTGAGTTGTTGGAAACCACTATATAAATGATTTTTTTTTTCTGTAGTAATAGCAGTAGATATTCTTTTGGATGTAGGATAAAATAAATTTTAATTATTTAATAGTATGTAATGTATCTTTTTGGGAATATGTATTTTTTTTTCAAAGTACAAGATATAAACATAAAAGATGCCATTTTCAACCTATCTAGCATTTACAAGGGCTTTGAGGAATAGAAATCACATATGTACCAGACTGAAATTTTTCTAGTATTTATTTAAGGTGATTTACAACTTTAAATTGAGATACATTTATAAGTTATCAGTGGTTGAAAAGGAAAGCAAACCAGTGTTAAGTTAGTAGTATAATGTAGCAGTCTAATAATCATCCAAAGTCCTTTGAATTCTGTTTACCAGCTTATTCCATTGGTAAGTCTAGTTTTGGTGTAGCTTCCCAAGTGGAAAATGACAATTAGAATGGAGTAGCTATATTTCATTTTAAAATAAACATTCTGAATTTAATAGATATTTTATTATTTTATTATAACTGTAACCTCATCTCTGGCATTCCATTCATAGATGTTGAAATACAAGCCAACTATGGCTTTTTAAAAATCCCTTTTGGTTCTTATCTATTTTTATGTCCTCTGAGGATTTATGGGATGATACATTAGGAGCCTTCTGGATAGATTTTTAAAAATATTTTGTAGATATCAGACTTAATACTTGGGTTGTCTGTTATCCTTCATTCATGGTACATGAGTGGCCCCAGACTTCTAGTCATATGTATTTACCCTTAGATTGGGGTGAAGTTTGATAAGATGCAACATCTTTTGTTTGAGGAGTTGGAAGAAATATGTTTAAATGACCCTAATTTCATATTTATTTCCTTCAAAAACTTACCACAGTGATATTTCAGAAGATCCATGATTTCATCTGAATGGATTTTTCCTTTGCTCACAAAGTTCACAAAACTTTTGCATCTGAACGTAGATATTTTTCATTAGCTGCAATAACTAAAAAAAAAAAATCATTATTTAATGGTCTGCTTTGGTGAATACTTCCTTGCTGCAGAAGAAAAAGAAAGCTCTTTATTTAGTGAGAGAATTTATTTTTTCACAAATAGCTATATATTAAGCACCTTATATTTTCAGAGCATTGTTGTTTAGTTGCAAAAGGAGTCAAGATCCCTGTTGTCATGAATTTCCTTAGAATGTAACTAATGGGCAAATATTTTGAATTTTCATTTTATCTCCTTTAACCATGGTGCTTCTCCATTGGGAAAAAATGTTGAACTAGATGACGCTTAAAATCCTTTCCTGCTGTATGATGCTGTAATTGTATAGAAAGAACTGGATTTGGAATCAGAATCTGGTTTGAATCCCAAGTCTGTTATCTGTGTAATCTAGGCCAAATCCCTAATTTCATTGGGCCTTAATTTACCCATTTCTAAAAAGGAGTTTAGATAATTTAGACTAAAGGATTTCTCTGTGGTAAAATGCATAAAAATACCCTTTCTGTCACATATACACACATGTATTCTTTTTTGTATTATCCACGTCTTTAGTTTTTAAATGAAATATCAGTGCCCATAGAGGGGGAAAATGGCATGTGAAAAACTATGACTGTTACATGATTTGTGATTGCTTTGTTAATTGCTTTACAACTCACTGTGAACCTAAAAGCTTGGCAGTAGAGATGCTCCTTTCTTCTGTGTGCTTAGGAATCTAAACTTTGCCATAATCAGCTGCATTCATTTATTTCCTTTACTGATACATACCCCCTTCCCTTAGCATGTTCCGCCAGGGAATGCACGACTTGAAAGTCTGGCCTAATGTTGAAGCAGATGGATCTGAACCTACAAAAACTCCTGGCAGGACAAGCAGCACTCTCTCAGAGGACCAGATGAGTCGATTAGCTAAGGTAAAGAAGAAATAATTAGAGCAGGTGGGAAGCTTTTTACTATGTCTTGCTTCAAGGAATATTATTAATTCTAAGACACTCTTGAAAATGTGGGCAAATGTGAGAAAACTTTTGGTAATCAAGAATTACACATTAGAGTCCTCTTCCTTATTTTTTACTGTACCTTTAAAGATGCAAATGTTAGAGATTAGAGAAGGGTCCTCAAACTACAGCCCACAGGCCAGATGCGGCAGCTAAGGATGATTATCCCCCTCATCCAGGGCTATGAAGTTTCTTTATTTAAAGGCCCACAAAATAAAGTTTTTGTTTTTACTATAATCCAGCCCTCCAACAGTCTGAGGGACAGTGAACTGGCCCCCTATTTAAAAAGTTTGAGGACCCCTGGATAGATACTCATTTTGGTTTTAGAAATTAAAGAAAACTCCTTTTTCCCTTCCAAAGATGTATTTCTTTAAACAAATAATTAGATGCTAAATTACTTGTAGTAAATTGTATATTTAATACTGCATCTCATCATTACTCTTCAAAATTAGAGGAAAGGGATTATTAAATATCTTCTAGCTCTAGGATTCTAGATTTTAAATATGTGTATCCCTAGCACCTAGTACAGTATCTTGTACATAATAGGAATTTATTATTTGTTGAAATGATTTTGAATCAAATATTGATTAAATATTTACTTAGTGTTTACTCCATGTATGTAAGTCATTGTGAAATAAATGCTCTTAACTTTTGTTTGGGAAGAAAATTTCCACAGACTAATCTGCTAGCATGTTATTTTTATACCCTGTCATTGGTATGGATGACTCTCTTTGTCTAGAGAAAATTTCTATACCAGGTGTTGTTAAAGTAGTTTTTCAACCTGGTGCTTCAAGGTTTATATGGAAGAAGCCTTAATCATGAAGAATGAAAACTTGAATTGGTTAGTATTTGTGCTTCATCTTAAAATTTTTGTTGACTACTCTTCTTAATTGCATTTCTCTTTTATAGAAAATGATACCACAGCTACCTAATGATTGAACATTTTATTTAATATACTGTTGTCAGTTTTAAAAATTTGGTTGTCAGCTTGCCTGTTCGAGACAAGCATTTTGAGATTTTGTTCATTCTTGAATAAGGGGGATTGAAAGTTGTGAAGCTATAAACATGTCCATCTTCTCTTTGAGGGATTTATCATGGCAGTAAAATAACTTTTCATTTAAGCTATTCTATGAGTCTTTTATCAAGCTAGCTAACCTTGAGTTTCTAATAGAAAACTCATTAGAATCAGCTCATTTATTGCCTTCAGCCACTACAGTGTGAACAAGGTTGATTCTCAAGTACAATGAGAGTATAGTTTATGTTGAAACAAAATCTCTTAAATTGTTTCTAGAGATCAGCACTGTGATCCATGATATGGGCAAAGTTCAGGTCTTTTGGGGGAAAAGGACAAGGAAGAGAAATAGATTGCTTTATAATTGCCCTATTAATCCATTTTGTTTCTATATTAAAAGAATTATTTAAGCTCTTGCATAAAATGTTCTAACAACCAACGATGTGACTTTTTCCCTTCCAGCTTTATTTACAGAATGCAAATGTTTATGTTTTTGACATGGTTCTATTGTATGTACAGATTTTTTTATTTGTTAATGGAGTTTTAACAATATATAATCAGACTTCAAAATTTTGACTCTGAAGTTTGTATGGTAGCTTGTTTAATTATTATTATTATACTTACAAATATTCTTATTTTATGTATTATATTAAAGTTTGTATAGTAGCTTAATACTTATTATACTTAGAAATAGTCTTATTTTTATGTACAATGGTGCATTAGAATTATTACAAATGATATATAAAAAATAATTAGAACTGGCTAACTCCTGAAGACCTTTGGGAAATTTACCCATGTTTCCTAAATCATTAATAGTCTGAATTTTATACTGGATATTGTCAGGTGCCGGTGTTGTAAGAGAACATGTATAATACTTGAATTAATACTCTTGATTATCTCAGAATCCTTCAGTGATCATTAGGTAATCTTATACTTCATTTTATTATAAATCTATAAAATGGGAATGAATACACACCCACATTTTCTGGTGCTGATTGAAGTCATGTACATGTCAATATACCTTATTCTCCTACTTGTAGTATGCTTTTTAAAAATTTATAAACTGACTGGAATTTTTTGATTATGCTATAGTGTTTTGCCCTTCATTACTATTGAATGATGTACTCTAGAGTATAAATTTGAGACTATCAAAAATTTGCTTTTTTTTTTTTTTTTTTTTTTTGGCTGAGGCAATTGGGGTTAAGTTACTTGCCCAGGGTCACACAGCTAGGAAGTGTTAAGTGGCTGAGGGAAGATTTGAACTCAGGTCTTCTTGACTTCAGGGCTGGTTTTCTATCCACTGTGCACCTAGCTGCCCCTCAGTAATTACATTTTTAGGGGAAAAAATTTCATGAATGCAGCATGACAGAAAGACTTGCTCTCTTTATTTGAGGAATATTTCTTGACATTTTTGACCAACAGTTTCATTGGTTCTTTTTAAAAAAAAAAAAATATATATATATATGTATATATATGTATATGTATTTTTTTTTTTACCAGTTACATGTGAAGCAGTTTTTTTTCCTTTTTTTTTTTTTTTAATAACTTTGAATTTCAAATTCTCTCCCTTCCTCTCCATCTCCTACCTGCATTGAGAAGCACATGCAAACTTATGCAAAACATTTCTTATTTTTTTTTTAATTTAATTTTATTTAATAATAACTTTATATTGACAGAATCCATGCCAGGGTAATTTTTTACAATATTATCCCTTGCACTCGCTTCTGTTTCTATTTTTCCCCTCCCTCCCTCCACCCCCTCCCCTAGATGGCAAGCAGTCCTATATATATTAGATATGTTTATGCAAAACATTTCTATAAAAGTCATGGGACAGAAAAAAAAACCCATAGATTCCCTCCTCCTCCACAAAAAAAAAAAAAAAAAAAAAAAAAACTCAAAGAACAATAAAATTTAAAAAAGGTATTTCAATATAGTAAGACACAATAATTTCTTTCTCTAGGTATAGGTAGCATTTTTCTTTATAAGTCCTTCATAGTTGTCTTGGATCACTGTATTGCCAAGACTAGCAAAGTCATTCATAGTTGATCATCCCATAACATTGCTATTACTTTATACACAGTACATTTTACTTTGTATGAGCACATGGAAGACTTTTGAGGTTTTTCTAAGAGCATCTTGATCATCATTTCTATAGCACAATAGCATAATAAATTCCATTATAATCACATGTCACAATTTATTTAACTGTTCCTCAATTGATGGCCATCCCCTCAATTTCTAATTCTTTTGCCTGAGAAAAAAAGCTGCTATAAATATTTTTGTGTGTGTAGGTTTATTTTCTCCTTTTAAAAAACATCTCATTTGGAATACTTGCCTAAGTCAAAAAGTTTGTATGATTTTACAGCCCTTTAACCATAGTTCATTTCTTTTGATCATTTATCAATTGAGTAATGGTTCTTTTTTTTTTTTTCTTTAATAAATTTGACTCGGTTCTCTACACCCTTGAGAAATGAGGCCTTCATCAGAGAAACTTGATTTGAATTTTTCTTTACAATTACTATTGCTAATTTATTCCCTCCCATTTATTTTCTCTCTCCTTTCCCTCTGTCCCTTTTTAAAAGTGTTTTGCTTCTAATCAACCTTACCTCAATCTGCCTTCTTTTCTGTTGTCCTTCCCCCTTCTCACATCCCCATACCCTACTACTTTCTTGCAAGGTAAGATAGATTTTTTATACAATATATTTTTGTATATAATTGAGTGTGTATGTTACTTCTTCTTTGAGCCAATTCTGATGAGAGTAAGTTTACTCATTCTCCTTCTCTTCCCTGTCCCCCACCACTACCCCCGTCCCTACTGGAAAAGCTTTTTCTTGCCTCTTGTAGAGAATTTACAGCATTTCACTTTTCACTTTTCCTCTCTCCCAGGAAAGGAAACTGGTTTTTCACAGTTTTCTCTGTGCTTTTAAATATGTGGTCTCATTTGATTTTCACAATAAACAAGTATTAGTCCTGGGCTTGAAGTTAGAAAGTCCTAGTTAATGTTACTACCACTGCCACCACCACCACTACTGCTAATAGCACTTTTAGAGTCCTTTACAGTTTCTGAAGCATCTTAGAAATATTCTCTCTTTATATCCTACAGCAATCCTGAGAAGTAGATGTTGCTGTTCTTGCCTTCTTACAAATGAGGGAACTGAGGTTAGCAGAGACTAAGTAATTTACCCAGGGTCATAATAAGCTGGTTTTTATCTGAAGCTGGTTTTGAATTCAGGTCTTTCCAATTCTTTGGCAGCTAGGTGGCTTAATGGATAAGAGTTCTGGACCTGGAATTCAAATCTGGCCTCCCTCAGACACTTATTAGCAGTGTGATCTTGGGCAAGTCACTTAACCCTATTTGCCTCAGGTTCTGTAAAATGAGCTGGAGAAAGAAAAGGGGAGACTACTTCATTATTATTATCAGTGTAACTCTGGCAAGTAATTTAAACCTCTTTACTTAACCTCTTTCATTTTTACTTTCTCATCCTTAGAAAGAGATTGGTAATAATAACTAGCATTTACCGCAGAGAGTTGTGAGCTCAAATACAGTAATGCATATAGAACTTTTATTGAACACTTAAGTCCTCTGTAAGTATCAACTATTATTAATAAGTTCCTCCTCAAAACCTCAGTTTCTTTATCGGTAAAATGCAAGAGTAGGATGAGATAACCTTTAAAGCCATTTTCCATCTCTAACTTATGATCCTTTAACTTTAATTTTCCTTTCAGAAATATGTTTACTAGAAAGTCAGTCAGGAAATATGTATATTTTGTAAGTTGGTTTTGTAAATTGGTCTAATTGTATTGAAAAAATCATTTGGAAATCTACAAGAAAAGTGACTAAATTGCTCATCTTTGACCCACCCATACTATGCATATATCTTAAGAAAAGGCAAAAATTGGCCAAAAAAAAAAAAAAAAGGAACAGTCTAACATATGACAGAATAGTCACAGCATTTATTGTAGAGGCTAAAAAGCTGAAACAGTGAGTACCCATCAGTTGGGCTAAACAAAATATAGAATATGATTCAAAGTTTCATTGCATTTCAAGAAACTAGAAGCAACACTAACATACACATTCAAAATGATTGCAATGACTAATATTGATTCCAGAGAGTGGAGGAGGAATCATGCCTCATCTCCTTGCTAGTATGGTAGGCTCTGTGGCTGCACAATGATTTGTAGTAACTTACATTTGGGCTTTGCTAAGATTTTTATGTTACATGAGGCTATTCAGTGGGAAAGAGGTATCATTGGAAAATTAATTCTAGTATTTAAAAGTCAACTAAACTTACTGGGAAAGAAAAACAAAACTCAGATAATCATCCTTGAAGTCTGCCATTGTCTTTGTGCCAACTTTTATCTATCAGTAAGGGCTTTTGTCTACTGGTAAATATGCTTGATAGCTCTACATATGCTTTTGTTTCTGTCCAATTTTCCATTAAAGGATTATTATTATTATTTTTTTTTTGGATAAGATTGTCAGAACTTTTTGCTAGATATTAAACTTCAACATGTTCAAAATGAAGTCTTAATATTTGACCTCATTTAGTCCTTTTCCATTTCTTTTTGAGAGCACTATCCTTTTGGAAATCTAGATTCATATCCTTTTGAGTCATCCTGGATGGCATACTTATTGCCTGTTCTTTAGAATTCGCCTTGGTGACACATTGAAGCCTATTCGTGTCTACCACGCACCTTACTTGTTCTCTTGAGAGGAAGCTCTTGAGGGTGTTGGAGGCATGATATTCCATATTTTGCTGCAATAAGCAGCACCAATAAAATGTTAGTATTGATAAAATGGATGGGTCTTTGCTTTCATGGGATGTTTGAGGTCAGTAAAAAGGAATTGGCATCATCATTTTCATCAAAAAAGCATCACAGAGCTTTCAAATTGCCTGAATTTTATACTATGTATAGGCTGGTAATATGCACTTGATTTGGTTTTTGTTTACTATTTGCATAATGATGGACATATGAGAATTTTTTGGAAGCACTTTATACCAATGCCAAATGGTTGAACCTTTATCACTATTGAATTACTTTTGTCAAAAACTTTTAGTTCTGTCCACTGTTACAAGTGGACTAAATGAGTTTTTGCCAGTTTCATATTGAGCCCTAAAAGTCTATTGATTTATGTTCTAATCTTGTTATATGAACCAACAACATCATCTATCTATAGGACTATTCCATGATATCTCCACTTTCATGAACATATAGTTTTTTTTTTATTATAACTTTTTATTGACAGAACATATGCATGGGTAATTTTTCAACATTGTCCCTTGCAATCACTTCTGTTCCAACTTTTCCTTTTCTTTCCTCCATCCCCTCCCCATAGATCTAGGTAGGCAGGCTCATACATGTTAAACATGTTGAAGTATATCTTAAATACAATATATGTGTACATATTTATACGGTTCTTTTGTTACACAAGAAAAATCAGATTTAGAAAGATTAAAAATAACCTGGGAAGAAAAACAAAAATGCAAGCAGTCCACACTTATTTCCCAGTGTTCTTTTTGTGGGTATAGCTGGTTCTGCTCATCACTGGTCATTTGGAACTAAATTGGATCTTCTCATTGTCAAAGATATCCACTTCCATCAGAACTGATCCTCATATAGTATTGTTGTTGAAGTGTATAATGATCTCTCCTGGTTCTGCTCATTTCATTTAGCATCAGTCATGAACCATATAGTTTAAATACTTTTGGGAAGACAGGAACCAGGAATAAGAAACATTTTTCTGAAGCACATAATAATAATAATAGGTTTTTAGGGCTCTTTGAAGCTCAGACATTGTTTTGTGCAGTTGAAATCTAGGTTGTAAGCCTACAAAGTAGTATTTTTGAGGGAATGTGTGTGTGTGTGTGTGTGTGTGTGTTGTGTGTGTGTGTGTGTGTATACATGGCTTTTTAAAGAGTCAGCCATCTTGTAGAATTCTTATTTATTCCTCTCTCACAGAAGTTATGTCAGAAAGAGACTAAATTTAAGAGAAAAGATTTTACCTTTTTTTAGTGGTATAGTCAGTATTATAGATATCAAGCACTGTATTCTTAGTATTTATTTATTCATTTTTAGACACTAGTTAAATACTTGTCTGACAAGACAAGTATTTTAGAAATAGCACTGATCTAGAAATCAGAGTATCTGGGATCTTGTGCTTGCTCCCTAGTGACTAATTTTCTAACCATGATTAAGTGGTTTAACCATTCTGAGTCAACATTTCTTCACGGCTCACTTAGTTCAAACATTTTCATATGGGAATAATGGGACTTCAGATGACATCTAGTCTAACTCTTATTTTACATATAAGGAAATTGTGGAGCAAATAGAGTTAATTGTGAATTGCTCAGTCACAAGTAGTCTAGTTCGTCCAACTTCAGATCCTGTGCTTTTTTATACCACACCAAAAATACTGATTTTAAAGGTGAAGTAAAGTAATGGAAATAGTTGAAAACTCAAAATTAAAAAAAAATTTTTCTTTCTCTTTCATCTACCGTCACTTTACCTTTCCAGCATATGCTGGAATCAAATTTGACCACTTGTAAAGTGCAGATTTGATAATCTTTCCCTACCTCCCCTTGTCCCTTGAAAATGTGTGTGTCCTCCCATTAAATCTGATAATACATGATTAATTCCCTAAGCAGTTTCGTGAACTTATTATTTGGTTCTTAGGGATTCTTTCGATTTAATAGCTTTTCAAACCCCATACTGTTTAATTCTTGTAGACTTCGGGGATGGAGGCTCAATAATTATGTCATTATTTCTGTGACAGTATGCTGCCCTTCAGTGCTTTATGTTATGACTGTTTGTGAATTCGGTAGAAATAAATCCCTGAGCCCAGAAAGAAAAGAATGAGGCATTTGCTACTTTCTTGACCTATCTCTTTCTTGGGATAGGCACCCTAGTGAGTATTATTCTTCAGAGCCAATTTCAAAACAGATTGTAGTACCATTATCCTGCTGTTTAGCAGAATGCAGATTTTCAGTCTGGAAAGATCTAGGTCACTGACATTTTTAGATTATAAAGAAATAGAAGTTGTCATTACAGGAATAAATTACACATCAATAGTCTCTCATGAGTTTTACATTTGATGGTAGCTGTTAGTTTCATGGAAAGATGACTATACTGAAAATGACCAGTGCCTGTTTCAAATTTTAATGAAATGAACTGTCATGGTCTTTATCATAATTCTTTGGGCAAGTTTGGCAATATGTGTAGTGAAGTCAATGAAAGGATATAAACTCTTACATATGTACTTTTTAAATACTTTTATTTTTTAAAGTATTAATCTCATTTGATTTGTAATTTCACAATAATTCTGTGAAGTAGAGGAATTATTTTTATACCTATTTTATCAGTTGGAAAACTTGAGAGAGGTTAAGTGACTTGTCCAAAAATCTCATAGGTAATCACTGGTAAAGCCAGCACTATAAAATACTTGACCCCTAGTCCATTGTTCTTTTCATGATTACATTTACTTTATTATTTATTGGCTGTCTCCTATGTTTAAAGTAGTGTTAGGCAATAAAGAGGTGATAGAAATAAGTAAAATAATTCCTTCATTTAGAGAACTTGTAGTTTCTTATGGGTTGTAAGATAAAAATACATGCATAATTTTAGTATAGGATGGACTATAAGTTCTGTAGTAGTAGTAGACATGCAGAGGAACAGCACAAATAAAGGCATGGAGGTATCCAGTTTGCTTTTTAATGAATTATATGTGAAGAGGAAAAAAATTTGGAGACCTTTAATATAAAGTTGCTTCTTTTTTTAAAATAAATTTTTATTTATAGCTTTTATTTTTGCATGCCCTCAATTTTTCTGTGCCCCTTTTCTTCCCTACCTTCCAGAGAGCTATCATATAAAACATACAGACTTTCAAGAAAACAAAAGAAAAAAGAAAAAAAAAACAATGAACAGAATTGACTGATATCTTGAAAAAATTTTAAAAATAATATAATTTTCATATATTGGATTACTTGCTATCATGGAGGCGGGGAATTGGAACACAAGGTTTTGCAAGGGTCAATGTTGAAAAATTATCCTTGTATATGTTTTGAAAATAAAAAGTTTCAAATAAAAAAATGGAAAAAAAAAAGTAAAGCCAAAAGTGCATAGTAGGGAGTAAAAAATCTATACAGAAGCAAAGAAGAATAGCTTTGAATTCAACATATAGTATTTATTATATGGGCTTTCTTGAAATGAAAATGTATTGCTTGATATTTTGAATTCTTATGTTTTGCTGTGCACATGGCAAATTTTTCCTTTTCCTATTTTGTATTTGTTTAAAATAAATAAATAAATAAAGTAAAACAAAGAAAAATAATGTAGTTTTCAACAATCTTAACCTCAATTTCCTACATCTGGAAAGGAGTAAGAGGAGGTATCTTCTCATCCCTTGTCTTTGAAGCTGTGCTTCTTCCTAGTTAATTTGGCAACTTTCATTGTTTGTGGCTATTGTTCTCTACAATTTTCATTATATTTTGCAGTCATATATATATATATATATATATATATATATACACACACACGCATATATATAAAATATCACCATATATATATAATATTAGTGTGTGAATATGTTATACATGCCATCTACCTACATAATATGTGCAAATTATGTTACATATTACATATGTCATGTACATATATAATATATAATTTTCTTGGCTTTGCTTCCCTTTGCATCAGTTTTGTGAAGTCTTTTCACATTTTTTTGTATTTTCACATTTGTCATTTCTAAAATCTCAATAATATTCCATTATGTCCATGTATGTTTGTTTTGACTATTCCTCAGTCAATGAACATCTACTTTGTTTCTAATTCTTTGCTACCACAAAAACCAGTGCTATAAATATTTTGATGTGTTAAGAGTTTAGAGTTTTTTTCCTTTTTACTGGTGATTCCCTTGAGATATATGCCTAGTAGTGGAATATATGAGCCAAATGCTCTGGAAATTTTAGTTACTTTATTTTCATAATACCTAATTCATTTTCAAAATGTTGCAACTTATTTTCTCCCAGAATCATTTTTTTATATATGTAAAAAAATTATCTTTTAAAATTCTTTTGTTTTTCTTTTGTAGCTCACTAAGGCTCATCGACAGGGCCACATGGTAAAAGTGGATTGGCTGGATAGATTGACATTTAGAGAAATAGAAATGATTAATGAGGTGAGTCATTCTCCTTATATTTTTAATAGTAACTAACTTATTAAATTTTAAACAACAAAACCAATAAAACTTTGTTTCTTATATTTAAAATAGAAATGGTTCTGTGTATTTAAAGAGACATCTGTAAGTGTGTACATATGAATATACACATATATACATACTTTTTTTCTTGCAATCTTTTCATGAAAGTTTAGGTTAAGCAGCTTACATTCATAATAGATTATTATCTTATTTAAAAATTTTTTTTGATAATTTTTCTATTCAGGCATCTTTTAGGAGTTTTGGGTTGCTAGATACCTTGCACACGTGAAGATGTTCTGTGTTGTCCTTTTAGTACTTGTAACTGGGAACCTTTTTAGCATACCTGTGGCTTCTCTGTTTGGCTTTAGAACCAGGAAGGGAATAATATCTGTCATAGGTATCTCACATCACAGTTGTTATGTCTATAAAGTTTAGTTTTTATCCCTTTTATCCTTTGTTTGCTCTTTGAATAGGCCTTTGTGATCCTATTCATTTCCAGTGTTTTGATCCAAGTATACTTTCTGCAGAAATAAGATGCTGTCTGTTTTCTATACTTTTTAATATAGCAATCCTTAGAATATTACAAAGTAAAGTGGGCTTATCTATATTCCAGATTTGTGTGAATGAAAATAGCATCAGAAAGTCTTATCAAAGGATGGAATTAGTGCAGTTATTTTCAGAAGTTTTTTTTTTTTTTTTTTTTAAATAACAGATTTACTTTTGAATACAATGTTTTGCATGTACCAGATGTTAAGCTTAACATTTTGTGTCTGGAGAATGGAAATAACAATTATATTAATCAAATTAGGAGGGAGGAATATCAGTTTTGTAATATGGCCCAGCCTATAATGAGCACCACAGGGTACATACAGACTTAATTTAGAGTCTCTGAGCAGTTAGATCATCACTTGGAAAAGGAGAAGATAGTGGCTTTAAGTATTCTTTTTTTACAGTGAACTCTTATTTAGGGTTTTTTTTTCCCTATTTACTGATACGTTGCTCTGTTTTACTCCAAGGTCACTATTGTAATTTTTAAAAAAATAACTATGGTCTCAGATATTACTTATTTGAAATTTGAAAATAGGGAATTTTCTTTCCTAGTTGTTTTGAAAATTTATTAGCAACAGACTTTTTGTAAGAACTAATTTATTTTCAGTTTTCTATGTGATTTTAAATGTTGAATTTTGGAATTTCTTTTTTCTTGTTTTTCTTTATTCAACATACTTACCTACAAATGCTCTTTTATTTATAGTTTACTTTAAGTCACTAGGCTTTCTTAAATTTAAACAATATTCAGTTTCACTTAGAAATTACCCTTGTGATTGAACTATTAAATATTTTTGCTTTAAATACTAATGTGAAGAGATGTTTACTATAGAAAACACAAGTTTTCTTTGTGTCAGTATTTATGTAAAATACCTTTGAAGTGAGATTTGAAAAAGAAGTTTTTAAAATAACAGACATAAGTATGGTAATATAAATAAAAATTATAATCTTACCAGGAAGTATTTTTTTTACTTGATATCCTAATCCATACTTTCCATTAATGCAAATTATAAAGTTATCAACCTTTATTTTATATAGTTTCTCTTTTTTCTTTAGAGTGAAAAACGAAGTTCTAATTTTATGTACCTGATGGTTGAGTTTCGATGTGTCAAATGTGAAGATAAAGAATATGGTATAGTTTACTATGAGAAGGTATGTGCCTTAGACCTATTTAATGGCTTCTCTAAAACAGGTAGGGGGAAAGCATTAAAAAAATTACTGACATTCCTGCTGAGATGAATTATTTGGTTGCAATCTAGCAGCAGACAGCTGTCAGCAACAGCTGTTTATATACATACAAATCAAATAGTATAGCTACAACAAGATTACAAAAGCCAATCATTCATGTAAAGTAGTTCTAGATTACAGAATTCAATAAGAATGTAAATGATTAAAACTTTTTGATTTATTGTTCTTCAAATTGGCAAAGAAGACATCAGTAATACTCATAAAATTAAATACTAATGATTCGTTAAAAGTTTTTTTATACATAGTTTTTTTGAATGGCTAATTTAATGAGAACAAGGTACTATTTCTTTCCATTATGGAAAATAATTTCTCTTTATCTTTTTTCAATTTATTGATATGGCTTTTTGTATTCTATAAAATCTCTATGCAAAATTAGTAGAAATGTGCCCCACTTTTTGAAATAGCTAACGATATAATAATGATAATAATTTTATTTTGCTGTAGGTATAAAACAATGCAGAAAAATTACAATGTATCTTGCTTTAGAAATGGCAAATTAGCTATATATTTTGATAATATTTTTCCTTAAATATTATGAATAAATAGTGGTGTCCTTTTCCAATTTCTTTAACAGAATTTTGTGATATAAAATCAGGAAGTTTTTTTGTTTCATTAGCTGATGATCTTTTTTAGTGATATTTTGGAATTAAAATCATACTTTTTATTTCTCTTTTCATCTTTTTTTGTGGTTTACTTTGAATTCTTGCTTTTAAATTAAAGAATCTGAATAATAGACCCATTTGAACCATTTTCAATGATAGTTGAGGTGAAGTAAGATAGAGTGGCTAATATTTAATGTTTTATAAACAAAGTCCACCCTAAAGAGTTAACTGTTAAGGTGGAACTAACTTACAGCATTATATAATAATGTCATGTTCCTATGTATTTACTATACTCTATGGAATTAGATTTGAAAAATACATTTCTTGATTTTGTGGGGCATGGATTCCAAGCAAAGGTAATAAAAATGATATGGTAGCCATATATTTAGAAACAAGGTCAAAATTCTAAATTTACTTAAAAGAATTTAATGATTATTAGATAGAATAGAATTATTAGATAAAATAGCCAAAAAAAAAATTTTAGGGGTACTTTTTTGAAAGCATACTTCAACAAATTCTTGACCCCTTTCTACTGCTCCCTAAAAATTGTTAATAAATTAGTGGCTGTCTATCTAGCATGTCACACTTCCACTTAGTGTAAAGATTGCTGGTCCAGTGTATTGAATCTAATGGAAATAGACTTTCTTGTCACCTGTCTTTTGTGACAGATAGTCTAAGTGAAGATTACTTGTCACAGTTGGGTTGATAAATGTGTTTTCTGGTGTTGTGACTGAAAACCCAGTCTGTTAAACAATGGCTATGGGAGTTTGTGGCTTTCTGTAAGACTCAGTTACTGTATTGAAGAAAACTATAATAGTTCTCTTTTTCAGCTTTTCCCAATTTTATTACAGACTGTTTAAAGAGGAAAATATATCAATGTTTGGAAACTTAATCTTAACAGATTGGCATAAACTCCAGAATTGTTCACAAATAACTAATCTTAATATCATTAATCCTTTATGTAGACATACTGTTTGTTATGCTGCTTTACTTTCGTGTTATTAAGGATTAAAAAGCAAAGACTATTTTGAGTTAAAAGATAATTTTTTTCTTTAGAATTAATTCATAAATTCTTATTAAGATTTACATGCTCTTGAGTCAATATACTTTGAGTAATATTGTTGCTGAATCTTGAACTGGGAGCTATGTTTAGTTGAACTCACCTCATCTATTTGGGTGATTTGTGTAGATAAATGTAACAAAACAAGTATATCATTTTAGTTGTAGTTCTTTTCAAATATAATATAGTTGGCACGTGGTTCTTTTTCTTTTCTAGTACTTTTTTTTGTCCTTACGAAAGTTTCAGAAATAAATAAAACATCATTGCCCATGGATCTCAACTCTCTGAAATGTGTCGTGCATTTTCATTTATAGGCTTTAATTTTTTCCTTAAATCATTACCTTGTATCTGTACCCCACAAAGGAGTAAGAAACATATTAGATCTTTTTCTTAGAAGACTTCTTATTGAAATAGAGATTTTCATAATCATCAGCAAGAAATATAATGATGTAATTGGGTCCAAACCCATTTTTTGTTCTTTACTGTTTCTAGAATATTTAAAAGTGCTATTGGTTTTTCTTCCTTTTTTTTTCCCTTCATTCTTAAATTTTCTCTCTTTTTCTGTGGCTTCTAGGATGGTGATGAGTCATCCCCAATTTTAACAAGTTTTGAGATAGTGAAAGTGCCTGACCCCCAAATGTCTATGGTGAGTTACTATGCAGTTATATTTCCTAGGTTGATGGTTTTTCCCCCCTTATACGGTTTTCAAAATATATAGCTATATCACTTTGCCTTTGAATCTACTGTGCTAGCAAACTCAGTTATATTAGAATACCCAAATGATTGAAGAAACTAGGGAGGGTAAGAGAAATTTGAATGGGATATGTTATCTTTTCCCAAAAATTTGATAAGCAGTTATGAAATACAAATTGACTTTTTTCTTAATAGCTGTAGAGGGTAGAATTCACTATAGTACAGCAGAAATAAACCAATGTATACAGGATTTTCACTCTATAGAAAGAAAATTGACAGGACATTAGAATTTTCCAGGGATAAAATGAGCATCTTTTGGAGGTACTTCATCTCTCTGTTAGAAATATTATTCAGAGGATTTGATCTGTTTCAAATATTTTAGGGAGAATTAGATGATTTTAGAGAATCCTGTCAACTTTATGTCTCTGATTTTAAGTTGGGGGAAAAAAGTCTCTTAGCAGTAGCCAACATATAGATGTCACAGAGCCTCACTAAACCTCAGTAGGGCCTTGCTTAGAGCTGGCTTACTTATAATCAGCAAATTATAAATAAAGGAGTAGGTGGGGCTGTTGTAAGCGGGCACATTTACAGGAACAAGAAATCACAACTGACAACTTGACAGTAATATTGAAGACCAAAAAAAAGGCTCCTCAAACCATAAAAAGCATACATGAACTAAAAAAGAATAGCTCTCTTAGAGCCATTTAATGTAGAAGCAAACTACCCTATATATTTCAATAGCCCTCAGGGTATAACCATATAACCATGGTACAATAATTGATGTTCATAATAATGACCCTGAGTCATCAAAAAAAAAGGTTAAATTATTTTCAGTACATTCTGCTTAGGGAGGCAGGGAGGTGTGTAATCTATATTAGAAAAATAGCTATCCAAAATGTAAAAAAAAAAAAAATAAGATCTGACATTTAAAGAGGAAAACTATAATTTACTTATGTGCAGCCTCTTTCTTAACTGTGCCAAGCAATGCAATTTCAAAATATCTGTAAGAGAGAGAGAAAGAAAAAGAGAGAGATGGAGAGTGTTTATGTATCTGTTCTTTTGCTATTGTTTTCTTTTATATTTCCAGAATAGCAATTAGATGTTCATATTGTTACTAATTTATGTATGTCTTCATCCCTTACTCTTTCCATCTTAGGGAATATATCCTATTGAGTATTTTTTACTGATTTCCTTTTGGACTTTTAAAACAGTGTCCCAAGAGGCTTGTAGTTTTAAGCTTTACTAGCACTAACATTTTTGAAACTTTTTGAAGATTAAGTAGTTCATATCAAGGTCAATGGATTAAAAGAGAAATCTTGCAGGAGGTGATTATAATTTTGGGTGTTCTAGGAATTGAACTATTTAGAGTAAGAAAGAATATATAAGGGTACACTGAGAACAAGAGTGAGTATTTGGACTCTGGGTTTCTTAGGGTACAGATGTATTTCTTATCACTGATGATGATGAAAAACATTGACTAAAGAAATATATAGCATAGTAGTCTGGTGCCTTATTGTAGTTTGGAGGTCACCCTGTACTGTTTTGTTTGTTTGTTTTTTTTAACTAATCCTTGTACCTCCAGAACTCCACATCCTGCCTAGTACACAGTAGGTGCTTAATAAGTGCTTGTTGGCTGACTAATTCTAGTACTTGAAGTACTGTTATGTGGAGGAAGGGCTAGACTTGTTCTAATTCTTTAGAGGGCAGTCTCTGAACCAGGAAGTAAAAATTGCAAAGAGCCTAAATTGCAATTTAAGGTCAACAGCAGAAAAACTTCCTGGTCAAAACTATCTAAAAGAGAAATGGATTATCTTGAGTGATAGTGGCTTCTCTCTTTTTGGAAATTTTTAAGGTGAAGTTTTAGGGGGATACTTTTGTGTACTGAATGGGCTAGATGAACTCTGAACTGCCTTTCAGATCTAATTCTGTGCTATTATAAATCTGGAAGTAGTATGGAAGCTTGTTGTACGCAGTTTCTTTGGGACAACAAGAGACATTGATTATAATTGTAGATTTTCTGTTTACTAGCCATATGAAGTTTGTAATCTTAATCTCCTTAAAGCTTAGTTCCCTCATTTGTAAATTATGTTTACACTGAATGATATCTAATCATTGTGATTCTTCTATAATTTAAAATTTTCTTCCTGTTTCCTTATTTTCAAGTTGATAATACATATTAAATGAGTACATTAAAAACTAAAAGACTATTCAATATACAATATTCTATTCTTATAAAATTGTCATATTTATAATAAATTGTTCTGTTATTCTCCTTCCAACTTGGTTATTATAGCTTATACATTCTTTATAATAATTCAAACTTATTTTAGGAGAATTTAGTTGAAAGCAAACATCACAAACTTGCTCGAAGTTTAAGAAGTGGACCATCTGACCATGATCTCAAACCTAATGCTGCCACTAGAGACCAGCTAAATGTAAGTTAATATTGATTTTCTTATGTACTAATTAATATTTTGTAAATTTTGTTAGTTTTGAATTTTTTAACAGAGAATTTGAGAAATGAAAGTGATTCTCTTATACAACTTCTCATTTTAAATAAGTGTAATTTTAGTATCATGGCCTGTTTAAACTTTTAAAATTTCTCTTTTATTTTTCCTCTGCCTCCCAGATCATTTTTGAAGGTCCATTGAATTGGAAATTCAGTTAGATGGAATCTGTAGTTGATTTTTTTCTCATGTATTGGAAAATATTACTGAATTTTTTGCCTCATTATGAAGAAATATGCCTCATTTGGTGGATTTCTCTGAAGCATACATATGTACTCTTTTGAATGAATGAGTGAAAGCTGTGAGAAGCCTCTAAGGATCAGAGCATATTTTCCAAACAGCAAAAATCAGCGATTACCTATATTTATTAATCTTACACATTAATTTTGTGAAATCAAAAAGACATTTTGATATAAATTATTAGTCTAGGATCCATGACATCAAGTTTGAATCCTTCCTCTGTTATCTGCCTTTAGATTAGTCATTTCATCTCTTTAGGCCTTAGTTTACCAATTTCTAAAATAAGGTTAAACCATATAATCTCTGTGGTTCCTTCTGGTTCCATATTAATCTGATTCTTTTAAATGTGAGGAATATATTTGAATCTTAAATGCTTGTGCATCCTCCTTATTTTGGGAGGCATTTATTCAAAGAGTTTATCATTAAGGTAAAAACAAATCTGAAATCCAGTTTTTAACAAATGAAATACATTTCATTATTTTTAATAGATCATAGTAAGTTATCCACCAACGAAGCAGCTTACATATGAAGAACAAGATCTAGTTTGGAAGTTTAGATATTATCTTACTAATCAAGAAAAGGTAAGCTTATGTCTATTTCTATACCAATAATATAAAAATTCTTAAAACTTCTGTGGAACACATAATTTCTTGTAAGGCAAAATCAAAATTCAGTGTACTAACTATTCAGTTATATTAAAATTACACTTAATGTAAAGTACCATTAAAAGTTGAGTTCATAAGAGAGAGCTTAGAGAAAGAACTGAATAAACTATTCATACAAATAAATTGTACTAATCTGATCTACTACCCACCTCCACTAGCTATTTCTCCTTATGTTTTTATTCTTTCTGTTAATGAGACCATAAATCTTGAAATTAGGCCCTCTTCCCGTCTTTGTCAGTATTTTTTTATTTGATTATCTTATCTTTTATCATGGATTCAGTTATTGTCTTGATGGTGATGATTCTCAAATCTACTTATTTAATCCATCCTCCCTCCTGATCTCCAGTCTCCCATCTCCACTTAATATAGACATCTCTAAATGGATATTCTGTAGACATCATAAACTCACCATGTCCAAAAGCCAGCTCAATATTTTCTTTTTTCCTCAAACTCTCCTTATTTGCAGTTTTCCTACCTTTGTCAAGGACATTTACTATCTTCCCATACCCTCAGCCTCATAACCTTTTGGTCATCCTTAACTCCTCATTCTTATCCCCATATCCAATCTGTCCACTTCACCTTCCTGCTATTTCTTAAATGTGCTCTCATTTCTCCTCTGATACTGCCTTAATCCTTGCTTTGGTCTGTCTTCCATAGTAGTTTCAAAGGGTTTTTCCTTAAGTGCAGATCTGACAAATCACCCTTTCTTACTTAATAAAACTCCAGAGGCTCTGACCTACAGAATCTATAAAATCCCCTGTTTTACATTCAAAACCCTTTATAACATACCTCCCCTCATTTACAGCTCCCAACATTCTGGGCTTCTTATACCTTACACAGCTCTTCTTTCCTCTCCTACTGCACAACACTTTTTCATCCAGTGACACTTCCCTTCATGCTATTACTTGAATAAGATGTTTCATTTCTAAATTTAGGCTTTTGTTGCTGGGCTGACCCTCATACCTGGAACGCTCTCCATCTTTATCTTTTCCTCCTATCTTCTCTGTTTTCCTTCAGTGCTCAGCTAAATCATCTTCTATAGGAAGCTTTTTCTGATCCCTCTTAATTCTAGTGCCTACCTATTGATTTTTTTCTGATTTATCCTGCGTATAGTTTTTTTTTTTTTGTACATAGTTCCTTACATGTTGCACCCTGAGCACCTCATAATGGAGGATTGTCTTTTGCCTTTTTTTAAACATTTTTAAACATTTCCTATTATATGCCCAGCATATAGTAGACACTTAATTGTTTGTTAATTAACTAAAATCATCTTCAATTTTTAGCCAGTTTTATTTATTCATATTTTTCCCTGCCTTTCATGTTTTTCCCTTGTTTCCATTTTAGAGCAATTTATCTTAAATAATGCATTTAGTATTTGTTGAAACGATTATAAGATTATAATAGCCTTTTAACTAGTTCCCTTCCTTTTGGTCTATTCTGATGCTTGAATTAATCTTCATGATTGCAGGTTTGTAGTTAGTCTGACAAGTTTAAGAAGTGATCAGGCAAGGGATCCACTTTGAGTGCTTGTTTTGCTAATTAAAGGATACATAGTATCGTTTTAGGAGACTCCAAATCTCAATAGTCCTATCAGTGGTAGAAGGTGAATCTGTTCTCTTAGAATTTATGAGGCACTAATGCCTGATTGAGTGGTAGGACTTGGGGCAGATTAATAATGTCTCACAGGTAGGTCCTAAGGCTTCTTAGTTCAAGAGTCAAAAAATGAGAGGAGAGGAATCCAGGAAGTGAAAGGGGAGATAATACTTGCAGCTTTGAATCTGTGTTTCTAGCCAAAATATTTGTCGATTCTTCTCACCTCTCTTCTGGGTTCTTTGTGTCTTTAGATTTTATTTTAAATTTTAGTCTAGTCCCTGGACTCTCTCTTTATTTAGTTAAGGCTTTGTTTTTTAACTTCAGGTGAAGGATAAAAATTTTATTTCTGTCAGATTAGAAATGAGGACTTTCAGATATGGTCCTAGACCGATTGATGGATAATGTAAACTCAGGGTGTATACTTATTATCTGGATGACCAAGTAATCAGCATAGATTTATATCAGCATACTTTTTATCCATTCCATATCTTTGCGCCAGGAATAAGATGATTCATAATATAGCAGGTAGAAAGAAGCAGATGAGATGGGAAAGATTCAGGGTAAGAAAAATAAAATGATAGGTATGGCTGAAACTAACTTCTGTGGAGTCTTGAATTCTGTAGTCAGAATTTTATATCCAAAGGATCTGAAGGTTTTTAATTTTGTTATTATTATTATTAGAAGCTTTCTAATCAAAACATATGCATGGATAATTTTTCAATATTTGCCCTTATAAAACTTTGTGTTCCAGATTTCCCCCCCACATTTGACAGGTTTCGTTTGTTTGTTTAGCCAAAAAAAATAAAATAAAATAACTTTAGTCGCACGGTTTCATATAAGCTGGGTTTCAAGAAATATTATTTTCTTTCTTTTTTTTTAAATACATGCAGAGATAGGTTTTAACATTCATATTTGCAAAACTTGCTCCAAATTTTTCTTCCCCTCTCCCCTTACCTGCCCTCCCTAAGACAGCAAGCATTCTAATGTAGTTTAAACATGTGTAACTCTTGTAAACATATTTCTATGTTCATCATGCTGACCAAGAAATATCAGATCAAAAGGAAAAAAAACACAAAAAAGAAAAAACAAGCAAACAAAAAACAACAATAATAAAAAGGTGAATATAAACAGTGCTTTGATCTACATTCAGTCTCCATAGTTCTTTCTCTGGATGTAGCATCTCATTGTGAAAAAAGCCAAATCCATCATAATTGAGCATTACATAATCTTGTTGTAACTATGTATAATGTTCTCCTGTTACTGTGTACTATGCTCACTTCATTTAGTATCAGTTCATATAAGGTTTTCCAGGCTTTTCTGAAATCAAGTTGCTCATTATTTCTTATAGAACAACAGTATTCCATTATGTTCATATGCCATAACTTATTTAGCCTTTCCCCAACTAATTCCCCATTAGAAACACTGCTGGATCAAAAGGTATGCAGAGTTTGATAGCTTTTTAGGCTAGTTCCAAATTACTTTTCAGAATTTTTGGAGTTTGAATCATTTCACAACTCCACTGACAGTGCATTAGTGTCCTGGTTTCCCATATCTCCTCCAACATTTATCATTATCTTTTCCTGTCATTTAAGCTAATCTGAGAGGTATGAAGTGGTACTTCAGAGTTTTCTAAATTTGCATGAGAAATAATATTTTCAATGCAATATAATCTAATCCAAATTGCACTACAAGATTAAACCAGCTGGAATGTACAGATTCAAGAAATAAAATTATGCTAATGGGGAACCTCAGCTCTTCCTTTCAAAAATAAATTAATCTAACCAAAAAATAAACAGAAAAGAAGTTAATGAGGTAAACATAATCCTGTAATAGTTAGATGTGATAGATCTCTGGAGAAAACTAAATAGGAATAGAAAGAAATATACTTTTTTCCTCAGCTCCATGTGGCACCTACATAAAAATTTCATGTATTTGGACCTAAAAATTTTACAACCAAAGACAGAAAAGCAAAAATAGTTAACATATCTGTTTCAGGTCATAATAAAATAAAAATTACATTCAAACATGGACAATGAAAAAAGAGATTAAAAATTAATTGGAAATTAAATAATCTCTAAAAACAGGTGTGTCAAAGAACAAATCATAGAAACTGATAATTTCATTAAAGAAAATGAAAATAATGAGACAACATGCCAAAATTTATGCTATGCATCCTATAGGATAGTTGTTAGGAGAAAATTTATATCTCTAATTGTGTACATCAGTAAAATAGAGAAAAATCAGATTAATGAATTGGGCTTGCAAGTAAAAAAAAAAAAAAAGAAGCTAGAAAACAGAACAAATTGAAAATCTCCTGTTTAATACCAAATTGAAATTTTTGAAAATTAGGAGATAATAAAATTGAAAATTGAAAAAAAATCATTGAATAAAACTAGAAGCAAATTTTATGGAGAAAAAAACCCAATAAAATAGATAAACCATTGATTAGCCAAAATACTGGTATAAAAAATTAAAAGGATGAATTCACCATCAATGAAGACAAAATTAAAATAATTGTTAGAACCTATTTTGCTCAGTTACATGCTAATAAATTAGACAGTCCAAATGAAATGCATAGTTATTCACAAAAATGTGAATTATCCAGATTGATAAGAAATAAAATATTTATATAACCTAATCTTAGAAAAAGAAGTTGAACAAGCAATCAATGAATTTCCTAAAAAAAAAAAATCCCTAGACCAGATGGATTCACAAGTGAATTCTACCAAACATTTAATCTTAATACTATATAAACTGTTTCGAAAAATAGGTAAAGAAGGAGTTTTTACCAAATTCCTTTTATGACACAGATAGAGTATTGATGCTTAAACAAGAAAGAGCCAGAACAGAAAGTTATTGATCAGTTTTTCTAATGCAAAAATTATAAATAAAATACAAGCACAGAAATTATAACAATACATCACAAGGATTATGCATTATAACCAGATAATAGATATACTAGGAATATTATACCAGAAATGCAGGGGTCATTCAATATTAGGAAAGCTGTTAGTATAATTGACCATATCAGTAACAAAACCAACAGAAATCATATGATTATCTCAATAGATGCAGAAAAAGCTTTTGACAAAATAGAACACCTTTTCTTTCAAAAACACTAGAGCATAGGAATAAATGGAACTTACACTAAAATGGTAACTAATATTTATCTAAAACCATCAGCAGGCATTATTTATAATGAGCATAAGCTGGAACCCTTCCCAGTACAATTAGAGGCAAAGCAAGGATGCCCATTATTAAGTCTATCATCTTATAGTAAAAATGTCAGTTAAATCATTAAGAGAACAAATTTCATATTTTAAAAAAGTTATTCATTTACAAAAAAAGGAAAATTTCAATTTAAATAACTTGTTTTGACAGCAACCAAGAAATTATGTTTGATCACAATGTCCTCCTTTTCCCCTTCCTCCCATGAAGCATTTTATACTTAGGGGAAAAAAAAAAACTTTTTAACAAAACATCCACACGATTAACTTTAAAATACTAAATCAGAACAAGTTAGAAGGCAACTAGAATAAGCAGTGAGGAAACAAAACTATCATTCTTTGCAGCTATAAGATGTTATGTTTAGAAAATTGTAGAGCAACCAAAAAATTAGTTGGAATTATTAACAACTTTAGCAGACTTGCAAGATACAAAATAATTCCATAGAAATCATCAACATTTCTATATCTTTCAAACAAAACCCAGCACCAAGAAATAGAAAAATTCCATTTAAAATGATTGTATTAAAAAAAAAATGAAATTATTGTAGACAATATAGAGTACTTGCAAGTCTACCCGACAGGGTAAATCCAGGAACTATGCGAACACAAATATAAAACACTTTTTTTTTAAACAAATAAAGTTAGGTCTAAATAATTGGAAAAAATATTAATTGTTCCTGTTTAGGATGAGCCAGTATAATAAAATGACAATTCTACCTAAATAAATCTATTTCAGGGCCATACCAATCAAACTATGAAAAATTATTAAATCTGGGAAAAAAATAACAAAATTCATTTGGAAGCACAAAAAACTCAAGAATATCAAGGGGATCAATGAAAAAAAAAAATGAAAGTAGATAGCTTAGCCATACCAGATTTCAAAATGTATTATTAAGTAGTAATTCTCAAAACAGTCTGGTACTGGTGAAGAAATGGAGTGATGGAGCAGTGAAATAGATTGGGTACAAATTACATTATAGTAAGTGACCATGATTATCTAGTATATATAAACCCAAAGATCCAAGCTTTTGTAACAAAACTACTAGGAAAAGTAGAAGACAGTATGGCAGAAACTATGTATAGAGCCACACCTCACATTATACCAAGATAAAATCAAAATGGAGACATGATTCACACATAAAGGATGATACTATAAGTAGATTAAGAGAGCATGCAATAATTTACTTGTCAAATTCAGGAATAAGAGAAGAATTTAGGACAAAAGATAATAGAGAACATTCTAATATGTAAAATAATTTTGACTATATACATTATAAAAGTTCTTGAAGAAATAAAACCAATTCAGGCAAAATTATAAGGAAAGCAGAAAACTGGGGAAATTTTTATAACAGGTATTCCTGAAAAGGCATCATTTCTCAGCTATATAGAAAATATAGTGATCAGAGTATATAAATAGGCAGTTTTCAGATAACGAAATCAAAGCTCTCTTTAGTCATATGAAAAAAGCTCTAAAACACTATCGATCAGAGAAATGCAAATTAAAACAACTCTGTGATACTACCTCATAAGTATCACATTGAGAAATATGACAAAAAACAAAAATATCGACAGTTGGAGGAGTGTAAGAAAACTGGGGCACTAAGGCACTGTTTGTGAATTGTGAACTGATCTAACAATTTTGGAGAGCAATTTGGAATTATGCTGAAGGTCTATAAAATTGCATACTCTTTCACCTAGCAATCCTATTGCTGGGTCTATATTCCAAAGACATTCAAAAAAAGGGGAAAAGGACCTATTTATACTTGGCTGTTTATAGTTGCTCTTTTTGTGGTGGCTAGGAATTAGGGGATGCCTAAACAAGTGTTGGTAAATGATTGTAAAGAAATATTATGGTGTAAGAAATGACAAGTAGCCTAATTTCAGAAAAACCTGTAAAGCCTTAGATGAACTGATGCAGAGTGAAGTGAAGAGAATTAGGAGAATGTTGTATACAATTCATTGAAGAATTGTGAATGATTCAGCTATTCTCATCATTACAGTGATCCAAGATAATCCCAAAATCTATTGATGAAACATACTATATGCTCCAAAGAAAGAAGTGATATTGAGTGAATGTAGATGAAAGCATGCTATTTTAACTTTTTCATTTTATTTTCCTTTTGAGTCTATAAAATGATTAATACAGAAATGTTTTACATATTTGCACATGTATAAGCTATATCTGATTGCTTGCCATCTCAGGGATGGGAAGGGATAGAATTTGGAATTCAAAGCTTTAAATGAAAATATCAAAAAAAAAAAAAAAAAAAAAAAGCTCAAACATTTACAGGGTAGAAGTAATTGTCACATGCAGAAACTTTTGCAAAAAGAAGTACATTTAAACTAATAGTTATTTCTTACACAAATTTAATTATATCCAGAAATGTGAGAAATAAAATATGCAAGTGGTAGAAAATGTGTTATATGTTTCATTTAATTAGTTGCTTTTTCACATTTTGGAAAGGTGGGCAATGAAACTTCAAATCCTAGGGCATAATATAGGATTCTTAGAATGACTAGTGCAGACTGAACTGTATTTCCTATTACTCTTGAAACCTTTTCAAGTAAGCTAAATAAATATCCAGTTTGAAGTGTCTAGAAGAATTATTTATATGGCCATGTTTTTATTCTTTGATAGTTTAAAAAGAGTTTTTTATTGAAACAAAATCTTTCCTATCATATTCTTTCTCCCCATCTCCCTTTCTCTCTTTTTTGTTTACTCTTCCCTCTCCCCTCTTTCTTTCTGTATGTCATTTTCTTTCTTTTCTATTTTCCTCTTTCTTTCTCTCCATCTTCATCTTCCTGTCCGTTCCTCCTTCCCTCTTTCCTCCCTTTCCTCTTTTTCCTCCTTTTCCTGTCCCTCTTCTTCTTATCTTTGTGCTTCAGTTCTTCCTCCTTCCATTTCTGCACCTATTTCTTTTCAGACTATAGTTCTGTTGTATTTATTATGGTCAAAAGGTATCAGGACAGCTATGTTTTTTGCAGAACAACTAATATTGCTTAGCATATCTATAATCTTGTCAGTGTGATCACTCAGATTGAAGCACACCAAATGCTTTTTCATTCCATTTGACACATTTCCATTTCTGTTCATAAATCTCTTATAAAACAGATTGTATTGATATCTTTTTTTTTTAATCTCGATTCCCACCTTCTACTAAGAAGCCATCTATTACAAAGAAGAAAAAAGAGGAGGGGAAAAAAAGGAGGGGGGAAGCTCTTTAAAATTGGCCAGCATATTTTTTTCCCTCTGAGACAATTGGGGTTAAATGACCTGCCCAGGGTCACACAATTAGGAAGTGTTAAAGTGTCTGAGACCAGATTTGAACTCAAGTCTTCCTGACTTCAGGATTGGTGCTCTATCCACTACGCCACTTAGCTGCCCTGCCAGCATATTTTTAAAAAATTTCTTATATTACATGTAATATTCCATATCTGGGGCAGCTAAGTGAATTGGAGAGGGAAATGATAAACCACTCCAGTATCTTAGCCAAGAAAATCTCAGACAAGGTCATGAAAAATTGGACACAACTGAAACTTTAGTGTCACAGTATGTGGTCTGCCTTTTTTTTTTTTAAAAAAAATGTAGCCTAAACACACTTTACATTTTTAAAAAAAATGTAGCCTAAACAGTTTTTGGCTGCTATATAATTTTTAATTTATATTGATATTATCTTTAGAGTATCTATCAAAGTAATTAAAGCCAAGCTCATAGACTTATAATTCACAGACTCTTTTCTTCCCCCTCTCTTCTATCTCTCTTTGTGGGGAATGGGGCTGGGGGAAGGAAGGGGGACAGGAATTCGATTTCTGTAGCCCTTCATACTTTCTCAGTTTCTTTCAGAGATCATAGATTTACTCAGCAGTTATATTTGCCAATTCTCAGTAACCATCTATGTAGTACTTCTGGGCTTGCTGCCTAAGATTCGTCTTCTTGTTTGCTATATCTGTACTTAAATTGTTTCAACTCTGAAATGATCATTTTTGTTCTGTTGTTTATAGCACAAAGATTCTTCTCTATTGTAAAGAAAAAAGTCTCATGGCATTCAGTAATTAAATTTGCCTTCTGTTTGTATTCTGGAGGACATTTTCCTTAAGGAAGGCAGCCCCTCCCCCCAAGCTAATATTTGACTTCCTCTTTAATGTCTTGATATTAATGGAATGTTTATCTCTAAATAAATTCTATTAATTTTATTTACCTAAATCTTTAATGCTTCAGATATGCATGAGAGGCACCTTTCATTTCAGGATTGTTTTTTGTTTTTGATTTTTTAACAACAAAAATTAAAAATAATGAAAATCTTTCTTTTAGTCCTCTAAATGAAGGTAAGTTTTTCAATATATAATTGCTTACAAAAGCCAAACTGTCAGCTTTTCATGTTTTCATCGTGTATATTCTTATTGTATGAAGATTATTCTCATAAACATTTTATAGGGATGAGAAAGGAGTTTTATAACTCACCCTGTGAAGAGTACAAATAGTTGTGATTTTTTTCCAATTTAGTATCTAATTCTCCATTATCTTAAAAAATAGATCCTTCTGTTTTCAATATTATGCTGTTTTTGGTGTGGATCTTTTTTTTTCCTTGTTCTGATCCATCTGCTTTTCTTGATTTTGTCACCATAAAGTGCAGTTTGTTTTTGTAGAACTTTGGGAACTGACGTATTAAAGCTGAAGTGTCAGATTCTTCTATATTATAGGTAAAACTTCTGTTGGGGCCCAGACCAGAATAAGATATAGTTGGGAAATATTTAGCAAAATAAAAAAGTACAATTGAACATAGATAATGTTAATATATGGTTTTCTAAGTCATTATGTTGCTGGCAGGGATCTATTTCTATTTGAGTTTGACAACACTGTTTTAAAGAATTCAAATCCACTGTTACCTGATGAAAAAAGTACCTATCTTTGTCCTTTCTTTTTTTCTTTCTTTCCTCCCTAGTGACCTTTAGACAAAAAGGATAAAATTTTTTGAATTCTTGTATCCTCTCAACTCCTGAAGTGACTTGCAAATCGTAGGCCCTTAAATTACTTAATTTAATTTAAATTACTTGTTGTAAGAGACATTATTTTAAAAAAATACTTCAAATCCATAAATAGACTGTGGAGGCTGATTACTTAAACTTATACTTTTAGCACTTTTCACTAGTTGATAAACATCACTTTTTCCTGTTTTAAGTACACAGGCAAACTTTGTTATAGTTATCTGCTTTAGAGTTGGATTATATAGGCAATAGATTTCCATTTAGAGGAGCCTTTTTTCAGGGGGGAGATTCTTAGTTTTGTATTGGATGTTTTTGGAGAGAGAGTTCATTTGGAGGTATGTTTAATTTGAGGTACTCAGTTTAGTTCACCAATTCCTTTTTATGCCAGGGACTGTGGAAGAAGTAAAAAGCTCTTAGAATTGGAGAGTTCAAATAAGGCTCTTTACAGGAGAGGTTGCCTAAAGTGAATCTTTTTTGGGGGGAGACAGTTGGGGTTAAATGACTTGGCCTAAGATCACACAGCTAGTAAGTATCTAAGCTGGATTTGAACTCAGATCCTCCTGACTCTAGAGCTGTTATCCCTGAAGTGAATCTTGAAGGAAACTAAGGATTTCAAGAGGTGGCAATCAGGAAGGAGTACATTTCAGGTGTGAGAAAGAGACTATGCAAAGTCCTGGAGCCAGGAGATGTAATACTGAGTTTGTGGAATAGCAAGTAGTTCAGTTATATTATTACATCATGAAGGCAAACAATAAGAATTGTTTAGAAAGGTAGACTGCAACCATATTGTAAAGGGTTTTCAATGTCATATTGTAAAGTTGTTAAAAATCTAAGTAGATTACTTTCATGTGCATTTTGGAAGTAGTAACTAACTGGAGCTTATTTTGTTAATCACTGTTGGGACATTTTTATTATGGAGTGGGTAATTGATGAGAAACATAGAGGATCTTTCTGGGGAAGATAATAAGAAATTAATAAACACAGTCAAGGAAACAAATATTTATTCAGGTCTACTCCTTACAAAACACCATGCTATTACAAACTGCATAGGTTAACATTTCAAGCCTGATAGTTAATAATTCGAAAGAATCTGATTTTTTTCCCTCTAATTCAGGTATTCTTAACTTTTTTTGTGTTATGAATCTATTTGGCAACAGATACCTCCAAGTGATGCTTTTAAATGCAACATAAATATATAGGCTTGCAGAGGAAATTAATTTTTTTTTTAATTCTTTGAGTTCATAGACTCTCTGAAATCTGTCCTCAATTAGGGATCCACAACAGCCTTGCTATTATAAAAATTGTTTTTTTTTAAATCAATGGTATAACTTGAAACAAACTGAATCCTACTCATATCATGATTTTGCCCTGTGCTGGAAACTCAGGAAAGCTAAAGTTTATTATTTATTATTAAATATTTTTTCATAAATTTCACTTGTTCTCTAGTTCATATATCTTTCCCTTTCGCTTATCTGCCCTCTTCCCTTGTCTTTTCTGTTTACATTTATGAAATTTAACATAAATTTGTAAAGTTGTGCCTTGAGCTCTTTGCCGACAAAGCACTATGTAGCTTACTAATAAATCTATAAATCTGGATTTATGCATCTTTAGTTATTGACTTAAATATGGTGGTCTGCTGACGGATTTATTTAAAATAAGTACAGAACAATGTATTTCTATTAAAACGACTTTCTATGAAATGAGGGAATATTTGCTCTAGATATTTATGAAGCATTGTTTTGCTTCCATGTCCATCTTAGGAATATTTTTTGGAAATGAAAATGCATGCATTGAGGATCAGTTGGCTGCATTTATTGAACCCTTGTATAGCTAATATAATCTTTAGTCAGGGAGAATATTTAGGGAGTTATTCAAATAATGCTGTAGGAGATAACAGGGGCTTGATCTAGCAATGGAAATGTGCATATTAAGTGATAAAGAGAGATCCCAAGGAATTGATGGGAATTTATGTGGATTTATAGTGAAAGATAAGCAGAAGTAACTCCAGTGTTGCAAACCTAGAATAATAGAGGAAAATGATTTGGGAAATGGGAATAATTGGCTGGGAGTTTAGTTTTTTATATTTCAGATTTTTAGAAACCTATACCTTTGTTTGCTTTCTGATAATCAAAGGACTGGTAAAAGGGAGATGAAGACACAATTGACTATTTGGAAGTAATCTTGGAAATCATGTTGAGGTAATAATGAAGAGATAAATTGCTAAAGAAATAATAAGATTACAGAGTATAGCCCTGAGCCTAGAAAGAAGATGATCAGTTGAAGAAAATCAGGGTATATTTAACCCAAAGACAAAAGATTTCTGGGGTTAGGATACATCTATAGAAGATGGGTGGGATTTGTTCTTCTTGAACCTAGAGAGCAAATAAAGAATTTTGGTTGGAAATTGCATAATGGGGAATTTGCATTTACCCTAAGGGGCAACTGAACAATTAGAATTGCCCACAAATGGGGCTCATTATCTTGTAGGGTCTTAAAGCAAAGATTTGATGAGTAATTAGGTACATTATAGAGGAAATTGATTTTCAGATATGAGTTAAACTAGGTGGGTCTCCAAAGTCTCTCCTAACTCAGAGATTAGATGTTTTGTAAGATGCTGTTTGTTCTTCATTCTTTAAAAAAACCATAGCATCATAGAGCTATGACATGCAGGTAAACTGAAGTGGAGTAATATGGAAAGTCACCAGTCTCACTTTCTTCTCAGGAGCCATCTGGATCCGGTGGCAAGATAGAAATCAGGATGAGTAGAAATGGAAATGGTTCTGGATGCATTGGGAAATCTTGGCCTCTTTAAGTTAAAGTCTTTAATCTCATTTTGACTGAGGCTGAACCTAATCAGTGATTAAGCCTAGGTAAGAAAGGAGGCAGAGAATGGCCTCTTTTACCTAGTCCAAAAAAAAAAAAAGTTTAGTCTGTGGGGGGAAATCCCTCAGGGTCTCTGGCCTAAACATAATTTCTATTTACATTCACTCCAGTCAATCTGGGTCCAAACAATATTGTTGGTCAATTAATGAAGGCCAGAATGATTTGTGTTTAAAATCTGGTCCTAGCCCAATAATCCCAAGATATCTTGTGAAAATCTACATTCTTTTGGGCAAAGCACCCACAGCTAAATTTATGTTACCCTGTGTGGGCAAAGGGAAAGAAAACTAAAGAAGAAAAAAAAGGAACTATACTGCCTACCTGGCCTGTTCCACTTGGGTTCCCCATGCGACAGATCTTACTCCTCTACAAAGATGATGTCATTTGTCTTTTCTTCTCAGAATAGACCATGGCAACAGGGAGATAAGGACATACTATGTAAGTGAATTGGATTGAAGTGTAAGATAAGTCAGCAGAGAATATTGGGTCTAAAAATGCTAGTACAACTATACTCCCACTGACATTATTATAAGGTACTATATACTTCCAGTGATCTTGCTGAGTGTTTACTACCTGTCTTAAGGATGAATCAAAAATTAAGTTGTAAGATGCTTACTATTATCTTTACTTTAACATTTTTTATGCTTCAAATGAAGATGTATATATGTGTATATGTATATATATATATGTTTATATTCTCTTAACATCATTATTTGAATGCCTAGTTTTGTATTTAGATACAAAATCTAGGCATATTCACATTAATGCAGTTGATTAGAAATAGATTTGTTTATTACGTAGGGGCAAGGGCTAGAGAATCAAATGAGTCAATTAGTCTAGACTATATGCAGGCTGTCATGATGTTTCATGGTTCTGGGAAATGATTGTTGCTAGCCTTAACAATTTTTGGTTTTGTTTCTATTTTTGTTTGTTTTGGTTTTAGGCTTTGACAAAGTTCTTAAAGTGTGTCAACTGGGATCTTCCTCAGGAGGCCAAACAGGCATTAGAACTACTGGGAAAATGGAAGCCAATGGATGTGGAAGATTCCTTGGAGCTGTTGTCTTCACATTTCACTAATCCAACAGTGAGGCGCTATGCTGTTGCTCGATTGCAGCAAGCAGATGATGAGGTATTGTTTATTTCTGTTTTCTCGGTATATCTTCCTAGAAACTAATCATGTTTGGGGTTGACAGAGAAAGGAAGAGGGAACAGACACCAAGAAGGAGGCAGAGAGGGAAGAGAATGATGCTGAGAAGAAAAGAGATAGGAGGAGAGAGAAAATGAGAGTGAAAAGAGAGAGACAGAGGAAAGAGAGATAGCAAAATAGGGAGAGAGGGGGAAAAGAGAGACTGAGGGAGACAGAGATTCAGCAGGAGAGATAGAGATTCAGCAGGATGTATGTTGAACTGGGGTGGGGAGGTGCCATCAGAAGTAAATTAAAATATTCCTCCAAGGACTCTTCAGTGAAATGAAAATTTACTCCCTGAACTGTTACCTGACATGACAATTCCTCCCAGGACATTTACCTGGCAGCACAACTTGTACTGTACTGTCTGGAAAAAGGAATTCTAATGAAAAATGGTTTAATGTAGCACCAGCTAGGGAATAATTCAGGTCTCCTCCATCAGTCAGAATACAACAAGCCACATTTAATTGTAGCCTTGAAAAGTCTCCAGGGTCTTCAAAGCATAGAACTGCTTGGCCATGCTGCCTACAACCCTCCCCCACCACCTACCCCGACCCCTTGCTTCTTTAAACTTACAGTAGCTCACCATTATGTATATGTGTAGGTTTCCAGAAAGTAGTTCTAAATCCTTCTGGAAAGCAGAGACAGCAAACTTTATGATTGCTATTTATGTAGATTACAAGATCACTGGGGAAAGATTGTTTCTTCTGTTGACACAGGTCATTGCTAGCTTTCAAATTTTAGGAGTTTTCAATAATATTGACTTCCTCAGCAATTCTTCTCTCTCAGTTTTTCCAGTGTGACTATGTTCCTAGAGCCTTGCTAGCCTATTGGGGTTTCTGGAGTAAAGTAAAATGAATGCTTTGTTTGTTTAATATCCTTCAGGTGTCTTTTCTTTAGGGAAATAGCTTTTAGGAGATTATGCTGTCTTAGCCCAGTGGGGAAACATCTTCTTTTTCTTAGTATCTTTGTGACCCTGGGCAAGTCACTTAACCCTAATTGCCTTGTTTTCCTCATCTGTAAAATGAGTTGGAGAAGGAGATGGCAAATCACTCCAGTATCTTTGCCAAGAAAACTTGGGTCACATATGGGGTGTGGGGTCACAGAGTCAGACATAACTGGAACAATTGAACACAAAAACTATTAATTGAATAGCTTAGTTTAATCTTACAAAGGAAACACATAGTAGTTCTCTTTCAGTCTTTGAGGAATACTCAAGTGAGAAATTAGCCATTTTCGTGCTTACTCCAGAAGAGAGAATTAGGACCGGAGTGTGAAATATGCAAAGAGGCAGAGTTAAGGTCACTGTAAGGGAACACTTCCCAATAAGTAAAGCTATCAGAAGAGAGAATATACTAACTTAGGAAGTAAGGAGTCCTCTCCTTCCATCCAACTAGATGTCTTCAAGCAAAAACTTGTTGACTGCATTTTAAGTGTTTTGTTTGTAGAGAAGATTTATTTCTGAGATACAAATTGGACAAATTGGATTGTGTAGCCTCTGAGTTATCATAGAACTCTGAAATGCCATGCTTCTGTTTTGATGTACTGGATCTGTTGATCTTATTGAGCTTATAGAGATTGTGATGGAGATGGAAGAAGTAAGGCAAGATGACAATGTTTCCTATCTTTCTACTGTTGTCACTCATCCTTATCTGCTGGTAATTTCCAGTTTGGCTTGAAGGCTTGGATGTGAATTTCTCTTGTAATCACCATTGTTCATTGTACATAGGTGCCACCTGCTTCCCTCAAATTTTAGCCATGACTTCAGTACAATTAAAAACAAAAACGGTCACAACCTTCCAAATTTACAGTGTAGAACTAACATGATAGACATAGATAGAACTGCATTCACATTCTAAAACTCATACAGTATTAAATAGCATTTTAGAGTTGGTGATAGCCTAGTAAAGTAATCTCTAACATATTATGCAAGACTTCTAGTGATTGGGGCTTCACTGCTTCCTGAGGTAACCCATTACATTATTTGCTAGGAAGTTTGTTTCCTGACATTAAATCACAATATTTTGTTATCTCCAAATCTTTTCTTCTTAGTTCTGCCCTCTAGAGCCAAAGAAATATCTAATCTTTCTTTCTCCTGATACCACTTCAGAAACTTGGGAATACCTTTCTTGATGTATCTGAGTCTTTTCTTTTCTACATTAAACATGCACACTTTTTCAGCAGATCCTCATATGGTAGGAATCCAAGGCCACTCAATTCTATTTGTGTCATCTTTTATTTAGTATTCTTCTTAAAGTGTGGAATATGAAACAGCATAATAACTGAAATGTGCTCTGAGCCAAGAGCTCATCACCTCTTATTTTTGGAAGCTATAATTCTCTTAGTGCAGTTGAAGGATGTAATAATTTTTAAAACTGCCACGTCATGGTGTTGCATCCCAGTCATGCTTACTCTCTTCCAAAACTCCCAGATCTTGTTCAGGAAAAGATGATGAATTTCATTGACATAAATCTCATTTCTTTTTAAGAAGTCTATAGTTTTGACCCTGGGGCAGGCAGGCAGTGCAGTGGATAGAACACCAGGTCTGGAGTCAGAATGATCATAGTTTAAATCCAGCTTCAAGACAATTACTAGCTCTGTGACCCAGAGCCAATCACTTAATCCCCGTCTGCCTCAGTTCCTCATCTGTAAAATGGAGACATAGGAAAAGAAAGTGGTCAACCATTCTAGTATATTTGCCAAGAAAACTTCCCAAGATCAAAGACCATGCAGAATTACACGGACTGAACAGCAACAGAACAACAGATTTGACTCTGATCTGTGATTATATGACATTAACTTTGGGACAGATCCTTCTCCTTTTTTTTTCCTTTGAAACCAGCATTCCTCTTCTCATACATTTCTGAAATCATTGTTTCCAGGCATTATTAATCTTTTTTCACATATTAGGTTCCACTTCTCTTAAGTTCAAGGGATGAAATGTGGCTCACATTCCCCCACTGAAAAAATGTTCAGGGAAAACTCGTTATAAATTTATGATACATAGTATACATACACATACAATCTAATAGCCTTATATAAGTTTCATTAACAGTCTGAAAAGTCATGATATTAAGCATAGATAATTCATACTTATAGCATACTTTAGAATTTATAAGTCACTTTTCTCTCAAAAACCTTGTAGTGAATGCAAGTATTTTTATCCTTATTCTATAAAAGGAGAGATTAAAAGACTTGCCTATAATCTTGTAGCAAAATACAAGTCTAGCTATAACTGATGACTTGCTCTTTTAGTTGTAGGACTGGTGCTTTTTCTACGATGGCACATTTTCCAGTATTTTATCATCTTATGTGAGTTGTCTGTTCTAGATTTATGTCATCTATAAATTTGTTATAAATGCTATTGTGTTAGCTGAGGTATATATATATATATACACATACTGCTATCTTAAGATGGTTTTGATGCACTCGATTCATTCCTGGCAGATTTTTATAGTTGTTACTTATAGATAATTTTAAAGCTCTTAGGGAGATTTCTAGTTATATTGACATTGAAATTCAGTATTTTAATGACTGACTTTCATGCTTAAAGAAACAATTTTTTTCCCGAATTGAACTATGTAATGGGAAGGTCTGAATCTTCAATTATTATAGTTAACAAAAGTTTTCATATAAGTGAAGGAGAGAGTACATAGATTGTCCAAATAGAATGTAAAAATGATAAGGCAACAAAGGACTTAAATTGAAAAGGTGGTTGCTCTAATGAATTACTTATTTTCCTATAGAACTTAATAATGCACTTGTTTTGAATTTCATCTTTAATTAAGATGCCAAATACCAGATCATATATTTAACAGAAAAGTTTGTAGTAAGTTTAAAAGTAGTATATACTATCAGTAAAGCTTAATTCCTATTAAATGTGTAGATAAGTTTAGTATTATGAGATGAACTTTTTACTAGTAATGTGAATCCTACACATTTATTGAGAATTGTAAATGTTACAGGTAATTAGTTATCCAGTTGTTTTCAAGTTTTAAAACTGCTTTTGTCTTCCTTTATAATTTAAAATAATACTAAAAAAAATGGCACTTTAATATGCTTTAATATCCAAGCTTGTAAGTTGGAATTTGATATATTCCTGTACTCTGGAGATAAGTGCTAATCTTGGAATAGAGAAGACCTAGGATCATGTAAGCCAGAAGTAACAGGTTCACAGCTTGATTGCTTTCTTTGAAATGTTGAAAAGATCTAATTGAAGGCTTGGGGTTTAGGTTCTTTGTGCAGAACCTACAAAGGAACATAGACAATAACTGTACTGAATTAGAAGGTATAGATTAGTTGTAGTTTGTACTATAGAGGGAATATTCAAATCAGTAGAAATTTCAGAGTTTTTGGAATGATAATGACTAATACTTATGTAGAATTTTAAGGTTTGTAAAACTTTGAGCTTGGAATAATTTGTTAGATGTTAGCATACTTTCTCCCATGCTTTCTGTATCCCGATGATTCCAAACTCCTGACTGCCCCAGTATACAATCCCCATTACCCAACTATAACTGCTTATATATCCTTACTCTCATCCTCTCAGTGCAGCTACTTGGTACCCTCCCAATATCCCAATGCCCCAAATTTATACCTTTACCCATTCTCTTTCCCTCCTCTTTTGGCACTCACTGAAACCTGGCTCCCTACTGATAATACTGTATCCCTGGCCACTTGTACTGTACTCCTTGCCCATACCCTTTTCTCTCCCTCAAATCCTGGTTGGGTTGAGAGAGTTGGAATATTCCTTGCTTCTTAATACCACTTTTAGTTTCTCCCAACTCTCCCTTATTCTTCAAATTTTCCTCATTTGAAGTTCAATCAATCCAAATTTATCACTCAATGCAGATCCTAATAGCAGCTATCTGGAATCCCCAGGGCATTCTCCCTGCTTCTGAATTAGTTTAATGTCTGACTAGAGATTTCTTCTCTTCCCCAACTTCTGCCCTCATACTTGTGAACTTCAACATGAATATTGATGCTTCCTCAAAGGCTCTTAATTTCCTAGTTTTTCATTCTACTTAGTTCTCATGACCTACCCCGTTATTCCACTTAAGCTGTATTCACAGATAGCCTCTTGACATTTCTTACAACTTGTATGTCATGAATTCCACAATTCTTGTATGTAATCATAAACTTTTTATCATTCTGCCTTTCTCTATGCCTTATCATACCTTCCCTAGTCTTTATTCATATTTTTTTTTAATAATTTTTTATTGATAGAACGCATGCCACGGTAATTTTTTACAGCATTATCCCTTGCATTCATTTCTGTTCCGATTTTTCCCCTCCCTCCCTCCACCCCTTCCCCCAGATGGCAAGAGTCCTTTACATGTTGAATGGGTTGCAGTATATCCTAGATACAATATATGTGTGCAGAACCCTTTATTCATATTTTTAACCACAATTTTCATTTGTATTATTCTTAGTTCTTTTGCTTTTACTCTGGCTGTACTAATTTTTTTCACATTTATACCCATCATTAAACTAGTACAATTCTATACTGTCTTCTGCCTTTAAATCCATTCTGTTATCAGAATGCTTTATCAGACTCCAACCCTAGATAACTTCCACAATCTACTTTAGTTCCTAATTACAGTAACTAGTTCCTAGTTATTGAACAAAACTGCATAAAATAGTGCTGATTGGAGCAACTCAGATTTGTTGCATAGTTTCACCTGGGCTTATGTGCACCAATGTAGTCCTTTTATATTTCCTTAATTGATTCATGATGTCATTCACCATAGCAGCTGTTTGAATGTTTTTTCCCTCAGGCCTCTCACAGCACTCCATATCCCTACTCTTTCAGCTGAGAACTTTGCTCACACTTCATTGAAAAAAAAGATTTGCCAAGTGACCTTTTTTTTGTCCTTCCTCATCTCATTCAAACATCTTTCCCCCATTATTTCTTCTTTCAGTGATCTCTGATGAAGAGGTTACTACTTGCTATGGTCAACTCTCCTGTGTATTATTGATGACATTGCCTCCTCTCATCTGCAGATTGCTCCTTCTTTCATCATTTTCTTTAGTGTTCTGTCTCTTTCCATATATTGGACAATTCTCTGCTGCCAAAATGTTTGTTGTCCATTATCTTCTAATTCTTTTAGCATGTGGCTTTTAGCAATGTGGATTTTATCATTCAATATAACTGTTCTCTCCAAAATTATAATAGTTGGAGATATAGATATAACATTTGATACTAAGTATTATTCTTTGGTTTATGTTGGATATTTGTTTCTCTGTAGGTTTTCATGACCCTGTCCTGTCTCTTGATTGTCTTCTTTACCTATCTAACTTTTCTCAGTTTCCTTTCTTGTTATTTAGATCAAGTTCTCTAAATCTAGATGTCTCCTAAACCTCCATTGGTTTTCTTCTCTATGCAGTATTTCAGTTGGTGATATCATCAGTTACCATCAGTACAATTATTTCTGTGAAAGTAATTTCCATATCTATCCCAGTCTCTAGAACTTTAGTCCCTTATTTCCAACCAGTCTTCAGATACCTTGAGTCTATTGTCCTCATAGGCATCTCAAATTTTAAATGCTCATAATGGAATTCATTTGTTATTTTTGTTCAGTCATGTCTGATGCCATGTGACTCCATTTGGGCTTTTCTTGGCAGAATTACTGGAGTAGCTTGCTATTTCCTTTGCTACTTCCTTTTCTAGATCATTTTACAGATGAAGAAACTGAGGCTTTCAGGGTTAAATGACTTGCCTGGGTCACAGAGCTAAAGTGTTTGAGGCCAGATTTGAACTCAGGTCTTCCCAACATCAGATCTGTTTTCTTTCTGGTGTTTGTGTTACTAACCAGGCCACCAACATTTCAGTAATCCGAACTTGCAAATAGTACCATCCTTGTCTTCTCATTCTTACATATTCTCTGTATTGTCCAGTCATGTCATTTTTATTTCCTTTACAACATCTCTCTTATGTGTCCCCATCTCTCTATTCATATAGCCATAAGCCTAGGGCAGACCCATATCACTGACTCTTTCCTAGATTAGTCTCATAATTTTCTCATAGTCTTTTTGCTTCAAGTCTCTCTCATTCTAATCCATTCATTATTAATCTGCCAGAGTGATTTTTCTAAAGCTCCCCTAAAACATAATAACCCCAAGTGGCTTCTTTTTTGCCTCAAGGATCAAATATAAAGATCTTTGTTTTACATTTAAAAGCTCAGTCTTTTTCTAATTTTCTAGTCATCTTATACTTACCTTCCTTCCATGTATTTTATGATTTGGCTTCATTGGCCTGCTTCATGGTACTCACATGTGACACGCCATCTTCTGACTCTGCCTTTGCACACTAACTATCCCCATGCTTGAAGTGCTCTTTCCCCTGGGCACTTTGTTGACTTTTTTTTGGTCCTAATTTGCCTGTTAGTCATCACCGAGATTTTTTTTCTTTCTAATATACTTTGTGGCTGCTTAGGGCTATTTCATTCAGACTGTCTTGGAAGCTAACAAGAAAAAAAAAAAAATGTTGCATTGGCCATGAACATTAAAATGTCTATTGTTCCCTGGGCTCTTGTGGTCACCTGTCTGTCTCAATTCCCCAAAAGTGGCATTTTGATAAATTAGGGTTTTGTCTTCGAGCAGAAAAAGGAGTGAGAGATGTTTTGAATGTTTAAGACTGCTGTTAGATTTTATTTGTATGGTATTGTGAAGAGACACAAGATTATCTAATTTGGTCTTAACTAATATCTAACTAATTAATATCCATCCCAGATTTCTTAAATTGGTAATTAATACAGTTTTTTCTTCTTTCTCCTCAGAAAGATTTAAAACATTGTTATAGCTTTAGATATAGAAAAGTTAAATCATCATGATCTTTGTGAAAACTTGTACTAAAGTTTCTTTTTCTTTCTCCATATTTCCTAGGATTTATTGATGTACTTGTTGCAGTTGGTTCAGGCCCTCAAGTATGAAAACTTTGATGACATAAAGAATGGATTGGAACCTAATAAGAAAGAGTGTCAAGGATCTGTATCGGAGAGTGTATCAAGTTCTGGAACAAACACTGCAGAAATAGATAGGTATATATTTTCAGGAACAAAACTACATTTTAAAAATCATCACATTTCATTGTTATACTTAATTTGTGTTTGTTCTGTCTTTGCCCTCAAATGTGCCTAATCTGTGTTTGGAGTTTAAAATGTTATTAGTATATATTATGAATATGTCAGTAGGGAACTAATTACTAAGTCAGTTTAGGCCTTGCTGTTAGAAGAATAAATGAAAACATACATTATGTTTGTACAGTTTCATTAAGATTTTGTGTTGGCAGCTAGGCAGGCAAATATATTTTCTTTTCTCCTTTGAAGTTTCTGCCATTATAGGAGATCATATTTTGGGATATTTTGAATTCATAGAAGCATTTTATTGATTTAAAAAAAAACAAAAAACAAAACTCTGGGCCCCAGAAATTGAACTAAGTTCCTTGCCCAGCTTTACACATGTAATAATGGCAGAAAGGGGGTTAGAACCCAGAGCTCTTAATTGCTATTCTAGTATTCTTTTTTTTTCTGCACTATTGACTTTTGATTAGATTCTTATCAGTAGAATGTAAGCTTCTTAAGGGGAAAGAATTGTTCTGTTTTTGTCTTTGAGTTCCCAGTGCCTGGTATGCAGTAGACAGCCAATAAATTTTTATTTAATTGAATGTTTTATATTTTTCTTCATAGTTGTAGTGTCTTCTGTATTTGAATTAGAAGAGGACTAGAAAACCTTAGGAATGTTCATTTTTTAATATTTTTGAGAGAGCGATAGGGAAGGGATTTGTAAATATCTCAAGAGATTTATTTTTCCTATATGTCTTCTTTTTCTATCCTCTAGTCTTTTAAGATCTTTATTGTATTCTGCCTCATAGCATTATTAGATTATTATGATATAATTATTATAATATATTAGCATTATATTTAAGTTTTGAAAATAGAATCTCTAAGCTAAAAGGACTAATTTTAATTCTATAAAAATGAATTCCTCTTATAGACAAAATTTATTATATGCTAAATTACTCAGCAGAACTCTTATTTATATATTAACTTTTCTTGTTTTGTTTTGTTTTTAGTTCTCAGATCATAACTAGTCCTCTTCCTCCAGTGTCTTCTCCTCCCCCTGCATCAAAAACAAAAGAATCTGCAGATGGTGAAAATCTGGAGGTGAGATAAGAGAGTTTATAGCTTCTTATAAGAGGGTGTTGTGTTAAAAGGTTCTTAATAGATGTACATTTTAATGTTGGTCCTTACAACACTGGTTTTGATTAATAAACTAAATATTACAAGTTCGTTAAATAACTTGTTTTATGATGCATGCTTATGACTTTTCCCATCAGCATAAATTGCCAGATAGACCTTAAAATAAAGCATTTTCCTGGAGCTTTGGGCATATAAATGGATTCATAAGCAATGTACAAATGAACTGGATGTAAATATTTTATTAAGAAAAGCCAAGATATTTAATATAAGGTATTCATGAATATTACTGTAATTGTTGTCAATGTTCTGTGATTATATTTTAGAGAACTATGACTTTGGAATTATAGTAACTACAATAAATGGCAGCTTGGCATAGCTCATACCGAATATTAGGCCAGGTCCTATTAAATAGATAAGCTCGTTTTTGTAGGCTGTTTAGTTCATTAAATATGTATTAAGTACCTACTATGTTCAAAGCATTATGTTGGGAACCCAAAGATAATTACCAAGACAATAAACTATTTTTTCATTGAATCCCAATTGTTATAGCAATTGCCATTGCTAGTAATAGTTGCTGAGCATACGTGTTTGGAAGTACTTTATACATTGTAGAATCTCTTCCAAAGTGACCTGAGAACTACTGACTAGTGTATCTATTTCCTTGCTACCTTTAGGCTGAAATGAATCTCAAACTTTGATTTTTGAAATAATAGTAGTAAAAATGACAATAAATGCCAGCTATTAATATAAAAAACTTAATTTATTACTCTGCTATTATTCTTATGTCTTCAGTCTCATATTTAGTGCTGACGCTGATAGATTGTTTAAGGAAGGAGTAATTTTTACTGAATTACTAGGATTATATCAAAGATGATCTCTGGCCTTCTTATTTGGAATTCAGACTGTCTTTGAAACTGTCTACAAATGATGGTTTGATTTTTTTTTTTTTATCTTATTAGTACTACACTTAAATATTTATGAAATGATTTTTGTAGATTATCCTGAAAATCACTTAAAGTCAATTATTCCTTAAATTCCAAATCTTGTACAAGGAATAGCATGTTGGCATGGCTGTTTTTAGGCCAAAAAATAATTTGATATTAAATTGTTCTAGGTGAAATTAGCATGTATGTTGCTCATTTTTTTTGCTCTCTCCTGGTTTTCCTTCTAACCCTCATTCCTCCTTCTCTGTATAATTTTCCTATACTGAGGTATCATTAGTCATCTATTCCTTTATAATAGTTGTCCTTCAGAATTCTGAACTGAATTCATTTATGAACTGAATTCCTCTTTTCTCTTTACATTTTTGTTTCTTAGTGATGCTCTTCAGCACATATCTAGCACTAATCTTTTTTAAGAATTCCAGTCCAACATCATTAACTGTTTTATAGATGCCTACTTTTAGATATGCCATTAATATAGTAAATTCATTATGTGTAAACCAGAACTTGGTATAAAAAAATCATTTGTACTTATTTCTTTAAGTCTTTCCTAATTGCATGAAAAAATTAATAATCACTTTTAAAGTTTGTTTTAGATCTTTCTCCTTCTGCCCATCTCTTCCTCCTTATTGAAAAGATACTATTCAGAACTTAGTATTTTTCACATTATACCTGTGAAAAATACTAAGTTCTGCATAGTATCTTTTATTATACCTGTTCTATTTCTTTTAGGGTCATTTGGAAGGATAAAAACAGAGAAAAAGCAAGCTGTATGCTGTAGTAATTAAAAGCTGATATACTCCAAGTTCCAATTAGATGTTATAAGAAATTTTAATAAAATAATCATTTTGGCATCTTGAGGTAAATTTTATTGTGTGGCCATTGGAGCAATGCTTCTTACATTTTCTTCATACACAAAATGTATCTTTGACCTTTAAAAGCCTTCATGCTCTAGTCCCTTTGTACCTTTTCCAGTCTTCTTACACTTTACTCCCTCCAAGTATTCTGTGATCTAAGGACACAGGTTTTGGTGGTTCTTGCAAATGAAATATTTTCTCTAGATTCTAGGCCTTTTTCACTGGCATAATGGCTATATTGTCTTCTTCAACTTCAACTTCTGGCTTCCTTTAAGACTCAACTTGTCAAATCTCAGCTTCTGCAAGAAATATCTTTCCTGTAAGATTACCTTCTATGTATAGTGTATATATCTTGTTAGGATATTGTTTTTCTGTGTCTCTCTCATTTGAATGTGAGTTCCTTGAATCCAGGAGCTGTGTCCTTCTTTATATATCCCCAGCATTTATCATAATGTCTGGCACTATATTAAATGATTAATAAAGATTTGTTGTTTGACAGTATTAACCTATTTGTCATATAAAAAGTACTGCATATAACTTTTTGAAAGAACTCCAATTACAGAGAATCCAATCATAATTATATTTTTCCTTCAGTTTATTTCAATGTTTAACAAAGAAGAAAATCATGTTTTAACTGGTAAATGATAGCTGTTGATTGAAAAGGCATGAGAGTATATGTGTGCATGAGTATGTTTGCATGCGTGTTTGTAAAGCAGATAGGAGTTGATTGGAGAAGCAGTTTTATCAGAAAATAACACTTACAAATGGATTATTATTAAATAAGCAATCTTATTCTATACTCTTCCAGAAATTGCATTTGTTTGCAGAAGTTTTTTTTCTCTTTATTATGAGACACCATTAAGAAAATTATACAGTCTTATTCTCTAATATTTCACAAATATGTTTTACTTTATCTAAATTGTATGTAAATACATGCATTTGTAGATGTATATTTTAAATAGGCAATTTGTGGTAGTTTTCTGGCATAAAATTCTTTTATTATGCATGGATAGATTGCTGTGTTTATAAAAATATGGGTCAAAGTAGTAAAATGTAATGTGAACAACATGTATCTTTAATAAAATTCACATAAATCCATTAAAGTTCTTTGTAAACTCAGAATTATTCCATTTGTAGTTTACGGTCTCAACTATGTTGTTACTGTTTCTAGATACAAATTTATGCTTAAAGATAATTTGAATTGGCCTTTGAAACAAAGTAAATTAACTATTAGATTGTGTTTCTGCATTTGATCAAAGAATATATTTATTTGTTTGCCTGGATATTTAAAATATGATCCTCTTGAATAGTTGAATTCATTCTTTATTAAGGGTAAAGTTTTTATAAGGTACTGTCAGAACTTTAAAGAAAAACTATTAGGTAAACATGGAGTCTCTCTTTATTTCCCAAATAGTAGCAATAAATAAATGGCAATATGAAATCATATTTTTCTTTTTATTTCTTTCAGCAAGATCTCTGCACTTTCTTGATATCAAGAGCCTGCAAAAATTCTACACTGGCGAACTATTTATATTGGTATGTGAAATAAGTTCATTGTTTTCATTTGTGTTCATTGACTTCTCAGGGTCATATTTTTTCCTATATAAAATATACCTGTAATACATGTACTATCAAGTGAATTGTGCAATCTCAAAAGAAAAAAAAAAGTATGCATAGTCATTGAAAACCATATGTCACCTGTGGGCATAAAGATATGTCTAATTTTACCCTTTATCCCTCACTTTTCAGACTGTAGATACAATTAAAGAATTGACAGTATAGTTCATATATTTCTTTTTTGCATTTATGTTTCCTTCTTTTAAAAGATGTGGTATTGGGCCAGCTAGGTGGTGTAGTGGATAGAGCGCCAGCTCTGAAGTCAGGAGGACCTAAGTTCAAACACTTAACATTTCCTGGCTACGTGACCTTGGACAACTCACTTAACCTCAATTGCCTCAGCAAAAAAAAAAAAAAAAAAAAAAAGAAAAGAAAAATAATAAATAAAAACTATATAACAAAGTCTGAATTATCACTTAGCAAAATATGCTTTATTCTCTTGAACTAAATTTTCAGGGTTTCACTTCAGAATTCTTTTCCTGGCTTGGGAAAATATGGCAGTTACTGTAACATGATAGTGAAATCAGTGTGATTAATTAGTTATACTTCAGTTTGAGTCTACAACTGGATATAAATTATATTTTATTTAACATTTTTATATTCTTCTCCAGATTCTTTCCCTCTCTTCCTCTCTTAGCCATTGAAAAAATAATTGTTTTTTACTATAAGGCCTCTTTTTCTTTTCCCTTCTTCTTCAGTATCTTTCCCTTGGCACTCTAATGGAGGGTTTTTAGGATTTTGTAGAGCTATTTCTTTCTTTCTTTGTTTTTCTCAAGACAAATGTTAGATTTCTCCAAGTGGACTTAACTATCTCGAGTATAAGACTAAATGTCCATTTTAGCTATACCTCTCCTAAGGCTCTATCATTTATCATCCAAAAAAATCTGACCTTTGTTTTTGTCTGTTTTCTTAATTCTAACAAAAGCACCAATAGGTGTTTTGCAGGGGATTCTAAGATTCATGGTCAAGTGCCTACATTTTTAAATTTTAGGAATAGACATTCTCCTTAAACTTTCTCCAAACTTCCTACTGATTCTGCTTGTTGATGGTAAAATTTCTTTTAGAAGTAGCCCTACACAGTTTGAGAATTTGAACTTCAGTTAGCACTTTGAAAGGAAATATAATAGCCTTAAATTCACAACAAATTGGATATAACTAATTTTTTTAGGAGCATGTTTTGATATGGACAGAGAGGGAGAAAATAAAGGAAGACAAGAGGGAGGTGAGACTGTTAATAGTACAGAGAATCATTTGATGCTTTTTTGTAGCTAGAGTCTACTAAACATCCATTTTCTTATTTCTCTCCTACTTACTTCTTAATGTCTTCTTTTCCATTCTTATGCTTTATTTTCTATAACTCTCTAATCTATTTTCCCCCTTTTTCCTCTTTTTCTTTCCTTTGTTCTTATTCTCTGTCCTTTTCTGAATTTTTATTTCTATTCAATAGACTCAAGCGAGCTACAATTCTGTATTTAAAGCACATTTTAAATTAATTGCTGCATTTAGTGAATAGTTTTGTTTTTTTCTTAAGTGACATTTGTGTTTTAACTGTTCACATCTTTTACAAAAATGCACACATTAAGTTAATTTGATTTACATTCCTTTGTAGTTGTTAAATAATTTTATTTTTAAACCTCCTGTCATAGCAAAAACAGTTTGTAATTTAGTAATCAAACTTTACTTCTCTCCCATGAGGTCTATATTTTCCTGTGTTTGTTGGAAGTACTGAAGTATTAGTGTGGATGGCAATACAAGATCTTACTTGTTGGAATCTTTTTTGAATCCTCATTCTGTCTTCTATTGTATTAGCTGTCCCTTCTAACTTAATCTCGATCTTAAATTTCATAAGCATATAATCTCCTTCCATGTGTTAAAGGAAGGTCTTGTGGCATTTCATTAGAAACTTGATTAGAACTTAGTTTTACATATTTTCACTTCATAATGTTTTTGAAATTAAGTGGCTTTGTCATTGAAAGCTCAGAAGCATCCTTTGCAGTAACCTTTAACTTTTATACCTCTTTCATTTCTTATCTGAAATATGGAGAATTTTCCATTCACATGAAAGGAATCAAAAATAATAGGAAAAGTCATAGATTATTAGCCTTCACAAGGTTACTGAAGACTTCTTGTTGTTTCAAGAAAGTATTGGGGTTTTTTTTTATGTAGATTTTAAAAAAGATGAAGCCATATTTATCAATTTTATATACATTCTATCAAGCTTCACTGCCATGTTTGTGATCTATTCTTAGATTCACATCTTTTTCCTGTGTGTGACCAGTCTACAGCATATGGCAATGAAAGTAACCCTCTGTTTCTCCCGCATTTCACTTTTGTCCAAATTCTGTCCATTATGTTTTTACTCTAAGGTTTCTGAATTTTCTAATGTATGGATTCTTAATATATAGAATTGTTATCTCCCACACTCTTTTAACCTGCCCTGTTTCTCATGAATTAGGTATACTTATCCAGAAATCATGCTTTAGTCTTGGATGTCATCCCATTTAATATTAGATATCTATGAGATCATATTTGCCTCCTTGAATTACAATTTTCTGCCTGTTTGTTGCAGAAAGACTAGAGATGTTCAGGCAGGAGATAAGTCACCTCTTGCAAAAATTTTTGTATAAAGAATTTTTACTTCAAGGAAGGAATGGGCTGGATAACTTCTAAAGTACCTTTCTAATTCTAAAATGCTATGATTTCACTGCTGAATTGAATTTACTGGTCATTCTGAATAAGGAGAGATGTGCTAATGTCAAATAACTTTAAATGATTAAAGTTCCTATGGGCCTAAACTAACCTATTGGGGCTCTCTTAACTTGGCTTGACTTACTTTAATGATGATTTAGTTTTTTTGCTTTTTTTTTCCTAGCCAGAAGAGCTTTTTTAAAAAAAAAATTTTTTTAATAGAATTTTATTTTTTTCAATTACATGTATAGTCAAATTTATTTTCTTCTAAGTCAGTTTTTTTTTAATGAAAGCTTTCTATTTTTAAAATACATGCAAAGATGGTTTTCAACATTCATCCCTGTAAATCCCATGCTCCAAACTTTTCTCCTCTCCTCCCCTACCCCTTTTATAGACAGCAAGCAATCCAACATAGGTTAAAATGTTCACCTCTTCTAAACCTCTACATCTATCATTCTTCATAGGAAAAAAAAAGATCAAAAATGGAAAAAAAATGAAAAAAAAAATAAAGCAATCTAACAACAAAAAAGGTAAAAACACCATATTGTGACCTACACTTAGTCCCCACAGTCCTCTCTGAGTGCAGATGACTCTCTCCATCACAAGACCACTGGAATTGTTCTGAATTACCTCATTGCTGAAAAGAGCCATATCCATCATGTTAATCCTCACATAATCTTGTTGTTACTATGTACAATGTTCTCCTGGTTCTGCTCACTTCACTCAGCATCAGTTCATGTAAGTTTCTCCAGGCCTTTCTGAAAGTCTGTTCATCATTTCTTATAAAACAATAATATCCCATTATATTCATATACCATAACTTATTCAGCCATTCTCCAACTAAAGGGCATCCCCTCAAGATAATTTAGTTCTTCTAAAGGTAAAGGGATGCTGAATTTGATTCTTTATTAAAAGAGAAGAACTTTTTGCTGAACTGGAAATGATGAGAACCTTGAAGAGAAGTCTCCATCCTGGAGTTGGTGATAGCAAAGAAAAATACCTTGCCATATTCTGAAATTACTCTAGATTTTAGAAATCAAATTTTAAAGACTGTAGAGATAGTTTTTAAAAAGTGTAGGAAAGATATGTAGAATCCCATGGCATAGAGTGAGGGAAAAAGTGAAAATAATTTTTATGAGGCAGAACAGTAGAATTTGCCTAAAGATGCATAGAAAATTCACCAACCAATTCAGATTTTAAAAAAGAAATGTATAGAAAATGAAAATAAGCCTGCTAACAGAAAATGGATATAGGTGTAGCATGTTCCTTTAAAAACAATTTCAACAATACTTAATCTCACAGTGGGCTAGATTTGGCAAGGAAGGCTAAGGACAAGAAAGAGGATCCCCTTGCTTGTCCTCTCTGCCAAATTAGGAGGAGGAGACGAACGGAACTGGCCATAGAGAAGGCAGAATTGCTCAATTATTATTTTGTTCTTTTTCTCCTCAAAGGAAGATGACCTTTCTGCTGAAAATGACAAAACAAAAATGAGTAATATAAATTGACATGCAAGATAAGTAAAGAAAGAGTAAGAGAATATTATGCTACCCTTGATGAATTCAAGGTCACCTGGCCAAGATAAACTATATCCTTGAGTCTTAAAAAAAAAAAAAAAAAAGTGGCAGGTGTGATTGCTGAGTGTCAGTAATATATTGAACGTGTGCATACATGTATAGTGCCTGTGTTTTATCAATGATAATTGGGAAGAAAAGTGAGTGATGGACTATTAAAATGCAGGACAAACATGGTTTCATTATTTTAGAAAAGGAAAAAGTTTGCAAATTATAGGATCGACTTCCTCAAAATTGAGATACTCAAATTTGATTTTGACTTTTTTTTTTTTTTGGGGGGGGAAAATTCTAGAATTGATTATTAAAGAAATGATTGGAAAATTTCTAAAAAGGAAAATGGTCATTAGAAAGAGCCAGAAATACTCCATCAAAATCAGGTTGTGACAGATGACTTTTGTCAGGATGAATAAATAGTAGATGAGAATTTTTGGGATGGAGTTGACTGAGATTTTTTGAAAGTTTTTGATAAAAGTATTTCATAATGGTCTTGTGGAGAAAGTAGAAAAATGAATTAAACAGTAATAGAATCACATGTATATAGAACTGGTTGAATGACTAGATTCAAAGTAGTTGTTAATGTCACCATGACAAGATGTCTCCAGGAGAATATTCTACAGAATTGTCCTTGGCTTTATGCTGTTGAAAACTTTATCAGTGACAATAGATAGTCAAGATCTGAAGAAAAGGTCTTGACTGGTAAGAGCATTGAGCTGGAACTAATAACAAATTCAATTAATATAAATGTAAAATCTTTCTCTAGAATACAAAAAAAATAAACTTTAGAAATATAAGATGGGGAGCCATTTGAATAAACAGTGGTTTTAAAAAAAATAATAGAGCATTTATTAGATGTCTACTTTGTATGGGGCACAATGGAATACAAATAAAAGAAACAAGAACAAAACAAAAACAATTCCTTCCCTTAAGTGTAAAAGAGGTGGAAGGTAGATGAAGGGCGTGAAGTGAGTTTAGCAAGAAGAAGAGGGAACAGGAATAACCTAGACATGAAATGGTGTCCCAGACAGGTAATCACTAGTCAGAGGTGGAGGGTGTAGTGCTAGAAGTAGAGTCAAGCTATGGATACTCCTATTGATGAAGTGGAAAAGTTAAGAATTAGAAGTAGAACCAGGATAGAAGCTAGGGTTTTAGTTATCTATAATTGTGAATCAAAAGAATAATCTGACTGCCAAAAAAATAATGAGAGCTTGGGCTGTAGTAAGAGGGATACAACTTCCTGGGATAGGCAAGTGATAATTCCTCGGTCTTCTGCCTTCACCAAACCTTACCCATAGTTTTTGTTATTATGTCTAACCCTATTTGGAGTTTTCTTGCCATTTTTGTGGTTTGCCATTTTCTTCTCTAGTTCATTTTACAGATTAGGAAACTGAGACAAACGGGGTCAAGTTGCTGATGGTCACACAACTATTAAATGCCTGAGGCTGGATTTTAACTTGGGCTCTGACTCCAGGCTTGGTGCTCTATCCCCTGTATCACTTAGCTGTACAGTTCTGAGATTGTGGCTCCCATATTGTTGGAAAGTGTCTTGAGCATGGCAGCATGAGTGGCAAAGAATCTTGAATCTATATCCTATGAAGAGACTGAAATAATTAGGCATGTTTTACCTAGAGAAGAGATGATACAAAGGCACATAATAGCAATCTTGAAGTATTTGAAGGGCTCTCATGTAAAAAAGGGAATAGATTTTTCTTTTTTGCTTCCAAAGGTGGAACAAAGAATAATGTTTCCAAAAGGCCACTTTAGATGGGATATCAAGAAAAAATTTCCTTATAATCTCAGCTGTTTAAAAGTGAAACTGACTGCCTTGAGATGTAACAAGTTTCTTCTCTCCATTCACATTACTGCCATTTCTTTTCTTTTTCTAAGACTGTTATAATAGCCTTTTAAACAATTTTCCTGCCTCAAGTATGACTTTCATTTTTCACTAAATTGCCAAAATAATTTTCCTTATGTGCAAGTTTGACCATGTCACCTTCTTTCTTATTAGTCTCTAGTGGTTCTTTTTTACCTCCAGGATCAAATATTAAAATAATAACAACAAAACCTATTTCATTCAATCCCTTCACCTGACCCTTTTCCTGTCTGGCTATATTCTTTTCCTTTCCATAGACTCTACAATCCAGTGACATTGGCCTCGTGGCTGTTCCTCATAGGGAACAATGTGATCTTCTGACTCCATGCATGTGTAGCTAATCCTCTATATATGGATGTTTTTTCTCCTCCACCTCTCCCTCCTCATTTCTGTTTCCTGGATTCATGGCTCTTTTCTAGCCTCAAGTTGAATCCCTCCTTCTTTTGGCATCTTTTGGGATCTGTCCCAATTGCTCCAGCTGCTGGGACTTACTTTATGACATTGTCTTCCATTTACAATATATTCATCTCCTGTGTATATAATTAATTTATATGTCATCTCTCCATCAGAAAGTGAATTCTTTTAGTTCAGCGGTACTATTTGTCACTCTTTGTGTCTCCAGCATAGTTCTTGGCACATGGCAAAAAATTGCTAAGTGACTTATATTCTTCAATGAAGAATCATAAAGTTTTAACTTAGATGCAATGATAGGACTTTAACTGGACCCAGTGTTTCTCATTATCTTTAAAACAAGATAATTAGTCTTTTTTCAATTTGTCTTTATCTTGGAGTTTATGGCTATTAAGAAGAATAAGTGCAGTTCACCCAAGCTTCTAAAAAAAACTCTCATATACTTGAAAATTAATAAGTAAATATCTTAATTGTTTATAAGATTATAGTTTGTAAAATGAAGGAGGCAGAAATAAGGTGTCACTTTACTAAGGTATATAAACTGTTCTCCTAATAATATCATGGAGAATTGGATAGAAAGCTGTGTCTGTAAATCAAGATGGGTTTGCTTTCAAGTTCTGCCAGAATGACTAGGGATGATCCTGGATACAGTAGGAATCTCTCTGTCTGTCTGTCTCTCTCTCTCTCTATCTGTTTCTCTCTCTCTCTCTCACTCTCTCTCTCTCTTTCTCTTTCTCTTTCTCTTTCTCTTGCACGCACACCCCTCATGCACACACATACTCTGTTCCTGGATAAGTCACTTTATCGCTCCATGACCTAACAACTTTACAAGATTGTACATTATAAATTAGACGATGGGCAGCATTGTTAGAGATAATTATTTTAGTAAGGAGCTGCTATATAGATCAAAACACATCCAAACTCCAAAATCCCCATCCCTAAATTGTGTTCATCATAGCTCAGAAAAACTAGGGAATTACCTGTACTAGAATTTTGAATATGGTTGAGTGAAGAGAATGCAGCAGAAAACCCTTTATTTCTCACATAGATCTTCCCTGTGATTTTTTTTCCTCACAAAATTCTAAAATATGTTATTAGAGAGTTGGTTTATGAGCATTTAAAAAGGAAACAGTTATTGGGAGCTAAGTTTTGGTCATCAAGAAGAGGTCACATCAGACTAATTTCATTTCTCTTTTTGACAGGGTTGCTAGGCTTGTAGATCAGGGAATACTATGGTCAATGCATGTCAGCAAGGCATCTGACAGAGTTTGTCATGACAAATTTGTGGGCAAGATGGAGAGATGAAGATTGAATAATAATATTAAGTGAGGTCACAATTGATTGGATGACCATATCCAAAAAAAAAAGTGATTAGTGAATAGATATCATTTTGGGAAAAGACTCTTAACAGTGTTCTCCAGGCATTTGACCCTTGTTTTGTTTTATTCATAATTTTTTTTTTTTATTATAGCTTTGCTTTTATATAGCTTTTTATTTACAAGATATATACATGGGTAGTTTTTCAGCATTTACAGTTGCTTTTGTTCCAACTTCTCCCCTTCTTCCCCCCACCCCTTCCCCCAGAAGGCAGGTTGACCAATACTAAAGTATAAGTTAAATACAATATATGTATGCATGTCCATACAGTTATTTTGCTGTACAAAAAGAATCGGACTTTGAAATAGTATACAATTAGCCTGTGAAGGAAATAAAAAATGCAGGTGGATAAAAAATAGAGGGATTGGGAATTCTATGTAGTGGTTCATATTCATCTGTCAGAGTTCTTTCACTGGGTGTAGCTGGTTCAATTCATTATTGCTCTATTGGAACTGATTTGGTTCATCTCATTGTTGAAATGGGCCACATCCATCAGAATTGATCATCATATAGTATTGTTGTTGAAGTATATAATGATCTCCTGGTCCTGCTCATTTCACTCAGCATCAGTTCATGTAAGTCTCTCCAGGCCTTTCTGAAATCATCTTGTTGGTCATTTCTTACCGAACAATAATATTCCATAATATTCATATACCACAATTTATTCAGCCATTTTCCAGTTGATGGGCATCCACTCAGTTTTCAGTTTCTGGCCACTACAAAGAGGGCTGCCATAAACATTCTTGCACATACAGGTCCCTTTCCCTTCTTTAAAATCTCTTGGGGATATAAGCCCAGTAGTAACACTGCTGGATCAACGGGTATGCACAGTTTGATAACTTTTTGAGCATAGTTGCAAATTGTTCTCCAGAATGGTTGGAAGTATTCACAATTCCACCAACAATGTATCAGTGTCCCAGTTTTCCCACATACCCTCCAACATTCCACATTATCTTTCCCTGTCATTCTAGCCAATCTGACAGGGAATTGTCTTAATTTGCATTTCTTTTCATCTGGCTAGAAATAGTTTAAATTTCTTTGTCTGAGAATTGTCTGTTCATCTTCTTTGGCCATTTATCAATTGGAGAATGGCTTGATTTCTTATGAATTAGAGTCAATTCTCTATATATTTTGGAAATGAGGCCTTTATCAGAACCTTTGACTGTAAAAATGTTTTCCCAGTTTATTGTTTCCCTTCTAATGTTGTCTGCATTAGTTTTATTTGTACAAAAACTTTTCAACTTGATATAATCAAAATTTTCTTTATAATATGGTTTTTAATTTATAAAACATATGCATGGGTAATTTTTCAACGTTGACCCTTGCTAAACTTTCTGTTCCAACTTTTCCCCTCCTTTCCCTTACCCCCTCCCATAGGTGGCAAGGAGTCTAATACATGTTAAAGTATATATTAAATAGAATACATGTATACATATTTATACAGTTATATTGCTGCACATTAAAAATCAGATCTATAAAGGTGGTAACAAAACCTGAGAAGGAAAACAAAAATGCAAGCAAACAATAAGAAAGAGTGGAAATACTATGTTGTGGTCTACACTCCTTTCCCATAGTCCTCTCTCTGGGTGTACTATTCTCTTCCTTACTGAACAATAGGAACTTATTTGGATCATCTCATTGTTGAAGAGAGTCACGTTTGTCAGAATTGATCATCATATAGTCTTGTTGTTGCTGCATTTAATGATCTCATGCTTCTGCTCATTTCACTTAGCATCACTTCATGAAGGTCTTTCCCAAGCCTTTCTGATCCTGCTAGTCATTTCTTACAGAACGATAATATTCCATAACATTCATATACCACAGTTTATTCAGCCATTCTCCAGCTGATGGGTCTTCACTCAGATTCCAGTTTCTTGCCACTGCAAAAAGAGCTGCCACAAACATTTTAGCACATGTGGGTCCCTTTCCCTCCTTTAAGGTCTCTTTGGGATATAGGCCCAGTAGAAACACTGCTGGATCAATGGCTATGCACAGTTTGATAACTTTTTGAACATAGTTCCAAATTGCTCTCCAGAATGGTTGGATCCATTCATAATTCCACCAACGACGCATCAGTGTCCCATTTTTCCCACATCCCCTCCAACATTTGTCATTATCTTTTCCTGTCATCTTAGCCAATCTGAGAGGTGTGTAGTGGTATCAGAGTTGTTTTAATTTGCATTATTCATAATTTTTAATTATTGGCTAGGGTGCTAAGCTATCAGATTTGACTATCACACCAGTTGGAAGCAAAGATGTTTGGTTTCAAAATTAGAATCCCAAAAGACTTTGACATGTAAGCATCTCGATCGAATTTTAAAAGTTGAAATTTAATAGAAATACACAGCCATATACTTGAATGTAAAAATTTAATTGTGTAAATATAGAAGAGAGGAAATGCTAAATATCATTGTGAAAAAGAAATAGGAGTGGTACTAGTCTGCAGATTCAATACGACACTAACATCGAATGGTAGATGGCTTAAATGTTTTAGACAACATTATGAAAGTTCATAGTGACAGTATAGTCTATTGTGGTTAGACCACATCTGGTATATTTGATTTGGTTCTGGTAAAAAGACTGAAAACTGTACTATATGAAAATCACCTGAATGAACTGGGCATGTTTAGCTTGTAGAAGAGACTATATAGAAAACATGATGACAACTTTTATGAATTGAAAACTTTTATGTAGGTGAGGAATTTGGTCTTTTAGATTTCAAAGAGTAAAACTGAGAATAGTATCTGGATATCGTAGAATGGGAAATTTTGGCTGAATATAAGGAAAAATTTTCCATATATTATCCAAAACATCCAGAAAAAAACTTTGCTATGTAAAATGGAAAATGCAATCCTTCTCTTGGTACTTGCTGAACTGTTAATGAATTTCAAATGGTATAATAAGTTCGAAGATATTTCATAAAGCATGACATATACAACATAGATATCCCTATCCTTAGAGTACTTTTTAGCAAAAGTGGCAGATTACCAGATTAATTTTTCATCAATAAAAATGTTTTCTTAAGATTTTTTTTTTTTTTGCTTATTTAAATCTGATTTCATTGGGGTGTGTGTGTGTGTGTGTGTGTGTGTGTGTGTGTGTGTGTGTTTGTGCACGCCACTATTAGAAAAGGAAAACTCTTGGTGATACTATTGAACACCTATTCAGCAACTCTTAAAAAAATTATTTGCGGCACTAACAGGTTTAATAACTTGTCATGGCTCCCATTGCCAGAATGTGTAAGGAATAGGACTTGAAATCAGATCTTCCTGATTTGGAAATTTGGTTTTCTCTGTTATGCAGTGTTGCATTTCATAGTTACATTGTGAATTTCAATTATTGTGTGTTTGGGGAAAAAAAGACAGGTATAAAATTATGATGTTAATGCCAGTAAGAGAAGCTGACATTATTAGTTCTAAAGTTTGCCAAGGACCTTTTATTTATGCAACATGAGGTAAATCAGCTTCATTTTTATTTCAACCAATAAAAAGCTCTTACCTACTTTTTAAAGGTATGTTATAGTAGAATGTGAAGATCAAGATACCCAGCAGAGAGATCCAAAGACACATGAAATGTACCTGAATGTAATGAGAAGATTCAGCCAGGCATTACTGAAGGTAATAATAAGACTTTACTTAAATATAAGAAAACAAGAAAATATGCTTTCCCATATGCTTTCTATGAGATTTAATTTTCTGATTTATTTATAGTTCATTTGTAAATAGAGTCCTTTCCCTTGCAGCACTTTTCAAAAATAATTGATTTTCTTTTCTACTTGACATTGATTCTTGAAATCATGTCACTAGTTTGCCAGTAGAGGGCGTACAAGTAATAAGAAAGAATTGTTTTTTTCTGCTTAACTCTATTGCTTTATCTAGCAATATCTAGCAAAAATTCTCATTTTAAATACATTCAATTCTAATTTAACTCTCAAGATAATTAAAATTGTACATTTGTATTATGGCGTGACACTTCCTGGTTGTAAAGGATCTGGTTGATTGTTAAATTCTCCTCTTGATTAATTCACTTCACACTCTTCTGTCATTGTCACTTATTTAAATTAAAAGCTTAGCTTCAATACCTGTTCAGCCATCATGCCTTTGTTTTTAGTTTCGGTGGAAGTTATTTCTCCATCTTCCATATCCCAAAGAATTCCATTTATTGTACAAATATACAAGCTGTCTCAGCAGTCTTAGACTTTTAGAATACTATATCTATCTACCATTATGTTAGCCCTTGAAGGAAGATAGCTTTTTTTTTGTCTAAAAATTTGCATTTCTTTGAGTGCAACCAGTTTCTGGTATATTGTAGGCACTTTAATACGTTTTTTGAATAAATGTTAACTGTATCTTATTACATGAATTATGCTATTTGAAGTGTATTGTTGACAAACTAATCTTCAATGAAGATTACTAAGTTTTCAACTTAGATGTGATGGATAAGACTTCTTACTGCTCATTATCTTTGTTTTTTTTTTGCTCATTATCTTTGAATCCAGGTAATTAATCTTTTTCAATTCAGCTTTATCTTGGAGTTTATGGTTATCAAGAAGAATAAATAAAGATGACCCAAGTTTCTAAAGAAAACCTCTATCAATACTGTATAGAAAAGAGATTTTTTTTTCTTTTTTTTTTTTAATTCCCTCAGGGTGATAAGTCTGTAAGAGTTATGCGTTCTTTGCTGGCTGCACAACAGACATTTGTAGATCGACTGGTTTGTTTAATGAAAGCTGTGCAAAGGGAAAGTGGAAATCGTAAGAAAAAGGTAAACCCTTTGTTTTTTCTGTTTCTAATTTGGGACTCTTTGTGGCAAAAAAGTTAGTTTTATCTATTAACTACTTAGGTTTGTTGATGTTGTGAAATTAAAATATCATACTTTAGGATGATAAAATTTTAGAACCAGACATGATCTTAGTATACCCAATATCAAAGCACCTCATTTCATAGATAAGGGAATTGAGGCTTAGGCAAGTCAAGTGACTTATTGGGATCACACAAGTTAATAACAAAATTGAGACTAAAAAACTTGTCTTTTTACTCATGATCCAATTTCAGTATTACATTGTTTCTACTCAATTGAGTTTTTTTTTTACTTTGACTTCATTGTGATGATGTCACTTTTCTGTGTCTCTAAAAATAATTATTCTCAAACTTATTCATTATGTGACTTTGCATGTTACCTAGCAGTCAAAAGAAATGAGTATTATTTCTTAGCTTTTGAAGACTGCTACCAGTTCTTATTAATTTAACTTTTTTTTCATAAATAATATGAGTTTAACCTTCCTCTTATCTAAACTCGAATTGAGGAGAGAATAGAAGCGATATGGGAGCAAGGAGAAAATGAACAGTAAGGTAAAAAGGAGGGATAGCTAAGGGACCAGGTATCCCATAAATCAAATGGTAATGATATATTCACAGAGAATGCATAGAAACAACATGATGACATTCTCACTTGTATGGTGTCTAAGACATAATTTGAAGTGAATTCCAAAAGGGAAACTTTGGAGAATAATTTTTCATATCCTTTGAAACAGAAATTTAACTCTTTAACTTTGTGTAAGTGTGATCATGATTATATCTTTAAGTATAACAATATAAAGTATAGCAATATAAATCACACCTGAATTTTATAAAACCTATTTCTCAGCTACTATGCTTTTAAGGCTTTGATCTCTTAAGAGAGTTAAACCACATGAGTAGCCCTGAAGTTAGTCAAATGTATCTCATATACCTTTTTTTCTTCCCTTCATCTTTCTGTCCCTTCATCCTTCCTTACCTTCTTCCTTTCCCTCTCTTCCCTCCCTCCTCTGTTTCTGTCCACATAGGGAATTATAACCTTCCCTGTGGGTGCTCTGTCCAAAGAACTATAAACTTTGGCTCACAAGATATCTTGAGGTTTATTGGCTGGATTTCTTTTAATGACCCAAATCACTGTGACTCTCAATGATTGGCTAATAGTAGGTCCAAGCCAAGCCTCAGTGGATCATTGTTTGGACTAGGATGGCTCAAAGTAATTACAGGTTTTTTGTTTTTTTTCTGTTTTATTCAGAAACCCTTAGAAATTCCTTTTCTAGATTTTTTTTTTTTTTTTTTTTTTTGGCTAGGTAAAATAGGCTGTACTGCCTCATTTCTTACCTAAACTTAATCACTCATCGAGCATTAGCCCGATCAGATTGAGAGCTGGCAAAGACCTTAACTTAAAAAGACCAAGGTTTCCCACTTCATCCAGAGCCAGCACTAGTCTTTCTGAATTATGTCTTGCAACTTTGGAGGAGAGAGTGTGGTTGTTTACTTTGCACAGCCCTTCCTCACTTAATTCCATTTCACTTGCATGTCATGGCATCACCTTCTTGATGTCATTGGTCTTTAAAATGAAGGACAATGAACATCATATATACCTTGTATGTGACATATTTGCTTATATACATATTCATTCTGTTTGTTTTTTGTTGTTTTTATATATTGTCATTGAATTGTTACTGTCATGTCTAATTCTTTGTGACCCCCATTTGGGGTTTTCTTGGCAAAGATAAGGAACAGTTTGCCATTTCCTTCTCCAGTTGATTTTGCAGGTGAGAAAACTGAGGTAAACAGTGTTAAGTGATATGTTCTGGATTACACAACTAATAAGTGTCTGAAGCCAGGTTTAAGGTTGTATTCATTTCATCACCTAGATGTCCTGTTTTTATATTTTTACACAAAATAGAATGCCCCTTAACTAATAGTGAAGAGTCAGTAATACTTAATAGTTTCAACATTTAAGCTATTCCTTTTAATTTTAATCAAGCTTTTATTGGTTTGTTCCCTAGAATGAAAGGCTGCAGGCCTTGCTGGGAGACAACGAAAAGATGAATTTATCAGATGTGGAACTCATCCCATTGCCTTTAGAACCACAGGTGAAAATTAAAGGAATAATCCCAGAAACAGCTACACTATTTAAGGTAATGATAGATGCATAGGCTTTAATTTGTGTGAGACTAATTTGATTCTCCAAAATTTTGGGAAAATTATTACAGTATAGGGACTACAGTTTAATAATTTAATCATTAGTAATGATTAATGATTAAATTATTAATGATTTGATATAATTTAACAAGATATAGTTAAAAACAAAGAAGGGAAACTTTAATTATTCATGCATTTTAGTCTTTATATCTTTTTGTCATGTCTCTGCATTAATATTTGTAGTATATTGAAATATCTTTTTATGTCCTTGTTTACTTATTTAAAAATTTTAAATGCCCAGAGCAAATTAATAATCTAAGCCATACTTGCCCCTGTAACACAGGACATTAAAAATTACTTTAAATTTGCAAAAACTTGTGCATTATACATTCAGGTACATCTTTAAATGGGTGAGTATGACTCGCAGTTGGGCATTTTAATATCATCCCATCTCCATATATGCTTAGTGAAGTCTGGATCATGCCTAATATTTCAGAGTCGCAGTTCCCTTTAGTCTTTAATGTTCCCAGCTCTTTGGTTGCCTTGGAAATTGATGTGGTATTGGAAATGGAAAGCTGACTTTGCAAACATGATGGCATCAGAGTAGTGCATATCACTACACCATCATATGATGGTTCCCAGAATGTATGATTCAAAGGGGCAGGATTGAATTAGTCTAGTTTAAGGATTTAGTGGGTAATTAGACTCTCAAGAATCTAGAAAAGAACATAGTAAAGTACAAAAGATTGACAAAGAAACCAAGAGTGATTTAAACAACTTTAAAGTAATCTATAGAAGATAAACTTATTTTCTTTTGTTGAAACACATTCAAAGTACAGATATTTCATAGAAGCATAGGATTTGAGAGTTCAAAGAAACCTCAGCAGCCACAAAGCAGGAATTCTCATCCAATACACTCTAGTCAGGCATAGTTTTCTGCCATCTGCTTAAACATTTCAAGAAGAGGGCACTTCCTACTTCTTAAGGGATGTTATTATTATTTTTTTTTTTTCATTTTTCTATAACTCGATTGTTAGGAAATTTGCCTTGTCTAACATGAAATGTGAATTTGTCTCTTTTCAACTTTTTTGCATTGTTTCTTATTTTGCATTCTGGGTCTAAAAAGGACATTTCTTATCTATCTTCTATATGACAGCCTCTCATGTATGTAAAGACAGTTATCATGGCTCTTCTGAATGGTTTTTTGCCAAGCTGAATATACCCAGCTTTGTTTTTTGTTTTTTTAAACTATTCCTCATGTAGCTCTGGGCTTTTCTTTTCCAGTCAGGTTCCAGCTGATCAGTGTCATTTTTAAAATGTCATGCACAGAAATAAATATAGTACTCAAGATGGAGTCTGTTGAGGACAGCCTGTAATGGGATTATTACCTCCTTTTTGGGGGGAGCTGTGCCTTCCTTAATAAAGAACAAGATCTCATTAGCTTCTTTGGCTACCATATCATACCACTGATTGTTGAGCTTGTAGTCCACTAACACCCTCAGATATTTTTTGGAATTGCTAACTGTTTTGTACTTGTAACATTGATTTTTTCTTTTTTTTGTACCTGAGTATAAGACCTTTTTCCTTATTGAATTTCATTTTATTAGATTCAACTGAGTCTCTAGCTAGTCAAGATCTTTTGGATCCTGAATCTGTTACGTTACTTTGCTTTTCATTTTATGCATATTTGATAAACACATCATCTATTCCTTTATTCAGATAATTAAAAAATGTTAAATAACACTGAACCACCCACAAGTCCATGGGTTATGGTACTGCTAGACTTCCTGCCCTGTATATATTCCAGGGATCCTCAGACTACAGCCCACGGGCCAGATGTGACAGCTGAGGATGTTTATCCCTCTCACTCAAGGCTATGAAGTTTCTTTATTTAAAGGCCCACAAAACAAAGTTTTTGTTTTTATTATAGTCCGGCCCTCCAACAGTCTGAGGGACAATGAACTGGCCCCCCCATTTAAAAAGTTTGAGGATCCCTGCATTAAACCATTAACTTTGTGTCCTTTGTGTCCTATAATCCCACCATTTCTGAATCCTGAATTCTGGTTATCATTATTTAGTTCATATCTCTCCACTTATTTCTATAGCAATAGTATGAAAATTGAGTGCAATATATAAAAATAGAATTTGTTGAGGCTATTGTGTATACAATATAGCTATAGTAATAGTTGACATTCATAGTTTTTTTTAATTTATAAAATGCTTTTTATATGTCTTCTTATTTAATTCTCACAACAATTCTACTATAATGTAGGTGCTTTAATAGTATTTTATAGGTGAGAAAGATCTAGATAGTTCACTGGATAAAATGTTCTATCTGGAATCAGGAAGACCTAAATTTAGGTTCTGATCTCAGATGCTTACCTGCCCTGTGACTTTGTTAATGATACATGAACAAATGTGGAGGTCTAGCTAAGTAAAGTGTTACCTAGAAGAAGTTCCAAGATGAGGCCAAAAGTTTGAGATGGGGCTTAATTGTAAGAGTAAAAGCTTTTTCTTTTCCCTCTAGATTTTGAGGTTACAGCTTTATTTATAGAAAAGAAAATAACTATTGATGAGATCTATTTAGAACATTATTCATTCTAGTAATAATTTTAATCAATATCTTTGTAGACAGAAGACAACTTCAGTTTTGCAACAAAGGAAGTAAACACATTTAAAGGCAAATTGATAAAGTTTATGGAGTTGAGTAGTAAAAGAAGACTATTTATTCTTAATACAAAACCCCTGGAAAAATTTAGCTAAAGAACTAGAGATGTTTAATTTGTTTTAAGTCATTATAAATGCTTCAGTGACATTTTGTCAGAAATTTGACAGGCTCATAGACTAATACAGCAAATCTATGTCACTTTCCTTCAGATTTTTCACATGTGACATCATATTTCCACTTAGAGAAATGTATTTTTATTTTTATTATATTGTATTTTATATATTTCTTTATATGTTATGTATCATATATATTGCAATATGTAATACTTATATAATATTTGTATATGTTATATATATATCATATATATAACCTTCTGGTTATACTTTATTACTGGAAGTTTCCAAAGTCTAAAAGATTCTGAAGAGTTGATCATTTTCAAATCTCTGTAGAACAGTGGCTTCTTTGTTGCTATTTCAGCACATAGTGCCTATATTCCAAATGTCTAATAGATTGGAATATGCTGCCGATCCTACCAACTCTTAAATACTTCAGATATATATATTTTAATATATATATATTTCAGATATTTCAATAAAAATATTTCAAAAGTGTATGTAAATCAAAAAAAGTTTAGCGATTTCTTTATTATCAATGATCTGATTTTTAGGTTGCACATTTCTATAAAGAACTTTTCTTAAGAAACATAAAACAGTGCCTTTAAGATTTGGCACAAACAACTTGTGACACATGAAAAATCTATAAATTGGCTGAGAGGTAGAATCCAAGTATTTCTTGAAATCCATGAAAAGGAACTAAAAAATAAAGTATTGTCTAGCATTTTGTATGACTACATCTTGAAGACTGTTTTTATTAAAGTGATGAAGATTTTTGAAAAGAGAAATATTTCTAATTGCAGTACTTGGAACTCCCTCCTTCTTGCTTTTTATTCTGATTTTCTTTGTGGTTCTTTGACCTACCTGTAGTTTTATGTTAATCCTTATATACAATATGATAGGTGTCAATCCTGATTTTCTTTATTTTTGTCTAGACTTTTATTGAATGTTTAAATTAAATGCTGTGTAAATCATATTCATTCCGGTGGGAAATCAGAAATGCGATAACCTTACAAGATTCTGGTCCTTGTCCTTTTCTTATAAAATATTGAAACTTAGACCAGACTTAATTGGGACCTCTAATAAGGCCTTGCCATCAGATTCTAGTTGTTTTGCCAGTATATCTACCTGATGTTAACTACCTGGATAAATCTATACTGACCTTCAATTCAGTATTTTTAATTTATTTTTTGTCTCTTTGTATTAGTGGCTAATAGTAATATTCCTGGGTCAAATGGAAATGTAGGAAGTTGTTAAAGAAAACTAAGGAAGTATAGCACTTCATAGATTGAACAAATGACTTCAATTAACTGTTCTGTTTTGTAACAATTTTTCATTATTATATATGTTATATAATATATTTATTGTATATAATATATTATTATAGATGTTTTTAAGAGTTTTATAAATTTCTTTCTGGTAGAACCATCCATTCTAGAATATTTAAACACTTTGCAAATTTTCATTAATAAATGTTATTTTATTGTAACAAAAGATTTGGCAATTGTCAATGCTGTAAAATTACCCATGCATATAACTTGTAAATAAAAAGCTATATTATATTTTTTAAAATATTATTTTAAATGGAAGGAAAAGCCATAGAATATTTAGAAACCATGATAAGAAAGGGAGTTATGGTATGGGGAATGAGGTTTCTTAATTTTTATTTTTCCCAATTACATGTAAAAGTTTTTTTTTTTTTTTAATTATACATGTTGTAATGGGCTGAAGCTTGAGTTGATACACTGAGTTCCCAAGCACGTGAGGCTAAATAGTAATTGGACCATTCTCTATTAATATATGCTTGGAGAAAGAATGGCCCCCGCCCACTCTTTGTGCAAGTTTTGATGTGTTGTATAGGAAATGACGGAGAGATGATTTTGGTGGGGGCGGGGAGAGAGGCAGAGAGACTGCTGGCCAGGTTTGTGTTGCAGCCACTCACATTCCTATCACCATCCCCTTTCACATTCCTATCACCATCCCCCTTCACTTCCACAGAGAATAAAGATCAAGGATTTTCCCTTAACCTGAATTCCTGAATTTTAAAGTAAGCGGTCATCACAACATTTACATTCCTTTTATTTATTTATTAACATATTTCCTTATGGATCATATTGGGAAAAAAAATCAGAACAAAAGGGGAAACCATGAGGGAGAATAAAAGAAGAAAAAGAAAAAAAAAAGTAAACATAGTATGTATTGATTTACATTCAGTATCCATAGTTTTCTTTCTGGACGGGGATGGTGTTTCCCTCCAAAGCTTATTGGGATTGCCTTGAAATGCTGAGAGAAAACAAGTCTATCAGAGTTGATCATTTTATAGTCTTACTGTTGCTGTGTACATTTTCCTGATTCTGCTTGTTTAGCTTAGCATCAGTTCATGTAGATCTTTCCAGGCCTTTCTAAAATTAGCCTGTTCATAATTTTTCATAGAAAATAATATTCTATTACTTTCATGTGCCATAATTTATTCAGCCATTCATCAATTGATAGGCATCTACTCATTTTCCAATTCTTTGCCACCCCAAAAAGAGCTACTACAAACATTTTTGTACATGTTAATCCTTTTCCCTTTTTTCTGATTTCTTTGGAATACAGACCTAGTAGTGACATTGCTGGATTAAAAGTTTTTGAATAGATTTAGAGCCCGTAGGACATAACTCCAAATTGTTCTCCAGAATGGTTGGATCATTTCACAACTTCACCAACAATGCATTAGTGTCCCAGTTTTCCCATATTCCCTCCAACATTTATCATTATCTTTTCTTGTCATCTTAGCCAATCTGAGAAGTAAGAGGTGATACCTCAAAGTTATTTTAATTTGCATTTCTCTAATCAATAATTATTTAGAGCATTTTTTTCATATGAATATAGGTGTCTCTAATTTCTTCACCTGAAAATTGTTTGTTCATATCCTTTGACCAATTTGATTAATTGGGCAATGACCTGTATTTTTAAAAATTTGACTCAGTTCTTTATATACTTTAGAAATGAGGCCTTTATCAGAAATATTGGCTATAATTTTTTTTCCTCCGGCTTTTTGCTCCCCTTCTAATCTTGACTGTCTTGGTTTTAATGTGTAAAACCTTAATTTAATGTAATTTGAGGAATGAATTTTTAAAGGCATGTTTTATTTGATGCTTTTAAATTTATTTGATGTTTTTAAAATATCAATTTAATTTCCTACTAATTCCTTTATCCTCAATAGAGCCTTTCTAACAAAAAATACAGTTAAGTAAATGAAACTGATAAATTATCCATGGCTTAAAGCCTTTGTCTAAATATTCAACACTTTTTTCCCCAGAAAGGAGGGAAATATATTTCATTATTACCATCCTAGAATCAGGACTGGTTATTATATTGATCTCAGTTCCAAAATTTATACTGTTGCTTTTCTTTAATTTATTTTGATTTGGTTTTATAGTGTTCTCTTGGTTTGGCTTACTACACTTTGATTCACTTCAGTCAATCTAATTAATAAGCATTTATTATGCACCTACTATTTGGGGAGCACTGTATTAAATGCTTGCGCAACAAAGGCAAAAGTGAAATATTTCTTGTTTATATTTCAATACTCCTATACATAAACATGCACTTAAAACAATACAGAATATTTGCAAAATAATTTTAGGGGGGAGTATCCTAACAGTTTGGGAGATTATAGAATTATAGATTTAAATCTGGAAAAGGAGTCTAGCTCCCGTACTTTTTGGCTGAGAAGAGGTTTCATGAAAAATTATGTGATCATGATTGGTGTTTGAGTTTAGTCTTGAACTTAAAAAAAGTTTCTAAGAGAAAAAAGTAAGATTTCGTTCTAGGCAGGAGTAGAGGTAGTAAGGGGGTGGACATTCAATAGAAAGACATAGAGCTAGGAAACATAGCATCATGTATTGAAACAGTATAGAAACCAGTAGATGGGTATCTTAAGTCATGGATTATGTGAAGGTGAAAGACATGTGAAGACATGTAAGATCAGACAAGATTGTGTTGAGATTTAAATGACAATATTTTATTTGATTATAGAGATAATGGGGAGCCATTGGGTTTATTGAGAGATGGGAGAGAGGGAATGGCATAGAGTTAACATGATCAGACTTGAGTTCTAGGAATATAAATTTGATAGCTGTGTATGGTAGTATTTAATTGGGAAGATTTTCAAGGATAAGGGACCATTAGGAGACCATTGTAGTAGTTTAAGCAAAAAGTGCTAAAAACCTTAAAATACCATGCTATTTATATATGTGGAGAAAAGGGAATTTATGGGAGAAATGCATTGGAGATATATAGAAATGCCAAGATTTAGCAACTTATAGGATATGTGGAATAAGTATAAATGACACTATGAATGACTAGAAGAATGGTGGTTCCTTAACTGGATTAGGGAAGTCTGGAAGAGGAATAGTTTGGGGGGAAAGATAAGTTCTCTTTTGTGCCTTCTGAATCTGAGATCCTTATGGGTCATCTAATTGAAAGAGCAATGGGCAGTTCATGATTTAATGACTAGAGCTCAGTAGGTAGATTGGACACATAGACTTGTAATCATCTGTGTAGAGATGATAATTAAACCTATAGGATTTGAAGAAATAACCACTTAAGAGTATAGAACAGAGATTGGCAAACTAGATAGGAATGTATAAAAAAATGTTTAAAAAAAAAAATTTCCCAGCTCATAGGCCTAGTTCAGTGGCCAGATTTGGCTCTCAGGTCATAATTTACCAAACTCAAGACCCAAGGCTGAGCTTTGATAGACACCTGGGTTTAATGTGTTACATACTTGATGGTAAGCAAATTAAAGGAGTATTCAGACCAATAAGAAAACTAAGAGAGTAACCATTAGAGACCAATGTCCAGATAAAGAAGTAAGTCAACAATATCCAATAGTTGAGAGAGGTCAAGAAGAATTTTTTTTTTTTTTAAGGCTATTAAATTTGGTAGTGAAGAGATATTTGAAAACTTTGGAAAGAACATTTTCAATCTTCTCAAGTTTTTCAGAATTCCTTTTGTTTGTCATATCTCTTGATACAATAATAATAAATATTTACATTAAGTTTATATACCACAGTTTTTTGATCCCTTTCCTCATTAGAGGGTATCAACTTTGTTTCCAATTGTTTTGCATACCACAAAAGGTATTAGTATAAATGTTTCAAACATTCCTGTTTGACTTTATTGATTTGGGGAGGTACCAAGATAACAAGTATCATCAACTTTCTCTTTCTCTTGTCTGTCTCTGTCTGTCTGTCTGTCTCATCTTATCTCTATCTCCTCTCCTTTCTCCCTCTTTCTTCTTTCCTCTCATTTTTGCCTCTTCTTCCTCGCTTCCTCCACCCTGTTCCTCTCTCTTTATTTCTTCCTTACTTCTTTTCCTCCTTCCTCTCTCTCTCCTCTTTCTTCTCTCTTCTTTCCTTCCATCACATCCCTCAGATATGAATATGGCTACTAACCCTCAGATTAAAAGTATAGGTTGTCCCTCTTTATACAGTGAGATCCTTTTATCATTTCCTTAGTATTAGATTGATCTTTGTTAGGTATTGCTTCAAAATTATGGATACTTTCTTTCAAATCACTTGCAATATTTTATCTATTTCTTTAGTCTATATCATTTGCAACTTCTCAAAGAAGAAAATTGTGTGATATACGGTTAAAGTATATGAAGGGACAATTTTCAAATGGTGAAATTAAAGCCACTTATAGTTATATGAAAAAATGCTCTAAATAATTATTGATTAGAGAAATGCAAATTAAAACAACTCTGAAGTACCATTTCACACCTCTCAGATTGGTTAAGATGACAGGAAAATGATAATGATAAATGTTGGGAAGGATGTGGGAAAACTGGGACACTAATATAATTGTGAAATGATCCAGTCATTTTGGAGAGCAATCGGGTACTGTGCCCAAGGCACTGTGCATGTGTCTCAGCAGGCCATTACTTGGTCTGTATCCCAAGGAAATCTTAAAAGGTGGGAAAAGAACCTACATGTGCAAAGATGTTTGTAGCAGTTCTTTTTGTGGTAGGAAAGAATTGGAAAAGGAGTGGATGCCCATCAATTAGGGAATGGCTGAATAAGCTGTTTTACATGAAAATAATGGAATATTATTGTTCTATAAAAAATAATGAACAAGCTGATTATAGAAAATCCTGGAAAGATTTATATGAACTGATACTGAGCAGAACCAAGAATACATTGTACACAATAACAGCAAGAATATGCAATGATCAATTATGAAAGGCTTAGTTCTTCTCAGTGGTTCAGTGATCCAAAGGAATCCCAATAACCTTGGACAGAAAATGTCATCTGCATCCAGAAACTGATCTAAGGAGACTGAATGTAAATCAACACATGCTATATTCACTTCTTTTTTTCTGTTTTTTAATCTCCACCATGATTTTTCCTTTTTGCTCTGATTTTTCTCTCCCAACATGATTCATAAAGCAATGTGTATTAAAAGTGAAAAAAACTGCTATAGTAAAAAAAGAAGAAAAAGAAAAAAGAAAATTGTGAGTCTGGCATTATTTGTTTTTTTAAAAAATCCTACCTGATCTGGTATCTTTCTGGGATTCAGGAATTTAATTTAATTTAATCAGGAATGAATTTAATTCATTATATACTTGAAATTCCTTTCTTTAGAAAAAGGAAACAGTTTGCCTTTGTGGATTGTCACGAACTTCTATAAGTCTACTCTTATTTCTCAAAAACAGTGTTCATCAATGCAGTTTGCCAGTGTTTAAACACCATTTATCAATCTCTACGGGTTTTTTTTTTTTTTAGTATTTTTCAGTCATTTTTTTACATTTCATTTTCCCACTGTTTCTTTGTTTTTATTAGTCATTAATTTAGAGCCAATTTTGAAAAAAAAATTTTCTTTTTTCAGAGTGCTCTTATGCCTGCCCAGTTGTTCTTTAAAACAGAAGATGGAGGTAAATATCCTGTTATATTTAAGCATGGAGATGATCTACGCCAAGACCAACTTATTCTCCAAATCATTTCACTCATGGATAAGGTAATTGTAATCATTTTGGAAGATGGAGAGTCATTTAAAAAAAAAAAACTAAACTAAGATTTGGAACACAGGTTAACTTTGCAAATAGTTATTTGTTATATTAAGGTGAGATATTATCAGCTCAGCCATCTTCACTTAGATGTTGACTAGGAACATTTTTTATTATTTTTGTCAGAAGGAGCCCTACATATTCAAAATAAAATAGAATTTCATATTTTTAGTAGAAGAACTGGTTTTTTTTTGGTTTTTGGTTTTTGGTTTTTTTTTGGCTGAGGCAATTGGGGTTAAGTGACTTTCTCAGGATCACACAGCCAGGAAGTTTTAATGTCTGAGGCCAGATTTGAACTCAGGTTACCCTGACTTCAGTGTTGGTGCTCTATCTACTATACCATCTGGCTGCCCCTCCTTTTGCTTTCTTAACATAGATTTCCCAGATTTCATGTTCAGTTTTATCTTTTTTGCTTTTTTTGCATGGTCCATGCCTGGATTTTCCCTTTCCTCTTTCTCCTGCTTCAGTTACATGAAGCTCCTTTTCTACTCCTTATTCCTTTTTTTTTTTTTTTTAAATTAAAGCTTCTTATTTTCAAAACATAGACATAAATAATTTTTAATATTCACCCTTTCAAAACCTTGTGTTCCAAATTTTTCCCCTCCTTTTCCCATTCCCTCCCCTAGATGGGAAGTAATCTACTTTCCACAACTATCATGCTGCACAAGAAAAATCAGATCAAATAAGGAAAAAATGAGAAAGAAAAAATGCAACCAAACAAAAAAAAGAAGTGAAAATACTATGTTTCTCCATATTATTCCTAACATTACTATGTTCCTTAAGAAAAATACTTAGCTTGTTTTTCTCTTTCCTTTGTTATCTAATTTAAATTGAGCCTTTCATAACTTCTCATGGATTCTTATGGCTTAATGGAAAATTATTCTAAAATTAAATGATAAAAAAGCGATTGATTTAAGTTGAAGTCAGAACATTTAACAGTTTTCTGTGGAAGATTAATTTCATTTTGATAATTGTAATGGTTGATAATTGCCTAAAGATGGCACATACATGAAAGTTCTCTATTGCTCATCAAATAAATATATTTCATAAAATAACTCCTTTGGACTTGACTAATATATTTGTCATTTACCTTGCAGTTATTACGGAAAGAGAATTTAGATTTGAAGTTGACACCTTATAAGGTATTAGCTACTAGTACAAAACATGGTAAGTTTACTTCATATTTTCATATGTGGGCTTAATTGAATATTTGATGAGTATATTTTCTTTTTATAAAATTGGAAAATTTTAAATATTGTTATATTGTAGGTGATCATCTTACAAATGATTGAGGTCTAGATTTCTCTATATTCACTAGAAATAAATTCCACGCAGCAAACATTTATTAAGCACCTATCATTAAATACTATGTTATAGTGGAAGAGTAAAAATGAAACATTTCTTTCCTTTAAAGAACTTTCTAATTGGGAACTACTACACAAATAAGTAAAGTCAAAATAATTTGAGGAGGAAGAGAGCAAGTACTAATTGGAGAATTAGGAGTGCTTCCTATTGGAGATGACATTATATTTTAACCTAGAAGGAATCTGAAGATCCTGAAAAAATGTAATTAAGCAAGGAGTATAATACAAGAATTTGAGAAGCATGTTCTGTATAGGCATGGAAGTGATGAGTTCAGGAAATAGGCCAGTTTGCTTGGAATGTTGTATATATGAATAAGAACACAAATAAGATTAATATTGAAAGATAGATGATGGTTAGATGCACAGGTTTTAAATGACAGTCTTTAAAGACACAGGAAACACATATGTATATAGTTATAGGAGACTTCTGACAATTTTTCTTTTCTCTTATCACTTAGAAACATTCAGGTGTTTTTATACCAAAAAGTAGTAGCTAGTTTTTATATTGCCACATGGATGGGATTATCTGTATTTTATTTGTATAGAACTTCATCATTGTTAATTAAATAGCAAGGATTGTTTTAGAGAAGCAAAGCAAAGAGCAATATGTTATTCCTCATTATGGATGGAATGAAATTTCTAAGATGGAGATATTAATTATAAATAGGAAAATAGGTAGGTTTTTCTCTCTTTGCTTCTACAAAAGGAAGGGTAACCAGGAATGTCAAGGGTTTGAGAAGAGAAGGTTTGATGTAGTTATTATAGGAAATTTAATAGAGAATTAATCAGGAAATATTGAAAGTTTATTCTAAACATTTGGGAAATGTTAGATAATTTGGTACAGTTACCTGACTTTCTCCAGTGGTACAGTGGCACAGAATAGCAACAGAAAAAATAAATGATAGAGCTAACCTTTATTCGGAGTTTAGCAAGGGGGAGGGACTAAGTGTCAATAGGACAAAAAATTGAAAGGATTTCAAAGGTAGAATATCATTAGTTGAACTGGTCAATCATAAGGTCAAAAAGAAGAAAATGAAACCAAAATCTACAAAATGGAGAAGGATTGAAGGACTGTGGGTCATGGTGACAGTTGAAATTATGATTGGATATATAGCTAAGGAAAAAATGAAAGGTTAGAATGTAATGATCAAATATAGGAATTTCAAAATTTGAAATCATAGAGATAGTACAGTATTGAGTGTGTAGGATATACAAAATATAACCTTTTCTGTGGTTGACTGATGAAGTATTACGGAAATTTATCTCATGGTTATTGAAGATTGATAAATCTAGGAGACAAGTGTGTTTGTAGAATGAAATCAGTTTGGAATTAATTGAGGGGGAGAACTAAAACTCAGAATTAGTCAATAAGCCCTTTCTGTATACTAGGCTTTAGGTTAAGTGCTTTGATAAAGCTGTATGATAAGATACAGAGATCATGGATGACATAATTCTTTCTTGCAAAGGTTTACATTATTTTTTTTTTTCATTCTGAACTTAACAAACACCAAATGGAATAGCATTTTTATATACATAGTAGAGCCAAAAAAGAAGATTGCACATGAAACTGCACATCTATGTTTGTAAAGCTTGCTTTATTTAAAAAAACTAAATGTAAAAAACTCAGTAGCTTTTAAAGTTTTCTTCCTTGTCTTTTTTTCCCCTGCCCTTCTGTTCTCTTATCTGTATTTAAGAAAAATGCCTCAGTGATTCTTCCCTCTCCTTCCTCTTTTATAGGGGTGGCAGAAAAGAAAGAAAAAACAGCCCTTGTAACAAATAGACATAGTCAGGCAATACATATTCCTACATTGGATTTATCTTATAGTGTCTCTCTTATTCTCTCTCATATCCAGATATTCTGATCTAGTTATTATTCTTTCCACTGTGCTATGAAAATTAATTCTAAGAATTTACATTTTAGACTACAATCTTAAATTCTTATGCACATAAGATTTCCTTGTATTTTCTTGGTCAAATTTTTATTTCTATTATCCAGTAGATACTCATGTTTAATTTATATATTTACAGGCTTCATGCAGTTTATTCAGTCAGTTCCTGTTGCTGAAGTTCTTGATACTGAAGGAAGTATTCAGGTACAGTCTCTATTTTAATGACTACCATTTCTTTGTATAGAATAAAAGATGAAGACATTTCTAATTCTTGAAACTAATTAACATTCATTTTTCATTCATTCAGAAAGTGATTCATGTTTATTTTAGGCCATCTCAGCATGGTAGAGAATCTTCTAGAACTTGGAAATTCTTTAAAAACCTAGGATATCACTCTTGACATAAAGCATAGATTTGATTTTGCAAGCACATAGAATGAAGTGATATTTTATAAAGTAGATAGTAAACATGATTGTAACTTATTACCCTGAAAAAAGATTGAACATGTTTAAAATATGAATTGGATTTAGAAGTGAAACTATTTCTTTGATTGGTATATTCAAACTTTTTTGAAGTTGAGATTGTAAAAGGCAATTACTGATAATCTTCAAAAAGTGACCACTGGCATCACTTTTAAGAGACCTACGACAAAGCTAAATGGATGATGATCTGACCTAGTTTGGATGTTCATAATTCTTTATATGACTGTAGTTTTTTTCATTCTCTTAAAAGAGATAAAGTGATTTATCTAATGTCTCATGGCTAATGAGGAGCACATGTAACTAAAATATAGTATATTTTCCAATATACTCAATTATTACTTATTTGCACATACATGCACATGTCTTTTCTCTCCTCCTGAAAAGTTCATGAGCAATTTATTTTAGGCATTTTCTATCTATTGCTTAAGTGCCATGAACATTAAAAGTACTTCAATAGTTATCTTTAAGTTGATGGATATGTTACTGTAATCTATAAATAATTTTGTCTTTTTTTAAAAGAAATTTCTCTTAGAAATTCTTAAATTCATGAATTTGTTTATTCATACACTTATTTTGCTGAAATGATAACTAAATTTAAAATTTTAAACTACATATTGGAGACACAAAGGGAAGCTTTGCAGAATATTTGGTTGAAATCAGGGGTATCAGACACTGTTAATATAAAGTAAAATAGAATATATTTCTTGAAATTATTAGAAAGTGTGATCACAAAAAATTCATGCCAAAGGTGGCATTTAAATTAGGTAATAATGGGATAGATGGTAAGAGTGATAATGGTGGTAATGCCATTAAAGGTGGAATAAATACTTTCCATTTACTATTAATGGACTATATTTCACCACTCATAAGAGGCAAACTAAATAAGCTATGAGAAGATGGAGCAAGCCAATAAAGGCTTTTAAAAGTACATAGGGTGATTTGTTTTTTCCTAAGAATTTGAAATCAGATAGAAGACTTTAAAAAGTTTTTAAGAAGTCATGTAATTTATTTAAGACCATAGAACATCAGAAGTAAACAAAAGCTTAAAGTTAAAGCAATTGTCCTTCTTAGAAAAACTGAAAAGACCCCCCAGGAAAGACTAAATCACTAGGAGTGAAGGTGTGCTTGAGTTAAATTGAATTAGCCCCCAAGTGTCAAATCAACAATCAACAAGCCCTGGGGGCGGCTGGATTTGGAGGTAATCTCAAGCAGTTTTACCTCAGGACATTGTGGAAGTATCCTACAGCTGAGTGGGGAAGATTGAAGGACCTTCCCCTGCTGAGGGACACCAAGCATAGGTGTGCTGACCAAATGGGGTCCCAGGATGTGGCTATGGGAACAAAGGAGCTGACGCACACTTGATAAGTGCAATGGCAGAAAGGCATGAACAGTGCTATCTGTGGAAAAGCAAGGTACCTGGTTTTAGTTCCAGGGCATAGAGACAATTGAAGTTTGTAACTATTAGGGGAAGTTTAGGGAGAAAGAACATTTGTAGCAATTGTGTCGAGATGATCTGGATTCATATTTAGCGGAAAATAGTAGAGCTAAAAAAACCACTATTTTTTCAAGGTAAAATGTGATAAATACAAGCCAAAAAGAGGCCTTGGAAGAATTTAAAATGCTCTTTAAAAATCAATTAAGAGAAATCAACAAAAAATTAAGGGGAAAACATCAATTGGAGAATGGCTGAGTAAATTATGGCATATGAATGTTATGGAATATTATTGTTCTGTAAGAAATGACCAGCAAGATGAATACAGAAAGGCTTGGAGAGACTTACATGAACTGATGCTAAGTGAAATGAGCAGAACCAGGAGATCATTATACACTTCAATAACAATACTATATGAAGATCAATTCTGATGGAAGTGGCTATCTTTGGCAATGAAAGAATCCAGTTCAGTTCCAATTGATCAGTGATGAACAGAATCAGTTATACCAAGTGAAAGAATACTGGGAAATGAGTGTGGACCACAACATAGCATTTACTCTCTGTTATTGTTTGCTTGGCATTTTTGTTTTTCTTCCCAGGTTATTTTTACCTTTCTAAATCCAATTTTTCTTGTGCAACAAGAGAACTATACAAATATGTATACATATATTATATTTAAAATATACTTTAACATGTTTAACATATATGAGACTGCCTGCCAGCTAGGGGAGGGGGTAGAGGGAAGGAAGAGAAAAGTTGGAACAGAAGTGTTTGCAAGGGTCAATGTATAAAAATTACCCATGCATATGTTCTGTCAATAAAAAGCTATAATAAAAAAAATTAGGGGGAAAAAATAAGAGCTATCCAAGAAAATCAAGAAAACTATAAATAAAGTCCACCAACTGGAAATTAAAAACTAATAGAACAAAATAATTTTTTGAAAACTACAATAGCCAACGGGAAGATGATAACATTACTACCAAGAAATAATAAAACAAAATCAACAGAATGAAAAAATAAAAAATGTGAAACATAACAGAAAAAAAAACCTTATATGGAGAACAGATGGGATACAGTATAGCAACAATTAGATTATTTCAAAATTATAATATAAAAACTCTTACTATATTACTAATAAATACTAAATAAATACTTAATACATTACTTAATAAATTATTTTTAAAAATTTTCCTGAAGTTCCAGGACAAGAAGGTAAAGCAGAAACAATAAACAATAAAAATCCACCCATCACCATCTGAAAGAGATCCTAGGAGGAAATCTTATGGGAATATCATAGATTAGTTTTAAAATTCCCAGGTGAAGGAGAAAATATTATAAACAATAAGGGAAAAAAATTTAATTTGAATATCATGGAGTTAGGATTACATAAGACCTAGTATCTTCTAATTTAAAGGATCTTCAGTCTTAGAATATTGTATTTCATAGAGCAAAAGAAGTGGAGTTATGACCAGTGGTAACTTGACCAGCAAAATTAAGCATAAACTTCAATGAAAAACAAAAACAAATATTTAACAAATTGAAAGACTTCAGGTATTTGTAGCAAAAAAAAAAGCAGAAGTTAATGGTAAATTCAAGGAGATACAGGAGAAATATAAGGTAAACATTAAAAACCAAGTATAAGGGACTCAATAAGGTCAAAATGTTTACTACTTACATTCAGAAATGTTATCCATCCTCTTGTGATTATCATCCTTATTTGGATAGTTTGAAAGAAAGGCTTGGCTCCAAAAAATAAAACTGTAGGGAAAGCTAAAAAAGAATGATTACTTCATACAAATGAAATGAAAAGAAAGATTGATACAGAAGAAACAAATGGGAATAGAGGGCTGTTAGTGCTAGAATCTTAATCTAATCAGCAGTATGTTAAAGAGAAAGCAACATACACATTTATAAAAGTCTTCCAAATTTAGAATGAAATGAGGACAAGGGGATAAGATAATGGAGGGACATCTAGAAGGAGGGGAAAAGATAAGGGAGGAACTCTTAAAAAAAATAGATTAAGGTGGAGGAGGGGGAGAAGATATTCTACCCACTTAATAGAGTGGGTAAAATAAGGAATTAGAGGGTAAAGTAGCAAGTGGAAGTAATTCAAATGAGTGGAGAGATAATGGAAATAGGGTGAAAAAGGATAGTGAGAAAAATAGAAGGAAATATATAAGTAATTATACCTTTGAATGTGAATGGGATAAATTTACCCATAAAACAAAACTAGATAGTAAAATTGATTAAACATTTTTAATTTAACACTACAGTGTTTTCAGGATAAAAATTAAAAATACAAAGTTAAAATGAAGTACAGAAGCAGAATTTACTATGTAAAAAAAACAAAACAAAACAGGGTGGTAATCATGATTTCAGACAAAGTTAAAGCTCAAATAGATTTAATTAAATGAGAAAACTAGAAAAAATACACTACATGGCACCAATATTATTCAATATTATTCTTTAGGTCTAATTTCTCAGATATATAAAGAACGTTGTCAGATTTATGAGAATATGAGTCATAGCCCAAATGATAAATGGTCAAGGAATATGAATAGGTAGTTTTTCTTTCTTTTTTTTTTTTTTTAAATAACTTTTTATTGATAGAACCCATGCCAGGATAATTTTTTTACAGCATTATTCCTTGCATCACTTCTGTTCTGATTTTTCCCCTCCCTCCCTCCACCTCCTCCCCCAGATGGCAAGCAGTCCTTTACATGTTGAATAGGTTACAGTATATCCTAGATCAATATATGTGTGCAGAACCAAACAGTTTTCTTGTTGCACAGGGAGAATTGGATTCAGAAGGTATAAATAACCCGGGAAGAAAAACAAAAATGCAAGCAGTTTATATTCATTTCCCAGTGTTCTTTCTTTGGGTGTAGCTGCTTCTGTCCATCCTTGATCCATTGAAACTGAATTAGCTCTCTTTATCGAAGAGATCCACTTCCATCAGAATACATCCTCAAACAATATCGTTGTTGAGATATATAATGATCTCCTGGTTCTGCTCATTTCACTTAGCATCAGTTCATGTAAGTCTCGCTAGTCCTCTCTGTATTCATCCTGCTGGTTATTCCTTACAGAACAATAATATTCCATAATGTTCATATACCACAATTTACTTAACCATTGTCCAATTGATGGGCATCCATTGATTTTCCAGTTTCTAGCCACTACAAAGAGGGCTACCACAAACATTTTGACACATACAGGTCCCTTTCCCTTCTTTAGTATCTCTTTGGGGTATAAGCCCAGTAGAAACACTGCTGGATCAAAGGATATGCACAGTTTGATAACTTTTTGAGCATAGTTCCAAATTGCTCTCCAGAATGGCTGGATGTATGAACAGGTAGTTTTTCGATGAAGAAATAAAAATTATGAAAAAATACTCTTAATAAATGTATATTAAACCACCTAGACTCAAATTGACTTGAATAATAGATGCCCTTCAGTGAGGGAATGGCTAAATAAGGTATGAGTACGTTATTTTGGTCAAATATTACTATGTTATAAAGAATGATAAGCTGCTTGGTTTAGAATAACATCGATTTAGACCTATAAAGAAAGATACTATTTGCCTCCAAAAAAAAGGACTGACAAATAGAAATATAAATAGTGATCTTAACGTGTGTATGTGTGTGTGTGTGTATTTATATACATATTTATTTATGCATGTTTAGTCTTAGCCTTCTTTAGGGCAGGAGGATAGGTAAGGAAAAATAAAAGGCACATAACAGAGAATGAAAGAAAACCTAGAAGGAAAACTTGAGTAGTTTTGAAAGCCAAGGATAGCATTTATTACATATTTTCTTGAATTGAAAATTTATTGTTTTATATTGACTTCTCTCATGTTCTTTTGTGTATATACAATGGCTGTTTTTCTTTTTTGTTTTGTTTAAAATGAATTAAAAACAAATTAAATTATTATTATGAGGGAATTAACTTTGAAGTTCCAGAATCCTAGAATTTGACAGATGCTTATTGACCTTAGATATCATCTGTTTCAAATACTGTAATTTTATAGGTAAGAAAGCTCAGGTCCAGGAGATGATTTACCTAAACTGTAACCCAGATTTTCTTGATCCTAGTTCTTTTTTTTTTTTTCCTACCCAGAAACTGAAAAAGAGATAGGCTAACAGAAAAAAAAAAAACCTTTTAATTAATTATATGACTTGAATTAGCATATTATAGTGATTAATAGTGCTGGCAATTCCAGTAGACTTGTGATGAAGAGAATCTGTAGCCATAAAGGAAACTATGTGGATTGAAAATGAATCATAACATAGCATTTTCACTTTTTATATTGTTTGTTTGCTTTTTGTTTTCTTTCTCATTTTTTCCCTTTTTAATTTTATATTTCTTTTGCAGCATGATAATTGTGGAAATATGTATAGAAGAATTGCACATAAGAGAGGGAGATGAAATTTGGAACACAAAGTTTTGCAAGGATGAATGTTGACAACTATCTATATATATGATTTGAAACTAAAAAGCTAAAAAACATTTTAAAAAAGATCTATAAAAAAAGAGTGCTGGATTTGGCCTCAAGAAGACTTGAGTTCAAGTATGTGGAGTTGCAGTGTGCATCAGTGGGGAGAATTCTCCATGCCTAAAGTACCAGCTCTTTTTTCACGTGATATAAATTATAGAACCTAAATTTGATAGGAACTGTCATTTGTCATCAAAAAGAAAAAATATAGATTGTGGTATTTAGAACAAGGTTTAAGATCTTATATGTAGATGGCGGTTTACTTCAAAGATGTAAGAATTCTACATTCTGAAAAACTTTGAAGAAATCAGGAATATATGTTTTGATTCGGAACATTTATATAATTGCTCATGTGATTCCTTTTTTTTTAAACAGCTAAAATTTTGCACTTGTTTTGATTATTTTTATGTTTACCTTTCATTTTATTGATTTTTTAAAAAAGAAAAACTTTTCAATATATTTCTGTTTAAAAAGTAATTTTAAAATTCTGTCTTCATATTGTAGAAAATAATAAAACAAAGATAAAATTGGATGAGAAGTATAACATCAAAACAAATTTACTTTGCCTTGCCCTATTTAATGTTTTCTCATAATATGATTATATCAGTATATATTCTTTTTTTTTTTTCCTTTATTAAGGCTTTTTATTTGCAAAGCATAAGTATGGGTAATTTTTCCAACATTGAAGCATAACCTTTTGTTGCAAATTTTCCCCTTCTTATCCCCACCCTCTTTCCCATCTGGCAGGTAGTCCAATACATGTTATATTAGATCCATACACAGATTAGATGTGTATACATATTTATACAGTTATCTGGTTGCACAAGAAAAATCAGATCAAGAAGGGAAAAAACAAAAAACAGAAAAAAACAAAACAAAATAGTGTATATTCTTATGATTAGTCTCGTGGGTCCTCTAAATAAGATGACCAGCTGCTGAGTCTGTTGTCTCGGTGTAATACTAGATTAACAAAAATTATAAACCAAATATTCTTTGCTCATTTTTAAACACTTCTTTGCAATTCTCTTGTTGTGTCCTTCATTTGTTTCAAGATTATATTAAATAAATAATCATGTAAATAATATCCTTTCAGAACTTTTTTAGAAGATATGCACCAAGCGAGAATGGACCTAATGGAATAAGTGCTGAAGTGATGGATACTTACGTTAAAAGCTGTGGTAAGTCTTCAAATGATTACTTTACACTTATGTTCTTAGGGAGGAAAGTTACTACTTTGTTCTTAGAGAATAATGGCATTCATATGTATTATTGACATAAATTAATTTTTGGGGGAGATCATGCTGCCACATCCATAGTAATTTACCACATTAAGTTTTAAATGCTACATGAAATTATAGGAGTAAAAGCAAAAAGCCCAAGCATTCTTTATAATGCTTATAAGCAGTAGTGAATAAGAACCATTGTATTTTGCCAAAACAATCATGACACAGCATTAATGTAATTTAATTCTTTCTGAATGTGATGTTCTTGATCTGCTGGTTTTGCCCCATTTTTATTTGATTTGACTTCTTAAACTTTTTAAAGAAAATGTTCCAGGGCCTAGTTGCCCCTGCATTTATTATTTAGAAACAATTCCTATGATTATCCAATAGATTAAATCATCTTGGAAAGACTCTGAGATCTGATGTTCTAATTTGCAGTCTGTCACTTGAACCCAATTATAACTGCAACAAACTTAATTAATAAGTTTATCCCCAAGAAAAAAAAGACAAGCATTTTTGGCTAGAAATTTTTAACTAATAGGGATCCATAAACCTCTTATATATAAATGAAATTATATTCACATTTAGGAAATATCATTTGAGACTGAATGTTTTTGTTACTTCTTTAGGATTCTTGTTGAATTCTGGAGGTGATTTCAAAGATTGTTTTCCAAATGGCCTCAAAAAATAATTTAGAATGAGTGTTCAATGATTAGATTGCTTTCTAGGGATCTCTCAGAATTCCAGATGTGTTATTGCAGGCTGCATTTGTATATAGCAAATAGAATCCACTAATTATTTTGAAAAGAAATTGTTAACTCTAGGCTTCACTAAGAAGAAACCCAGATTTTTAAATCATGAACTAAATCCTGAATGTAAATTATCATTTAATATAGAAGAAAATATTTCCTTGATTCAAATGATTAGGATTTAGAGACAGTCTTCTTTATAGCCAGAAAGACCTGGGTCCAAGTTTCACTTCTGATATATTTTTGTTTGACCCTTAATTTCTCAATGATGAAGTTAACTATTAAATCCATACACACACACACACACACACACACACACACACACACACACACACACACACACATATAAAACAATTGCTGATTTGAATTGATTTAGAGTCTCCTCACAGGGAATACCATTGAAATCATAGACATGGTTTAAAAAAAAAAAAACCTTCAAAATACCTTAGTACATTTCCTAATATATGTTTAGTAATAATCTTGCTATCCTAAATTTCAAAATAATTATTAATATCCTTACAATTAAAACATATTTAAGAACTAAATATGACTTTTTAAAAAGTAATGACAAATATTTGTTGAATATATGAATGAATTGATTATAATAATCAGATCATTTTTTTCAAGATTTCTGCAAGGTATGCAGAAGGTATTTAGGTTATTTTTTAAAAATTTATTTTATTTTGAAAAAACAGAATAAGAAAAACAGAAAAGGAATACAAAACAAATTAAAGCAAACAAAAGAGAACACTGTCATGTGCCTCGTTGAACATCAGGGAGGATTGAAAATATATAACAATAAATTACCAGATCAAGAAAGTATATATATTAGTAGAAGAAATTATATTCATGAATGTTTATTTTTTTTTTTTGACTTCCTTGTAAATTGTTCTTTGGTTCTCTACTACATACTTTATTTATTTTATTCTTTTTTCCCCCTTTCATCCCCACCACCCCCAAGCAGCAAGTTATAGTTAGGAAAAGATATATTTATGTATACATATGTAGACACACACACACACACACACACACCCCTTTCTTATCCTTGCTGGCTCGGCTTTAATTCTGCTTCATACGTTGACTTGCTATAACTCCCCCTACCCAAGGATTTCTCCCTTGTCTTCTTCCCTCACCCTTTGCTTCCCTATCCTCCCATCCCTCCCCCCTTATTTTTTTTTAGATTTTGGAGGGTGCTATACCCTTCATAATATATAGTGTTGCCTATTGAACTCATTCCTGATTTGAGTAGAATTTCACAAATATTTGTCCTCTTCCTGTTCCATGCCTCTGTGCCTATTCTTCCTCTGTACCTTATTTGTATAATAAGATTTTTATCTTAACCTTAACCCTGCCAATCTTGAGCTACCTTATTATGGGTATGAATCTTAAACATATTTTTATCTTTTATCTTAAATGTATAAATTTCTCATTTGGAAAAAATAATAATTTGTCCATGTTTCAACAATTTATAGATGCTGAGTTCCTTGAAACTGATCTTTGATATTTGCTCTTATATGTTAAATTTTCAGTTAAGTTCTGATTTGGTTGATAGAAAGTCCTGAAAATCTGCAAGTTAGTTGAATTCATCCATTTTTAAAAATTCAATATTGTAGATAATTTTGCTATATATGATATTTTTGACTGCAGGCCTAGTTCTTTTTAATTGCCAGTAGATATGATTCCAAGACTTGCATTCTTTTATTGTAGTTGCTGATAAGTTCTGTACACTTCTAATTGTAGCTCCGGCATATTTGAGGTATTTTTTTCCTCTTTTTATGCAAAATTTTCTCGTTGAGCTGAGGATTTCAAAATTTGACAGTAATATAATACGGTGTGTTTTCCACAAGGGATCCACCACAGGTGGTGGTTGGTAGATTTTTTCCATTTCTACTTTCCTCTCATATTCTATAGAAGCAGGAGGGAACTATTTCCTTTACTGTTGTTGTAGTCTCTTTAAGAAACTGTATTTCCTTTTGATCTGTGATCCCTTTCTGAGTCTCAGCCCCTCCTAGGGAAGGCATATTACCCTCCCCCCCCCTCCCCCCAGATAAATTATCTTTCCAGGATGCCAGAGCCTTTGATTCAATTAGAAATCCTCCTTAAAAAGCACCCCTTTGAAGTGTTGTTAATTTCAATAGGAGATCTGGGCTGAAAAGTGATAAGAATCTAAGCCTGGGAACTTGGGCTCCTGAAGCCCCCATCAAGAATCCTGGCCTGATCAGCTTAGGCTGTCCCAGCCCCTATTAAGATACCCAATATAACAGCTTCCGTCAGCTAAGGTCTTCGTAGATGGCCCATGCACTTTGCTAGGACCCTGCCCACTGAGCATTCTCAGTGCCAAAACTCCATTTCCCACTAGAAATTGATCCAATAGTAAACTTTCATTTTGCAACTAATGTTATGCCACAATCTCTTTTGAACTGTTCTACCTCAGTTTCCCTGTACTAGTTTTCCTTGTCTGTCTCCTTAACTATTCCTCTTAGTTGTAAAACCCCACTCTGGCCCATTAAAACTGAGAACCATTTGCTCTAAGGTTATAAATTGTTAATACAAGCAAGATAAAACAAGAGAGCAGACTTCCAGACTCTTTTGTGTCCTCAAGAATTTACAATATCCCTCTAAAATATTCCAAGATACCTCACTGACATCTTTATCTCTGTGTATTCAGACATCCTGTCTTTGGTTTTTAGGATTTATGGCCTCCCCTATCCTGACAGAAGTTTTTGCGCCTTTTCCATTTCTCTGTTTGTAAAAGATACTTAAGGAGATGAGTCTCCCATTCAGCACTGGATAATTTGAGACGAGAGTCCTGTCCAGTCAATTATGCTCTCCAATTAATAAAATATTAAAAATTCTCTAATCTCTCTCCTGCTTCAGTTTCTCTGGCATTACATTAATAATTTGGAAATGAGTGAATTCTTTCACTCTAAACCTGCAGTTGATTTAAAGGGGATATTTAACAACTCTCTTATTGCCACTAACCTCTTGACCATCAGAAATTGAGAGCATTCAAACCATATCACTATCACTTCAGGACAATTTTCTTGGATTATTTCCTGCATTATTGTGTCAAAGTTCTCTTTTTGGTCACAATTTCCAGGCAGTCCAATTATTCTTATATTCTCTTCTTAATCTGTTCTCCAGATCCATCATTTTTCTTATTAGATGTTTCATATTCTGCTCTGTTTTCTCATTCTTTATAATCTCTTTTGGCATTTCTTGCTCTCATAGCTATACTGGCTTTCCTTTGTCCAATTTTAATTTTCAAAGAATTATTTTCATTTTTTTAGGCACTGTATCTCCTCTTTGAGTTGGTTTATTTATTTTTTCATAAGCTTGTTTTTCTTGGATGGTTTTTATTTTAGTTTAGTTTTAGTTTTTCTTCTGTCTCTCATTTGATTTTTAAATTATTTTTTGAGTTCTTATAAATTCTCACTGTGCAGGGAGCCATTTCATATTTCTCTTTGGGTAGAAGCTTTTTTTACTTTAGTATCCTCTGAACATGAATCCTGGTCTTACCTGTTCCTATAGTAAGTTTCTATTTTTTTTTTTTTTAATAAGAGATATTAGTGGAAACACCTCTTAATATGTATTAGAAGGATGATGCCTCTAGCTTCACTTCAACTCTCCTCTCTGATCTGGAACTCCAAATCACGTGCCTCTTTCTGCAAGTGCCCACTGCCCTCAGCCTCTCTACTCCATAGCCTCTGCCCCCTGAGGTGTGCTGGTTCCTTCTCACCCAGGGTTGTATCTCATTGGCACAACTGGGCCCACTGTTCCCAATCATCCAAGGTTTCCTCTGTCTTTCTTGACTCAAACCCTGAAAATCTCTGTGATTCCTGCTGAGCTTCCAGCCATACCCTGAGGGGGTGGGAGAGAGTCCCTACTCCCTGTTTCTATGAACCTAGCCCAGAGGAATTTGCACTTCACAGTGATTAATCCCTGCATGAAGTATATCTTCAGATGTTCTGTGCCTATACCTTGGAGGATCTCTGTTCTGCCCCAAATATTCTTAATTTTTCACTAGAGTATACTTTTAAACAAATAAAATACCTATAATTGCAAAGGAAACCCATTGTATTGAAATAAAAATAGAACTTTTTTCTTGTTCAATTTCACAGATTTTCTCCTCTCCAAAAATCTTTCTACCTTTGAAAAGACCCTTGTGGGGTGGGATCTGTGAACTCCATTTTAGAAATATATTTATCCATTATTTAGAAAAGAACACTGAATTTCCTCTATGAAATATACCATTAATTGTTTATCTTATACCTGAAAATCTCCAATGTTAAGGAACTTCTGGAAGATTCTTTTCATTTTTTGTTCACCTCTGGAATTTTTCTTCTCATGTGTAACAGAAATCTCCCTCTATAAATGCATGCCTATTGTTCTTGATTTTTCCTCTTGATTCAAGCAGTTTCCTTCAGATATATGAAAATCATCATCTTTTCCCCTAAATTAAACATCTTCTTTATTCTTGTCACCATTACAGTATTCCTTTTGTAGCTCTATTTTAGCTTATTTATAGTTTTCATTTTTGTGGCATTCATTATTACAGGACACAAAATGTGATCTAAACCCAGTGGTATACTGACTTCTATCTTCTATACTTTTCTTGTGGAAGACTAATTTTACGTTAACTTTTTTAGTTTGCACTATTATTTATTGGTACTAAACTCCCATGTCTTTTGAACATAAATTGCTTTCTTGCTGTATTTCTCTCATTATAATTTGTGTTCAGTTTAATTTTTTACATCCTAATCTTAACTGTTATTCTGATTTCTCTTAACTTAAATCTTGTTAACATAAATCTCAAAAGTTAAATTAGACTTAATGAAGCTCAGTTCTTTCATTTCTCTATTAGCTATTAATTCTAGCCCTGTATCATCTCCAAACTGGATAAGTATGACATCTAGACCTTCCTTTCCATCACTATAAACATGTGTAGCAGAATAAAGCCCATTATACTTGAAACCTCCTTCTAACTTGACACCAACTTAGTAGTCACTATTCTTTCCAGTTGTTCAATAAGCACTAAATCCATCTAAATATGCTTTCACCAGTCTTAATCAGAGTAGTTAGAATACTAATTTAAAAACAATACTCTGTAACTTCTTTTGAACAAAAAGTATATTGGTGATTGCTGAATAGAATTTCGAGGACTAACGTCTTTATATTCCTTGCTTCTTGCCATGTTCGCTCTAAGGAATGTTCTAGACTCCCTGTTTTGTTAAAAAGCTTTCCTACCACAACCTTCTTAAGCTTCAAAACTCTTCACTATCACATTAAATATGATTGATTTCTAATTTATACATATGAATTTATTCATTGTGTGAGCTCGGACTAAACTAATGTGTTTTTTTTTTTTTTTTAAACAAACATACCCAAATTTCAACAATTCAAATTAGTTAGCTTGAGAGAGTAATAATCATTGCTCAAAATGTTTTTGAAACTTGTTTAAATTGCTTTTAAAACTTTCATAATATTCTTTTGTATAACCTCATTGCTAACAAATCTTTCAAGAGCTAATTTGACCTTTTTAAAAAATCTAAAACACTTTCTGAAAACCAATCAATCAATAAATTGGTAGTTGGAATTGTTGAGAAGTGGGTCTGATTTTCTTGTGTAATTCATAAACTGTTGAAGCAGTTATAGAAGAATTGCAAAATATTTTGAGCCTTGGATTAAACCTGTCTTCTAAGTCTTGAAGGCCAAGATCTAATTGCTTTATGTGTTTTAAAAACAAAACACAATAAAATCCCCTTTTTTTACTGCCTTATTGTCATTAAATAGTGGTGTAATTAAAAAACCAAAAACAATATAGTGGCCTGAGACTGAGAATCTTTGTGACTTTGAGTAAGCCTCTTCTCCTTTATTGGTCCAATGGATAGCAATTCCTGCCCTGTCAACCTGAGGGATGGTGAGTGAAGTCATGCATCTAAAAGGTCTTTGGGAATTATAAAATTCTATATGAAAGGTAGATACTGTCATTTTTGTACCCAATTTCATATAAATCACTATTTACATCCAAACTAGTTGGAACTAATTCCTTTTCTAAGTTTTCAAAGCCTGATATTTAACAAATATTTTTAAATGAATTTCATATGAGAAGAAGAGCATATTATTCTACTTTATCATAACTTTAATTTTCTAGCAGACTATTGCTTAAAGAACATATTGACACATAAGTTCATTTTCAGTGTTTCTTGCATTTGGACAGAATTGATCTAGCCATTGAAAGAAATATTATTATAGGAGGCTGACTATATTTTATAATTATTATTTTAGTAATGGGGAAAACTGATTTATCCAAAAGAGATGATGAGTTGTATTTTTAATTCACTGTCATTCTCAAATTCTAGTTTTTCAGTGTCTTTCTTTGCAGTAGAAGAGACACAAAAGTATGAAAGACAGGAAGAAAACTATATCCAAAGATTTTTTTTGTACCTAACCCTTATCATGTCACTTTTCTTAATGGGTTAGATGGTGTTCGTAGCAATGGTGCTTAAAAGCCATTACCACTAAAATGAGTGCATCTATTTTCCCACCTGCTGTCAGTTCAGAAGATTCACAATTTAAAGAAAAAGCTCTTCAGCCATCACTGTAATCTTGGCAGATAACAGTTTCCTCTGATCTTATCAGGGTGGTAACTATCTTTTGTATTTCTACAGGTACTTTTTTCCTTTTCAGAATGAGTTGTAAATTGGTATTCATATTTAAATATAACACAGGCATTCTTTATAATTAAATTTTCTGACGTCATTTAATCTTTGAACGGTTCTATACTTTTGCAAAATCATATTTTTCTTGCAAATTTAGCAGATTTTGCTTATTTCCAAATGGTATACTTTTCAGTGGTATTAAAAAATTATAATTTTGATAATAACTTACTGACATTTATGTAAGACGTTTAGATTTTCAAATCCTTGACATGCATTTAATTTTGTTCACAGAATAACCTGGCAAGGTCAGTAAGCCACATATTATAATTATTGTATTTATAACTGGATAATCTGAGGTTATAATAGTTAAATGATTTGCCTACGATTACATAGTAAGTGTTGGAAGCAGGATAGTGGTACGTATATTGTCATCATAATAGCACAAATTGAATTTACAAATTGTGATTGTGTTTTAAATTTTTTTTTTTTGAATTGTCGTTGCAGCTGGCTATTGTGTAATTACATATATCCTTGGAGTTGGAGATAGACATTTGGATAATCTTTTACTGACAAAAACAGGTAATGAATCATGGCAATTAATAAAATTGTGATTTAACTTTGGAGAAGAATAAATTTATAAAAAGTGTATAGAGAAGGCTCTCCTATACAAAATTGTTGGTTAATTTTGGTAGGTGGGATTGCTGCTTATTTAAAATACAAACCATATTAATTGATGCTTTAATGGCTTTCTAGTTCAGCTTACCATCTAATAGAGAAATCTCTAATCGATTATATTTGTCATTCTTCAATTTCTGTATGTCATAGAGCAACTTACTCTATTCTTATATATAGCACTGGTTATTTAAAAAATTTTTCTTTTGTAACATTGAATCTGCTTCCCCCCCCACTTTTTTTTTTTTTTTAACCATTTTTTCCCCCCTTTGGTATAAAAGAACAAAACTTCTTTCTTTTTAAACACAATTATATCTTACTGGAGTCTCTTTTACTAAGAGCTAAACAACTATAATTCCCTTAATTATTCTTCATATTATATAATTTTTCAAAGTGTATGGGATCATAGATTTATAATTTTGGAGTTGGAAACCATACCATTCTGCTAGTTTTACTCTGGACACACTATTTTTTTTATAATCTCTCAAATTATGATACCCAGACACACTGACACAGTACTTTTAAGTGCATTCCAACCAACCTAAGTATGGAAAGACTGTTGGTTTCCATGAAGTAACTTCTAAATCACTATCTGACACCAAAAATCACATTATCAACAAAATTCACTTTCATTCTACTTAGAAGATTGTGTGCCTTACTCATGTTAAGTGCTATCTAAAAAAAAACCAAACAACCCCTTTAAAATTTAGATACCAAGGAAATATAATGTTATAGAATTATGACTTTGGTCTTGTTAATATGGAAAGGCTGATTTTAAAAAAGTTAAAAGAGGATGTAGAATATGGAACCAAAGTAGGAAGCAGTATATTGAGTTCCTACATACAGGCTTTTCCAAACTATCTAAAAATGCACCAGGTTGAATTCTGATGGAGAAATTCAGGGGAAAAAAAAAATCACAGTGAATCATTTTTCTAGCCTAGCTTAACATACAGGCACACAGACACAGAAAAAGGTCTCAGTGGTACTGAAGCTACGAGTATACTGACTATGAAGATCTGTCATTCGACTTGTATATAGATAGTATCAACCCAAGATTTGACTCCCGGACAATTCCAACTCCTAGAGGTAGACAATCGAGTAGTTCTTCTTATGGAACTTTAGTTTGAATGTTAATCTCATCAGAGGAGGTACTTCACACAAGAGCAGTACCTTCTCTAGGGTTGAAAGCAGGCGCTATCTCAGGGCGACTGAATCGAGCCACTCACCCTGGAGTTTACTATGGTCAATGTTTAGAAATTTGTGGTTCCAGTCACAGCTTCATGCCCATTGTACTAGAAATATCAACTCTAAAATATTTTGAAAACTGGTGCCATATAATGCAAACATCTTTGAGAAATCAATATAATACTTAAGTATTAACAGAGCTTAATATCTCCTCAAAGCATATGCTTCAATTAGAAACATCAGCTTGATTTCACATTGCAGGCCTAATCATCATCAACATTTTCTGTTTATTCCAACTCCAACTTATCGGTATCGAAATAATCTATATTTATCCTCCAGAAGAGATCCTCAAACTCCCAGAAATTTCATTCCTTTGAGAGAAAAAATGAACAAAAATCTATTTGCCTCTTTCATATGCCCTACAATTATAGGCATCTCTACCCTACCTGTTACTATACTATTTCTTTGTTTAGTCTTTACAGCGCCCAAGAGTTGATTACCCTACCAAATCCAAATTCTACAAATCTGATTTATCCGACTCATCACCAAACAAATAATATAAGTGCTAGGGCATCCAACCAATAAGGTGGATTAAAAAGTGGCCAGCAGCGATATTGACTATTAGCTGTACTGCTAAGGCTAGTGGTTGAATAAGTAGGCTAATTGTTTCGATGATGATTAGTATAGGGATTAGAGGTGTTGGAGTGCCTTCTGGTAGGAAGTGAGCAAGTGAAGCTTTTGGTTTATTGTGAAAGCCTAATACCACTGTTCCTATTCAAAGGGTACACTGGCATCTAATTTGGAGAAGTGCACAGGGAAAGATTGTGCACCAGGACAAGAGCAAATCCCATACCCATTTACAGGACTTCATTGGATCCATACCAAGCCATTGATAAGTGTGAACTGACATCTCTGTCACCAATTACTCAATTCCAGGCAGAGCTCCCGAGCAGACTGACAAAGGGACTTAATGTTGGATTGGTTTTTATATTCTTAGAGAGGAAAGCTCTGGACACTATAGAAAGGAAACTCAGAAGCTAGTAGCAGAGGTGTATATTAGATTCCAATTTCGAGCAGAGTCTCATTTTTAGTATCTAGCTCTGCCTGCAGAGAGAAGAATAACCAGGGCAGAAGTCCCAGACCAAAGGGAAGCTTACAATTCTGCCACTCTGAACTTGCAGAGCTTCCTAAACTGACAGAATGTGGCTGCAGTTTGCTTAGAATCAAACCCAAGTTGCAAACTGCTCAGACTAGAGGTCAGATTGTCCTGGATAGATCATTTGGTAGCACTAATAAACTGCAGATCTCTAGATTGTCTCTGAGATCGTGAAATAGCACAACATTCAATATCCCAAAAAAGCAGTATCAGCACCAGCTCAGACTTTTCCAGAAATATGACCAAGCGTGGCCCAAATATAAAGCCCAGCAGAATAGGCAAACAAAAACACAAACCTTATATTAATGAGCTATTAGGGGGACAGGGATGCTCAAGTAAAAGATAGGATTAACCAAAAAATACAATACTAAATGCACAAGTCTCTTAGAACCAGAGAGCAAAACAGATATACAAAGAAGCCATTGATTACCTCTTCAGTGAAACCTGAAAATGTAAATTCGCAGGAACATCATAACCAGAATCCAGAGTTTCTTGATCAAAGTAAAAACATAGCAAATGTTAAGAGAGAAGGAATTTAAATCCCAAGGATACACAATAAAGGCCCTACACTATTTAGCAATCACAACTATAAAGAAGAGAACTTGGAATATTTTTCCAGAAGGCAAAGGATATGAACTTAGAGACAAGAATAACTTGAAAAACAGTATAATTCTAAAGGAGGAAAAATAGATCTTAGATGAAATAAAGGACTTCTTGATTAAAAATAAAAACCAAACAAACAAAAAAACAACTTGATAAAAAGACTTGAACTATGAAAAACCTTTTAAGTTCTGAAGTAGGAATGAAGAGAAACATTAAAAAAAGGGAGACTTGCATGAATAAATAAATAAAATGGATATACATAAATATATAAATAAGTAAAAATAAAGGACTAAAGAATTAACTGTATTCACGTATGGGGAAAAGATACACGTATCCTGTATTGTATCTTCGGGGTAGATCAATCAGTTAGTCAAAGGCAGGAGGTAGTCTTAAAGATCTTTAAAGTGATCATTAAGAGTAGAAAGAGAGGGAAAGGAATATACTGAAGGAGAACAAAAAGGCAAATTAGGGAAAATTATCTTCACGTAATGAGTATCATCTGTGCAAACAAGGATGAGTGGGTCGATGGACAGGGTTGACACTTGAAACCTACTGTCATCTGAACAGATCAAAAGAAAGACATACATAGTTGGTTACAGAAATCCATTTCATTCAACTGGAAAAAGACAAAAGAAAGGAAGGAGAATACCAGAGGAGGCAGTGTCAAAGGAGAGAAGGGGGCATGTTCAAGATATGTAAAAATGAAATATGGGGGATAAGAGATGTGGGAAATCCAGGATGATCCCTAGGTTGGGAGTCTGAGGAACTTGGAGTATGATATTGCCTTCTATATAGTAGGGAAGATAGGAAACAGAGGATTTGGAAGAAAAGATAATGAGTTCTGTCATGGGCATGTTAAGTTTAAAATGTTTGCTGGACATTGATTTCAAAATGTTGGATGGCTGTTGGAAATGAATGATTGGAGTTCAGCAGAGAGATTGAAGCTGGAAAGGTAGATTTGAGAGTCATCTGCGTAGAGATGGTAATTAACCGATGAGATCTTGGTAATTGATGAGATCAAATAAATTAGAGGAAGAAGAGAAGAGGGTGAAGGACAAAACTCTAAGGGACATACAATGATGGAATGATATGGAAGAGGATCCTTCAAAGGAAAGAGAGAAAAGGAGCAACGATTTTCTCTTTGTAGAGAGAAATATTCTGTAAAATTTTATGAAGTATATTGTTTTGTTAAGAACACAGAACAGCCAATAGAGCACATAAGTACTTTAGTGATATTGAAATTTAGGAAAATGTAGGGCAAGGTTTTCAGGACTGGGGGGATAGATCTTCCTGGGACTGTCTTTGGGAAGGAAGGTCGGGATGGTTTAGCTTAACATATCCTTGATAATAAAATCATAGAACTCTTTGTATGTGTTTGTTGTTTTTAGAATTCATCTCCATCTCACTCTGGACATTCCTCATTTGGAGTTATTTATTTTTGTGTCTTAATAGTTCATTTTTGAGACTTGTCTCTCCTTTCTGGACTGATTTTCTCTAATAATTTTAGCTTTCTTTAAAAGAGTCTATTCTCTCAAAATTTAGAGTAATTGTTAGACTGTGACTAACTTATCAATATTCTAAAGTGGAACAGTCACTTACCCCAAAGCTTCCAATATCTCTTCTTCAGCAACAGTTTTCTCTTTGTTAGAATTAGTTCAGGATAGTATGGCCAGAATAGCCAGATTATTTTTGAGATCATCGATCCACTGAAATACATACTGTATGTTTATGTGTGTACATATATACATACATGCATATACACACACAGCAGAAATGGTTGTGTATGTGTGTATACACACATATGATTCAAATTTAAACTTTCATGAACACACTACTATTAGCACAAAGTAAATAACTGGAAATTAACTATTCTTTCAACCACCTCCCAACATATGTTTTGCCAAACACTCTTTAAGAGCATTTTTTTTAAAGAACACTTTTGAATTTGTGTTCTCATAGCCTAGCATATCCAACATATTGTAGGCATTTAATAAAATACTTGATTTTTTTTTTTTTTTTTGTATTTTTATGAACAAAATATCTTAATCTAGAAGCTATGTCATATATGGCTATGCAGGAAGGAGAATGAGAGTTGTATTACATTTCTAAAGTATGTAAAGTAGATATTACCTAATATATTTTGACACACTAACCTAAATTTGTTTGATTATCTTATTGAAAATGTATTTTAATATTCCAAACTGAAGCTTTAATTTCATGTTCCATTATCCAGATATGGTTTCCCACTAGAGGGAGCTCTGAATTTGTTTTTAAAGACAAAGACATTACAGTCAGCTCAGATGTACTTGTAAATAAGTGGTTTCCTTTTTTTCTTTTCTTTTTTTTTCCTTCTTTTTCTAGGCAGTTTGATTTAAGTTACATTTGTCCATCTGCTTCATGATTGTTTCTTGCAGCCATGAAGGTCAAGATTTATTAATTAAATATATGTTTTACAAAGGTATTGTACAGAGAGTCTTGACAACTGTTAGATATTTAAATGAAATTTGAAATGCATTCTATTATAGGCAATACATTTCGGTAACTGATTAATTTTAAATGCTTTAAGCCTCATTTGTTTCTTTCTTTGGCACACATTTTAAATTAGTTTATATCCCAATTCTAGTGACATTAGGTTGATATTTTACTAGATCAAGAATTTTTAAAAACCACAGATTCTTTTTATTTTGCTGCTGTCTAAGCATTTTTGAGGGTAAGGAGCCCTTTTGTTTCTCTACCATTGCCTGTCTTTCCAATTAGTACTCACAGCTCACCCTGTTACTTTTCCTTCTGCTTCTGCTGGTTATCATTTTTATTTAGTGATTTTGAAGTGAAGGAACTTTTCTGAAATAACAGATAAAAATAATTTTTAAAGTTTAAGCTATGATCCCAATTTAAGGTAGGATCACCAACTTCCAATTTCTATGTATCAGTAGTAAATAGGAGAGTATAGTTTTTTGGGTCTTGGGACACACAAAAATGAAAATCTACTTGAGTTTTTGCATTGGTTTTTTTTTGGTGGTAGAGGGGGTGGCCTGATGAGGGCTTATATCCTCTATTCTTCCTCTTTTACTATGTTTATCTAGAAGGTTTACACAGAAGGATCAACCTAAGAACAGTAGATTCAACAGGCAATAGTTACTGCTACCCAATTCCCACAATTACAAATTTTCCCAAAATGTAATGCAAAAAAGCTAAGCATGAAGAAATGTTTGTGATTCAATTTTGAGATCTAAATTTTTTCCTAGTTCATTTTTTTTTTTTTTGGGGCTATTTTAAGGGAATAATATCTGAGAAAAAATTTCCCAAGAAACTATCAGCTGGTACAGCAGATGGCACTATACATCCACTAAGTATTCAAAGCTTATAAATTCCTTTGTCAGTAGACAGTAATGTATGTGCATCATTTTGAACATTCTGGTCTTGAAGGTATATTTAACGAGAATAAATATGTCAATTATTAATAGAACTTCTTGCTTTTCTTTTAAGATGGTGTCTTTGTAGGAGAAATCTTACAACATTTCAGGCATATCTCCAAATTGGGAGAAAAAGCAGAGTTTTACTGAGGGAGTCTTTGGAAGTAGTTTTAGAAAGAACACTTGGGAAGATGTATTATGGCTCAATTAATCTGGAGCACAACTTAAATATATTTGGATTTTTTTTTTTTTTTTTGAGAAGGTATCTAGGTTATTATTAAGTATTCATGAGGAAAAATACAGAATTGGGAAGGAGTTCAACCCAGTCCCCACTGTGTTTGGAATAACTATTTAATTCTCATTGTTTGTGAAGCTTATAGTATAATTAGCATGTAGCTCCTTGATAAAATATAAAGTACTAAAACATACATATCCAGGGAATTGGACTCTGAGTTAGGAGTCAGACATGGATCTTGGAGTGAGGTGGGACTGACTGACTGTGTAGCCTAAGGCTACTTAGCCTACCTACTTGTCAATTACTCTTGTCTTTGAAATGAAAAGAAAGCTCTTTTTCTCTGAACTTCATAGTGAGGACTAAAATGATGCTGCATATTTAATTTCTTCGAATCTTTTGGAAGAGTACAAAATAAAGTATATTGGACAATCTTTTATCTTTTCATTCTATTAAGTCTGATCATTATAATTTTCTTGAATTGGTTCAAATTCCTATTATCTAGTCTTACCATGGAGCTAAATGAACAGTAATTGTTTTTAGTTGTAGAGATAGCAATAGATTTAGATTTCACTATCACTTTTTCAAACTTCTCTTCCAAAAATGTTGCTTTATTTAAGAGGTTGAATAAAGTATTCTTTGAAATCTTTTTAGACTACTGTGTCAAATTCAAACAGAAATTGGGGCCATTTCCTGTAGCTGTATATTGACTTACAAACTACGTATTAACATTGTCTGTTTTTTTTTTTTTTTTAATATTTTCCAGTTACATTTTAACCTAGTTTGTCCCACACTGACTTGTGTGACACTTTATTTTAAGGTATTTCTGGACTTAAACATGTTTCCAGTAACCCTTTATTTCTATATAGTGGGGAAAAAGCAGAAAAAGCTTCTCATTCGTTCATTAACTTAGGTATAGCTTTTTTGTATTAAAAGCCAAGGAGCAGTGTTTTAAAAATAACAGCAGTTGTAATTTTTTTTTCTCAGAAAGACTGATACGAGCTTAATTTTTTGTCCAAAGTATTTGTTTTATATAAAAGAAAATAATCTTCTACTAATAAATGTTTTGATAACAACAATAAATCAGATATTTGCATTTAAGTCTATCATGGTATATTGAATATTCTCATAGAAAATCATGTGCCTCAGACGTGCCTTTATAATGTATTTTTTTATTACCATGATTGTAAGGGTGACTCATATAGTGTTATATACTCAGTAGATACCCAATGAATTCCTATTAAGTGAATAAATGAAATGAGTTTTTCATATCAGTTTTACCTGTCTTTAGGGCTTAACAGATTTCTAGGGTTAGCTTTATATTCCATCCAGAGTTCTATTTGTAGGCATAATAAAGTTTTCTATTTAAATTATCTAGCTTGCCTCTGTAGAATTCATAGGGAATTCTGTGGCTGAAGTTCTTAAGGGAAAAAAAATTTTTTTTCAGATGTTTTAGCTGAATCATTTTGCTTAAGTACTTTAAACCATATTATGGAGCATTTCTAACAGATCACATAGAAAAAGTGAGATTTTGAACAGTTTTAACTTATTTTGAATGAAGATAATCTCTGTAGTAATTAGAACACATAAAAGAATATGCCAAAGAATTTTCCATTTCAGCCACAAATAATTTAAAGTCGTATTCATTCAGTTAATTTAAGTACGCCCTTTAAATATTTTACAACTTTCAAGGATAATTGTCTTCTCTATGAATAGCTTTCTATCAGCTAAGTAGGATACTCCTTATTATGAATGTCTTGAATTCTCACAACTTCACTAAGTCAAGTCAGCAAGCTTGTTGTCTAAAAATCCTTAACAGAGTTCGTAGCATTAGAAAGAGTGAAAATAGCTCCCATCTTGAAGGAGGTCAAATGACCCTAGTCCTTATAGCTTTACTATGGTTGGGAAGACAAAACTTCTTGAGCTAAGGAAAGTAAAAGTTAATTTTGCATAGAGAGTAGAGATGAATTTGGATTGGAATAATTGAAAAAAGACTTTTTCAAGGAAATGGAAATTGTCATGTGGATAGAATTTGGAACTTAAGACTGAGAGATGAAAGGGATTTTTGAGTTATCTAGATAAGTGGAAAGGGGAAAAGCTGAACATTGCAATGGAAACGATGAGCAAAAACCAAAAAGCAAGAGTGGGTATTAGTTTTGTGTGGAACACCCAAGAAGTTGGCCCAGTTAGAGTAGAGAGTCTGGAAGGGAGTGAAAAATTAGTTGGTGTCATAAGATAGAAGGCTTTTGATACCTTCTTGGTTTATTTTTAAAATTTAGTTTCCATCATTTTGACCAAAACCACTTTATAGGTCACTTAAATAATCTGCATGCCAATAAACTATTGCATAAGTAAAATTTTCATCCATCTTATGTACATTAAATCAGTGCTTTTAAGTGAGTCTGTATTCTTAAGCAAATCACTTCATTGCTTTGAATTTGTGTAATCATCATGTAGGGCTTAACCAAGATAAGTGGCAGCATTAATTCAGGCTCTGTCCTCCCTCATTTTTTTTTTTTTTTTTTTGCTCTTTGCCTATGATTTAATTGTTTTAAGAAACCCCTCTTCCAGTGTAGACCTTTTTTCAATTTTTCTGAAACTTTCAGCCTTTTACAGGATTGTCTGGATTCAGTTAAGAGGTTAAGCTACTTGTTCAGAATTATGCCAACTGTACATGTCCTCAGGATTTGAATTAAGGTCTTTCTGGTTCATTTTGTCATTTAGTACAAACTGCCAGTCTTTTCTAGATATGCTTTTAAGTGGGGGTGATCCCACCATCTCATTTATGGTAGGCTCCAAGTACTGTAATGGAGGATGATTAAAGATGTATAAACTCCTTATTATAATACCGGGATGAATAGATATTAGACTAATAAAGCCACCCTTATATAAGTCTCTAACATCTCTTTCAGGTTGAAAAACAAACAAACCACTTTTATCTTTAAGTTATAGTATGATTTATAAAATGATAGGATTACCAGTTATATTTTACTTGATGTTTTTATTAAAAATGGTTACTGTATTTTATTTCTATCTTCTTTCCTCCTTCCTCCCCAACTCCTGCTCCCATTTTAGCTAGACACACATACTTTCTGAGTTGTTTAGGCACTAATTGAAGCAGCATTCAATTCAACAAGCATTTGTTCAATTCTTTTTCCCTTTTGGTATTGTAAGACCCAGGATGTCTGGGACTGTTTTTAGCTTTTCTTTGTAATCCCTAGGCTTAGTATGCTAAGTGCTTTACAATTATATGTAAGTGGGTGGGATGGATGTGATTTCATTCATATAAGAAAACCTTAAATGAAAATAATTCCTTCTACTAATACAGACGCTCTCTCTGTGCAATTTATAATTTCAGAGAGTTTTAAGTTACTAATTTAGATATTATCTCCGGCTAAATAACTATTATGCTCAAGAGCAGTATTTGAACACAGATCTTTGTTCTTTGAAACACTCTTATCAACTGAACCATATAATAAGAGCTTAAAAAATATTTAGTGGTTAATTGATTGATAATGTATTATGAGCAAGATACTGCTTTTTTCCCTAAAAATAAAAAAAAGCATTACCATTGACCTATTTTGAGTTTGAATTCATGAGGATTAATGCACAAAGAATTTAAAATAAGATCTTTTCTTTTTTTTTAAAACCAGGTATTTAATATTCAGACTTGGATATGTACTATATTTTGATCATCAAAGCAAAGTTCAGTTTACTCTGAGGCAGCTAGATAGATGATACTTTGGATAAAATGTATAAAGTGCTAGACCTAAGGAAAGAATAATATGAAGTTAAAATGTAGCCTCATATGGTTCCTAGCAATGTAATCTTGAACTAGTCACTTTTGCTTGCATCAGTATTTTTATCTGTAAAATGGAAATGATTAAAGCACCTATCTCTCAAAAGTTGTTGAGGGAATAAAATAAGAACATTTGTAAAATACTTTACAAACTATAAGACTTCTTAAATATTGCTCCTTTTTTTTTTAAAGGACACTTTGGAGTTTTATATGTCCTTTTCCAAAGTATTGATAATCCTCTTGCCTCTATTTTTCACAATAATATTGATTAATTTTTCTCTCAAAGAAATGCTTTTCTTGGTATAAAATTTATTTTATTCTTTGAATGTTGACAGGATACGTGAATTACATGATTATTAAGATATATAAAGTATATATCATGTAGATAGTAGCTACCTTTTTTTTTTTGCTTTTCAAAAAAATAAAAACCATTCTTTAAAAAATGCCTCAAACCAACCACCATATGGGTGTCCCCTCAGAAACAGGCCCAGCAATGTGTCTTAAATTTCTGGCAATTTGGGTTGGATAAGGAGTACTTATTTTCTCTCCTAAGCTAATTGTTTTAAGTATCTCTTTTTATGTTTCCAAAGCCCCTCTTGAAGACTTGAAGAATGTATAAAACATTAGTGCCTATTCAGGAACAATCTTCTGATTTCCACACATTTAAATCCAGGTGTTTTCTGAGTCCATCTTGCACTCTACTGTGTGCCATTGCTCTTGTTCTCTTCTCCAAATAAATGTGTAATATGAACATATTAATATTTATATATGTATGTATATCTGTATATAAGAGATTATTGGCATAATAACAGATAGAAGGCCACCTTCACGGTCTCGGAGGCTTAGACTCAAGAACTGCTTCTGAAATGGTAGCTATTGACCCTAAGTAAGTCACATTTCACTCTTCAATTTCTTACTATTTACTAATTCATTTCCCATTATCTATATACTCCATCCATAAAAGATCTTCTCTTAATTTTGCTGTCCTCTCAACTCTTTTCTCTTTAAAATAATGTGCTATTTAAAATTTTTTTTACTTGTTTTAATATCACCATAATTTTCTCTAATTACCCTTTCCCTCCAAAAGAGCCGTGCCCATGTAAAAAAAAAATAGTATTTTTGTTATTTATATGTACACACATATAGTTGTAAATTATTACACTGAATCTTTAAAAGATAAATTTGATAAAAACATTTTTTCTTTATTCATCTATTTCATTTCTTAACCTAGATGCATTAAATTTGTTGATGCAAAAGCTGTTCATTTGCAGGTAATAAGAGTTAGTTATTTTGTCTTCTTTAATTTTTTTTCTTCTTAGTTAAGAATATGTCTTTCATAACTTTTAGTGAGGTATAATCTGCTTTTCTAAATATTAATGGCACATATTTAAGGTATATTATAGAATATGGCACAAAGTATTAATCTAGTCTGATTTGTGGTAGACCACGTTCCAGTTTTCCTAGCAGATTTTATCAAATAGGGAGTTCTTTCCCAAGCAATATATTTTCTGTTTCATTGACCTGACCATTTTGTTAGTTCAGTTGTTTATGATTTTCCTTTGTCTAATTTGTTCCATTGTTCTACTTCTCTATTTTTTAACAAATATCAGAAGATTTTTGGGCCTGTAGCTGTATAACATAGTTTGAGATCTTGAAGTACTATTCCTACTTTAACTTTATTTCTTTTCATTATTTTTTAGATATAATAATTCTTTTGTTTTTTTCAAACAAATTTTGTTATTTTGTGGAGTTTTGAAAATTATTGCTATAACTATTTGGTATAGTTTTTTTTTTTTTAATTATAGCTTTTTATTTACAAGATGTATGCTTTGGTATAGTTTTAAAAGTGTAAATTAACTTTGATAATGCTGTCATTTTTACTATATAGCCCTATATCATACATGGGCAGTGAATATTCTTCCAACTATCTTTAAATTCTTTGTTCCTTTAAGGAACATTCTATAATAGAGTCTATGCAAGTATTTTTTTGATAGATTGATCCCTTGATGTATGCATTTTGTAGTAATTTGGAATGGATTACCTTATTATGGCCACTTGCATTTTGTTATTATATAGGAATGCTGGTGATTTTTATTTTATAAAACTCTAGTAAAGGGTCATTTTGTAGCCTGCAATATTGCTAAACCTATTGCTTCACTTAATATCTCTGCTAATTCCCTAAAATTCTCTAGATAAACTGTCATTTTCAGCAAACAGGAATAGTTTTAATTTATTTTTTTCTTATCTCTAGGTTGTGAATTGTTTTTTCTTATCTGGTTGCTATATGTGAACATTTCAGTAACAACATCCGATAATAGTGAGGGAAGTGGGCTTCTTTGCTTTACTCGTGTATTTACTTGGGAAGATTTTAGTATATTTCTGTTTCCTGTGATGCTTACTTTTGGTTTTATATACTTTTCATAAAATATCATTAAATAGCTCTACACTATATGATTTTTAGCATTTTGAGTACTCTTCGTCAACATTTTCTCCACATCATTTGCCACACCTACATTATTCCACAGTAATATGTTTTTGCATATTTTAGTTTTCATGTGATTAATTATGGTGATTATTTTTCTAGTGCTGAACCTTCTTTGCCTCCCTGGTTTAAATCCAATTTGGTTATGATGACTGATTTCTTGGATGCATCACTCTAGAACTGTTTGTCTCGGAAAAGAAATCTGATGAGGAGTTTTCATTTTCAGTTTTTGAGAATAATTTGCATACTATTGTTACTAAGTTTTCTTAAATGATTAAAAACGTAACAAAATGTTGAACAAAGCTAAAATTGGGAAAATGATATTCTTAAAAAACATACATTAACAAAATAAGAAAGGACAGGATTAATGAACTCAGTGTACATTTTAAAAATCAGAACCCCAATAAATAGCCAAAGTTCACATAAGAACTAATTTTTAAAAATTAGTTGAGAGAGTGGTAAATTGGGAATAAAACATCTCTGGAAATGATAGACTCAAAATTAGATCTTTTAAAAGACTGATAAATTGATAAATATTGAATCATTCTGATTAAAATGAAAAGGACAGACAATCACATCAACAAAAGAAGAAATGAACAAGATAAAAATAACAGCAAAACCAGAAGCAATAAAAAGAATTATAAGAACCAATTGTGTTCCGTTATAAGTTAACAAAACTGAGGAGACAAAGTAAGAAGATTGTCTTCAAAAATATAAAATATCCAAAATAGCAGAAGGCCAAATAGAGACCTTAAAGAATCCAGACATAGGGAAGGAACTAGAACTAGTATTACCAAAGAAAAGTTTCCCAAGTCCCAATTCATATGCCCTGTTACTTCTTTTCTCATTTATATCTCTTCTTTTTCAGAACCCAACTAAAAAAAGCAATCTTCACTCTTTATCTCCAGTTCTTCTTTCATTTATTTCTCAGTCTCTTATGCTCAACCTTGTTGCTCAGTTGAAACTGTTCTCTTCAAAGTGACCTTCAAAGTCTGCCAAATGTGATGGCCTTTCTCAGGCCTTATGTCACTTGACCTCTTCATAACATTTGCCACTGTCGACTCCCTCATCTCTGAATATATTCCTCTCTGGGTTTTTGTGACACCACTAGCTCTTGGTTCATTTACCTGTCTGACCTTTCCTACTCGTTCTCTTTAACTGGATGTCATCTGGTAAATATCATTCACATTTTTCCCTCTCACTGTGGGGTGACCTTAGAGCTTCTGGCTTTTGTCACCAATTCCTCTTAGAACTTTTTAGTAAGATGTCCCACAGGCATCTCTAAATCAATATATCTAAAACAGAACTTCTTTTTCCCCTAAATAACAATTTTTAAAACTTTCCCCCATTTTTGTCATCACTATCCTTCCAGATTTCCAGTGTGTCTTTGGTATCATTATTAAGTGTAGAGGGCTGAAACTCCAAAAAGTATGCTTGAATGAGATAACCAAGCACTTAAGGCTAACTATTTAACATGCGACAATGACTCTATTAACATATATTTGGATAAATGGCACTTCTCCTAGTTGGTGCTTGTTGAATGTTTGGTGTTAAGATAATCATAAGGCAAGGATTGGAGAGCGGAGGGAGAGAGGGCAGAGGCACTTGGCAGCAGGAAGAGGAGGAGACTTGAGGTTGGTGACTCCGGAACTCCAGAATCCAGGAGAGATCTTTCACTTCTCCCCCTAGAGACCAAGGACTTTAATTTATTCTGCTCTGAGGCTCTCCAGAGAGCTAGCCCATACTTTACAATTGATTCTTTCCTCTTTCTAATCCCTCATTTCAATGTCCATGTGGCAAAATTAATTCTAGTTCCATCATATTTCTCACATTTATCTCAATAGCCAAATAATTACCACCTTATGTAAGGCCCATATTACCACTTTCCTGGATTAATATAGGAGCTTTTTTCCCCTCTTTCAGTCTCTTTCCTGTCTATCCTCCACAATACTTTTTTTTTTTTAAATTTAAATTTTATTTTATTTTATTTAATAATAACTTTGTATTGACAGAATCCATGCCAGGGTAATTTTTTACATTATCCCTTGCACTTGCTTATGTTTTGATTTTTCCCCACCCTCCCTTCACTCTCCTCCCTCCCCCCCCCCAGATGGCAAGCAGTCCTATATATGTTAAATATGTTGCAGTATATCCTAGATACAATACATATTTGCAAAACTGAACAGTTCTCCTGTTGCACAGGGAGAATTGGATTCAGAAGGTAAAAAATAACTTGGGAAGAAAATCAAAAATGCAAATAGTTCACATTCGTTTCCCAGTGTTCCTTCTTTGGGTGTAGCTGTTTCTGTCCATCATTTATCCATTGAAACTCAGTTAGGTCTCTTTGTCATAGAAATCAACTTCCATCAGAATACATCCTCATACAATATCGTTGTCGAAGTGTATAATGATCTCCTGGTTCTGCTCATCTCACTTAGCATCAGTCCATGTAGGTCTCTCCAAGCCTCTCTGTATTCATCCTGCTGGTCATTCCTTACAGAGCAATAATATTCCATAACATTCATATGCCACAATTTACCCAGCCATTCTCCAATTGATGGGCATCCATTCATTTTCCAGTTTCTAGCCACTACAAACAGGGCTGCTACAAACATTTTGGCACATACAGGTCCCTTTCCCTTTTTTAGTATCTCTTTGGGGTATAAGCCCAATAGAAACACTGCTGGATCAAAGGGTATGCACAGTTTGATAACTTTTTGGGCATAATTCCAGATTGCTCTCCAGAATGGTTGGATTTGTTCACAACTCCACCAACAATGCATCAGTGTCCCAGTTTTCCCGCATCCCCTCCAACATTCATCATTATTTTTTCCTGTCATCTTAGCCAATCTGACAGGTGTGTAGTGATATCTCAGAGTTGTCTTAATTTGCATTTCTCTGATCAATAGTGATTTGGAACACTCTTTCATGTGAGTGGTAATAGTTTCAATTTCATCATCTGAAAATTGTCTGTTCATATCCTTTGACCTTTTATCAATTGGAGAATGGCTTGATTTTTTATAAATTTGAATCAGTTCTCTATATATTTTGGAAATGAGGCCTTTATCAGAACCTTTAATTGTAAAGATGTTTTCCCAGTTTGTTGCTTCCCTACTGATCTTGTTTGCATTCGTTCTATTTGTACAAAGGCTTTTTAATTTGATATAATCAAAATTTTCTATTTTGTGATCAGTAATGGTCTCTAGTTCATCTTTGGTCACAAATTTCTTTCTCCTCCACAAGTCTGAGAGATAAACTATCCTATGTTCTCTAATTTATTTATAATCTCGTTCTTTATGCCTAGGTCATGGACCCACCTCCACAATACTTCTAAAGAGATATTCCCCAAATTCAAATCTGACCTGGCTCTAGTGTCATTCTGTTGCCTTTAGGGCAACATGCAGAATCCTCTGTTTGACAATTAAAACCCCAAATAATCTGATTCCAGACTTCTTTTCCTATCTCCCTACACAGTGCTGTTTCATACACTCTACGCTACATCCAAATTGGTCTATTATATAAAACATACACAATATTTTATCTCCCAAGTCTGTGCCTTTGTATAGGTTACACACCCCTGTCCCCACCTCCCCCTAGACCTGCTTCCAATTCTTTTTTTTTAATAGTATTTTATTTTTCTAAATACATTTAAGTCATTTCCTTCCTTATCTCTTTTAATTAGATCTATTTTGCTTTTATTTGGTCTGAAATCAGAATTGTTACCCCTGTTTTTTTTTTTTGTTTTTTGTTTTTTTTTGCTTCAGCTGAAGTATATTATGCTCCAGCCTTTTACCTTTTCTCTTTATGCATCTCTCTGTTTCAAATGTATTCCTTGTAAACAATATATTATAGTATTTTGGCCCTTCCTGCTTTCAGTACTTAGAGTGTATTCCCTCCACTCCTTTACCTCTTAGAATCTCTAGATGCTTTCAGAATTCATTTCAGATGCCTTTTCTTCCATAAGGTCTTTCCACATCCTCCCTGCTACTAGTATCCTCCTTTAAATTACCTTTTATTCTTTTGTACATGTTTTTAATTTCTTTAAATGTGCATATATTGCTTCCTTCTATGAAAGTTCCTTGAGGGCAGGGACTGTTTTGGCTTTGTTATCCAAAGTACTTGACCATAAAAAATAAACCTGTTGGCTGAGTGGCCAACCAAATATTAGAAGCCTGGTCACTAGAGCTATCTGAAAGTAAACATAAATTAACATAAAAAGGATAAACACAGATATTACTCATATATACTTTCATCAATCCAGATTGCAACCCTTTTATAATTTAATTGGTAATTTCTAGATTTACTAATGCTCAAAATATTCTTGTTCTGTGAAACTAGCATAATGCTAAGCTTCTTAGAGCTTATTTGTTTGGTCCTCTGATGGTGGAACAGACAAATCCTCAGAACATTTTAAGTTTTGCAAGAAATAAAGAGTGTATGATGTGATTCAGTGCCCTTGAGAATCCAGGTTCATTCTGCCCTCTTTGTGTCACAGTGGAGGATAAGAATCGAATTTTAATTTAAAAAAACGTAATTGGTGAAGTTCAATGAATGTTTATGGCTTTGTGCCATTTGGCTTATTGGATCATTTTTTAGTGTCTAATTCTGAAATAGCTTTTTATCTATGCATGTTTTATTTTGCATTTTTCCCTCATCAGTACATAACAGTGATCAAATCTCAGATTGTACTTGCAAGTACACCAATTTCTTTACGATTATGAAAAAAGATATAGTAAGCAGCATTGGCTGTCTAGGGATTGGTCTCTTTTCACTTGAATAGATGACATTGTCAAACTCAGACATGACTGAAGATTAAGTTCTTTTCTAACTTAATTACCTAACTTCCATCAACTTTTTGAATGTGTTTATAGGATATGTTTCAGTGCATGAAAAACCTGACAGCCGCTGATGCAGGATATTGCTTCCCCTCCTTAAATAACTTTGCATTTTTTGCTGCTCTGATTTTTTAGGAGAAGTGATTTTTCATGATTTGTCATGTCTGTGTTGAGAGTCTGACAAATTTCAAACAAGTAATGCATCAAAGAACCCTCTTGGAAGGAATACTCTAGTTTATTAAATTGACATAAACTAATAGCTAAGAGATACTTAGAGGTGTATTTGTACTGCATTTTCACTGAACCAGCTTTCTCCACAACAATTTTCAGCCTTCTAACATGTGTGTTCTCTAAAAATATTGTGTAATAAGAACATCTCTGAAAATCTAGAAATCCAGGCTGTTTCAGAAGAATAGAACAAAAAAGAAATGGGAAAAAAATAGAGACCTGAAAGAGAAAATTTCCTTAAAATTAGAACTCTTGAGAAGTCAGCAGTCTGCCTGAAGATGGAATGAGTTCCCCCTCACTGGAAGCTTTCCAATAGAAACAGGAGGATGACATGTTAAGTATAAAAAAGATCAATGGAGTTTGGATTGTATAGTGACTTAGAAAACTAAAAACTACATTTTCTATATTGTATTGCATTACTTTGTTAACCACTTTCCAATTATGCTTTAATCTGGTTCATAATACTTTCCTGCTCTCCCTTCTGTAAACTTGATACCTCTGCTGTAGAAAGTATCCCTGTTTAAGGATGGGATGGCTCTCTCTATGGCTTCTGATGGCTCTTTAAGTTAATAGTTTTTAGTCTAGTCTGGCTGAAATATGGAACATGAGAACAACAATGGTATAAGAAATTTTAGTATAAGGATTGAGTCTTTTTTAAAGACCTTTTTTTCTTCCTTTGGCCTCCTTTCTCTCCACTCTCAGGGATCAAGTGCCAATCTTCTACTTCTAAGCTAACTATGCTACCAGAGCTCTTGAGGAGACAGGACTCAATGGCCTTGAAGTCTTTTCCATTCACAAAGTCTGTGCTAGTGTCACCCTATTTGATCTGTGATCTGACATCATCATTAATTGCTATTTCTTAAATTTCTTCCCTTTCTTTTGTCTTTTTTGGTCTACAGTATTACTCACCTGTGTAAAACGAAACAAATACTCTACTTGTCCCTTCTACTTCCTTGAGTTATAGTTATTCACTATATAACTTCTAAAAATGTAATCAATACTCAATTTTTTTCACTTCCTCACAGTTGAGTTTCTTAGTCTCTCAATTCATTGAAACATTTCAAAGCCACAGGTGACCTCTCTGTTGTCACATTATTTCCTGGCTTCTGTGTGAAGTTTCGGCTAGCTCCCTGGAAGGCTCAGGATCAGCCAGAGTCATGATAAGCAAAAGTCCTTGGTTTGTAGGGGGAGAAGTGAAAGGGATGGACAAAACTGCCAGGACTTTTGCAAAGGATCCCTCCTTGATTCTAGAGTCCAGATTCTCCACACTTTTCTCCTTCCCATTCTGTGGCCAAGTGAAGTTCTCTCACCTCTCACACTCCACCTCCTAATCCTTACTTAAAATTATGCTATCCCCAAACATTGAACCAGCATTAACTGAGAAAAGAGAAATTCCAAACATATGCTAATAGAGTTATTGTCCAATAGGTAATTAGCCTTACATGCTCAGTTGTCTAATTCAAGCACACCTTTAAGGGTTTCAGCCCTTTACACTTCTGTGATACAAAATTTTCTATGTGCCTCATTCTTACCTTTAATATATTCGAACCTCTGTTACATCTTCTTTCTCTCTCTTCCCCTCTCCCCCTTCCTCGTCTCCATTTCTGCAACTTCTACTGCTCTGTACAAGGGAGGGGCTTAAAGTTAATTCAAGGAAAGAATTTAGTTGCATCTAATAACATAAATAGTTCAGTTATGAAAGTGGAATAAGCTAATTCTCAGATTGATGGGTTTTAAACTTTATGTAAATAATAAATTAATATACCAAAATGAGTTTTTAAAATTCACCATTTTTAAATGGTTTAAAAACATTCACTATTAAATGTCACCAGTTTCACATCATTCCCTTCAAGTTATCTAAGTATGCTAAGTTATCTTAAACTAAATTTTAGAATTTCTCAATGTTTCTTATGCAAATAATAGAAAAATTAATTAGCACTTCTTATTCTCTGTGTATTGAGGATCTGATTCAAAAGAATGTAATTATAGTCACTAGAATTGATTTGTTTTATGCATACTTTAGCTCTTGAATGTTCAAGGTGATGGATTTGAATAAAACCAAACTCCCCAAACTTCTTAATTAAACATTTTTTCAGCTTCATGCAGTATATTCCTAAAGTCCTATTAGTTTCATTTAGAGAAATTGACTTTTAAAAAGACATTCTCTTTGGTATGTATGAAGATGAATTTTCTTGAAACATTAATGGCCTCTTTACAAACACAGGCTCAGAACTTATAATGCTTAATAGTTGTTTCATTATCAAGTCCCTGATTCTTTTATATCTTATAATTAGGCAGTAATCCTGATCTTTGTGGATACTGTTATAAGAAATCAGACTGTGGTGGAATTGGAATTTCGTATTTCTAGCTTGGAGCTAATAACAATGAACTTCTGAATTCCAATATAGCATGCAATAAAGCATGAGTTAACTGAGTAGTTGTAGTAAATTTCTCAGTCTTAAGAGTGCATTAATCCAGACTATTGTAGTACCACTTAATGCATAAGAACAAATAGCTTTATTTTTAGAAAGTGAACATACTTATCAAAATCAAAACATTTGTGTTTAAGATTATAATTGTGCATATAAGATAACCCTATCTTATATACAATGGGTGGACAATAGAGAAAGTTCATGAGTCATTTGAGAAATTTCCTTGCTGAAGACAATAATTATTACTTTTTTCTTATTAATAATCATGTTTCCATGAATTTGGGATCTTGTTTGTTCGTGGGAATTTCATTTCACTTAGTGATTTCTTTTTCTTTTATTCATCTAATTCTTCTTACTCCTTTCATTTTTTCCCATCTCAATGAGATGTTTAATTCAAAAGCTCTCCTTTTCCTCTAATTTTTATTAGATATTTTTTCTTTCTGTGCCTTTTTCTAAGAAGGATTTCCTTTGTTGTTTTCATTAGTTCTTATGCCTTTTTTTAGTTATAAATTTTTTTATTTCATGTCTAAATACTTATATATATTTTTAAAGCAATTCAGTTAAAACTTCTGAATTACCAAGCTTGAACTCCCTCTTTTATTTAATTCTTATATGTGTAGCTCTGGTCTCATTATTCCTTTTTTTCTGTTGTGTCTTATAAGTTCAGTCTAAGAAGTTTATCAATTCGTGAAAATAAACGCCTTTCCACACAGTGGAAATAGCCGATTTCAAATCATATAGCTCACTTATGCCACCTGCAGGCCCTTCATATTTTCAGTGAAATCTCTTTGGGTCCTAACTCCTCACTCTTCTGGGTGATGCTTACCTCTAAGAAGTCTAATTTTCTTTTTTCTGAAGTAGAATTCTATCTTTGGAGGTTGTCAGAAAGTGGTTTACCAACTTGCCCTAGATTAGAACCATTATAAGATAATCATCTTCCATTACTGTCACACTATTTTAGTACCTTCCTTCTACCATCTCTTCTATTTTTTTTTTTTACATTTTAAAAAAATGTTATTTTTAACTTATCCACAATATAGTACAGTAAAAAGATGAAGATATATAGATATGAAAATGCAAATTGGCTATATACAATATGCTAATCCTTTCAAATAATACAACAAGAAAACCATGTAAATTCTTCACTGCCTCCCACTAGCCCTAGAGATGGCTGTCACTAGATACAATTAGGTAAATCAGTGGAATAGATATTATAGACAATTTATAGCAGCAAATAAAGTGACATTGTGTTTGTTAAGTATAAAGACTTAAAATTTTGGAATAAAAATTCATCATTTGGTAAAAATTATGGGAAAACTAGAAAGCAGTATGGCAAAAATTGGACATGGATCAATATCTCACATTATCAAAATATAAGGTTAAAATTAATTCATGATCTAGATATAAAGAGATATTTTCCAAGAAAATCACAAGAACATGGAATATAATACTTTTCAGATTTGTGGATAGGTAAATAATTTATGAATAAAAAAGTTAGAGAACAAAATTAAGTCTAAAATGGAAATTTCTCCCTTTTTCTTGTAGCCACTTTTCTTGTTGAAAGACTACAGAAATTATCTTCCTTTCATTGTTCATTTATAAATTTTTATCAGTCATCTTCCATATTCTCCATTATGTAGTTGATTAATTGAAATGCTGTGGTACCTTAATACTCATCATTTATTGGTTCCAGAAGGTACAACCAGTGGCCACCACCTTCACCTCAGCTTCCATTGCTACTGTTCAAGCCACCACTGCTTCTCCTGCCGATTCTCCTGCTGAGTACATCTGCCACTGTGTGCTCTTCCTCCACTAATGTTTTGGGAACTAGGGAATTGTACACTGCAGCCACATCACCCTGCAGGAAATCCCCATGACTTGCTGGCTTCTGTGCATGACTTCTGCATCATGGCGCCATCTTGACAACTCTGCACACTACAACCTTCCTGGAGAGGACCTGCACATGGCAGAGGGCAGTAGCAGCAGTGGTGGGGGCTGGGCAATGTGTCTGGCCAATCTCACATCCTTAATCTCAACCAAGACAACAAAGTGCAATGAATGCTGAGCAAGCATGAAGTGCTAAACCATATTTTTCTCATAGAAATGTGTAACTTTCCAAATTTGATGACTTTCAAAGCAGAAGAATACTGAGGTACCACTGCATCATCAAAGTTTTCATAACAGAAGAGCCTGTAGGACAGAATGGCCAAAATAGGAAGGAGACACAAAATCATGTCATTTGAGGGCCAATTGAAAGAATTCTAATTTTTTTTTTAAACTTCTCAATAGTATTTTATTTTTCTATTTGTATGGAAAGGTAATTTTCAACCTTCATTTTTTATAAGATTTTGAGTTCCAGATTTTTTCTCCCTCTCTGCCTCCTTACCTCCTCCTCTTACTATCCCCCTCCCCAAGACAGGAAGCAATCTGATATAAGTTATACATGTACAGTCATTTTAAACTTATTTCCATATTGTCATGTTGTGAAAGAAAAAATCAGAAGAGAAAAACCATAAGAAAGAAATAATAAGCAACAACAAAAAAGGTGAAAATGGTATGCTTTTAATTCTTATTCCATCTCCATAGTTCTCTCTCTCTCTCTCTATGTATATGGCATGTTCCATTCAAAGTCTATTGGAATTATCTTTGATCACTATATCGCTGAGACGAGTTGAGTCTATCCTAGGCTGATTATCTCATAATCTTGTTGAAAAAGTATTCTTAACCTGAAAAAAATGAAATCTTGAGACACAGGCAAAACTTCATACTGGGCTTCAAGTATCTAAAGATATATCACAAAGAAGAAAAATTACCCTTTATTTAAATCCATAAAGCAGAACTTGAAACAATGAGTAGAAATTATAAGAAGTCATATTTAAACCTTTTAAAAGGAAAATTTCATAATATTTAAGAGCAGGCTATCTTAGAAGATGACCATTTGTTGGCTTTGTTAAAAAATTTCCTGTAAAAATAATCTTCGATTCTTAGACTATATAATTTTCTAATTATTCTAGTGGCTTCTCGATTTTACTAGTAAATAATGGAACAAGAATCAGAAGCTAAATCGTCAAGCTTTTGGGTCACTTCTCTTTATACTAGACTACAAAAGATCCAAGAATCACCATGACTTTTTTTGTAGAAATTGTCCTAATATATTGCTGTAGGCCAGTAGGGCTGGAAATGATCAGAAAGGATTAAAGTGTTTTTGGTCATAGTACCTCAAGAAGAAATATGGAACTAGTCAAACTAAGATGATCAGACAAGTACGGTGAGGCAACTAAGTAACATAGTAGATAGATCATTGAACATGGGATCAGGAAGACCCGAGTTCACATCCTCACTCAGACATTTATCAGCCATAACAAAGAACAATCCCTGGAACTTTAGGGAAAGTATTTTTAGGGCAAATAGCTGATTTTACATTTTACATGGTTATTATTAAATTTGTTACAGTGATTAGTATATAAGAGTGTGGCACATACTGAAACCATTTGAGTTATGACTTAAATGAATGCATAGTAAACCCATAGCAAATTATTAAGTTTGGTGCTATGTTGCTAACAATTTTAAGAAGAATAACAGTTATATCTCACAAAGTATTGACACTACAAAACAGAATACAGATTTGGTGGATTGTTTAAGTGTAGCCAATTATAGTAATTCTTATGTTCTTATAAGGATCAAAGCCTGTTTTCCCCTTTGCTATGTATGCTTTAAGCTTTTTATAGCTAATTATCATATTATCCCATTTCAACATTCAGTTGGCTTTTACTGTACATAGTTATTTTAATTTGTGTGTTTTTAAAACAATTCTTCCAAGGCTTTGATCATTTTGTTCTCCACATTTTAAGAAAAATGTTTTTAAATTGGAGTTAATCCAGAGAAAAACAACAGATATAGTTTTCAGAACTGGAAAAGTGTTCCTAAGAACAGTTATAGTAGTTGGGATTAGTTTTTCCTGGAAAAATAATGTGGTAATAACTGACTTTAAGCATTTAATGATTATCATAATAAGTGACCTTCCCTTCTGTTATTTTTCATAGGGAACAGAAACTTAAAGATACAATCTTAAGTTACCATGCTTCTATTTTGGGATAATCTCATTTCATAGCTTGTCTCTTTTCTTATCAATTTCCTTTTGAAACCCAAATGTGAGATCATAAATCTGTGTCCTTATTGCCTCTGCTAAATTGGTCTTTTTGGATCAATCAGTACTTAATAAGTTGATAAGTATCCTGTAACATGACCCATGTAGGATTTAATTCTAGGCTTCAAATGCAACTTCTCATATAGTCTTCTTATGAACCCCATTTAATTTTCATTGATATAGTGTGTGTGTGTGTGTGTGTGTGTGTGTGTGTACATAGTAAGAGCTATAAGTTGAGAATTGGCTGTGCTCGGTAACCATTCTTCATATAGTATGCATATTGCTAGATTTGAAAGAAATAGAATGAAATAAAGTTTGATGAAAGTTGGAAATTGAAATTTTACTAAATAGAATATAAGATATTCAGGATAGAAATATGAAAAACAACATATAATTGCTTTTGAAAAAAAGTATTTTACAAAGCCTTAGCATCATAAATGTAAATGTTGTAATGATAAATTGATAAGATACTGGTTTGCAAAGATTTTTATTTAACATGATTGTATTTAACAGAATTTAACATCAGGACATAATAAGTAAATTGCCTAAAAATGAAAAATTCATTCATTGCAGGGGTCCTCAAACTATGGCCCGTGGGCCAGATGTGGCAGCTGAGGACGTTTATCCACCTCACCCAGGCCTATGAAGTTTCTTTATTTAAAGGCCCACAAAACAATGTTTTTATTTTTATTATAATCTGGCCCTCCCACAGTCTGAGGGACAGTGAACTGGCCTCCTATTTAAAAAGTTTGAGGACCCCTGATTAGAGTCTACCATGCATAGAAATACAAATATAAAAGACTAGGCAATCCATACTTTCAACAAGTTTAAATTCTAATTAAGGGTTGCAACACATGAAAGAAATCAGCTCCAAGGTAAATAGAAAGACTGGGAAGTTCTAGAAGTTCAAGATCAGGGCAAATAGCCCAGGAGTCCTTAGGCTATAATAGGTCTGATTACAGTACCAAAGGAGTAGAGTTAGAAACAGAGTGTAGGCTAAAGCTCAATGGGCTTCCAGCTTTCCAAAAGAAATAGCATTGATGATCCCCATTGTATCTACCAGTATGAGCAGTTAAATAGAACAGATGGGTTCTGGGAACAGTTCCCAGGGATCACTTTTCTCATAAGATTCCCTGTGATATAGGTATATAAGCATTATTACTCACATGTTACATATAATGTACTGCATTTGAGACATTCAGTTTACCATATCTTTAGTGATACATTTTAGAATTTTCTCAGAAATTGAAGTCAAATTATTGATCTGAATTTATAGACTACTTAAAATTTTTTTTATTGTTTTCCAGTCTTCTTGTATCCCTTTGATTTCCTGTAATCTCTCAGATATTACTGATAATGACTGGTTAGGTACATATGTCTATTCTTTCAGTCCTTGAGCATGTAATTTTTCTGGACAATTAAGAGCATCATTGACAAGAGCAGCTAAGCCTCTTCTTTTGGCCCTTCTTATATCGGGTATTCGTTTCCTGTTTGCCATTTTTATGCTATCATTTTAAGTGCTAACAGAACCAAAATAAAGACGACAGTTTTATCTACTATGTTACTTGTTAACATCATTCCAGACAGAGATACAGCCTGCTTTAGTTCTTATTCTGCCAGTTTAGGGATAGAGAAAGGGCTGAAGTATTGATTTCTTTGATAGAAAGAACTGTCAGATGAGGAAACAAGCAATGCAATTCATACTTTGTCTGAAACTTAGTCTTAGCTGCGCAGAATGTTTAGAGTCAGAAGGGATTTGAATTCTGTGCCCAAAATTTGCTGGGAAAAAAGATTTGAAATTCATTTAACTTTTAAGCTCCTTTGTTTCCTCATATGCAAAATAGATATAATACCCTGTAGTAACTGACTCACAGGTATGAGGCTCAAAGGGGATAATTCTTATATTTTAACCCCCCTACATACATACATAATGTCAACTATTGTTATTATTCACCGTTAGACAACTCTGATTGCTAGCTAATTTTTCCTACCTCAAAATGCAGTTTCTCTCTTTTGACTTTTATATCTTGTTTCTGGTTTTGCCTTGGGTGAACATATAGAATAAATCTAATCTTTTGTCCACCTGACAGCCTTTAACAAACTCAAAGATAACTATAATGATCTCTCTGCTTCCTCAACCCCTTTGAGGGAAAAAAATTCAGGCTAAATATGCCTGGTTTCTTCATTAGATCCTCATATGGCATGGACTCAAGATACTTCAGTATTCTGGTGCCATACTCTCAACATTCCCCAGCTGCTCATTTTTCTTAAAGTGTGGTGCCCAGGACTGAAGGCAATACTTCAGATGGCTTTGGATAAAGTGCAGAGTATAGTGGAACAATCAACTCCCAGTTTTTGAAAGTGTTACTCAGCATAGAGAAGAGAAATATGAGAGGTGATTTAATAAAATTTTTTTGTATTTGAAGCTGTAATGACATTCTCTATTTCCATTGGGAATTGAATAAATCAGAGTAAGTTGAATCTACATCTTAAAAGATTTCTTACATAAAAAGAATGAAACCCTTAATTTATTACATTTACAAGAGCAAATTGTGCAGAGTAGATTTAATTTCATGTGTTTTTATATAGTATGTTATGAAAATTCTTGTTTATTCTATAAACTCTTGAACTTTTTATATGTCAGATGACATGTCACTCCTCCCCCCCTCCCAAATTACCTATTATTTCTACATCCTCAATCTCTGGGTCCTCATTGGGTAGAGTCAAATTCAGAATGTCAGTGTAATAACCTAATTCCTACCCTACCCCCTATTTTTAAAGATTAATTCTTGGAAATCTTTTAAACAAATTTTTTTTATTATAAGTATTTCCTTTGAAGATATGCTCCTTCTTCCCCTCGTTGAACCCTCCTTTACAACAAAACACAATAATATGAAAAGCTAACCAACAAAGTCACCATGTTTTACAACCCATAAAACATTCTCTTCCCCCCATAACCCTTTGCCTCTATACCCAGAAGATGGATGCATCTTTCTAATTGAATTTTCTTGGACTTCTGTTGTTTTTCAGTATTGTTTTTATTTACATTATTGTAATCAGTATATTGTCCTACATTATTTCTTTGCTTTCTGGAAGAAGAAACTATCAATAAGGCAAGTAAATAATATTAGTTGCTTCGCATTTTTCATAAAGGAAATCTTAACTCCAGCAAATCTCTAGATAATTGAAGTTTCTTTCCTAGAGACTAGTTTTGTGAATTGTTCCAGGAAATGGATAGTTACTTCCTCTAGCTAGTCTAATATATTTCTTCTTTATCACTTTTATTTATGCCTTTTAGTTTCATTTCTTATATTTCCTTCATTATAATTCACTACATTTCTGTTCATTATGTGTGTAGGTCATTTTCATAAAGGTTATTATAGAGATAAGATATAGACAACCAGCTAGAGCAATGCAGAGTGCTTGATTTGGAGTCATGAAGACCTGAGCTTGCCCCAGAACTTAGTAGCTTTGTGATCCTGAGCAAGTTAACTATCCTCTGTTATCTGACTCAGTTTCCTCATCTGTAAAATGCTGATGATATAGCTCTTCTGCGTTCCATAGTGGTTGTTAGAATATAATGAAATATAATTAGTTATGAGTTTTGGGCCTTAAAGTACTATGTAAATGTAGCTATTATTATGAATGAGGAAGTATATGGATCTGTATTTATTGACATACACATGCTCTCCATTTTTGATATCATCAGCTATAATTACTCCCAAAAGTATACTTCAGTCTTTATTCAGACACCATCAGTTCTTTCTCTGGGGTGTGAATAACATTAAGTCCTTCATAATTGTCTTGGATCATTGTACTACTGAGAATGTTGTTCTTGTTGTTGTTTGTCCTTCATTTTTGACCATGACATTAGAGAGGTGATGCCATAACATGCAAGTGAATTGGATTTAAGTGAGGGAAGGCTGTGGAATTATGTCATTCACAGCTGATCACCTTACAGAATTGCTATTATTTTATATACAAAACATTTCACTTCGTATCAGCTCATGAAATTTTTTCCAGGTTTTTGTGAGGGCATCCTGATCATCATTTCTTATAGCACAAAAGTATTCCATCACAGTCTATTCAGCCATTCCCCAATTGATCTCAATTGTCAGTTCTTTGTCCCCAGAAAAGAATTGCTACAAATGTGTTTTGTACATATAGATTCTTTTCTTTTTTTCTTTTTTTTTTTTAAATCTTTTTTGGAATATAGATTTAATAGTGGTATTACTTAGCCAAAGGACATACCCTTTGGTATGATGGTATGATAGTCCTTTAGGCGTAGTTCCAGATTGCTGTAAAGAATGGTTAGATCAGTCCACAATGCCACCAACAGTGCATTAATGTCTCATTTTTCCCATATCCCTTCCAATATTTTTCATTTTTTTTCTGTCTTATTAGCCAAGTTAATAAGTATTATGTAGTACTTTAGAATTAATTTAATTTCCATTTCTCCACTCAAAGTGATTTAGAGCATTTTTTAAAATATGGTTATAGATAACTAATTGCTTCATCTGAAAGTTGTTTATATCTTTTGATTTTTTTTTTCCCCCTGAGGCAATTGGGGTTAAGTGACTTGCCCAGGCTCACACAGTCAGGAAGTATTAAGTGTCTGAGACCACATTTGAACTCAGGTCCTCTTGACTTTACGGCTGGTCCTCTATCCACTACACCAGCTAGCTGGTGAATGCCTTTTTTTTCCTTATATATTTGACTCATTTCTCTATATGTTTAAGAAATGAGATCTTTATTAGAAAAACTTAATTGAATTTTTTTCACAATTACTCTTGTTAACTGTATTTCTTCCTTATTATTCTGTTCTTTCTTTCCTTTCACCTGTCATTCCTCAAAAGTTTTTTGCTTTTGACTATCCCCTCCCTCAATCTGCCCTCTGTTTTATTTCCATCTCCCCATTCTTTTATCTCCTCCTTCTCCTATCCTGAAGGGTAAGATAGATTTCTGCACCAAAGTGAATGTATATTTTCTCTCCTCTTTGAGTCAGTTCTGGTGAGAATAACGTTCATTCATGCTCTCTCCTTCCCCTCTACAGTAAAAGCTTTTTCTTTGCTTTTTTATGTGAAATAATTTATTCCCATCCTATCTCTTCTTTTCCCTTTCTCCCAGTAAATTGCTCTCTTACCCCTTAATTTTATTTTATTTTTTAAAAAATATCATCCCATCTGATTCAGATAACACATGTGCCTTCTGCTAATTATCCTAATAATGAGAAAGCTCTTATAAGTATCATCTTCCCATGTAGGAATATAAACAGTTTTACTTTATTAAGTCCATTATGATTTCCCTTTCCTATTTCCTTTTTTTTTTTTTCTGAGCCAATTGGGGTTAAGTGACTTGCCCAGGGTCATACAGCTAGGAAGTGTTAAGTGTCTGAGACCAGATTTGAACTCAAGTTCTCCTGATTTCAGGGCTAGTGCTCAATCTACTGCACCATCTAGCTGTTCCTCCTATTTCCTTTTTTGCTTTTCTTGAGTATTGTATTTGAGAATTAAATTTTCTATTCAGCTCTGGTCTTTTCAAGAATGCTTGAAAGTCCTGTATTTCATTAAATATCTTTTTTTCCTCCCAAAAGGATTATACTCAGTTTTGATGGGTAATGACTCTTGGTTGTAATTCTAGCTTCTTTGCCCTCTGGAATATTATATTCCAAGCCTTCTTATCCCTAAAAAAGCAACTTACTAATCTTGTGTTATCCTGATGGTGGCTCCAGTATAATTTAATTGTTTTTTGCTGTTTCCAATATTTTTTCTTCAGCCTGGAGAGCTCTAGAAGGATATCTTTAAGAAGGGGATCAGTGGATTCTTTCCATTTCCATTTTACCCTCTGGTTCTAGAATATTAGTTTTCCTTGACAGTTTTTTGAAAGATGATGTCTAAGCTCCTTTTTTGATCATAGTACACTAATAATTTTTAAATGATATCTTTTGTTTCTATTTTTCAGGTCAGTTCTTTTTCCCAGTGAAATATTTCCATTGTTTTCTATTTTTTCATTCTTTTGGTTTTGTTTTTATTGTTTTTTGATTTCTTATTAGCTTCCATTTGCTCAGTTCTTATTTTTAAGGAATTATTTTTTTCAGTGACTTTTTGTCACTTGTGATTGCAAATTTTAGTGTTCTGGTGCTCCTCCTCCCCCTGGGACTGCCACCCAGCACTGCAACCTGGATCCAAGTATGAGCAAAGCAACATAATCCTTCTGACCAGCTGTCAGAACCCTCACTGTCTCTGGGCTGAGAACTCTGAAAGTCACTGCTGCTGCTACTGATTCAGAGATTCCCAAGGTTTTTGCTTGGTTTTCTGGGGTGTGGCCTGTCCTGGACTGTGCCTTATTCTCATCCTGATGAGACGGACCTTTCCTGCCGACCAAGTTGTCTTGGGCTAGAAAATTGTTCCATTCCATCATTTTGTGGATTCTGTTGCTCTAGAGTAAGTTTAGAGTCATTTTTTTAAGGTATTTGCTTAGATTTAGGGGAGAACTCAGGTGAATCCCTGCTTTTACTCCTCATTTTGGCTCCAGCTCGCTCAAGTAGTCTTTAATACTGGATTTGGGGAGAATTCTGAGAAGATGGAGAAGTAGCTCAGTAAATTTCAAATTTTTAAGATTCCCCCACAAACAGATCACATTTGTACTTAAGGGGGGAACATAGGCTGATGAAAAATCAAGATTTGGGACAAAACAGGGATTCTCCTGGTACAGCCCAGAAAGATCCAAACAAAGATTCCCAGGAAAGAGATTAACATATCTCCAGGCTACCTCTGTACAACCAGGGCACCCCTGGGATTAGCTCCAGGAACCACAGAGACTTTCACTTCCCAGACTGTTTGTCCAGTCATGGTTTTACTCTTGGAAGACTGAGTGAACCTTGGTTGATTGGAAATGCTAGGCCTTGCTGTGCTGCAAAGATGCAGTCCTGGGCAAGAAGGAACTGGGCAGTGAGTGGTCAAGGAAACTGCTGGCTATGGACACTTGCAGGATTGGGGTCCTCTTGATTTGGTGTTCCAGGTCAGAGGGGAGAGCTGAAGTGAAGCTAGAGGAATAATCCTCTCACCCCCCACCATTAGAGTAGCTTATACTAATACTTTTATTTATTTATTTATTTTTAAAAGAACACGCAAAGATGAAAGAATCGAACCATGAAAACTTTATGGGAACAGGGAAGACTGGGGTTCATCTTCAGAGGAGAACCTTGAAGTAAAGAAGCTTCTTCTATCTCAAAGAGTAATGTAAAATGGCTGTTTGTCCAGAGAAAATTTATAGAACTGAAAAAAAGAATTAAAAAAAGAGAAACAATGAAAAAAAAAAAAACTAAACTCAATAAAATAAAAACCATCCAAGAAAAACAAGAAGATTATGAAAAACATTAACTAATTAAAAAAGAAGATACAGAGTTTGAAAGATGAAAAAACTCTTTGAAAATTAAAATTAGGCAAAAGGAAGCTGTGATAGACCAAGAAATAAGAAAACAGAAATTATAAAGAATGAAAAAGTAGATTAGAATGTGAATCATAAGAAAAATCACAGATCTGGAGAACAGATCAAAAAGAAAAAATATAAGAGTAATTGGACTATCTAAAAGTTGTGATCCAAAAAAAGAACCGTGACATAATAATGCAAGAAATAATTCAAGAAAATGGTTCTGGGATGATAGAACAAGAGGGGAGAGTAGAAATAGGAAAAATCCATTCATTACTATCGCAAAGGGATCCTTTGTAAAAATCACATAGGAATATTATTGCCAAATTTTGAAACCCCTAGATCAAAGAAAAATTTTTGCAAACAAAAAGGGGGGGGGGAACACAATTCAAATATGCTGGAGCTACAGTTAGAATTGTACTGAACTTATTGGCAATCACAATAAAAGACTGCAGATCCAGGAATCATATCTACCAGCAATTAAAAGAACTAGTCCTATGGCCAAAAATATTGTATCCAGCAAAATTATCCATAATATTGACTGTGGAAAAAATGGACATTCAATGAACTTGGAGATTTTCATGACTTCCTATCAATGTAAACTGATCTCAGTAGAAAATTTAACATAAAAAAGCTAATTTTAACATGTAAGATCAATTTAACATGGACAAATTATTTTTTTTTTTTTGAGGCCAGGAAGTATTTAATTTTTGTGTCCCTTAATTCATGGACAAATTATTTATATTTTTTTACATGGTAAATGTATACCATATATTTAAGATTGACAACAGCAATAGGGTAACTCAAAAGAAATACTGGCGCAGAGTTAAGGTAAAGGTAATATTTAAATTATACAAATGATGTAGAATAGACAAAGGAAGAATAGACACAGAAGCATTAGAGAGGGGAGGAGAGATTGAAGTTCGAAAACCTACTTACATCAGAATATAGGCAATACTGTGTGTATATCTATATATATTTAAATCTACAAAGAATTAAAGGGTGAAGAGCAAAGGGTCAGGGAAGAAGACAAGGGAGGAATTCACGGGTAAGAGGAAGTTAAAGAAAGTTAAACAACGATAGGAAAGGGGTATGTGTGTATGTATGAAAGAGAGAGAAAGATGTATGCATGTTGCTTTGTGTATATAGATATAGGTATGTATATGTGAACATACATGTGGGAGTTGGAGGAGTATAGTCATGTGCATGTGTATATCTATATATGTATATATAAATATATCTGTTCTTAACTATAGCCTGCTTGGGGGAAGTAAGGGTGGGGAATTAAAGGGGAGAAAAGAATAAAGAAAAAAGATTGGTAACAGAAAACAAAAGAACAACCCACAAGAAAGTAAAGACAGATACTCATGAATATAATTTCTTCTACTATGATGTGTCTTTTCTTGTAGAGAATTACTATTAATAATAATGTGTCTTTTCTTGTAGAGAATTACTATTAATAATAAATGACAATTAATTATTTATTAATTTATTGTGTGTGTGTGTGTGTGTGTGTGTGTGTGTGTGTGTGTGTGTGTGTATAAAATTTATTATATATTTTTAATCCTCCCTGGTTTTCTTCTGGGCACATGACAATGTTCTGGGTTTTTTTGTTTTGTTTTGTTTTGTTTTGTTTTTTGTTGTTGTTGTTTTATATTTCTTTTTTGTTTTTCTTTTTTTCCTTATTGTTTTGTTTTTAATTAAACAAAAAAAAATACAATTAAAAAATACTGAATTTGGTGTTTGACTTTGTTGTAAAAGTAAAAGGTAGTCACTTGTCTTATGGTATAATTGTGGTCTTGAAAGGTTAGAGATATGAATTGAAAAAATTTTGAAGATAATTCATAACCCCATGATTATTTGGCAATAAATTTTTATGTACTTTACCATGAGCTAGCTAGCCTTATAAAAAGAAGAGTATAAGTTCTATTCAGATAAATATTTTTGAAAGTATTGTATGAATTAAGCTTCTAATTCTTAAATTTTAAAGAATTAATAGAAATAAATCTTTTCTTCAAATGTAGGTAAACTCTTCCACATTGACTTTGGATATATTTTGGGTCGAGATCCAAAGCCTCTCCCTCCTCCAATGAAGCTGAATAAAGAAATGGTAGAAGGGATGGGAGGAACACAAAGTGAGCAATATCAAGAGTTCCGAAAACAGTGTTATACAGCTTTTCTCCACCTGCGAAGGTAAAATTAGCTACATGCTATTGATGATTTTGAAAATCTTATCTTATACATATTACATGATATATACATGACCTCCTTCAATATGGAGATCAAAGTAAGGTCCTACATGCACAGTCTTCAGGTTTCTTTGTATTTCTTTTTCCTGAGTGACCTAGGTGACAACATTTCTTATCTCATTAGAAAATGTTTGAATAGCAATATTCATAGTACTAGATTTGGTGTCAAAAGGCCTGATTCTAAACATGGCTTTACTTTATACCTTGAAAACTATTTACATACCCAGATCTTTTTCAAACATACTCAATCTTTTTTCAGTTAAATTCTATAAGCATTCACTAAATACCTACTATGTATCAGGTACTAGGAATACAAAAATAAAAATAGTATTTATCTTCATGGAGCTTGATTTTGCTTTTTAAGTCCTGTGTCATGTTCTTTTTTATCTATGCCTTTGGTCATCTTTATGTCATCTTTAGTTTTTATAAATATGCCACGTATGCCTTTATCCAGGCTATTGATAAAAATCTTGTATAACTTAGAGCCAAGCACAGACCCTGCTGCATTCCACTAAGACACTCTTAAAAGTTGTTATTAAACCATTAATTTTGGAAGATTTTGTCATTAAACAACTTCCAGATTATGCTGTTGTCTTTTTCCAATTCTCCAGCATTTCCATATAAATAACATTTTAAATATTTTGGCATAATCTAGACAAAGGATATCTACCAGTTTTATAATATTGCAAAAAAGCTCTCTATGATCTTCATAATCCTTTTGTAGATATTAATAACCATCCTTTTTTAACAAATAATTTAAAGCTGAATATAGTGGTACATGGCTACAATTTCTCCTAATGGGGAGAATGAAACTGGAGGACTCCTTGTGCTTCGGTACTCTGAGCTTCATTGAACTAAAGCTGATCAAGTATCATCAAAAAATCAAGCACAAATATGATAAGCTCCAGAAAAAAAAAAAAGCGTTGCCTAAGGAAGGGCAAACTGGCCCAAGTGGATATCGAGTAGGTTGAGTTTTCCATATTGGTCATTAGTGGGATCAAACTCATGAGTAGTCCTTGTAGGCAAGGTAAAGAAACCTACTTTCAAGGAACAAACAAAAAAATTAGAATTTGGTCAGAAATTGAATTAGACTCGTGTTTTTTATATAAAACACCATTTTTCTTTTTCTTTTTTTTAAACTAAGATAATCATTCCTTCCCCATTCCTGTAGTACTTTTGCTCTACATTATCTCTCAGGTCTCTCAGGTCACTGACAGCAGCTCAATAATTATATCTGCCAGTTATTTTGCTAGGACCAATCATAACTCCCTAGGACCAGTTAACTAAGAATCTTTCTCCCAGTGGACATTAACTTATTTATATCTATTATATTACCACTAATTCTACGTGCATGGAAATTTTTAAGGAAAAGAAAAATGCAAAACGATCCTCTACCCTTCTTGGACCTTTTGATTCCTCAGTGGTGTTGAAGTAGCAATGGTGTGAGAAGCATCTCATAATAATAGTAATTTTAGATTGTTTATAAATATTACTGTTATAATCTAAATGAACTCTTTATCCAGTTGCCAGTAAATCTGTGTTAGAACTGAACTACATCAACATTCTTATTCATTTGTACATTAAGTAAATTTAGAAGATAAAAGGAAGTTGCAATGAAAAACAATGGCGTCTCTTATCTTCTCCTCAGACAAACATTGGCAGAGTGAAATTTTCATTATATGCCCCAAAGCAATTAAAACACATAATTTCATGGAGCATTTGGTTATCTTGCTAGTCAATGTTCACAATGAACATAAGCAAAAAGATTAACCCTAAGGATAATTATAGCTTATATTCTAACATCTGTTACAGACAATAAAGAGGTAGAAATTTCTATTAAAATTTTGACAAGATCCTCCAAATCAAGGCAAAATGTGCATTGATATTTGATGACATGAATATAAAAATTTGGTTGCTGTCTGAACTGATAGGTAGCATAGCTATATCAGTAAAATGATAGATTTTTTGAATTATTACTATACACATATGTATATACATTTATATACATGTATATATCTCCAGTTGTACATGCATAATATATACATATATTTCCAAATGTACATACATACACATATACTTTCACACACATACATATACGTATATCTTCAGATATACAAAGCTCAAAACAAAATGGTCAAAATAGCACCTATCAGAGTTGTTGTGAGGATAAAATAAGGAAATAAGTGCTTAACAAACCCTGCAGTGCTACAAAACATTAGCTATTATTGTTGTTATAATTTCACGTTACCTTTACCTCCTTTTTGAAACATCTCCAATTTCTAGTTGTTTTCTGTTATCTGTATATTTAATATAAAAACAAAATTTTCAAAGTATAATTTTCATATATGTGAAGTGTTGTTTTTTACGTTAGCTGTTAAATCAAAAGAAAAGATGTTACCAGAGAGTTGTATGACTTAGAAATAAGTTAGTCACAGTAATAGTAATATCAAAGTATATCTTCTTTTTTTTTTAATTTTTATTTTATAATAATTTTTTATTGCAAAATATATCTTCATAGTTTGTATTGCTACCCTGCTTTTACTTTTACCTCTTCTGTTCATGATTCCCACCTTACAATTTCCTAGTCATACCTGTTATGTCAGATAAGTTATATCTTAACCTAAAACCTTCGATTTAATTTTTTTATTGCTTTTAGTTCATATTTGTGTCTAGCTTTATTGTTAATAATGTTTCCAAAATCTCACTTGATTTCATTCTTCTGCATGTGTGACTCCTAAATCAATAATTGCACCATTATGTTGTTGGTGATATCAAGATCTTTCTTGTATAGTTCTTTTGTTATTCTTTCTACCCTTTCTTAATCTCTACTTCTGTTAAGTCCCTACTATTTTTGACTTTTATCATGCCCATTTTGCATGAAACTCTGTGCTTGATAGCTCTTCTTTTTTTTTTTTTTTTTTCTTTCTTTTATTTCCCTTGAGGCAATTGAGGTTAAGTGACTTGCCCAGAGTCACATAGCTAGGAAGTTTTTAAGTCTAAGTGTCTGAGGCCAGATCTGAACTCAGGTCCTTCTGACTTCAGGGCTGGTGCTCTATCCACTCCACCACCTAGCTGCCCCAATAGCTCTTTTCTTTTCTTTCTTTTTTTTTTTTTTAATTTTTATTTAATAATTACTTTATATTGACAGAATCCATGCCAGGGTAATTTTTTTTACAACATTATCCCTTGCACTGGTTTCTGTTCCGATTTTTTTCCCCTCCCTCCCTCCACCCCCTCCCTTAGATGGCCCCCCTCCCCTAGATGGCAAGCAGTCCTTTATATGTTGGATATGTTGCAGTATATCCTAGATACAATATATGTTTGCAGAACCGAACAGTTCTCTTGTTGCACAGGGAGAATTGGATTCAGAAGGCATAAGTAACCCGGGAAGAAAAACAAAAATGCAGATAGTTCACATTCGTTTCCCAGTGTTCTTTCTTTGGGTGTAGCTGCTTTTGTCCGTCATTTATCAATTGAAACTCAGTTAGGTCTCTTTGTCAAATGAATGGATGCCCATCAATTGGAGAATGGCTGGGTAAATTGTGGTATATGAATGTTATGAAATATTATTGTTCTGTAAGGAATGACCAGCAGGATGAATACAGAGAGGACTGGCGAGACTTACATGAACTGATGCTAAGTGAAATGAGCAGAACCAGGAGATCATTATACACTTCGACAACGATATTGTATGAGGACATATTTTGATGGAAGTGGATTTCTTTGACAAAGAGACCTAACTGAGTTTCAATTGATAAATGACGGACAAAAGCAGCTACACCCAAAGAAATAGCTCTTTTCTTAAAGAGATCTTGTTTTCCTTTTATTCTTTGGATTGCTCATTAAAGACAATCTTTTCATCTTTTTGCTATTCTTCGGAATTCTGTATTCATTGGGTATTTTCATTTCTCCTTTACCTTTTACTTTCCTTCTTTCTTCAGCAGTTTGTAAAGCCTCCCCAGATAGCTACTTTGCTTTCTTGCTTTTCTTTTTCTTTGAAATCTTTTTTTATTGCTGTACCCTCTATAGTATTGTGAACATAGTTCTTCAGGCACTCTTATCTGCCAGATTTAATTCCTTAAATCTATCTGTTCATTACTTCCACTTCGTATTCATATTGTTGTTACTTAGATCATACCTATGGTGGTCTTATAGTTTTCCTCATTTTCTTCATTTCTTCCCTAACTTTCTTCATTTTCTTAAGAATGAAATTTGCAATAAGAAGCACATAATCTGAGTCCCAGGACTTTTTAAAATCGACTACATAGAGCTTCTTTGAACCCTTTGGCTTTAATGTATATAATAAGCCTGATTTCAATATTGACCATCTCATGATATCCATTTGTAGATTTGTCTGTTGGGTTGAGACCCAGAGATGTTATATAACTTGATAAAGATCATTCAGGTTTTAAGTATTACAGAATGGAATAGAACATATATCTTATTTTTGAGCTGGTATTCTTTTGAATGCATCAATGTCAAAGAGCACATTATTTTTAAAACATAGGGGTAAAAAGGCATTATCAAAATGCCAAACAAGAATGCATTTACAGCTACCAATCCAAAAATTTCCTCTCTATCTCTATAAAATATTTTTTGAATATGGTTTTCACCAAGGATATTCTTTATAAAGATATGTAAATGGAATAACTATGTAGAGAATATATAACTCTGATGTGTTTATTACTTATTACAAAGCATTTGACATAAAAGAGCAAATGTAGATCTGAGGACTCTCTTCATATTCACCTATACAGTGAATCTGTTAAAATCATTTTTAAAAATTATATGAATGTCAAAGAACTATATTTATTCATTTGTCCTCTGAATATCACTATCGTGCAAAATATAAAACAGGAAAATGTGTAACAAAGATGTTAACAAGTGTCATGTATAATGCTTTTCATATAGCCTAAATAGAAGAGAAATTCCTTTTAAAAAGTAAAGTTCTCCACATTTCTTTTGTGCATGGTGTTGTACTTATTACATCAAGCTCCAGAATGGTACCGGCCTTCTCAGTGAAATCCATGGTCATTAGAAAAAAACAGGCTTAATAATTCATACCAGAAAACCTAGGTAGATGAAGAACACACACACACACACACCCCTTAGACTATATTTTTCAGTATAAAAAAAGCTGGGAAATTTCTTTTGAGTTTTGTCTTAAGTGTGCTTTTCATTTATTTAAACTATTTTGACCCCAGTAACTCAGACCTTTATGTTTAAACATGAATTCCAATACTTTCAGAATACAAATGTGAATGATCTGTTAACTTGTTAACTACAATTTGAAAATTAACTGATATACTGTTTTGAAGAGAAAAATAATTTTTCTTTGTTTTTTCAATCCACATTAAATATGATTATTGAAAAAGCAATTATTGGTATATAATATGATTTTTGAGAAAGGAATTTTAAATATATACATAGTATCCCAAATTAAACTTAATAAATTAACTTTATTACCAGGCAAGAAGTTATAACAATTATTTAAAATAGTTCTTGGGAACACATTTTTTAAAGTAGCTTTTTATTTACAAGTTATATGCATGGGTAATTTTACAGCATTGACAGTTGCCAAACCTTTTGTTCCAATTTTTCCCCTCCTTCTCCCCACTCCCTCCCCTAGATGGCAGGATGACCAGTAGATGTTAAATATATTAAAGTATAAATTAAATATACACAATAAGTATACATGACCAAACAGTTATTTTGCTGTACAAAAAAATCGGACTCTAAAATATTGTACAATTAACCTGTGAAGCAAATCCAAAATGTAGGCAGGCAAAAATATAGGGATTGGGAAATCAATGTAATGATTCTGTGTCATCTCCCAGAATTCTTTCGCTGGGTGTAGCTGGTTCAGTTCATTACTGCTCCATTGGAACTGATTTGGTTCATCTCCTTGTTGAAGATGGCCACTTCCATCAGAATTGATAATCATATAGTATTGCTGTTGAAGTATATAATGATCTCCTGGCCCTGCTCGTTTCACTCAGCATCAGTTCTTGTAAGTCTCTCCAGGCCTTTCTGAAATCATCCTGTTGGTCATTTTTTACCGAACAATAATATTCCATAACATTCATATACCACAATTTATTCAGCCATTCTCCAATTGATGGGCATCTACTGTTTCTAGTTTCTGGCCACTACAAAGAGGGCTGCTACAAACATTCTTGCACATACAGGTCCCTTTCCCTTCTTTATGATCTCTTTGGGATATAAGCCCAGTAGTAACACTGCTGGATCAAAGGGTATGCAACAGTTTGATAACTTTTTGAGCATAGAGGAAACACATCTTTTTAAGTACAATGTGTGATAGTAATTTTCTTTTATTGTCTTTCTTTTTGGTGGAACTTTTTTTTTCATTCTGTCCCCAAATTTTTCATATCATGATGATAAAGCATATCACAATCAGCTGATGTAGAAAATAATTTTAGAAATGGATAGCCTTTTAAAAGAATTCCAAATTAAAAAAAAAATTCAGTTGAATTTAATTGGACATTTATATATTACTATGGCTTAGAAGCAGTAGGATAAGATCTGGGTGTGATGCCAAGTGTAGCTGAAACATGCCGGATTCTTACCCCCTTCAGGCTTCCCTTTTCCCTTACAAGTCTAATAGTCCAATATGTTCTATATAAATAACTTTTTTTTTAAATGTGATGATATATGTTGGAGAAACTTTGGCCCAGAAAGGTAAATTCCTTATCCATAGTCATATAGCTAGTTAGTATCAGACTAGAAACCAGGTCTTCTAAATTATCCAGTACTTTTTTCTTTTGTGTTTAAAATGTGCATTGATAGCCCATATTTCCTCAGGGAACCAGTCTCAAGAAAACTAGCATTATCTGCTAAATGACCACATCAGATTACAAATAGCTAGTCCACCTTTCAACACTGCTACAACATGCCTAATAAAATGTTGTGTTTCTAAATAATGGACCAAGAATTAAAACGGGTAATTAATGTGTGTATGCATAATGTGTGTATACTACTCTCCCTTGATAGACAGAGCTTATTAATTAAGCTCTTCAATTAACAAAATGTTTAAACTTCATTCTAAAATATATTGGAAAATGAAGGAAAAAAGAAAAAAAGATGATTAAAAACTCCCATTCAGTTATGCTGAGTTCCTCAGTATAGTATCTGAAAGGATATTTTCTCTATTTTCATTTTTCAAAAATGTGCCTGAGATAAAGATTAAATCCAATACAAAAGCATCCATTTAAAAACTGTATACTAACTTAAGGGAGAAAAAAAAAAAAACTTATAGTTAATGATGAAAGACAGTATGACCAACAGATTCACTGAGGATTGCACTGGTGACTGGTCCAATAAATGGAAAGTATAAGTTAATGCTGACAGATGTAAAAGCATTAAGTGAGAGGGCAGTGATACAGAATAGAAAGTACATATTAAATGGAGCAGCCATGGCCAGAAAAACAGATTTAAAGGTTATTAGAAATCTTTGAAGCCATTATCAGCATAGAGCAATTCTAAGCAATAAAAATAAGGTGGAGATAGAATGGGATGCTTACACAGTGGCATAAAGTATAAACACAGATGTGAAAAGGGAAAAATGTAACTGATTTGACAGGTTTTATCTTAGTTAAAAAAATAGGGCAATTTTAGATATCAAATAAAGTGAGGGTTTTAATGTCTTTCCATATATTTACTTTTAAATACAGTGAAACCCTATAGCCAACTTAATTTTATATATCAACACATCCATTTAGATTTATACTTAAATTAATCATATAATATGCAATAATTTTTTCAATCACTCATTCCCTCCAAACATTACTCCATTCAACAAGTATTTATTGGACATCTTCTTAATATAAGGCAGGCAATAAGTGTTGGTGATACAAAGCCATACATACATTCATACATATGCAAAATATATATAAAGAAACAGGACTGGAAGGAATAACAACTTCTAGTTGGAAGTACCACTGGAGTTGACAAGCATAGTTCTCATTCCTTTTCTGCCAGCCCCTGCCTACTTTGCTCCTTCCATCTACTTAGAATGCCTACAATCTATTTGTGAAAAACTTGTGTTTATATATCTTTAGTTTTAACAATTAGCTATTAGATATTATTTTTTAAAAGGAGAAATAATTGAAGTGTACTTTTTTTTTTTTTAAATACCTGCTGTGGCCATTGAACTTCAGATTAACTGAGTGATTGGTTTAACCTCACACAGAAATCCTTTGTCAATCACTTTCTGAGATCCAAATTCTCTAAGCTACACCCAATTTACTAAGTAATGTTTTCTTCTGTAAGAGAAAAGTTAATTGCCTAAGGTTTATTTTTAGTGAAGACTAAAAGACTTTATCAGGATAAAAAAATTTAATATAGGCTTTGCTGACTTTCATAGGTAACATAAATTTTTGAAAATGTTAAATGGGCAATTTAGGATTTAGATGGTCATTTTGTTACTAGAACTTACATTACCATTATATTCCAAGTATCGTTATCATACACTAGTGATTTTCTCCGCTAGTACTAATTTATGATGGAGTCTTCTATGATATATCTTGTACTTTTCATTCTTTGAATATTTAAACTTCCTTATTAAAGGAAGAAAAAAGTTCAATACAAACCTACTATTACAATAGTGAGTTTGCAAATGAAAAATGCCCATAAAATAGATATCTCCAAATGATCAACTCCTTTTAGTTTAGAGAAATGGAGAATAAAATTAAAATTTGTACTACTTTTATCTAGGGACGAGGCACTTTACTGTCAGACATCCATATGAAGCACATGCTTAAAGATATATATTTTCCTCCCCAAGGATTTATGTAAAAGAATGTCTAATTTGATTTTAAAAATCAAATTCTTTCTTTCTCTTCCATCTCCTTCCCCTTGCATTACTAGGTTAAGTTTTAGTTTCCTGATTTCTCTAACTTATACTTCAACTATATTAATGTCTTCAGGTCATATTTTGTCTGGTTCTACTTTGCATACAAAAATTTACTAGGTATTCTCCCCTCCACCACTCTATTAGTCAACAAGTGTTTATCAGACACATACTTCAGCCATAAGTGTTACATTCAACTGTGTAAAAGCTGGTATTATAGAAGGCCCTTTTCAGCAGGAATAAGTGATATTGTACTCTAGCTGTCAAATATGCATTTGAAATTAAATATTGTCCTTATGAGAATGTATTAGCTATGTTTCATCCTTTATAACAAGCATTGCCAGAAATGCTGACAAACTTCATAATGGAGAGGATTTATCCCGGTAATGTTTGGTCTAAGACTCCTTCCAGGAGTTTAGGTTCCAATTCACCAGAGAGTTAGAGAATAGCAGTATAATTAATGTCTTGTACCAAGCTGTCATAGAGTAAAGGTATTTTATGAATGATCTAGATATCTTAATAATAATTATAGTGCTATCTAGCTAACATTTATATTGCGCATTGAGATTTGCAAGTTATTTTCTCATTTAATCTTTTAATTTACTTGAAATGATGGTTGCCAGAAAAAAAGAAATTGTTTATTTATTGTTTAAAAAAGAAAATGTTTATTTCTATGTCATGAATTGTTGATATGAGAGAAATGCAGAATACTGACTTTACCTTTTTCTTCCTTTCTTCTCTTATTCCTGATCTTTTTAGGTATTCCAACCTAATTTTGAACTTGTTTTCTCTTATGGTGGATGCCAACATTCCAGATATTGCTCTTGAACCAGATAAGACTGTAAAAAAGGTAAACTATGAAGCTTCTTTTTTCAGAAAATATTAACAGATAAAGCCATGGAGATGTTGTAATTTATAAGATTATTTGAATGGTAAAATTGACAAAAGAAGATGGCATGACTTTAGGAATGGAGCTGCCTGGGTAGAATGCTTGTGGAACTCATTGCAAATAATCAACAAGTCCTAATATAACTGCTTAAATAGTTTCCAGGTCTCTGTATTAGATACTAATAAAATAAAAGTGGACATTTTCTCTTTTATTATCCCAGCCATGTGTTTTGCCTATATGTTTACTTTGCCTTTATGTTACATATCATTTTCATATAATCTCATCTTAGCATTCATTTTTATCACGACAGAAAGTAACTTTGGGAATGTGTTTTTTTGTTATTTCTTAGTCTTATAGTTAAGATTATGATACAGAATTCCATAAATTCTTTTATCCAACTTGTGGATGTTTAAGTAGAGAAGCGTGTTCCTGCCAAGACCATATAGACGATTCATGACACTGGCTTTTGACATGTTTTGTTTTTTGTAATTTTATTTTTTGACATTGACTATAGCTCATCCATCAAAAAATATAATTGGCTGATATAAATTTCCTTTACTATATTCAGCTGTTACACCAGATTTCAAAAGTTTCTGTCCTTTTGGCATCTGCTGCCTTTTTAGTCTATCTTATTGCTTATTTTCATCCCATTCATCTCTGTCATAGCCTCATTGTTCCTCGAATTGATTGTATTCTTTTTTTTTTTTTTTTTGAGGTCTTTTATGAAAATCTTGACAGCATTTGTCAAGTGAAATATCCAATTTCTTCTGCCAATTAAGATACAGTACTCTTCTTTATTAGGTCCATATCTATTTCAATTTGGGGGAAAAAAAAACCTTTTCATTTGAAAATATTCTTTTTTTCCCAGATATTTGATTAGTTATATATTTTATTGTGAATTTTTAAAAATATATATTGATAGTTTTTAGAAGAAGCACGCACTTTTTCTATTGCTATACATCCTACTAATATCTCTGGGGTTTTGGCTCAGTTAAATGGATTTTAAAACAATTTTTTTTTCAAAGAGGGCATTTCAAGAAAACAATTGTTTTCTATTATATACATTTTGTTAATAGCTAAAATCCTATAATTTTCCCAACAAAATGATGTTATAGAAAATGTGACAGAATATTTTAAAATGTATCATATCACAAAATGAGTTTTTTTAAAATTTATTTTATTTGAAAAAAAAAACAGTAAGAAAAACAGAAAAGGAAAACAAAACAAAATAAAGCAAAACAAAAAGAGAACATTGTCATGTGCCCAGCAGAATATCAGGGAGGATTCAAAATATAAAACAAGAAATTACCAGATCAATAAAGTGTATATATTAGTAGAAGAAATTATATTCATGAATATCTATTTTTTCTTTACTTCCTTGTAAATTGTTTTTTGGTTCTCTGCTGCACACCTTATTTACTTTATTCTTTTTTTCCCCTTTTGTCCCCATCATACACACACACACACACACACACACACGTACGTGTGTGAGCATGCACGTGCATGCTCGTGTACCTTTCCTATGCCTCCTGACTCAATTCTGTTCCTTAACTTGTCTTGCTATTACTTAACCACCCCCACCCAAGGGTCCTCCTTTGTCTTCTTCCCTCACCATTTGCTTCCCCATCCACCCATCCTTCCCCCCCTTATTTCTTTATAGATCTTAGAGAATGGTATTCCCCTTCATGATATATATGTAGTGTTGCCTATTGAATCCATTCCTGATGTGAGAAGGTTTTCACAATTATGATTCCTCCCCCCACACCATGCCTCTGTGTCTATTCTTCCTCTGCATCTCATTTGAATAACATGATTACTATTTTTATGTTAACTCTGCCAATGAGCTATCCTATTGTTGATGTGAATCTTAAACATGGAGTATACATTTCCCATGTAAAAAGACCATGAACAATTTGTTCATATTTAAACAGTATGTCCATGTTGAGTTCTTTAAAATTGATTTTTAATATTGGTTCTTATATGTTAATTTTTGTGTTAAGTTTGGGTTTATAAGGCAGATAGATGGTTCAGTGGATAGAGCGCTAGCACTGAAGTCAAGAGATACTGAGTTCAAATCTGGTCTCAGACACCTAACACTTCCTAGTTGTGTGAATCTAGGCAGATCACTTAATTCCAATTACCTCACCAAAAAACAAACAAAAAAAAGTTTGGGTTTGGTTGATAGAAAATCTTGAAATCTGCAAATGTGTATTTTATCTACAATTTTGCTGGATATGATATTTTTGGCCACAGGCTAGTTCTTTTGATTGTTGATAGATACCCTTGTTCCAGGACCTGTGAGCTTTTATTGTAGCTGCTGTTATGACTTGTACAATTCTAATTGTAGCCCCAGCATATTTGAATTGTTTTTTTCTTGTTTCTTGCAAAATTTTCTCTTTGATCTGGCAGTTTCAAAATTTGGCAATAGTATTCCTGTGTGTTTTCCACAAAGGATCTCTTTGAAGTGGTGATCAGTAAATTTTTTCTATTTTTATTTTCCTTTCATGTTTTATCTCTGTAGGATGATTTTCTTGGATTTATTTCCTGCATTATTGAGTCTAGGTTCTCTTTTTGGTCCCAACTTTCTAGCAATACAAATTTTCTTATGTTTACTCTTCTTGATCTGTTTTTCAGATCTATTGTTTTTCTTATGTTTCACATTCTGTTCTATTTTCCCATTTTTAATAGTGTTTTGCTATTTCTTGGTTGTTCATAACTACTCTGAATTCTTTTTGCCCAGTTCTAGTTTTCAAAGAATTATGTTCATCCTTGAGACTCTGTACCTCCTTTTTCTGTTGGTTAAAACTGTAATCTTCTTGTTTTCCTGGATTTTTTTTTTTTTTTTTTTAGTTTTTCCCCAATGTCTCTCATTTGATTTTAAAATTCTTTTTTGAGTTCTTCTATAAATTCTTTCTAGGCAGGGAACATTTCATGTTATTTTTATGGGGTAGAAGCTTTTTTTACTTCAGTGTCTTTCTCTGAAAATGAACCCTAATCTTCCCTGATTCTATAGTAAATTTCTATGGTGGAATTCTTTCTTCTTAGCCAGTTTATTATTATTTTTAATAAGAGGTATTACTGAACCTCTAATCATAGGGTGCAGTTTTGGTGCCTCAAGCTTCCCTTCTGCTCTCCCCTCTGACCAGGAACTCTAAACCAAGAGCTGTACCCTCCTGCAAGAGCCCACAGCCAGCAGTGTTCCTGCTCCAGAGTCTCTGCACTCAGGGGTGTGTTGGTTACTTTTCACCCAGAGCCATGTTTCTAAAGCACAGCTGGGCCTAGCATTCCTAATCAGCCTATTGAGGGATGAGACACCCTAACAGTGTTTGAGAGTCCCAGGCCAGTGTCACAAGTTTTGCTGCTTAAATTTCATTAATGGTTCCTTGGGCAAAAAAGCAAATTATTCATATCACTTGAAGCAACATAACAAGTTTATTTGAAAGTCCTTCCTTGAGTAACATAAATTATATTAGTTAAAATGATCTTGTAAAAAATCACTTAACTTCTGAACTTCACTTTTCTCATACATAAAATGGAAATAATAGTAGTTTTAGTACTACTTTCTTTCCTTCAATTGTTATGAATTTCAAATAAAAATGTATGAAAAAAGTGCTCTGTAAACTATAGAGTGATATACAGTTTTAAGAGATCATTTTCAGTCTAGGACATTTGCAGAGTTCATATGTAAGTATGTCAAGATTCTTTGCCTTTTAAAAATATTGCTTATTTTCTCTATGTATTGATTTTTCTAACTCTTATATAATCCTTATAAAGCTGTAATTCATCTTTGTGGTATGTGGTATTTGATATATAATCAGAATAAACTCATTTGTTAGAATTTTCTTTTCCCCACAGAATTTCTGGCTTTAGCACAATATCATCATCAGTATTTTAATACTTCACTGGATGGCTAAGCATAAAATAATAACAACTTTAAATGATTATTTTCTCCCTCCAACTTTAGTCATATAAATAAATGGCAGTTCATTTTCCACCAGTTTTTTTTTTTCCTAATCAAGAAAATTACAGAAAAATAATTCCTACCTTCTTTATAATTTAGAGTAATATGGAGAAAGGATATCCAAATAATCTAATCAACAATTAAGTAAACAGCAAAGTATTTTGTATTATATCTAAGGTCCATTAAATAGCTTACATCTGTTACTTTGCAAATGAGCAAATTATTTTGGAAACTATCCTTCAGATCTCTTTTATGTAGTCTATTTAGCTGTTTAATGCTGTCCACAGAAACTATCATCAGCCCATCAAGACAACACTTATTGAACTGAACAAAATAATATATTGTATTTTATATTGAGGTTTCTTCCCCATACACTTTCACAAACCTTTTCTAATGAGGGTACTTAAGTAAAATCAACCACTAGGTTGAAAAGTTTTGCACATAATCACAGTCCACTGATTTACAGATCCTTGATGGATATGCCCGTGAATGAACTTTAGCCATTGCTATTGTCATTGATAATGACAACAATAATAGGTCAAAAAAAAAAGAGTAAAAAATAAAAGCATACTTTATAAAACTGTAAAGTAATGTTAGAAACAGAAGTATTCCATATGGAGATAAGGTACAGGGGAGAAACTATCAACTCTCTTCTTAATCTAAGGGTAGCCAGGAGACATCTTAGGAGTCTGGGTTGAAGAAAGAAGGTTCTAGGCATTTGACAGGAGTAAGAATAAAATGAGGTAAGGAGGGAGCATTTATTTATTTATTCATTCATTCATTCATTCATTCATTTATTTATTATTTTTTCTTTTTTCTTTCTTTTTTTTTTTTTAATTTTTTATTGATAGAACGCATGCCAGGGTAATTTTTTACAGCATTCACTTCTGTTCCAATTTTTCCCCTCCCTCCACCCCTTCCCCCAGATGGCAAGCAGTCCTTTACATGTTGAATGAGTTACAGTATATACTAGATACAATATATTGTGCAGAACCGAACAGTTTTCTTGTTGCACAGGGAGAATTGGATTCAGAAGGTATAAATAACCCGGGAAGAAAAACAAAAATGCAAGCAGTTTATATTCATCTCCCCGTGTTCTTTCTCTGGGTGTAGCTGTTTCTGTCCATCATTGATCAATTAAGGCTCTCTTTTTTTTTTTTTTTTAAATAATTTTTTATTGCTAGAACGCATGCCAGGGTAATTTTTTACAGCATTATCCCTTGCATTCATTTCTGTTCCGAATTTTCCCCTCCCTCCCTCCACCCCTTCCCCCCAGATGGCAAGAGTCCTTTACATGTTCAATGGGTTGCAGTATATCCTAGATACAATATATGAATGCAGAACCAAACAGTTTTCTTGTTGCACAGGGAGAATTGAATTCAGAAGGTATAAATAACCCGGGAGGAAAAACATAAATGCAAGCAGTTTATATTCATTTCCAGTGTTCTTTCTCTGGGTGTAGCTGCTTCTGTCCATCTTTGATCAATTAAGGCTCTCTTTATCAAAGAGATCCACTTCCATCAGAATACATCCTCAAACAGTAACATTGTTTAGGTATATAATGATCTCCTGGTTCTGCTCATTTCACTCAGCATCAGTTCATGTAAGTCTCACCAGTCCTCTCTGTATTCATCCTGCTGGTCATTCCTTACAGAACAATAATATTCCATAACATTCATATACCACAATTTACCCAGCCATTCTCCAATTGATGGGCATCCATTCATTTTCCAGCTTCTAGCCACTACAAACAGGGCTGCCACAAACATTTTGGCACATACAGGTCCCTTTCCTTTCTTTAGTATCTCTTTGGGGTATAAGCCCAGTAGAAACACTGCTGGATCAAAGGGTATGCACAGCTTGAAAACTTTTTGAGCATAGTTCCAAATTGCTCTCCAGAATGGCTGGATGTGTTCACAATTCCACCAACAATGTATCAGTGTCCCTGTTTTCCCACATCCCCTCCAACATTCCCCATTATCTTTCCCTGTCATTCTAGCCAATCTGACAGGTGTATAGTGGTATCTCAGAGTTGTCTTAATTTGAATTTCTCTGATTAATAATGATTTGGAGCATATTTTCATATGTCTATAAATAGTTTCAATTTCTTCGTCTGAGAATTGTCTGTTCATATCCTTTGACTATTTATCAATTGGAGAATGGTTTGATTTCTTATAGATTAGGGTCAGTTCTCTATATATTTTGGAAATGAGGCCTTTATCAGAACCTTTGATTGTAAAAATGTTTTCCCAGTTTATTGTTTCCCTTCTAATCTTGTTTGCATTTGTTTTGTTTGTACAAAAACTTTTCAATTTGATATAATCAAAATTTTCTATGTTGTGGTCAATAGTGATCTCTAGTTCTTCTTTGGTCATAAATTCCTCCCTCTTCCACAGGTCTGACAGGTAAACTATCCTATGCTCTTCCAATTTATTTATAATCTCATTCTTTATGCCTAGGTCATGAACCCATTTTGACCTTATCTTGGTGTACGGTGTTAAGTGTGGGTCAATGCCTAGTTTCTGCCATACTGATTTCCAATTTTCCCAGCAATTTTTGTCAAATAATGCATTCTTATCCCAGAAATTGGTGTCTTTGGGTTTGTCAAACACTATATTATTAAAGTTATTGGCTGTTTTGTCCTTTGAACCTAACTTATTCCATTGATCAACTAGTCTATTTCTTAGCCAATACCAGATGGTTTTAGTAACTGCTGCTTTATAATATAATTTTAGATCTGGTACAGCTAGGCAATTAAGGCTCTCTTTATCGAAGAGATCCACTTCCATCAGAATACATCCTCAAACAGTATTGTTGTTGAGGTATATAATGATCTCCTGGTTCTGCTCATTTCACTCAGCATCAGTTCATGTAAGTCTCGCCAGTCCTCTCTGTATTCATCCTGCTGGTCATTCCTTACAGAACAATAATATTCCATAACATTCATATACCACAATTTACTCAACCATTCTCCAATGGATGGACATCCTTTCATTTAAGGAGGGAGTATTTAAACAGATAAATCTGAGATGGAATACACTCAAAAAGTATTATCCTGTTAAGGAATTTTTTTCCTGCTCTTTTGATTTGTGTAAAACTTAATTCTCTTAATAGATCTGTAACATTGATACAGATATTTCAGTGATAATGCACATCACAACCTATCCATGCCTATTCACCTTATGAAGCATTCATATTCTCCCCCATATTAGTAAAATGTGCAAAAATAAATATGTCAGTGGGTTAGTAGCAGTGCTAAGCTGTTATTTTGTATGATTGGTGAGTGATACCATTAAGAACAGATATTCTTTTTAGGAGATTGTAAATGGAGTACTAGTTTTCAAAGAATTACTATGTGTGTGTGAACAAAATGAATAGTAGATGTTTTAAAGACAGACTCAGTGTGCTTAAATTTATCTCTAATTAAAAAAAAAATACCTATAAAGGCTTCATATAGGAATACAAAGGTAGAACATAGATTATAATAAATTTGAATCATAAGGAATGAGCCTTTCAACCATGACAAGATTGTTCAAAGTCATTTAATAAGATAATACTATACTTTTTGTGGAAGAATTAAATAGATGTTTTCAGCTTCTGAATCAATATTTCTTAAATTTAAACAAAAAAATCTCTATATATTTCATACAACTCCAAATTAGCTAAAGATTCATTTTGGACTGACTTGTAAAATTAAATTCTGTTTGGTGTCTGTAAACTCAATAGCCATTCAGACCATAATATCATATTCATGGAAAGATTAGCAATATATTTCTTTTTTGTTTCACTAGTATCCATGTTGTATGACAGGTAAGAGACTTCTTTTGTTTAATTTTTTTTATGTAATTGAAAGCTTCAATTATAATCATTTGCTTCTGTTAAAATGTTCTATATTTTTGATTCTAGGCTTTATTCAAGGCAAGAGAAAAAATTATCTAGTTCTGCTAAAATAATCAAGTGAACTCAGCAAGAAAATGATGATTAGATTAAAACTTTTCATTTTAACTTGAGGAATCAAAATTGTGTTTTGTTATTGTATTTTGTGTGTCTGTGTGATTAAGCCTTTAGGAAATGTGTAGAAGGAAAGAATTTTTGTTAATATGGATATTTCTAAGGGGACTTTAATTATGTTATTAAAAGGCATTATTACTTAAGAGATACAAAACAATAAATTATTTCGAGTGAAAATCTTAACTCCTTTTGTATTAATAGATGTTAAATAGTGTTTTCAAATGCTGCTTTGAGCTTTGTAGTCAAAAGAGTAAAAATTGCATTTAAACTTTTCAGGAAAGATAATGAATTTAGCTCTGTAAATGAATTTCAGCTTTTTGTTTGTTGTGAATAACCTTATATATTGAGTATGTAAGACTTGAGAGAGCAAATTTATAGATTGTCCTGCTATCAAAGACAGGTTGAATATTCAATATAAATAAGAGAGATGTTTTTCTAAGGGTCTATCCTTGTACAGTCTTTTAGTAACAAGAAAATTACATACTTCTGAGGCAGATCACGAATTTCAAGCTACTTTTTCTGTCTTTAAAGTGAAATAAGGTAAATTCCTAAGAATGAAAAAAAGACAGTAGACAGTTCTGACTGAGGCAAAGAAAATATGAGCCTTAGGCTCTCTACCATTAGACATGGATTAAGTAGTTACAGATTGTCTGTAGGAAAATGAAGCTGTTTCTTTCCCAACTTATTAAATAATGTCTAATACCTGAATATGGTGGCCAGGGGAGTCATCTGAGATGGAATTATCTCTAATTGCCAGAAGTACAAAATTCTTAAAAAAAAAAAAAAAAAAAGTTATCAACCTCCACATGTAACTGAAAACATATTGCCTAGTCATCACTTCTGTCTAATACCTGTAAAATATTCTAGTTGAAGTATATGAATGGAAAATACCAGTTTTTGTCATGTTATTCCTACAAAAGTAAGTACAGATTAGACAGTTTGTATAATAAGAAAACGTCATTGTTTACTCATTTTTTAAAAAAAAATTTTCAAAAAGAATAAAGTCCTTTTGGATTGTGTAGTTGATTAATTTAAGTTTGGAAGTAGAAAAACTACTAAATGTTAGATGTCTGGGTGTGGGTGTGGGTGGTTGTCTTTTTAGTTATAACTTTTAGTTATAATTGTTTTTGTTACAGAAGTGTGGATATACTAGTTATGTTATAAGTGAAATAAATGTAAGACAGAAGAGAAGTAATTGGCCTATAATGTGGACAGCATGTAAATTCAAGTTTATAAAGCTAAAAACAAAAATGTTAGAAATTTGAAAACAGTTCAGTACTGGGTTCAAAATGGGTGCTGAATATATTTTTAATTTGATTGTAGTGTCTCCTATTTGTCTACTTTAAGAAATCCCAATCTAGAAAAATTCAAACTTTTTGGACAGATTTTTGTTTGTTGATGCTTAAACAAAATTATATTACAAAAAAAATTTTCATTTAAAAAGATCAGTTCAGATTTTTTTTTTAAGTTTCTCTATCATATTTAACAATAAATAGTCACAGGATATATTTACTAAAAGCACTATATTTCAAATCTGTCCTCCGACACTTAACATTTCCCAGCTGTGTGATCCTGGGCAAGTCACTTAACCCCATTTGCCTCAGGGGGAAAAAAAGGCATTATATAAGGGATTTCACTAAGCACTAGTTGCGACCTAAAGTTTAGTTAAATTTGCATGATTCTTGTCATTATAATAATAATAATACCTCTCTCATCTCATATAAATTTTTATTTAATACAAAATTGCCAAGTGTACAATGCTTTAATATATGCTAAGAAAAGAGAGAAACTGAAGTGTTTGAACAGATATCACATTGAACCAGTGGATTAATCAATACTTAAATCTCTTCTCAGTACACAGCTTTTAAGAAGACTTTGGCTCAAATCTTTTAAAACTTAATGCATCCTAAAATTGAAGCTTAAAAACACCTACATAATAGAAATCTTATATGATTTGAAAGCTGTAAAATAAATCTGATTGATTGAAAAATATCTTAATATAATGCAATACAAAATTAATGAAACAGAGTCTATTAACAATCTGTGGCAGTTAAAGAAAAGAAGAAAATTTTAACAGATATTTTCAAAGCAGGAAAAAGTCAAGCTAATGATAAGTATATACCATTGAATTTGTTGAATATGAAAAAGGATCTTCATGAGCCATGGGCAACATGCACATTTTGCATACAAAGATGACTCAAATCAATGGCTAAATCATGTGCATTTGCTTATGAAATTTGAGAGGTTTGTTGTGGCAGGGGTCCATGTCATTACTCCCAAAAATTGCATAAGGAATATTCTTTGGGAGTCCAAAATTAATATATATTATACAAGGAGATAGTAAACTATTTAACACCTGAATTCAAGCTGTAAAAATTTATCACCTACCAAATACTTAGTAGATAAGACCTGGTACTGTATATCAGAGGCTTGCTATCTTCTATGGACTTGTCTATTTCAAATCCCCCCTGTTGAAAAATAGACCTCAAAATACCCTTAAGAATTTAATCTGTAACTGTACTGGAACCTAATCATTATCACAGACAGAACTGTTACATAGAACATCGTTACTCAGACATAATATTGATTCATAAGACCTCACGAGCAGCATTTTTAATAGACATCATCATAGCAAATATTCAGTTTTTAAGTTGCATGGATTGAAAAACTTTCAAAAACCTAGCAGAAGAAATCAAAATCCTAGGGGAATAGGGTAAGGTATATGTCATTCCTTTTTTCCTCTCTATTACTGGAATTGTAATCAGGAAACTTACAGTGAACCTTCAGAAAATGAGTTTGTCTTAATGCTTTTATTCATTGACTAAAATAGCCCCTATTTTGTAGATTTGTGAAGTAACCTATAGAACAGTAAGTATAAAAAAATTATAGCAGGAAAGTAACTTTTCCTTGATGGTTTTTATCTGAATTCCATTAAAAAATAAAAATGAAATTATAATTATAATGATAACTGACAATTAGGTGTGCAAAATATGATTCATATATTATCTTATTTGAGCTTCACAACAGTTCTCTGAGGAACACATAATAGGTACTTATCCCCATTTTACAGATGAGTAAAATGAGACTTGGAGGGAGTAATAACTATCATAGGAAATCGGCAAGGCTTTTTGGAAAAGAGAATTTGGGTCAGACTTTAAAATATGTTTAGAAATTCAACAGGTAAATAGAAGAAAGGAAGTCATTCCTGGAATATAGAGAGTATGATGAACAGATGCAGAACAATCAGAATGCAGAGTATTTTGAGGACAGAATAGGTCATTTTGGTTTTAGAATAAGGTACAGAAAAGGAAATGAGAGAGAGCTGAGAAGGTAATTTGATACCATATTGTAGAGTATCTTGAATTTATTTGAGAGTCACTGGTAACACTAAGCAAAGGCATGACAACCTCTAGTCATAAGAAAGGTATTCTGCAATGTTCTAAGTTGGGACAGAGAGAGTGAAAATAGAAAGACTAATCAAGATGCTGTAGAATAGTACTTATCAGTGGTACAGTCTGAACTAAGATAATAATTTGGGAATGGAAAAGATGAGGCAGCTTGGGAAATGTTTCCAAAAAATAATCCACAGGATAAGGAAACCTGAGCATTATATGTAGGCAGCAGTAAAGAGAAAGATACTGAGGATTCAGGAGAGAAAAGGCTGACGAGAGAAAAATCCTGAAGGAAGTTTGAGGGATTGAGGGATAGGATCAAGGATACAGAGCTATTAGTTTAGGAAGAATTTGTGCGTGTGCGTGTGTGTGTGTGTGTGTGTGTGTGGCTATGCGGTTCAGTTCTGTCAGCACTGTGTAACTAGGCCATGTGCAATACATTTTGGGATGTAGCTTATTTTCGAAAATACATTTTTATATAACTGCTAATAGAAATGATGCATGAAATATATTATTTCAAAGACTCCATGGCCTATAATATTAAATTTAAAATTCTTTAAAATAAGAGAAAATTAACGTCATGATTAAGAAAAATGGAAAAGTTTAACACCATAATATATCATCTGTTTTTTGTGTTTGTATATTGTATCTAGACATGCAACTTATCATCTTTAAAATCATGAAATGGTATATAGTATAGGAAAAGGTAATCTTATTTATCCCAAACTTTGGGAATCAAAGCTTTGAAATGTGCATGACCAGCTCAAATCAAAGTGGTTTTTTTTGTTTTTTTTTAAAGCACTATGGTAGAATATGAGGAAGAATATATAAAAGCAATAATATACATTTGTCTAAGAGAATTGTTACTTTAATTTTGATTTATTTTAAATTTATGGAATAAAACAAGCATTTTCATAACATAGTAGGAAAATTTTTTGACAAGATGCTTGCACGTAAAATCTATTGTAGGACATATATATATTTCATATGTTATGAAAAAATTAATTTTGCCTGAAATTAATGTTTGGTTTTTAATTTAGACATTAATACTAGACATTACAGAACTCTAAAGGATTACTAACAAAAAATGTTTTGCACACGAACAATTTTATTTTGTATACTGCATTTTATTGGTTATTTCTTGGTTACATTTTTAGGAAAAGCACATATTGTCAAAATTATTAAAAATTGTATGGATAAAAGTGTATTTTCAGATATCTAGCAAAAGTGTATTGTTTTAGCTGTCATTGGAAGTTAATGACTCCTATTTCCCATGGTTTCAGTATATATATCAATATTTGTGGTTTTGATTTTGTGCCATTTTCTAGAAACTTTACCTTTGCAAAAGTTGAGAATTGACTATGATTCAGAAATGGCATTTTAGCTTTATGCTTATTTATTAAATGCATATTTGCAGTTTGGGAGGGAGATAATATCAATCTCCTTAATGTATCTTTCTCTGCTCTGGATTCTGTATTCTCTACTACCACCAATGCAGAAATAGTAGTTTTCCTTTAGCATCTTGTACACTTTCCAATCCCCAGTAAATATGAATTAGTATTGATAGCAAATGAACCAAAAATAACATCTATACAATAATAATTCATTATATTCTTTCTTAGCACACTGGATCCCTTTTCTTCTGGAATATTTTATTTCTCCTTACTACTTAACTAAGAGAGTATCAGTACTAGAGATTTTAAGGAAGATTATTTCTTTAGTTTTCCAGTGATTGTCCTTGTGAATTGGTAGTCACAGAAATGTCTTACACAATAAGAAAGATTCTGTACTTAGTAGCAATGTAACTGTTGCATTTCCAGAAATGAGAAAATCATGTTTGAGGTTATGTTTAATCCGGAATTTAGGTAACTAAATTAAAACTCATATTTAACTTTGAAATTATATTATTTGTTAATTGCATTTAACCTTATGTCTTGCTGTAGTTATTTTAAACACACCACATTTCAAAACACGTGTGTGTGTGTGTGTGTGTGTGTGTGTACACTCAATTTGTGATTATTCATTTTCAGGATTTTTTTTTTCCTGGTCTTTCCCTGCTTCTTTCTTTTTTTCTTCTACTTTTTTGTTGGTGGGGGAATGTAATTTTGCAATTTACTAGGCCTATTCAACAATAGGAGTGGAGATTATACAAAGATTATGTTGCATTTTCAATAACCAATTTTTTGGAGAGTCAGAGTTAAGAATAAAATTGAGCAAAGTAGGCAACCCCTATGGAATAATAGGCAGGGATCACAATAAGATACTCTGCCTAATATGATTATCACTGCAAACATTTGCTAGAAATGTCAGAAATTTCTAATCTCCATCACATATAGTCATTCATTTTGTGATTAGTCACATGTGTTACTATTACAACCCAAATATTCTGATAGATGATAACATAAAGTCAAGAAGTATGGTAGGAAGATAGGAAGCTCTATCTACAAACGTAGGTCAACAAATGTTCTGCAAATAATTGTAAGGAGTTTCCTAAGATACCTGAAAGTTAGGTATCTTGCTCACCCAGAGACATATGATTAGTATGTATCAAAAACAGGAATTTAACCCATACTTTTCTGTCTTAAAGGCTGGACTAATGTTCTCTATACCAAATTATTTACATAAATAACATGGATATGTAAATACATACACATACATATATATGCATGTGTATATATACAGATATATTTAATATGCATTTGTGTATATACAATATGTGTATATGCAAGAATATATATTCATGTTCTAAAATCTATTAAATAACAATAATTGAGAATTGGCTGTTTTGGTGAATAGTTCAGTTGAGATTCAGTTGAATATATTTTAAAAGATCATTGAATTAAAAAGCATTAAAAAAAAAAAAAAAGAATAGACTTCTCCCTTGTTTTTTTAATAGCTTCAATAAATGTCATTTCTTTCCAGTGTAGTTGAAACTGAATTTAAGAGTTAGAATTTCAACTAAGTGGTCAAATTCAAAACTAAATGCAATGAGGATTGGTCCTTTAGATTTAATAGGAACATTTGGAAGATTTGATTAAAAAAAGAGAGAGAGAGAGAGAGAGAGAGAGAGAGAGAGAGAGAGAGAGAGAGAGAGAGAGAGAGATTTGCTTTTTTGTTTTGTTTTGGTTTTGGTGAGGCAGTTGGGGTTAAGTGACTTGCCCGGGGTCACACAACTAGTAACTATTAAGTGTTCCAGGTAGGCTTTGAACTGGGGTCCTCCTGACTTCAGGGCCAGTGTTCTATCCATCTTGCCATCTGGCTACTTCTGAAAAGACCTGTTTTCAATTGGAATTTAAACCCCCCAAAAAAGTTTGCTTCTGTTTTTCATTATAAATATAACCTTTGAATTAGACATATAGGAATAAATGATTCATTGATATATAAATAATTATGTAAGTATTAAAGAGCACACTCTTCTCATTACCTAAGGTTAGCTACAAGAATGTCTACTGATACAGTACATTCTTCTAATGTGAAATGCTGTACTATCTAGGGAATGTTTTTAGTGAAAATTCCTTCAAGCAGGAAGTATAGAACTCATCAACAGAATGTTCTTTCCTTTCAAGTCAAAAGAGCTATTATGTATAAAATTGGCATCTTAAGTAAGATTTGAATGTCTCAAAGTGGAGCTGTCACCAGTTGTGTTTATCATTAATTATATCCCTTCTAGTATCATTCAAATTAAGTGACAAATATTCAGAACCATTGTTATTATAGTGTTTCAAGTTTTTCTTCATTACATCCTCTTGAGAGAAATCCTTTGCATGTTTGTTTTTTTGTTTTTTCTTACAGCAATTGAAACATCTGTTGAATTTCTTATATCATCATTGAATTTTTATATATAGGAAACTGAAGCAAGACAGAGTAGGTGACTTATCTACCCAGGAAATAATAAGTTTATTTTGCCAGCCAATTTTGCCATTCAGTATAACTTAAATGTTTAAAGTATCTGCGATTTTGACATTAGACACTTGTTATACTAATAGATCACAATCAGTTTATAATTTTTTTTGTAGGAGTTTTTAGGAGTTATCAAAAGATTCAAGTCATTGCAAGCCTAGTAATAGCTAGAATGGGATCATTGACATCATATGAAATGCTTCTCCTGTTTGACAAGACCTATAAGCTTGTATTGTTGCTAATATGGGTATGAAATGAGATATATCATAACTAGAGTTTGAATTCCATATCACAATCCCTTATCCATCCTATACTAGATTCAAACTAACATAGCCATAGGACAGATAAAGAATGAAACAGTCAACAAGTAGAAGTTTCCCACACAGGCCAAAATGGTATAAACAAAACAGCCTTAGGAAGCTCTAGGATTTTTTTTTTTTTTTTTTGCTCTTTATTCTTTTTCATATATCTATTTTTACCCATTTGCATTATTATTTTAATATTAATTCAATTGTCATTCATTTAATATGAAATCAAGAGCAAATGATAGTAGTACACACATCACCATTTTCTTTAGTTTTCCAGAGACAAAGAGAGAGAATTGCTTTTAACATTTTGTCCCAAAAGAAATCTTAGCAAAATATTTCTTAATGATAGCAGTAGTATAATGGATGAATGAAGAATTATTAATTGCTTGTATACTTACTTGGATTTGAGCAACTCTGAGCCAAGAGTGGGCTTGAGAAGGTGGTGGGATTGGAGGGTGGAAGGGGACTTTTGCTACATGGAGTGCCATCCTTTTTCTGTCTGGTCCCCATCAGGCCTTCAGCCAGAGCTACCTCCGGCTCTGGGATGCATCTTAATATCACCTAGAAGTCATACCACTTCCTTGTTTATATATTCCTAAATTTCTTTTACTTATCATAATCTTTTATCATTCTGCTTTCCTTATGCATTATGACCCAACCCTATTCTTCATATTCATCTTGATTTCCTTTCTCTTCTCCCTATCTCTCCTTGGCCAACTAACTTGAATCTATACTATTATCCATCCCCTATCTCCTTATCTCTCCTTCTGCTGATTAAGCCTTTGGTAAAACCACTGTTTTCTTTTTTGCCCCTATTCATGTACTATAAAATAGAGAAAATCATGAAACCATGATGAACTTCTACAGATTTGTGTTATCTAATCTCATCTGGATTTTTACTGTACTAAAACAAACATTCTGTTTCTTCCTAATTGATGAGCTATTCTCACCATCCTTTCCTGACCCATGTGACACATGGATCACCCCCTTCTTGATCCTTTTTTATTTCTTAAGTTTTCATGACAGTATTCTATCTTGGTTTTAGGTTTTATTTCTGCCTAACCAGTTTCTTTTGCTAAATCTTCAAACAGGTTCCACCTGTCAGTGTGGGTGTCTGACACAGCACTTTGTAATGACCCCTTTCCTCTTCTTCCTTCATACTACTTCAATTGGTGATCTTATCAGTTTCCATGGATTCACTTACCTCTATGCTAATGATTCTCAGATCTCAGTTCTCTCACTTCTCCAACTGATTATTATACATTTCAAAGCAGATATCCTCATAGCCATCTTAAACTCAGGAGGTCCAAAAGTGAACTCATTGTTTTTCTCTTCAAAGACTTCCTTCCTCTTACCTTCTATATTATTCTTGAAAATATTACCATCCTCCAAGTCATCAAAGACTCTTTTCTCATATCCAACTCTTTGTCAAAGCCTACTCATTTTATCTTCTTGACTCTTTATGTAGACCCCCTTCTCTCCTTGGATACTGCCACAGTGTATAGCAAGCCCTCATCACCTCATACCGACATTATAGAGTGATAGCTAGAGAGTGTGGTGAAATCAAATGAGGATTTCTTAAGAATGAGGGAGACCAAGGAATGTTTGTAAGCAGGAAGAAGAGAATCAGGAAGAAATCAAAGTTGTGAATGGGTATGATAATGATGTTAGTCAGAACTCACACTTCTCAGATTAGATAAGATGACAGGAAAAGATAATGATAAATATTGGAGGGGATGTGGGAAAACTGGAACACTTATACAGTGTTGATGGAGTTGTGAAGTGATTCAACCATTTTGGAGAGCAATCTGGAACTATGCCCAAAGGGCTATCAAACAGTGTATATTCTTTGACCCAGCAGTGACATTACTGGGTCAAATCATAAAGAAGGGAAAAAGACTCACACACAGAAAAATAGTTGTAGCAGCTCTTTTTGTGGTAGCAAAGAATTGGAAATTGAGTAGATGTCCACCAGTTGGGGAATAGTGAACAATTTGTGGTATATAAAGGTAATGGAACATTATTTTTCTATAAAAAATGATGAACGAGCTGATTTTAAAAAGGCCTGGAAAGATTTACATGAACTGATGCTGAGTGAAATAAGCAGAATCAGAAATATATTGTACACAATAATAGCAAGAATGTGTGATGATCAACTATGAAAGGTTTGGTTCTTCTCAGTGGTTTGGTGATCCAAAGCAAGTCCCAATAGAATTTGGATAGAAAATGCCATCTGCATCCAGAAAAAGAACTACGGAGATGGAATATAAATCAACACATGCTATGATCACTTTTTTTTTCTCTATTCAATTACTCAAGAAAGCCATACTAATAATACCTCTTCTTTCTTTCTTCTCACTGTCTTCTAAATCCTTTTAACCTCATCAGTTAACTAAAACTGCTTTCTCCAAAGTTTCAGATGATCACTTAATTGTTAAATCCAATTTTCCCTCCCTTGCTTTTCCTCCCTTTCTTCCTTCTTCCCTTTCTTCCTCCCTCCCTCCTTCCCTTCCCCTGTATTGCTTAAGCTGAAAGTACGGCAGCTACTTAGATCCCGATATCACTACAGTTTATCAAAGAAATTTTAGTTGTTCCATTTTCCCAGTCTGGCTGCTGCTTCATTTCCTGCTTCCAGGGGGTCACAACATTGGTGCCAAAAATAATGCAGAAATCCAATACACTTAGCCTATTGAAGCTCAGAACTCCTAAGCACAAACTAACTTGCCATTTTCAAGAATTGCATAAGGGCAGGTGCTATTATGTTTTGCCATTTCCCCTTATCTTTCTTGATCTTTGTACAGCATTCTACTTGTTAGTCATCCTGTATTAGAGTTTTTGTCTTGATTTTTATAGCACTACTTTCTGTATTTGTTTTACTAACCACTTCTCAGTTCCCTTTACTGGTTCTTTAGTCATGTCACAATTTCCTTCTGTGCCATTTCACTTAGTGAGATTAAAATCCATAGAATCAGTATCTCTAGGCAGATGGTTCCCAGATTTCCATGTATGTCCCTGGTTTCTCCTGAGCTAAAAATCACAATCATCACCTCCTTTTAAGCTTCTTAAACTGAATATTCTTTTGCCATCTTAAATATGTCCAAAGCAGAACTCATTTTTTTTTCTCCCTAAATCCTCCCCCTTATAAATTTTCCTATTACTGTTGAGAACACCACCACCATTCCAATCATTCAGGTCCTTGATGTCATCCTCTTATCCTAACTTTATTCTGAGTATTCATTCCTTTGTCAAATTTCCTCAATTTGTTCAACTACTTTCCCTAGTTGATGAGAACCCACTTTGTTTCAAATTCTTTGCAATAACTTTAAACTGCTTCTGTAAATATATTCATGCATAGCCTCTGAAGGTTCTTGAAGACTAAGAACCAGACACTTATATAATTTCCTACTCATGTAACAGTTGCATAATAAAAAGTCAGAAAAAAAGGGAAACATGAGCAAATATAATCAACAACTTGCAGTTTTTTTTGCATGGTGGGTCTGTGTTTTTTTTTTTTTTTTTTAATTATAAGCCCTTAAATATGTATTGCAAAGAACTAATTTAATCTGCTTTACTTTTAAATTAGAAGGGCCTACCAGAATTTTATTTTTATTAACTTTTTTATGTAAATATTTTGTCTTAAGCATAAAACTTTTTAATTATTTACAGTTATAGAAAGAAGTGTGTGTGTATGTTTATTCAAAGGAATACTCTTATACTGCATTCAAAATTGTATCTTGTAAGTTATGGGTCATTACTCTTTACTGGAAATACTTTGCTGTATATTATAACAATACCTTCATTGGTTTGACTCTTTTGTTAGAGAAATCTGTGTTTTTCAGCATATAAGATGCCATCAAACTTTTTTTCTAGGTGCAAGATAAGTTTCGTTTAGACTTGTCTGATGAAGAAGCAGTACACTATATGCAGAGTCTGATTGATGAAAGTGTCCATGCTCTTTTTGCTGCAGTGGTGGAACAGATCCACAAGTTTGCTCAGGTATGTTTGTCATTTAAGGCTATAGTTAATTATATCACCACTTTCCACTTCATAGGCTTGGACTAATCCTGCTTTCTTCCATTAAACCACATTCTTCTTATAACATCAGCTATTTCTTACAGTCCCCCATCCTCCTGAACTACCATTATTGCTTATCAATCCATGCTTTTTATTTTCAGTGATGAACATAATTAGCTTGATTTCAGTGTGGAATCATGCATCAGTGCCCAAGGTGTATGTGGTGCTAGAAAAGTTGGGAATCTAAAGAATTCAAAGATTACCACAACTTACACACAATTTACGGTGGTCTCTGTTTATCCATCCCAATTAAAAAGTAACTTAGAGACTAACAGGCTTTTTCGATGATAATCCCTACACATAAAACTGCATCTTATTTCAAATGTGGCTTTTGTAGAAATGATTGGGAAAGTCAAAGGAATCTAAGAAATATGTACCTGTGATGATGGCGTATTTAAAAATCAGCTGGAGTCAGGAATTCAGGTTAAGGGGAAAATCTTCAATCTTTATTCTCAGTAGAAGTGAAGAAGGATTGCGATAGCAATATGGGCAGCTGCGACAGGAAGCCAGACAGCAGAAGTGAAGGGGGATTGCAGGTGAAAGGGGGTCGTGATAGCAATACGAGCAGCTGCGTCAAGAAGCCAGCCAGCAGTCTCTCTTTCTGCTTCCCTTTCTACTCCCCTGCTTCCACCCACCAAAATTGTCATTTCCTATACAAGACATCAGGACTTGCACAAAGAGTGGGGGGCGTGGGGGGGCATTCTTTCTCCAAGCATATATATTAATAGAGTATGGTCCAATTATTATTTAGCCTCATGTGCTTGGGACCTCAGTGCATCAACTCAAGCCTCAGCCCATTACATGTGCCCTTTCTCCCTAAACAGTTTCTCCTAAAGACTTGTACATTTTTAATTTTAGAAAAATTGTCGTCATCGATACTGCTTGTAACTTAGTCTTAGAGTTGCCTGGGATATGGTATCTTGTACATGGTCACATAGTTACTATATGTCAGTGGTATGGTTTTAGCAGAGGTCTTCTGATTTTAAAATCAGTCCTCAGTTAGCTATGGCACTATGTTGCAATTTTGTTCAGTTCCTTGTTCTTTCCCTCTTCCTGAGGCAGCTAGGTGGTATCATAGCACAGAGTGCTAGGTCTGAAGTCACAAAGCCTAAGTACAAATCTAGCCCCAGTCCATAACTGGGTAGTGTTGGCAAATCATTTAATCTCTGTTTACCTGAGATTTCTCATCTGCAAAATGGGAGTAATAACAGTAACTACTTCTCAGGGTTGTTGTGAAAATCAAATGAGAAACTGTTTGTAAAGCACTTTACATAATGCCTGGTACACAGTAGGTGCTATAGAAATGCTAGTTATTGTTATTATAAGTCCTTTCTAACCTCTTACACATAAAGACACACACACACACACACACAAACACAGGTTAAGTAAATATTTAGCTGAAGGAATGAAAACTTAGTCAGCAATGTCAGACTCTACATGACCCCATGGATCATAGCATGCCAGTACTGCCCATTGAATTTTTTTGGCAATGATGCTAAAGTGGTTTGCCATTTCCTTCCCTAGGGGATTAACCTCAAACAAATGTTAAGTGACTTGCCAGGGTCACACAGCTAGTAAGTGTCTGAGGCTAGATTTAAAACCAGTTCTTCCTAAATTTAGGCTCATTGTTCTATTCACTAAGCACTTTAGCTGCTCTGAAAACTTATTATCACTGATAGTTTGTACTTTCTTGTTTTTTACTAGCCAAGCCATCTGTAGCATAGCATGGAAATAAGCAGTGGTAATTATCTCTGCCTTTTACATTGAGATGCAAAAAATACTATTTTTGATGTAAAAGCGTAATGAAAATAAAGAAAGCTCAACCTTGGGTGACCAGTATGAGGGGAAATCCTGGTCCCAGAACACTTGTCTACCCCCAGCTTTGAACAGCAATTAAACCCAGGGCCATGTGATACCATGAGTTTGGGTACTGTATAGTGATTTATTGGGAGCTCTACCCCTACCTCGAGGAACTTTATAATCATCCCTCAAAACACAGAAAGGTAGAGAAATGTATCTTTTAGAAGCTTTCAAAACCTTTTTTTTTTTTTGCTTAGATAACTAGAAAAGTTATGTTCAAAACTGAGACAATATATTCTTTGTTTTTGTCATTGATCCTTATCAACTTTGTGGCCTAAAGGAAAGATTCTTCACTGTTAAAATCTTAGAAAACTGATAAAAGGCTTATTAATATCTAGAAGTCAAAGTTTATAGAACTTTTTTTCCTTCAAGATAGAAGGGTAACAGGTAAGGTTGGTGAAATAAGAATATTTCATGTCATGAGCTGAGGAATATCTTTTTCATAGTATACTATAAGGGAGTCTATAGAAAGTGAAGAATTAAGGAAGAAAAATGGAATGGATAATCCAGATGAAGAAATTACAACAGTAAGATGCAATGTTTAAAAAAAATCACCCCCCTGGTTACAAAACCCTGGAATAATCAAAAATTAACTGACTTTCAGAAATTTGTTCAACAGTATTAATAAATTATTTATGTAAGTTGTGTATATATGTTTTTATAGTGCAATATACCTTACTTTGTGAAAAAGATTCTTATTAGCAAGATTAGGTTTAAAGTGCCATTATTTCTATTAAGGAAACCTTTCATGTTTGACTTCTATTATAAAATCAGAGATTAATTCCCATTGAGAATAGTCATTAATAGTATGAGTTTAAAGGTAGTGATGAATAATAGGTATCCATAGCTTAAATTAGCATTTCTTGTCACTTTAAGTATTATACTTCAAGAGCATCACTCATTTCTTCACAATGTCACTTAGACATATTAATTCTTTTCTCTGTACATATAGCTACACTCCTATGGAAGTATGTACTTCATGTGTGGAAGATTACAATAGCCTCATAATTGGTCTTAATTGTCTTTAGTCATTACCCTCTTTGATCCATCCAGTATACTGCTACTAGATAATAAACCATCTCCAGATATCATTAGTATCACCACTATTTTATCAGTTCCACTATTAGTATTACCTTTTGAGATTCCCTTTTACCCACATTTATCACTCTATAAGATGTTTGTAACTATTACCTAACATACTTTCTTAAGAAGTTCAGTATATTATTTATAGTCTTCCCCTTTACCAAAATTTCTGCCCTTGTACTAGGGAACATCTGCATATATGTTAATGTTCTTCCAAGCATCCTTAATTTCTAGTTGCTCAACTTACTTAACTCTTACCAATTATTCCTTGATTCTATCTCACCTACTCATAGGAATGGTCACATGCATCATGTTGCTATTTTTCACAGTTTTTTTTTTTCCATTTCCACAGTCAAATAATTCTAATTTTTTTAATGAAGTGTAACTTCCTTTCCATCTTACATTCCCTAAACATTACTCATTCTAAACCTTTTTCATCTCACTAAGACCTCTACTAAGACCTTCACTCTTCAGGACTTTTCTAGGTTATTAATCTTGCTCTACATTTATTTCATTTCCCAACTTGGACATGTTACTTAAATAGTGTAACACCATGCTATCCTCTATTCTCACATCCTTTGCTTTCTTCCTCTTGATGTTCTTCCCTTGCTGAATTCCAGTTCTTGATTATACCCACCATTCACCTCCTCCTTCCTTATTCATGTGTTGTTGAATGGAATTGGAGAAAGTTATGCAACCTTATCAACTGGGTTCTCAGATAACAGTTCATACTCTTCCTTCTACATGAAGAATTTCTTGATTTCCTACAGGTTCTTAAGGTTGTTACCTTATATCTCTGTTTATATTTTGTATATATGTAAAATGTCTCCCTTAATAAGTTCCTTGAGGTCAGGAACCATTTATTTTTATGTCCAACACTGTCTGTGGGACATAATTGATACATAAAAAATGTTTATTAATTAATCGATTTATTTAACCTACAAAACTTTATTATTTCCCATTACAAGTTTCTTAATTCATCATTTAGATTTGTTATAGTTCTACTGTATTTATCCATTCTTCTACACAATTTAATTCAGTTCAGCAAATATTTGTTTATATGCAAAATATTGTGATAGGGAATATAAATAAAATCCCCTGTTCTAGTGAGACTGATGTCCTTACTGTTTTCTCATTTCATGAAAATCTCATCCCCTCATCTAAGTTTTCACCCATATATTACAGTATTATGAAGTAGAGAGAGCACCTACAATATTTGTTGTTTTTGACCACCCTTTAAGTGAACATAAATTGTAAGATTATTAGTAAATCATTAGTTGTCTAAAGGCCACATCATCAGAACAGCTTGCAAGAAATTAGAAGACAGAATGAAAACTTTGTTGAAGAATCCCTGAAAAATCAGGGAAAAATTCATGGAATTCGTTGCAACTGAGCAGTCTTATAGAGAAGGAAACAACCTGAACTGTTGGAATCCTTACAAAGTGTTAACTCTTTAGAGTTGATAGAGATGATAATTATCTAATTTAGCATGGTTCAGTATGATTGATCTGATCTTACTAGGAAATGTTATGGGCCAGAAGAAACAAGGTACTAAGTGAAACTGATAGAAACAATGCTTGTGTTCACACCTTTAGAGAGCTTATATAAGCAAGAAGCTCTTAGGGCCAGAGAGCACTCTGGGAGGAGACCCATAATCCCACTCTCGGAGGAGGAGTCAACCTTTAAGATAGCATAAGAACAATGCTGAGTTCAGCTGAAAAGATTGAGAGGGAAGCATCATGTCAGTTCAGGAGAAGCCCTCTCTCGGAGGCGCAACCAGTTTCACTTCATCTCACACCACTGTGGTGGCTGGGCTCCTGCACTTCCCCCACTGAGACCAAGGCTGGTCTGGAAAGGCTCTCCAGAAAGCTGCTCAGCCTCAGGCAAGGAGACAAGAGATTCATTCCATTTTCTACCTTTGTGCTGGCTGGAGGCTGAAGAGAGCAGAGGCAAAGGACTAGTGGCAAGAGCTCTTGGAACCAAGGAGAGAGAAGGCCTCCAGAAAACTAGCCAAGCCCCAAATGAAGGTGATAAGATTTTGGAAGAGACAATAAAAGACTGTACTTTAATCCCTGGCTGCATTTGAGGTGGTTATTAGTTTTAACTGAAATTAAGGCTGCCTCCAGAAAATCTCCCCAAGAAACCTGTTCCCAGAGAACCATTATATTTTAAAGAAGAAAAAAATCACACTGAACAAAAAGAAAAATAAAAGAAATAGGTTCCTAATATTCTAGTCTCTCCTTTTTTTAGAAACTGATTTTGTCTCCAGCCTGTTAGCAGGCACCACTTTTTATCATCTACAAAAATTATAAGCAATCCATCTGTATCTTTATTCTAGTCAGGTGATAAAAATGTTAAACACATGCCCTGGGCATGCCACTAAAGACCTCCTTCCAAGTAGACATTGTATCTTTATGTTTATTGTGGACACCCTGCCATTCAGCTAGTTGTGAAATCGTCTATATTGCTCAATCTTATCCACAAGAATAATGTGGAAAACTGGATCAGATTGCTTTGCTAAAATCTAGATGAGTTTTATCTGTGGTGTTTCCATGATCTACCAGTTTCCCAATCCTGACAGAAATGGAAATAAAAGTTGTCTCATGACTCATAATTGATGAAACCCAATTACCTCTTTATGATCACCATTTTTATTTTTTATTTATTTTTAAGTTTTATTTAATAATTACTTTTTATTGACAGAATCCATGCCAGGATAATTTTTTTTACAACATTATCCCTTGCACTCGTTTCTGTTCCGATTTTTCCCCTCCTTCCCTCCACTCCCTCCCCTAGATGGCAAGCAGTTTTATATATGTTAGATATGTTGCAGTATATCCTAGATACAATATATGTTTGCAGAACCGAACAGTTCTCTTGTTGCACAGGGAGAATTGGATTCAGAAGGTAAAAATAACCCGGGAAGAAAAACAAAAATGCAGATAGTTCACATTCGTTTCCCAGTGTTGTTTCTTTGGTGTAGCTGCTTCTGTCCATCATTTATCAATTGAAACTCAGTTAGGTCTCTTTGTCAAAGAAATCCACTTCCATCAGAATATGTCCTCATACAGTATTGTTGTCGAAGTGTATAATGATCTCCTGGTTCTGCTCATTTCACTTAGCATCAGTTCATGTAAGTCTCGCCAGTCCTCTCTGTATTCATCCTGCTGGTCATTTCTTACAGAACAATAATATTCCATAACATTCATATACCACAATTTACCCAGCCATTCTCCAATTGATGGGCATCCATTCATTTTCCAGTTTCTAGCCACTACAAATAGGGCTGCTACAAACATTTTGGCACATACAGGTCCCTTTCCCTTCTTTAGTATTTCTTAGGGATATAAGCCCAATAGAAACACTGCTGGATCAAAGGGTATGCACAATTTGATAATTTTTTGGGCATAATTCCAGATTGCTCTCCAGAATGGTTGGATTCGTTCACAACTCCACCAACAATGCATTAGTGTCCCAGTTTTCCCGCATCCCCTCCAACATTCATCATTTTTTCCTGTCATCTTAGCCAATCTGACAGGTGTGTAGTGGTATCTCAGAGTTGTCTTAATTTGCATTTCTCTGATCAATTATGATTTGGAACACTCTTTCATATGAGTGGTAATAGTTTCAATTTCATCATCTGAAAATTGTCTGTTCATATACTTTGACCATTTATCAATTGGAGAATGGCTTGATTTCTTATAAATTTGAGTCAGTTCTCTATATATTTTGGAAATGAGGCCTTTATCAGAACCTTTAACTGTGAAGATGTTTTCCCAGTTTGTTGCTTCCCTTCTAATCTTGTTTGCATTAGTTTTATTTGTACAAAGGCTTTTTAATTTGATGTAATCAAGATCACCATTTTTATTCTGAGGTATTAGTATACCCTTTAATAATACTTCACAGAATCTTGCCAGGAATTGGAAATCAAATTTCTAATATGTACTTTTATTCTCTTCCATTAAAAAAAAATTATGGCTAGTTGGGAAAAGCATCATTCCCTTTCTGCAATCCTCTAATACTAACCTCATTCTTCAGTATCTACTTGGCTGTCAGTCCCAACTTCTAATTTCTTAAGTAACTTGGATTTCAGTTCACCTGAGCATGAATTTATCAAGGCAAGTTAGGTGTTTTTTTTTTTTTTTTTTTTTGCTACCTTCTTATCTTGGGTTTTAACTCCCTTTTAGCCATTTTTGTTCTGTTCTTTCTCATACAGCAGTACTTTGCTTGGTAGATTTTTTTTTTTTAAATATCAAAAGGTTAAAATAGTTTTCTTTGTCATCTGTTGTCACATTCCTATTTACTTGTAACAGTAATCTCATCTATTCTTTTATTGTTTTTTTTTTCCCCAATGTACCTTTAAACAAAACGAATTGTGTATATATGCATGTGTTTTCCTTAACCTTAGCCAAGACCCTCTACAATTTTGTTTTAGCCTACTTTTCTGGACTGGTTTCATAATTCACCTTTTAACATTATCTTTCGGCAAAATTGGCTTACCTACCTTTCTTTAAGTTCAATTTGTATTATCCTCACTTTCCTTGGCTTTTATATACTGCCTCCTATACTAGGAACCTATTTCTTTCATTTCTTTTTGTTCAGTTTGTTTTCTTCTCTATAAGATGCAGATCTGATGCCACCTATTCCATCATTTTTTCCCTGATTCTCCATCCCTCACCCCAACTAAAAATTTTCATTGTCTCCTAATGTCTTGTAAGTTGCTCTGATGATGAGACACTTAGACAATCCATCTCATGTTGTTTTTATTTGCACACCACTTATTTATTGCCTGCTAAAATGTAAGGGTTTTTTAGTCTGAGACTATTATAGTTCATCTTTTTATCCTTACTTTCACATACCACATTGTGTCAGTTAGGTGCTTAATTAGTAAATTTTGATTAAAATTGAATTGATTGTATGCAACTCAGCTGTCTCAATTGATTACCTTCCCTATATTAGAGCTTAGTTCTTTGTGCCATAGTAAACACAGCCTTAGTGGTAAATATAGTCTCAAAAAAGATACACATATATACTATATTATAATATATTACAACTTCCTTTTTCATTTTCATTTTGTCTATAGGAGTGTGCACCTAAAAATAGGAATTAATATGGCTATAACATGAAGATATTAAATTTAGTAAAACCTTGCTTAGATCCTGAGCTTAGAAATGCTAAATAGGATCTTAGCTGCACATTAATCTTATTCCACTATGATATGTGACAGTGGTTGGTTTTTGACTAATCTCTTGAAAGGAAGTTCATTTTTCTTTGATGACTACCACACTATCAGTCTTACATTTAGTTAATATATTTGCTAAGCAATGATACTAATAAATCATATACTCTCAAATTTTGATGTTGGCCATCTATTTTGGTAGTCAAGCTAATATTCATATGCTTCCTCAATTTCCTTTTGCCTATTTTAATATACCATACCTGTAGCTATAAGAGAAAGAGAAGTTTTTAAGACCCTTAAAATCATTTTTAAAACTTCTTAACATTATGAATGTAATAGCATCAGTCAGTCAGTGGATATTTATTGATGGATTATTTTAATTTGACTCAGGTTAATTTAAAGAGACAAGCTGACAGTTCATCAAAATAAGATTTTTAAAAGCAATGTATTCCACTGTAAACACAATATATAATTTTTGATTACTAACTGCAGACATCTGCTTGTGTTCCCTTGTTTGTCAAAAAGCAGAGCAGCTTATAATTTCGTGATTTACTTTAGTCATAATTTCATCCTTCAAAAGTCAGAGTAATCAACAAGCCTAAATTCTGTTTTTTATTTGATTTTTAGTATTGGAAACTGGTAATCAAAGTAGAAATGATGAGCACATTGGAGGGAAGTGACTAATAGCTTCTGGAGTTTTGTAATAAAAATGGAAAGAAAATCTCAGCATAATCTGACATGAACTTAGATTTTTTTGAAAGAAGATTTCAAGAGTTGAGAAGAAAGACAGGTATGATCTAGTGAACAAAAGTACCACAGGATAGGCTCAGTAAAGAGAGAAGATGCTCAAGAATGAAACTCTTTAGACACAAATGGAAACAATTTCAGTGACAAGAAAAACTGCTGTTTGCCTAAAAGGTCTAACCAATTTGCACAGATAACTTACAAATCAATTTAACATACACAAATACACATACATACTTAAAAAAAAATTGAAATAGCTTCATAAGTAATCATGAATTTTTATTTTCTCAAATCCTTCTCAATGTTCTAACCTGTTAAGATTTTCTTAACTCTATCATGTAATGTGTTGACTATCCTTCCCAGCAAAGTGTCACTCACAGACTTAATGACTGTGCCATAAATGATTTTATCCAGTACATCAGTAAAAATTATCCAACTTGTATGTAAATTTCTGGACACTTCTTGTCAAGGTGACATTGAATCATTAACAACTATATTTGAGCCCAGTTTATCCAATCAGTCAATGCAATCAATCTAATTATATTATTGACTAGAAAAGACTTAAAAGGAACATGACAACTAACTTTAAGTAGTTGAAAGGCTGTTTTGAGGAAAAGGTATTAGGTTTTTTCTATTTGATTTCCAGAAGACAGAAACAAACAGGTTCAGTGAATGGAAGTTGCAAAGAGACAAATTTAGACTTGATATTAGGATAAAGCTTCTAATAATTGGAGCTGTTCAAAAATGGTCTGTTTTGAAAGGTACTAAGCCCTCCCTCTCTTGACATCTTCAGGCAGAGACTGGATAACTACTTATTGGTTAATGGAGATTCTTTGCTTATGGATCGAACTAGGTGACTGCTGTGAGAAGTCTCTTCCAATTCTCAAATTCTGTAACTTTAAAAAAGATTTATTCCCAAAACAATACTTCCTAAAGGCTTGAAAGATTTTGTTAGATTGAAATTTTAAAAGATCTTGTTTTCTTACACCAAGCAATTCACTAAGTAAAGTGGAGAACTAAATGGCCTATTTAGTTACTTAGCAACAAATCTATGTGTTAAAGATGAAGATTTCCACCTTATTAAATGTGTGCATATAGCTAATACCTGGGTTAACATTTGTAAAATGTTCTGTAAGTTTGTAGGCCTTGAAACTGCATAATCTAGAATTTGGTCCTAGGGAAACAATAGTTTTCTGACGGCTCTTAAAGGGCATACTCTACGTGAGTCATTAGTCCTGAAATTAGAAGTTAAACAATATCTTCTGATTTTTAACAGTCTTTTTTTTTTTTTTTTTTTTATTTATTTATTTATTTATTTATTTATTTATTTATTTACTATTTTTTCTACATTCTTTTTCTCCTCTGACCATTATTAGAAGGAGTAAGTTTGCAAGGTATAGGGAAGGTAAAGGAGCATGATAAAGATGAAAGTTTCAGAATTGATTTCATCTTGCAGAATACGTTTCTGAAGATCATGAAGTCTGAGAAAGTAGCTGAATTGGAAATGATGGAGTGAATTCCTAGAAAGCCCTCCTTATATGATGGAATATCAATAAAGGTGCCTTTATTTCCACCTTTACTCTGTCCCATCAGAATGAAGGATTGACCCCAGGGGCAGGATGTATTGAAAAGAAGTGAAGAGTTGATTTCATCTTACAGAGTAATGAGTTTCTACAGAATAAGAAGTCCAGGAAATCAGTTGTAGAAGAAATGAATATGATGTCCAGTACAGTGTTGCCCTAGTCCAGAGGAGGGGAATGTCCAGGTCACGGGCTATATAAAGCCTGCAAAATTATTTGCTATGGACATGCCAAAGCAGGAAGACAACAACCTCTCGCTGCTTGAGTTCTTAAGTTTTTTTGGCTATCCCTCAAATGGTGTTATAAATATGCAGATGATCCTTGGCAGAAAAAGGGTTTCTCACCCCTGACCTAGTCAAACAGTTCTGGACATTTTTGAGAAGGACATTGACAAATTAAAGAGCATTTATAAAAGAGAAACTAGGACAGAGGTATATCATATTATATTAAAAATGGATTGAAGGATCTGGAGATGTTTTACCTTAAAAAAAGAAATGGCTTAGGGAAAATTTGATAGCTATAGGAAGAAAGATTCTTGGCTCTAGGGGGAAAAACTAGAAATGGTGAGTGGAGGTTGCAAAGAGTTATTTGGAGGGAAAAAAAAATCATATGAATTAGATATTTCTCAAAGTGAATTGAGCTTTCTCAAAAGGTACTATGTCTCCTCAGTGAAAATCTTCAAGCCAAGGGTATTGGTAGACTGTAAAACAAACTATTTCAAGACAAGAGACTGTTTGATTTTTGTCACTATCATCATTGCTTAGCACATTGTAGATACTTTTTATTAAATGCTTTTTGATTGTTCTTATAGAAGAGTTCCTTAAGTATGAGTTGAATTGAATGGATTCTGAAATCCCTTATATGTTGAAAGTAGAAATTTCAATCTATAATCTACTTATTTATTTATGATTGTTGGATATTTATCAGTTTTTCACAGTGGCTTTAAAATGTATTTCTGTAGGTTGTATCTGAACATTAGCTCACAGTCTCTACTAGCAACTTGTGCTATAGTAATGCTAAAGATCAAATACTGTCAAATTATTTTGTAAGGAAGGAAGTAACAACAGCATGAATTATATAGCTTATCATGGTAACAGTAGAAAGCACAGAATTTAGAGTCAGAGGACCATGTTTCAGTCCTGTCATTCCTTCTGTGCTTCAGTTTTTCTCATTTGTAGGGCAATGGTAATAACAGCTATATTACCAATTTCACATAATTTTGTAAGAATAAAATAAAATTGACTATAAAATTGCATTGTAATCTGCAAGGCATTATAAAAATGTAAATTGCTATTATTAATAATAATTTAGTTATTATTGCTTTCAATAAGGCCATATTCCTTTCCTAGCAAAATCAGTCCATGAAGGATTTACTGAGTGTCTCAGGTATGAAATACCAAATTTGTGAAAATTGCAGGTACTTTTTCACAAATGGTATTAAAATCACAATTTAACATTTTGCTGTTATCCCTTGCTGCTTTCATTTGACTTTTAGATGTGACATATACTATTGTAATACATACATATATATATATGAAATATGTGAATATGTATGTGCATATATACTTTATATCGCTGTTTCTGATATGATACATAACTTCCTAAAGTTTCAAATGACTGTTTAATTGGATTTTTATTTGCTTTGTCAAAGTATCTGATTAACAACTTTTTTCTGATTTTTTCAAATCAAATCATATAATTAATCATCTTTCTGAAAGCCTTTCTATTTCTATAAATAGGATCCATATATAATTTATTTCTTTCACAAATGTAACCTCTTTTCTGTTTTTACTTTTGCTCTATTTACTTCAGATCTATCTAGAGTCAACATGGAGCCTAAATTTTCCTAATGTGAATAATATTTACTGTTCATTGTCATGTGGGAAAGGCATATTTTTATTTCTTCAGTAGGATCTATTTTTAGTATTTTCCCAAATCCATCCCTCATTTGTATTGTTTCAAACATTGCTTACCCCTTATACAGATATCATATCACTTTGATTGGTAAGATCATACCCACTTCACATTTGAAAATGTTACCCCAATGAAGAAAAAAAACCCAATACTAGTTTGGACCAAAAGTCCTGTGGGCTTCATACAGGTTTGAATCATATAGAATAAAAGGCAGCAGGTATTTTGCAGTATTTTATTGAACAGAGCACTGAGTCCAAAGACCATGCAGAAATAGCTTGGCTGTAAACTTAAGTTGGTCCAAGGTCAATAATTCATTCCACAGCCTCTCATATCACTTTTATTTTGTGCCAGTTGTCCGTATAGTCGAGATTTTTTTGTTTTGTTTTGTTTTGTTTTTCCAACAGCATGTTAAAAAAAGAAAAAAACATTCAGGTAACACCAAAGGATTTTGTAAAATCACTTTTGTATAATTTAGCAGTTAGTCCACCATAAACCATTTGAGTTGGAACTGGCATTCTTTTTTTTTTTTTAGCATAAATCTAAAGTACAGTTTATCATACTTTAATATTCTTGAGTACAAGCAAGAAGATTTTACATGCACTGGGTTTTTTTTTTTTTTTTTTTACAAATGACATTTTAATGTTTCTCTTCTCTCTCTTTCATCTGACCATCCAATAAAAATACCCATCAGCTACACAAACAGCCAGGAAAAGTTGGTGGATAGAGGGGGGTCACTGTTTTGCTCATTGTCCAAAACCAATCTTGAATTTCATTTTGCCCATATATTCTCTCAGTGTCCGTAATCAGTACTGCTGCAAAAAACAGTAATTAAACCCATAATGTTTTTTTTTTCCTTTTTCTTAACAGGCATTTGTTACATGACAAATGTGTTGAGGCTGTATGATTGGTTGATTATTGGAACAGCATTGGTTAGCAGAATGCCCTGAAATTTTTAGCTTACAATACCCTTCATTTTATTATCCATCCACATACATTTATTTTTCTTATGTCTGCAAAAGAAGTTTTTGCAAATACTTGAACATAATCATCAAGGAGTCTTGCACCTACTTAGTTAACAGTTTTTGTAATGGTCAGTTGTTACAGTATGTATGTGTATATTTCTTATCAAAGCTGTTAAGAGGATAGAAAGTGTAGGGGTTTTCTCGGCTGCTGAAAAATACAAATTTCATTTTTATAGGTATTTTTAGATATTTGGAAGTTTTAATACATCCACTAGATAGTATTACCACAGAAATTATCAAAGACATATATATATATATATATATGATGTTCCTTATTGAGCTTATAAAATAAGCTTACAAGATATTTTATTCATTTTTATTTTTGTTTGATTTGTTTAATGCCATTCAGGATCATAGATGGAGAGCTGAAAGGAAAGTTAGTGATCATCTAGTCTATCTCCTCATTTGTGGAAAAGGCATTCCCAAAGAGGTAAAGAGTCTTGACCAAGATCACATGGCTAATAAATAACAGAGCCAAGATATGAATCTGGATCCTCTGAAAACAAATCTAGCATACTTTATATCATGCTGCCACCACTAAAAACATATTTGGCTTTTAAAAATTATTTCCCTGGTCATAAATCTGCAGGTATTTCTTGTTATTTGTATCATTTCCCATTTCTATCATTATTTCCCATACCTTTCTATAAAACTTTACCAAGTGAGCCTTATAAACTTAAAATCCTGATTTCTCTTTTTTCTTCTGCTCATCACACTTGACACAACTTTTCTGTTATTTTGATTCTTGCTTTCTGAACTGCTCATTTGAATTTATGGAATACAAAATTAGAAAATGAAGTGTTTTAATAAATCATGATGTAGTTTTGATTAGGGAAATATTCTCTAGAATTCTTAACAGCATTCAAGTCTTTCCACAATCTGTAGTTTAAGTGAGAAATAAAGGAGATAATAGCTGTGTGAACAGAGAGAAGAGATCAGATAAATAGTTATTGGGGTAGAAATATCTGGATTTGACAACTGATATAAAACATTCCTTAGTCTCCTTTGTTGGATCCTTCATATCACTCCCTCTAACCATAGGTTTCCCACATAGCTCTGTCTTAGGCTCTTTTCTCTTCTCCCTCTTTACTACTACTGCATTTGGTGATCTCATCAGCTCCCATAGATTTTACTATATCTATATTGACTATTCTCATATTTACCTGCTCTATCCTGCTGTAATCTCTCCCTTGACCTTCAGTCACACATCACTAGCTGCCACTTGTGAAGCTCAAATTGGCTGTCCACTGAGAATTTAAAAACAACTCATGATCTTTTCCTCTAATCCTCATCTCCTCAACTTATTATTTTTGAGGGTAACACCATCCCGCCAGCCTCACAACCTAAGTTTCATTCTTTATTCTCTTATCCCTCATCCCAGGCTTATTTATTTCACTTTTGTAACATTTCTCTTATATGCCCCCTTATTTCCTGACACTTCCTCTTTTTTAGTCCAGGTCCTCATCATCTTATCCCTATTGTATAATAGCTTAAGGCTCTCTTCACTCAAATTCCTTCTTCTTTCAAGATACCATAATGATTTTTTCTAAACACAGCTCTGATCAAATCATCCTCCCCACTCAATAAATCTCTTTGGTTCTCTATCAACCCCAAAATAAAATAAAGAATGTTTTGTTTAGCATTCAGAGCCCTTCCTAAAGCAGCCATTCCAGGCTTCTTATCCCTTACTTCCCACCACATATTCTTTGATCTAATGACCTTGGCCTCTTGGGTGTCCCACAAAGAAAAACTTTCTCTTCCAGACATTTTCTTTGTCTCCCATGCCTGAAATGCTCTTCCATGCCTGGAATGCTCTCTCTGCTTATCTCAACTTACTGGCTTCCTTTAAATACCAATTAAAAATCCTATCTTTTGTAGGAATTTTTCCCCAACTTTTCAATTCTAATGACTTTTCTCTTTTAACAATGCCCTATTCATCCTGAATATAGCTTTTTTGAACATATTTGTTTGCTTATTCTTTTCTGCACTGGATTGTAAATTCCTTGGTCAGTAACTGTTTGCCTCTTTTTGTATCTCCAGAACTTGGTACATTGTCTGTCTTACATTAGGCATTTAATAAATATCTATTATTTGACTGATATGAAATTAAGGAGGAGAGAATAATGCTGAAGTGATGAACCTGGGTCACTGGAAAAATGATGGTGGCCTCAACATTACAGGAGAAGTTGGAACAATGCTTTCTGGATTTTCTGAGAAAATGATGAGTTCATTTTGCATGTGATGAGTTTGAAATATTTCCAGGATACTCACTGGAAATTTTCAGTAGGCAATTTGTGGTATGGGATGTGGGGAGGGAGAATGGTTGAATATAGCGATGCAATCAAATGAGAAATAAAAAGACCCAAGACAGAGCCTTGGAGTATATCCATAGTTAATGACTAAGTAGTGATTGAATATCTTATAAAGCAAATTAAGAAGAAACAGTCAAATTGTTAGAAGGAAATTTTTTAAAAATTACAATGCTACAAAAACCTGGATATGAGAATATCCAGAAGGAGAGCATAATAATCAATAGATCCAATGGCTGTACAAGGTCTAGATGGATAGCTATTAAGAAAAGGCTGAGATTTGGCAAATCATTGAAAATTGGTAACTTTGGAGAGAACACTTTCAGCTGAACAGTTGAATTGGAAACCAGATTGCAGAGAGTTTACAAGAGGAGATACAACTATAAATAGATTTTTCAAGGAAGTGTAGTTGCAAATAGGTGAAGAGATATAAATAAATAAGATTATGGGGTGAGAGGAGGCATGTTTGGTTTTGAGGATAGTAGAGCTGGACCTTTTTGTAGTCATTAGTAAGAAAATTAGTAAACAGAGAAAAAATGAGAACTAGAGATACAGAGGGAGTAATCTTTTTGGAGAAAATGAAAGGAAATACCACCCCTTTGTCAAGAATTGACAATGGAGCTCTCAGTGAATGGTCTTATTTCTTTTAGTCAAATATGAATAGAGGCCTTCAGCAGGAGGGTCAAGTGAGAGAAGAGGAAGATTGTAGAAGAAAAGAGAAGGGAGGAGTTGTTGATGCTGTGAAGTCTGAGCAAATTTTCTCTTATTTGGTTATTAAAGCATTAATAAAAACAAAGCAATATTTAACATATTTAGTACTTTCAGCACCTATTAAATTTCTCAAAATTAGCCATTACTTTTGGAGACTTAAAAAAAAGTAGTGATTGAATATCTTCTATTTGCACTATAAAAATATTAAAATACATGTAGTAGTGGTTTTAAATTAATGGTATCATCTTCACATTTGATGGACAAGAAAATGTTCCAAATTACATTTCTAAAGGCTTCGTTTTCTTAATGGATTATAATTTAAAATTATTCTATAATGATTTTACAACTTCTGGTAAATGTAAATACATTCTCTGATGAAGTTCTGCAATTTTCTTTAAAAAATTCCAAATAAGATCCTTTAGCTGGAAAAAGATTTGAAGTTTTTTCTGCTAAAAAATTAAGATGGATATAAACTAATAAATGTGGGCATAATTTAAAGCCTTTTTACTCTTTTGTTCTAGTTTTGCTCTCTGAAACTAAACAGTTTAATCCTAAATGACAGCCTTTCTAATATTTTAAGACATCCGTTTCTTTACCCATTTCTTCTTTTTCAAGATAAGTTTTCTCGACTCTTTCAAATATTTTTCATAAGATTTGCCACTTCACCATCCTAGTTGCTTTTTCTGAAAGTTCTCTAATTGGGTAGACAGTGTTAGAAGATGTAGGAAGCCATCTAATTCAACCTAGACCTGATGGAGATTTTCTTCTGCAGAAATTCCCAAAAGATGTCTGTGTATTTCTTAAGATTAGTATCCTACCACAACATAGCATTTGCATTCTTTCTGTTGTTTGCTTGCATTTTTGTTTTTTCCCCCAAGTTATTTTGTACCTTCTTTCTAAATCCGATTTTTCTTGTGCAACAGGATAACTGTATAAATATGTATACATATATTGTATTTAACATATATTTTAACATGTTTAACTTGTATGGGACTGTCTGCCATTTAGGGGAGGAGGTGAAGGTAAGGAGGAGAAAAGTTAGAACAAAAGTTTTTGCAAGGGTCAATATCGAAAAATTATCCATGCATATGTTTTGTCAATAAAAAGCTATTAAGAAGAAAAAAAAAAGATTAGTACCCTAGACCAGGGCTTCTTAAACTTTTTCCATTCATGACCCCTTTTTATATGGGAATATGTTATATAAAAGATATTCAAATTAAACATTTACTGATAATAAATTGTAATTTCACAACCTCCACATTTAGTTATGAGTTACTATATGGGGTCATGACACTCACAGTTTAAGAAGTTTTGCCTTAGATAATAATGATATCTAGCATTTACATGATACTCTTAGGTGTGCTAAGACATTATATGTTATGTAATTTGGTTCTCATAACCCTCTAAGAATAAGACTAAATGCAGTCCACCAAATGTAGTATATTGGGACTGTTGTGATCTTCCCTGAGTCTATATTTCATATTTCTTTTAGTACAATGAAGTTTTTATTTCTGGCATTCATGCTACACACTATTAATGACTCATTGAATTTGCAATACTCTCAAACTGCCAAGTATTTATTTATTTTCTTTCTGTTGTTTTTTTCCCCAATCTGTTTTTATTGGAAAGGAAATATATGTAAAATGTGTATCAGAAAATTAACCAAATATATCCATGAAATTAATTCTCATTCTTTCTCTCTCTCTCTATCTCTCTCTCTCTCTCTCTCTCTCTCACTCACTCTTTCTCCTCTCTTCTCTCTCTCTTTCTCCTCAGTATATGCAATATTTACAAGACTCTCCAGAATTGGGGAAGTGAGGTGATACAGTAGATAAAGCACCTGCCCTGAAATTAGGAAGACCTAAGTTCAAATCCAGCCTCATACAACTAATAGTTGTATGACCCTGGACAAGTCACTTGACCCCATTGCTTCCATCTCACCCCCCAAAAAAAAGATTGTCCAGAATCACCTCACAATGCCCTCTTCTGCTTTGCCAAGAAAACTTCAAATGGGATCATGAAGAGTCGAACATTAAATGAAAAACTAATGAACTGAACTCCCCTTCTCTTGCAATCTCTGATGCAACTAGCCTCATTTCTGTTCTTCGCACATAATAGTCCATTTCCCAGTCTCTCTACCTTTGTACTGGCCACTATCCTTGCTTAGAATTATTACCCTTTCTCCTGTCAGCCTTTTAGAATCCCTTCCCCTTCAAAATACAATTTCACCAGCACTTTTGTCATGAAGTCTTTCCTGATGCCCACCTTCTGGACCCCAACTGCTTTTACTCTCTTTTCTATTTATTCAGTGTATACCTATATTTAGATTTGTCTTCTCTGTTAGAATGACATATTCTTAAGAGTAGAGATTATTTCTTTCATTATATTTGTACAATTTCTGATATATAGGCTTGTAACATTGATTAATTGATTTAATTGATATGCAGTTTTGATAAGTATCCTGTTTTGTTTTGTTTTGTTTTGTTTTTTTGCTGAGGCAGTTGGACTTAAGTGACTTGCCCAGAATCACACAGCTAGGCAGTATTAAGTGTCTGTGGCCAGATTTGAACTCTGGTCCTTATGACTTTGGGGCTAGTGGTCTATCCACTATGCTACCTAGCTGCCCCTGATGTAAAAACTTTAATGATTATTTTTCAGTATATCCATTTTTCTCAGCAACATGTTTCTGGGATGAAAGGGAAAACAGATGCTATATCAGATCATACTCTAGTCCCTAGCTGAATACTACTTGGTTATGTGCTATACCAGCCATATAGTAGGACTGATTCAGAACAGTATAGGAAGGTGATGGTTAGAAAGAGGTTTTTCCAAGGAAATAAAAATTGAGGTAGGGTCCATGACAGACTGGTTCTTCTTGTGATACAGACATGTTGATTCTTCTCCCTGAAAATTTTCATTAGTTTTTGACTAGTTTAAAGGGGCACAGAACTATCAGGTCTTTTCCATATACATTGCTACTTCATTTTAGTTCAGTAAACAAAGATATTAAGGTATTACTTTGGAATATAAAAGATAACTCATGAAAATCAAGGCTGGCCTCTCCCTTAATTTCCTTATTTAAATGATAAAACTCTTAGAAATCCAGCAAATGCTTTAGTTCAAAGCAGATATGTTTCTACATTCAGCAAAAAAAAAAAAAGGGGGGGGTCCATTATTTATCATCACATAGCATAATTTAGGCACTTTAAAATTAACCCAATTAACTCAACCAGCTAACAGGCTGTATTAAATGCAGTCTTTTCAGGCGTGTGTGTATTACCTTATCTTCCTTAAACCTTTTGTTTTAGAACTCTAAAATTCACATCTCATAATTGTATGTAAACATTTAAACTAAGTGCATTGTTATTTTGTTTTTAATTTTTTTCTAGTATTGGAGAAAATGAAAGTGAGTTGTACTGGAATGTCGAGAGATTTCACTTGTTAAAAAAGAAAACTATCTTAGAAGACACCTAGAGGATGTGAAGACTTGGATAACTGCTGATGGAAAAGAAAACTTCATCTTTGAGAAATGCCAGGGGCTTGAATCTAGTTTCCTAGAAAACCATTGTTTTGAGTATTGCAGAAGATTTTGTCTTGAAACACTCTGTATATTTATTTTCAAGTGTATACATTGTTAATAAGAGAAATAAGTTTCACTGTTTATAACCTGTTGTTAACTTTCAAAGGAATTATGTGGCCTATGTAGAACTTGTTAGTTGTAAGGGCCTGGGAGGGTCCACTGCCACCTTCACTTCATTAAAATCTTCCAAATAATGGGATGAATTGATTATGCTTCATTTTTGTTTGATTGGAAGTTGGATGGGGTGAAAAATGTACATCTTTAATGGGAAAAGGTAAATTTTTTTGTTTTATTTTGCACCTAAAATTAGTATTTCATAATTTATGAATGACTCTTTCCCCCATCAGGAAATGTTGTCATTTGGAAAACACAATCATTTCCTTCTACTTATAAATAAATATTTTGAAAATATAGATCATTGATCAGATAAGTTGTAAGTATGTAAAGTAGAAGAGAAAAAAATAATTTAACTGGTTAACCTAACGGCAATATTGTAGTAGTTTTCAGTATTGACCTTGAAATATTTTTATGTATAAATATAAGCATACATTCTGTGATTTCATTAAAGTCTTTTTTGACAAACTTTGCATCTATATGCTCTCTCAGTTGTAGCTTTCTTGGTACTTGTAAAATGGAGTTATGGTTTCTCATAGATTTAAGTTTAAATCAGGTCTTTCATGTTTAAATGCTATATGCAGCATGATATAGTAGAATGAATCCAGCGAATGGATTCAGATTTCTTGATAATTGCCTTAAAAAGTCACTGGACCTTAGTTTTTGATAAAATGAGATCATTAATATACTGCTTAAGACTTTTGTAAATCTAAAAGAGTTACTTAAGCTCACTAATTCACAATCTTTCAGCCATACTCATACAGATCTCATACAGATAAAACAAAATAACTATGTATATGTTAAGTTCATATTTCTAAAGTTGACACATAATCATGGCTTTTTTCTGAAGGAAAATCATGACACCATATATTTGATGCTTGATAAATATTAATTAAAAGCAACCTTCTGAAAAGTCTAGATGACTGAGCTCAGATAACAGTGGTTCAGTGACAATGCCTGTGATTCACAGCATTTCAGTCCTGTTAAGAGCTCTTAAAAGCTGTCTGATCCCTCCCTCTTAGTTTTGTTGATAATGGATTTGAAATTGGAAAAGAATTGTAGAATTTACAGAAGGAAGTGACCTGAAGTGCTTCAAGAAGTAATCAACTTGCCCAAGATCACAGAACTTGTTAGAGACAATCTGACCATATCACTCTCCTGGTCAATAATCTTCATTCATACCTAAGATCAAATAGCAATCCTCTCTGACATCTAAAGTTCTTTACAATCCAGCCCTAACCTACTTTTTATCATACATTTCTACCCATTATATAGTCTGTGATCCAATCTAATTGGACCCTGTTAATTTTATCATGGAACACCTTTTTTCTTTTTTTTTTTTTCCTTCTTTCTGCCTTCCTTATTGCTAAGGGAGGGGAAGTAACCTCACACCTCCTCAAGAGTTCACTTCAAGCCCTAGCAAAAATTGGCAACTTCACATCTTGTTAGATCTATGCAAGGGAAAATAACACAAGATAGTAACAGAACATACCTCCTTGATCAGCTGTGGGCCCTAGACCCACCTTGATCAAAAGGGCAGAATTTGGAAGTACCCCAGAGAGTATCTATTTTCTGTTACCTTACCACAAAATAAGCCTGTTTTTCTGAAAAGAGCCAATCACAAGTCTGCAGTGAGCCAAAGTCTTGACTCCCAGGTAATTGTGTGTTCACTGGCTAACCTTGCTGAGCTGTGATACTCACTCCTGTAAAACATTCCCCTTCTGTGTCTTACCTATTTATGGAAAAGATTGTCCATTTTTTCCCCAGCCCCTCCCTAAACTTCCACTTTGTAGTTTTCAAGCATAGATCTCCCCTCCCTCTCCTCGGCTTGGGGCTTTTTCCTTTACAAAAAACAAAAACGTTTCTGCTTTCTACTCAGCTTGGACTCTGCATTTGAAAGATTGGGCTTCACCTAGGTGACATCTTCATATGTGACACTTTTTGTTTTTTGTTGCTCCCTGCTGGATCCAAGAGTATGCAGTTTGGTAGCCCTTTAGGCATAACTCTCCAGAATTAGCCAGATCAGTTCCCAACTCCACCAACAATGCATTAGTGTTTATTTCCCCTCATCTCCTCCAACATTTATCATCTTTTTCTCTCATCTAAGCCAATCTGAGAGGTATGAGATGGTACTTCAGAAACCAGTTCTTTCAGTATTTAAGCATGTAATTCATCTGGGTTAGGTAATTTGAAATCTTTCTGGGTAGCTCTGTGTTCTCTTTCTTCTTACTTATTTTAAGTATCGACTTCATATTTATTCTCCCTGTCCAAAGGTCATAAGAAAATAAAAACAAAGTAAAACTTGAATAATTCTTCATCATCAGACATTTTTGTCTTGTCATCTTTTCTTTGATTCTTTGATCCAATGTTGCTTTAAAAAAAAAAAAAAAACACTCCATTTTGTTACCGTTAGCTTCCTTTGCCAATCTTAGCTCTAAAAATTCTGACATTTTTCGCACAGCAGTTTTTTTCCGCCCTTAGTTACATTCCCTCTTTCCATTTTATATGTGTGTTTATAAAACTAAATTGGTGAGATCCTGGTGCATTCAATAGGTCTCTTTGCACAATTCCTGTTCTTTCATCAGGATTCTTTTTGTCTGTGTAGAGAATTTCACTCTTTAGAATAGAGGTGGGGAATATCTGGTCTACAGACTATATAAGGCCCATGAAATCATTTGCTAAGGCAACCACAGACAATGATGAGCTGAAAGCTAGGTACAACCTCCCACTGCTTGAATTATATAAGTTGATAATTTTATATGGCCTATGTATGATGTTATAAATATCCAAATGATCCATGGCAAAAAAAAAAGTTCCATACTCCTGCTTTATAACTTCTCGTGCTTTTTGAACAGACTATATTATATCCATAGAATATTAATCTATGCAATCTTACCCATTCTTTATCTAAACCCTCTGATTTCTTTCCACAAATCTAGGGCATTTCAAATTGTTCCCAGCTTTCCTTTTCTCTATCATAAAGATAGGATTAATTACTAGCTTAGTAGGTTACCATCATTTTTACCCCAGTAACCAGTTTCTCCTAATTGGTGAAAATCAGATATAGAATAATATTTCCTCATAGTTTCTCTAACTTTTGAAGGATGAAATTGTCATTATGGCAAATCAGGAATTACAAATGCTCAGCTTTGATGTTGTCTGGATACCTTTATGGCTCTAAAGGCCTATGATCCTTATTTCTGATTTATTTTTTTTAAAAATTGAATTTCTGTGCTAGAATAGAAAACTTAAAAAAAAAAAAACAAAGAAAAAAAAGGTATTCACATTTTAGAATACTCAGACCTTGAATGATGAATGAATGAAAAAATATGTATTGGGCAACTAGGTGGCCAGTGGATAGAGCACCAGCCCTGAAATCAGGACCTGAGTTCAAATTTGGCCTCAGACATTTAACACTTCTAGCTGTGTGACCCTGGGCAAGTCACTTAACCTCAATTGCCTCAGCAAAAAAAAAAAAAGTATGTATTAAATGCTAATCATTGCCAAACAATGAAGCACCAAGGATGCAAACAGGAAATGACAGTTTAGAGAAGACAATAGATGTCTTTATAAGTTCAGCTGCTAGCATAATAGAAAGGTTTGAAGTTCCCAAGGGTTCAGCAAGGCCCAGGAGTCCTCAAGGACTTAATCAGAGTGTCTGCCTTACAAAAATAAACCAATCATAGAGAGGGTTCTGAGTTCCTTTGGCAAGGGTGGGGATGTGGGGGTCAGTGTCAGGCCAGAAACAGGAAAGGAATGATTAACAGAAAAATTAGAAGTGGGTTATAAGATAGATGAGAGAGAAGTTCTAGCTAGAGCTTGGACCCTCCAAGTATCTTTTGTGGAGTCTGTGATGTCCTACAGTGAGGAAGAAGGAAGTCAAAACTTGCTTGGTATCAGCTTTGACTCTGGCTTTCTAGCTTTTCATTATATAGGGTGTAGGTACTAAAGCTTTATATACACAATTATATTCCAATAAACCTTAGAATTCAAGTTACATATTCTAGAGAGATCAATTATTTATTTATTTATTTATTTTTGCTGAGGCAATTGGGGTTAAGTGACTTCCCCAGGGTCACACAGCTAGAAAGTATTAAGTGTCTGAGGTCAAATTTGAACTCGGGTCCTCCTGACATCAGGGCTGGTGCTCTATCCACTGCGCCACCTAGCTGCTCCAAGATCAATAATTTTTTTAAAATGCCCATACACACCAAAAAAAAGTTTGTATAAACCATTTTTTAATAATTACAATTATTTAAAAAAATATATGTACTCATTAAATGAATCACTAAATAAGTTATGGAATAGTGTCTTTCTTTCAGAAATGATATCTATGATGAATAGAGAAGAATGACCCAAATAAATAAAATAAAGGATACTGTAGCACAAGTTCTAAAACGAATTATCTTACTCCAAAGCTCCAGACTGATTGATTGGGTGACCAGAACCTCGATGCCACATTTCCCCTCAGAATTCTGGGCTTAAGCTTTTAAGTTCTCAGGCCACTGACAATTTGCTTCTTTACTGATTATTTTAGTATCAATTGCATCAACCATGCAAAGAATAAAACAATTCCACTATACCATATTGCTTCCAAGAGTATTGCTATTTCCAATATGTTAGAATAAGAAGCAGTATATAAAATAGCATTACAAAATACAGTTACTGATGTGGTAACTTTAACAGTGGTGGTAAAGAAGCATTGGTATGAAACATCACCCCAAAAGTATGAGACATACTCTTTTGCCAGTATATAATGAGTCCAGACTGAACTAATGTTCAGAGAGCATTATATGCCGAGTTCAATTTACTGGAAATCCCTTTCTCCCTTTTGTGGAGTGTTTGTGAAGTTCCTAAGTGTAATATCTCTCCTCTGTTGGACTGTCTGTATTAAGTCTGTCTAGTTTGTTTCTAGTTGTCTAGGAATCATGTTAGCTTTTTCAGGGATGGTACCGGGACTATAATGGGAATTGCCCAAACTTAATTACCCTCTGAAATTCACAAGATATTCCAGGACCAAGGCTAAGGTGTCATTCTCCTGGTACCACTTCTTTGTCTCCCCTTCCCTCTCATGCCTCCCAGCAATTCTTTCTTAGGGACCTACCTAGAAGGACTCTCCTTTATGCTTTCAGACACAAAAATCCTATCTAAACTACCTTCTTGATTTCATAAAAGCCTTTTAGGGCATCAACAAATGTTTCATCCAATGATTATCAAGGACTTCTTAATTAATCAAAGACACTTAGTCTAAAACTATTCACTGATTGATTTAGGGCAGGTCTTTTATCAGTTGTTTCTAGTGAGAGGGGGTGAGTTGATTTTCTAACTCATCCCCCACCTTTATATAAATCGACCAGGAAAACAAAATTACTATAATGCAACTGAAAGAACAACAAAAGAGCAAGAAGTTGGGAGATTGTAATGACCATGCTTGACCCAAAAGAAGAGATATGACAGCTAACTTTCCTTCTTTTCAGAGGTCAGGAATTCTGGATGTAGAATCACTACATGTAATTTCAAAATTGACTGGTATATTTCTTTTGTCAAACTTTTTGTTTTTTCTTCCCTTTTTTCTTCTTGCAAGAGATAAATCTTTGGGTAGGGAAGAAAGAGGGACACATTGGAAATGCAGAGGATTTAAAAACAAAAAAATATTAAGTATCTACCATGTGACAAGTACTGTATAAATACACATGCAAAGAATAAAACAATTCCATTATACTGTATTGCCTCCAAGATTATTGCCATTTCTAATATGTTAGAATAAGAAGCAACATATAAAATACCATCCAGAATACATAGCTGAGAAAAAAGATGGGCCTTATATCATGTAATAAGATTGAGGCATACTAGATGAACAGAATATATGTTTTTAATGAACCTCATTGTTTGTCAAAAGGCATTAAAATAATAATTTAGAGGAATTTACTGCAAGCATTCTGCCAAAGATTTGTTTAAAATTCAAGTTTTTCAAAGCACTGAGTATGTAGAGATATGAATAAGAATGAGAATGCACCTGTGCTGTTGGAGGAAGTATTCCTTCCAGTGAGATCCCTAATCTGTTGAAGGACTGAAATAAATTCAATCATACACTCACAAGGTATTTAGATTTGTTCCCACCCCCATTCCCATTAAAGGAGGCAATGAAAATTCCTGAGAAACTGGATAGATGTTTTTTTGCTATTATAATGTTAGATATGAACAGCCCCTAAATTATAATTTTCACTATTTCCAAGTTTTCCTGAAGTATTTTCCATGTAAAAAAATTATCACTTATCATTATAAATGAAAAATTAGGGCACTTGCTATATAACTTGTTTTCCTAAGCCTGAAATAACTTGTCTCGTGTAACAAGATGATTTATTGCAATGTGATATTTTTAGTTTGTAATCATCAGCTATATATTGAGCACCTGCTGTGTGCCTGCCACAGTGCTGTTAAGTTCCAAACTGTGAGTACTGAAAATACAGAGGCTCCATCATTTAAATCTGACATAGACATATTTTTAGAATTCCTAGATCTCATTCTAAAGGGTGACTGAACTAATCTGCTCCACTGTTTAACATGCTGGAGCAGTAATAGATTAAAGTTTGCCAAGATGACCAGAGATCCATGGTGTCATAGATTTAGAGTCAAAAAGGAATTTAGATATCATATATTTGAATGCTTCCATTTTACAGAAAAGAAAAATGAGTCAGGATTTGAAATTTTTTGACTCTAAATTCAGTGTTCTTTTCATTGTACCACAGATAGCATTGCATCTACATTATTTTTCCCCAGAGAAATAATTGTCTAAAAAATCTTGATGTTCCTATTTGATGATTAAGTAAAATGTCAACTAATTAGAATTCTGAAAATCTCAATTATTTCTAAATCAGAGGATACCAAATTAAGTACCAAAATATGAATCTTCATTAAAATGTACCACATGGGTACTTGTATTGGGAACTTTGTTGGGAATTGGGAACAACTGGGAATTGTATTGAGGTAGCTCAAAGCTACTCCAGGTGTCAGGAATTCTCTGGGTAAATATACACTAGAAACAAGATTTACAAGCTCCCACCAAAGTATATACTTTACCAGCATGGCATTTAATTAAACAGTATAGCAAATGTCAACCTCGGAGTTCTGAGAAAAATTATTAGATTGTATGTGTGCTTCATTTTCTCTCAAGCTAGCAGTATATATGCAGAGCTGCAGTTGGAACTGAACTTATCTGGGATTTAGGTGGCAAGGATTATAAAAAGATCACAAGGCTAGCTAGGGATGATCGCATAGTGGCCCAAACAGGTACTGGCATGGTTTCTTAGGTTCAATTTCCATTGACCAGAGAACAGGGTCATTTCATAGAAATCCTAAGACACCTTAGGGCACAGAATAAGGATGTGGGTCTGAATGGTAAGTTTCCAGAGACCCTGGACAAGGATGTTTGTGCAAGACTTCTGTCTGTTAGAGGCTGGTCTGAGCCAGATCTGTGGTTGCTTGTACACAGAGGAGCTTCCATGTCTAATTGATGGACATTGCAAAGGCTCTCCAATGTCAACCTTGAGAAATCCTTAATCTGCCTCTTGATTGGCAGATTTTGATTCCCAGGTTAGTTCAATTTCTGCTCAAAAATAAGGGAGCTCATGCAAATCAAGGTATTTAGTAATGATTTATTTAGTAAAGTCATTAATCATTTCCTTTTCACACAAAGTGAAAAAAAAAATACAACCTTCCTAAAGGTACCATGAAAGGAGGCACCTATTCAGAGAGTCTCCCCTTGCCTCAAACTGCTAGTACTTCCTCCCTGAAATTACCTTGTATTTAATTAGATATTCTAAGAACGTGTATAGTAAGAATCATGGAAAATTGCCTGGGAGCCAATAAAACCTGAGTTCAAGTACTGCCTGTGACACATACAGTCTATTAGAACCTAGGCAAGTTTTTTTATTCTCTCAAGGTTTTCCACACCTCCCTAAGATTATATAAGGTGAAGAGAAAGTGCCAGCCTGAATTATTAGAGTGAGTTTTTCCAGGTGTTAAGTGTAGCAAGGGAATCATAGTCCCTATGCCTATATCTATGAGTATGGGATTCCTTTAGGATATAATCTCCCGGAGGACAAGAGCAGTTTTATCTCTTTGTATCCCTGGTAGATGGCACATTGTCTAGTACTTTGCTATTGTTCATCTTTTGTTCTTGAAGAGGACCAAAGACATCAGGAGGAGGATGTTATGACTTGCAAGCAAATTGGTTCGAGTGAGGTAGAGTTGTGCAAAGTCGTCAGACCCACTCCTCCCAAGTCAGTGGGCTCCTGTGGCCAGTTACAAGTCAAGAGTGCCTATTGCCCAGTGGGAGACTTGGTTTTTTTTTAATTAAGGTCTTTTCTAGGTCTTGGTTAGTCTGAGGCAACATCCACATTCAGTGATTAAAGACAAGGTAAGGAATGGGTCCTGATTGACTCAAAATATAAATAGCAAAAATTTCTACTTTGGTCAGAAACCTGAGGGTCCTCCCTTCCTCGATTTATTTATTCTTTTATTTAGATTTTTTTTTTTTTTGACTAGGTGAAAGAGGACAGTTTTTGCCTCAATTGCTACCTGACCTTAAACACTGAATGAGTGCAACCTCAGTCAAACTCAGACCTGTTGAAGACCTTAGTTAAAAAAGGCCCAGGTTTTGCATTGCATCCAGAGCCATTTCCTGGTGTTCTGATCTATATCTGGCTACTGGATCAAGAGGCTCTGGAGGCAAAACTGAAGTAAGTGACCTTGCACAGTCCTCCTTCACTTAAATCCAATTCACATGCACGTCATGGCATCTCCTTCTTATATCATAGTCCTTTTCAAGAACCAAGAACAAACAAGAATTGAGACAAAAGATTCTTTTTGGGGAGAAGAATCTCAAGAGTTTCTAGCCACAGCAGAAAAAAAAAATTGCTATTTTCACTCACTCATCAAAACCCAAACAATAAATTAGTGAGATTAGACTATGAACTCCCTGAGGATAAGAGCAGTTTTTATAATAGATGGAAAAGAATACAGGAGATGAAGGTTATTAATACAAAAGGGGAGGACATTTTTTCTGAAGAGACCGAACACACAAGGATGGCAGGTAGGGAAGGAGATGTGGGAAGGGGGGTATCTTACACATGTAATCCAATCCAAGGATTCTTTTCCCTCTATTCAGTAACTTTTCATTCTTGCTTTCTTACCTAAGTGTTATTTTTCAGTCTCCTTTGCCATCCATTCATCTATTCCCTTAACTAATGATGTACTGCACTCTTTTCTTTCTATTCTCCTCTTGGCAATTCATCAGCTCTCATGAGTTCAGATTTCACTCAATGCTGATGATCCTGAAATCTGAATTCCCAGTCCTAATCATTCTCTTAAACTCAATCTAGTTCTACAATACCAATTGTCTATTGGGAATTTCAATTGGATATCCTCTCAGTATCTCAAAGTCAACATGTCCAAAATAAAACTCACTATTTGCCTCCTCCAAACTTCTCTGTTGGGTTTTTTCCTCACAGTACAACATTTTTTATTCACCTAAATGTTTTCAACTTCAGAATCATACACTTTCCCTTACTCCACATAGCCAATCATTTACTAAAGCCTGAAATGTTCCTTGACATTATCTGTCACACTCATCCTATTTTCTCTACTCACATAGTTAAAATCTTCTCATGGATTATTACAATAGACTCCTAATTAATCTTCCTGCCTCAAGCCTCTCATCATTCAGATGCATCCTTCACAAGCTGCCAAGAGATATTCCTAAATCACAGATCTAAACATATTATTCTACTGCTTCAAAAATTCCAGTAGCTCCCCAGTACTTCTAAGATCAAATACAAACTCTTGTTTGGTAATGTAAAGTTCACATTATATAGCTACTCCTTCATGCATCCTTTGTTCTCATCAAACTGACTTCTTTCCCTTGTTTTTCACAATTGAAAGTCTGTCTTTGATCTCTATGTCTTTGCTCAATCTGTTCTGCCCAATTATAATCCCAGTTACTATCAAAGTTCCATTCAAATTGTCAACTTCTATAGGAATCCTAGATTCTTATAGCTTAGCGTAACCTTAATCAAAATTCCTTAATATTTTTTAAAAATGTAAACATATACATATACATATATATATATACACACTATATATATTCTTACATGTATATATATTATCTCTATCCCTAGCGTATATTTGGGGCTTAATCATTGCTTATTATAAAATAATATCTTTTTTCTTAGCATTTACACAACCTTTAGAGTAACAACAATTCTTTTATCCTATTTAGCTAAACTGCTTTGTGGGATTCAGTTTTGTTTCTTTGAAGTTTGTAAGCTACATCACAAAAGTTTATAATTTCATCAAAAAAAATACATCCTTTTTTATTTTAGGATCATAGGATTTAAAGCTAGAAGTAGATTTAGAGAAACTCTAATCCAACCTCATCATTTTATAGATAAATATTAAATGATATATTCACCAAAGTCCCATTCCAATGCCCTATAATGATGTGGAGGTGACCTGCACACTCCAATAGCTCAACTTAAGAAGGCTTTTAAGTACAAGTTTGGTGATTGTTTCATTATCCAAGAGCCAGCATTTGTATTGGTTCAAGGTTGATTATTAGACACTGATTTTTCTAACCTTACTAACTCACCACATCTCTCTATTAAGGAACAAGGGGTCAGTGAAGTACCCATAATGATGAGTCATGGATCCCTGAAATTTTAAATGAAGTAAGCATTGAATGATAGGCACAATCACTTTTTATCTAGACACTATAGGCATCTGGGCTCTCAAACAGACTCGCCATAGGAAGTCAACACTATGCCCATCATTTTGTATTACAAAGATACAAAAAAGTGGAAGCAGATGTAATGTAGCACTTGGAATTAGGAGGACTTGTATTCAAATTTTCCCTAATAGTTTATTCATGTGAAACTGAACAAGTCACAAAACTCCCAGACTCAATTTCTTTAGTTGTAAAATGTAGATGTAAAATAATCCTTACCTCTCAGGGTTCTTGTGAGGATCAAGTGACATAATACATATAAAGCACTTTACAAAACTTAAAATTCTATATAAATACTAGATATTACTGTTTGCTGTTCCATAGGTCATTAGATAAATGTCAGAGCTCTCTTGGGGCAAAATCAGGCCATTGTAGAGTTATTTGCTATAATTAACATAATTAAATATGTATTGAAACTATATTAGTACATTATTTAAATTCTTACTCCCACATGAGGGAAAAAATTAATTAATTTTTGTGCTTTATTTATTAGTACAGGATAGCTGTAAAAAGCATTGTTCTTAGAGAATCAAAAGATCTGGGTCAAATTCCACCTCCAACATTTCCTTGCTCTATGACCATGAATCTGTCTGGTAAATGTATATATTATTTGTATTACCTACTTCACAAGATTATTGTGAAGAAGTGACTTTGAAAGTATGATCCATTATTAACAGCAAAAAAAAAAATTCAATTATTTGAGAGGTCAAAACATGGGAGGTTTACTGCCAATCATAACTCTCTAATTTTGGTGAGAGTTTGGGGTTACTGATGTAGAAAGGGATGCCTCATACTAGTTCCACCTGGGTTTCTTATTTGTATTTATTTTTGCACCTCTTTCCCCTTTTTGTTTGCGAGGAAAGATCGATATATCTTAGATGGGAGAGGTTTAGGAAAACTAGTATTTTCTAGAGTGTAGAATGTCATCTGTGCCAGAATGTAGAATCTGAGGGTCCTTTGGTGATTCTCAGATGTTGTTCTGCTGTTTTTTCTGGTTGCTGAGAGATATAGGATTGCAGATATTTTCTTAATTATTCACTTCTGGGCTTTGATCACATCCAGTGATCTGACCACAGTTATAGGATCAGAATCAGATGTAATGTCAGAGATCTTCTAATTTGTTGTCTTCATTTTCCAGATAAGAAAGATAAGGCTCAGGTTTGTTTGGATCTGTGAATTTTAACTCCCTCTATTAATGCTGATCAGCAACTACTTTATAACTTAGTAATCAAGAACTGCTTGCAGAGGTTAAATGACTGACAAAGAGTCACATAACTAATATATATTTGAAGCAATATTTTAACCTAGGTCCTTTTAACTCAGAGCCTGACTCTTGATGTACTACACTAAGTTATGTCTCTCTGTCAGTTACAAAATGCAATTTTTCAGAATTTTGAATCCTCAGCTATTCAAAAATGGAATATATTGTCCTTAGTGCTTAGGGTTATGAAACAATATCTTTTTTAAAATATTGGCATCTGATAAGGAGAAAAAAAGAAGAAGCTTAATTCCCCCTTAGTTACTTAAGTCAGTCAGTCAATAGACATTTAATCAATCAAATCAATCAATAAACATTTATCAAGCACCTATTATGAGCCAGGCACTGTGCTAGGTGCTGGGGATACAAAATAAGGCAAAAGACAGTTCCTGTCCTCAAAGAGGTTGCAGCCCAATACAAGAGCCAACATGCAAACAAACATATATAAAGCAAGCTATAGATAGGTTAAATAAAATATAATTAACAAAGGGAAGGAACTGGAATTAAGAGGGGTTGACTTCCTATAGAAGGTAGAAAGTTCTTACTATTGTTAGATACTGTGCTAAGGGCACCACATGGCTTAGTGGACATATTGGGCCAAGAATCAGGAAGACCTGAATTCAGATGCTGTTTCAAGACATATTTTAATCTCTATCTTAATCCATTGGAGAAGGAAATGGCAAACCATTCCAGTATCTTTACTAAGACAACCCTATGCACAGTATAGTCCATGGGATTACAGAGATGGAAATGAATCAGCTAGTGAACAACAAGGTGGTAAATGTGGGGATAAATAATCAAACAAACAAACAGCAAAAAGCTTTCAAAAAGCTTATATTCTAATTGGAATGGTAATATATTCATATATGTGTGCATGCAAAGTAGATGGACATATAACTTTTAAGGAGAAGACAGTAGCAACAAGGGGACTATAACAGACCTTGTGCCAGAGATGGTCCTTGAGTTTAATCTTTAAAGAAACAAAAAATTCTCAGAAGTGTGAGAAGGAGGACCATTCCAGTCATGAGGGGCAACCAGTTCAGTGTTGGAGATAGGAGATTAAACATACTGTGTGATGAACAAATAAACCAACTTGCCAGGACCAAGACTGATCAAAGGAGAGAAATGTGTAAGAAGTCTGAAAGATAGATTGGAACTAAATTGTGAAAAGCTTTAAATGGCGAACAAAGGAGTTTATATTTGATCCTAAAAAATATTAGTGGGTCATTAGAATTCAGGTGATAGGCAAACCTGTGTTTTAGGAAAATAACTTTGTCAATTTTGCAAAGAATGAATTGGATAAAAGTGGTACTTAAAGCAATTCAGTTAAGGATAGTGACAGTGTGGGTGAGAGCTAAAGTAGGTTTGTACTAAGGTGATAGCTGTGTGATCAGAGGAAAGGGGTACACATTTGAAAAATGCTGGGTAGAAAAAAATTACAAAATTTGACAACTAATCATATATGTATGGATGTAGGAGTAAGAGTGAGGAGTTAAGAATGGCACCAAGATTGTGAACTAAAATCCAATTTTTTATAAAAAAACCTTTCCCAATGTCTCTTAATTCTAGTGCCTTCCCTCTGTTAATTATTTCCTCTTTGTTCTGAATATAGCTTGTTTTGTATATATATGTTTGCATATTCTCATCCCCCAGCCTCCTTAGCTCATAAACTTTTTGAGGGCAGGGATTGTTTTATCCTTACTGTATTTCCAATACATAACAGTGCCTGAAACATTAATAAATGTTTGTTGAATAGTTGATTGACTGGTTGAACAAAAGCATAGTGCTTTCCTTAACATTAATAAGGAAGTTCAGAAGTAGGGGTTGGAGTAAAGATAATGAGTTTTATAAAGGAGAAACCAGACTACCTTGAATAATGGAAGTATTTGGAAACCCCCATCTTAATTTTAAACAGTATGTCTTTGGGAAAGTCCTCTTTCCATCCTTACTTCCCACTTTAGTAGATTTTTTTTTTTAATCATATCTTGATATGGCTATCACTTCTGTACTTTAACACATCTCTCCTTGAACAAGAGATATCAGTGAAATCTCTAAAAGAAAATGCAGTGAAAATGATATACTAAATATTTAGTCCCTGAATAATAAGCATTGATAGGATAATAAAGGGAAAATGTGTGAATTAGCTAGCAGAAGGAAAAAAAAATATACTTCCACATATATATGGAGGTATAATAGAACTGAATTCTTGTCTGTGTGTTTTGTGAAATACATGAAATTGCTGCTGCAGGGAGATTAGATAGAAATCACATTGTTTTCATAATGATGTTTAGAATGGTGAATGGTGAATAAACAATAAATATTAATAATCATTGTATCATATCCATATGGGAGAATATTGAATTTCTTTTTCTTGAGTCAGAATTTCTTCATTGTAATTTCCCACCGTTGGTCCTAGTTCTGCCCTCTGGAACTATGCGGACTAAGTCCAATCCTTCTTCTATTTGACAGCCAAGGATCATGGAATTTAAAGCTAGAAGGGATGGTAAAGCTCATTTCATCCAATCCATGTATTTCACAGATGAGGGAACTGAGGCCTGGAGAGGAAAAGTTCTTCAAACACTAGAAAATAGCAATCATGTTTCCCTCCAAGACTTTTTTTTTTTGCTTTTTATTTTGTTTTGTTTCAAAGGATGACTTACTATATAGGAGAGAGGCAAGGAAAATAATTGGAAATTGCAGTAATATAAAAGCAGAAGATATCAATGATTTTTAAAAATTTGTCTTTGTATTGTGACAAGCTCTGTATCCTTAAAAACCCTATAGATTTATCAAATGAAAGCCAATATACTCTCTTTTTCTCAATCAAGTCTTTGTTAAACTTCTATATATCTGTAATATTTGTCCCAGATATATGTATTAATCATTTCAATCAATGACCTGGCTATTCCACTGTGATCTGGATAATTGGCATTTTTAAAATTAAATTAAATTTAATTTAATTTAATTCTTCCTGCATATATTATTAAATTAATTTCTTTTGAACAATCTTAGATCTTAAAGAATAGAACTTGAAATATTCTGAGATGTTTACTGTATCATCTGCAAAAGGAGAATCATGTGGATCTCACCAAGTAGAGGAAATTCTTTTCATATTTATACCTTTCTCAGGATCCTTAGCAATAGCAGAAGATACCTTTGGTGTACATATATGTCTTTGATGCCTCATTTGAGAATAATTACCAGGTTCTTTTTGTTGAACAGTCATATGTATGATAGCATTTTCCAAGATTCATGCATGATTTTAATATATGCCTGAGAGATTTATTGTAGGAGAGGGCATTAGGCTGTATTTTGCTCTCCAGTGCCAATATTTAAAAAAAGCAGACAAACAACAAAGATAGAGTGACACATTCCTTGCATTTTTGAGTCAATTATGTGACTTTAAAGATGTACTTAGTTATAGAAAATCATTTTTTAAGAGCTTGCCTATTTCCCATTGCACAGAAGGAAAAATTTTATATATAGAAAAAGATCATTCTTACAGAGAAATTATAAAGATGAGAAAGTAGGTCTATGGGTCAGAGATTATTGAGGATCTCTCAGTCACTATTAAGGATAATGATATTGTTTGATATTTTTTCCATTGTTTAGCTTTTTTCTTTTTGGGGGAATATCTTGTAAAATGATCTTTACATTTTTTTTAGACTGATATATATCACAAAGAATTTTTTTAAAAATAACTTTTTATTGATAGAACCCATGCCAGGGTAATTTTTTACAGCATTATCCCTTGCATTCACTTCTGTTCCGATTTTTCCCCTCCCTCCCTCCATCTCCTCCCCCAGATGGCAACCAGTCCTTTACATGTTGAATAGGTTACAGTATATCCTAGATACAATATATATGTGCAGGACTAACAGTTCTCTTGTTGCACAGGGAGAATTGAATTCAGAAGGTATAAATAACCCGGGAAGAAAAACAAAAACGCAAGCAGTTTACATTCATTTCCCAGTGTTCTTTCTTTGGGTGTAGCTGCTTCTGTCCATCCTTGATCAATTGAAACTGAATTAGCTCTCTTTATCGAAGAGATCCACTTCCATCAGAATACATCCTCAAACAGTATCATTGTTGAAGTATATAATGATCTCCTGGTTCTGCTCATTTCACTCGGCATCAGTTCATGTAAGTCTCGCCAGTCCTCTCTGTATTCATCCTGCTGGTCATTCCTTACCGAACAATAATATTCCATAACATTCATATACCACAATTTACTCATTCTCCAATTGACGGGCATCCTTTCATTTTCTAGCTTCTAGCCACTACAAACAGGGCTGCCACAAACATTTTGGCACATACGGTCCCTTTCCTTTCTTTAGTATCTCTTTGGGGTATAAGCCCAGTAGAAACACTGCTGGATCAAAGGGTATGCACAGTTTGATAACTTTTTGAGTATAGTTCCAAATTGCTCTCCAGAATGGCTGGATGTGTTCACAATTCCACCAACAATGTATCAGTGTCCCTGTTTTCCCACATCCCTTCCAATATTCCGCATTATCTTTCCCTGTCATTCTAGCCAATCTGACAGGTGTGTAGTGGTATCTCAGAGTTGTTTTAATTTGCATTTCTCTGATTAATAATGATTTGGAGCATATTTTCATATGTCTATAAATAGTTTCAATTTCTTCGTCTGAGAATTGTCTGTTCATATCCTTTGACCATTTATCAATTGGAGAATGGTTTGATTTCTTATAAATTAGAGTCAATTCTCTATATATTTTGGAAATGAGGCCTTTATCAGAACCTTTGATTGTAAAAATGTTTTCCCAGTTTATTGTTTCCCTTCTAATTTTGTCTGCATTTGTTTTGTTTGTACAAAAACTTTTCAATTTGATATAATCAAAAATTTCTATTTTGTGGTCAATAGTGATCTCTAGTTCTTCTCACAAAGAATTTTTTATAAGAAAACAGTCAGACACTACTGTACATTGTGAGAACTAAACATTATCCCCAAAATGAAACTGACTATATTTTAAGTGATAGGAAATTATCAGGCTAATGGGAGAAAATTACATAGTCCATTGATTAATTACAATGATGCTTACAAATTTAAGTTGTATTCAACCCATAATTCTTCAAAGTACTTCATTTGGTCTAGCCATTTCTCTTGACTGTGTTCTTAAACACTGTTTTAGCTGTCTAATTAATTTAGCATATTAGGGTCTGAGATGGTAGAGGCTGAATTCAGTAGCTTCATTATCATTGATGATAAAAAACATCCTACTATAGAAATGCTTTTTAAATGTGCTCCATTTATAAATATTTGTTGACTGCTTGGTGGGTTCATCTGCAAACACTCTTGAAATGAAATGACTTTCATGAGTCCCATGCCAAATGGTCTACATATTCATTTATTTCTCTACCTTAAAAAAAATTGTGAAGTAACAGTATGCATAATCTGCTAAGTTTTCCTTTGTATTTTGCACATAAGTTTGCATTTTAATCTAGTTTTGCTTTTGTTTGCCATGTCTTCCCATTGGGTAATCTCGTGATCAAGGATTCTTTGGCTGTAGAAGTTTAAAAAAATGTTTTTGTCTCCTCATTATAACAAGTCCTTTTCATCAGTTAACATTTTATAATTTATATTCATATCATGACCATTATCTATGTCTTTTCCTATTTCCTTCACACACACATACACACACATTGAAGGCTTGTGTGGATAGATCAGGCTGAAATAGTATCTTTTTTTCATTTTTATCTATTCTTTCTGATTCTGTGATGACTTTGACTTTCATTGTAACTAATCAATAGACTATATAATTTTCTTCCATTAGGCTGATAATTTCCTATCACTTAAAATATAGTCAGTTTCATTTTGGGGATAATGTGTAGTTCTCACAATGTCAGTAGTGTCTGACTGTTTTCTTAAAAAAAAATTCTTTGTAATTAGGCAAGGACCCACACTTAACACCACATACCAAGATAAGATCAAAATGGGTCCATGACCTAGGCATAAAGAACGAGATTATAAATAAATTAGAGGAACATAGGATAGTTTATCTCTCAGACTTGTGGAGGAGAAAGAAATTTGTGACCAAAGATGAACTAGAGACCATTACCAATCACAAAATAGAAAATTTTGATTATATCAAATTAAAAAGCCTTTGTACAAACAGAACGAATGCAAACAAGATTAGTAGGGAAGTAACAAACTGGGAAAACATCTTTACAATTAAAGGTTCTGATAAAGGCCTCATTTCCAAAATATATAGAGAACTGACTCAAATTTATAAAAAATCAAGCCATTCTCCAATTGATAAATGGTCAAGGGATATGAACAGACAATTTTCAGATGAAGAAATTGAAACTATTACCACTCACATGAAAGAGTGTTCCAAATCACTATTGATCAGAGAAATGCAAATTAAGACAACTCTGAGATATCACTACACACCTGTCAGATTGGCTAAGATGACAGAAAAAAATAATGATGAATGTTGGAGGGGATGCGGGAAAACGGGGACACTGATGCATTGTTGGTGGAGTTGTGAACGAATCCAGCCATTCTGGAGAGCGATCTGGAATTATGCCCAAAAAGTTATCAAACTGTGCATATGCTTTGATCCAGCAGTGTTTCTATTGGGCTTATACCCCAAAGAGATACTAAAAAAGGGAAGGGGACCTGTGTGTGCCAAAATGTTTGTAGCAGCCCTGTTTGTAGTGGCTAGAAACTGGAAAATGAATGGATGCCCATCAATTGGAGAATGGCTCGGTAAATTGTGGTATATGAATGTTATGGAATATTATTGCTCTGTAAGGAATGACCAGCAGGATGAATACAGAGAGGCTTGGAGAGACCTACATGGACTGATGCTAAGTGAGATGAGCAGAACCAGGAGATCATTATACACTTCGACAACGATATTGTATGAGGATGTATTCTGATGGAAGTGGATTTCTCTGACAAAGAGACTTAACTGAGTTTCATTGGAGAAATGATGGACAGAAACAGCTACACCCAAAGAAGGAATACTGGGAAATGAATGTGAACTATTTGCATTTTTGATTTTCTTCCCGAGTTATTTTTACCTTCTGAATCCAATTCTCCCTGTGCAGTGGGAGAACTGTTTGGTTCTGCAAATATGTATTGTATCTAGGATATACTGCAACATATTTAACATATATAGGACTGCTTGCCATCTTGGGGGGGGGGGGAGAAGGGAGGGAGGGGAAAAAAACGAAACATAAGTGATTGCAAGGGATAATGTCGTGTAAAAATTATCCTGGCATGGATTCTGTCAATACAAAGTTATTATTAAATAAAATAAAATTAAAAAAAAATTCTTTGTGATATATATCAGTCTAAAAGATTTTGGTCCTATTATTTCTTAAATAAAGACTATATTTTATATCATGCTTTTCAATATTTTCTCCTGTTTTGAATAAAGTTACAAACTATCAAAATGTTCATTGATTTGGAGGACTCTTTCCAGTTTCTTACAGAATATCTTTATCTTTCCATCCTGTGCAACAGATGTTAGTTCATAAACCATAATGGTTTCCCTAGATGTCTTTTTTGCTGATGGTCATCATGATTACTCTAAGACAAAGTGACCAAGTATGAATGTTAAATCATGATTAATTACAAAATCTAAACATTGGGATTCCAACTGATACCTCAGACATTACAATATCCTCCAAAAAGCTGTTAAGCCTTTCGGGGGTCTTCAAACTTTTTAAATAGGGGGCCAGTTCACTATCCCTCAGACTGTTGGAGGGCCGGACTATAGTAAACACAAAAACTTTGTTTTGTGGGCCTTTAAATAAGGAAACTTCATAGTCCTGGGTGAGGGGGATAAATATCCTCAGCTGCTGCATCTGGTCTGTGGGCCGTAGTTTGAGGACCCCTGCCAGCCTGGATTATAGAGTACTTACTAGTGTCCAAAATTCTACTGATAAGTAAACTTCAGTATACATCCTACCAATTAATATACTAAATGAGACTCAAAATACCTTATTAGTGACCATCTAACTTTTCAACTCTTAAAATGAAACTTACTGAATACCTCCTATGTTTAAGAGCTCATCTTCAGTCAGATCACCTATATTTGATTCACTAAGGAAAAAATGTAATATTATCTAATAGAAAGAAGGTGCAAAACAGAATCACTGAATGTTGATTTCCATCAGGCATAGACTTTGTGAATTTTTTTCTTCTTCAAGATGTTCCAGCTATCATTCGGTGGTTTTTGGTTTTGTTTTGTTTTACAGCATTAGAACATTTTATTAAATAGGGAGAACCAATATTTGGCTTTGGCTTTAAGGATTCAGAATAAAGGTCAGCAGCTCCATCCCTGCATCTCTAGTGTTCTAGTGTATAGGCCAGGGACAGGAGTTTACTCACTATAACACAGATGGTTTTGGGAGAACAGAACTGTCATAGAGATGTAAGCAAAGCAGTTGAAAATACTGACTTAACCTAAAAAACCCCTTTGGTGTTGGTTGGGTGGGTTTGATGCACAGAAGAGTTGAAGTAGCTCAGAAGCTCTGGACTACACTCACAAGAGCTTTAAATGCTCCCCATGTGAAGCCTGCAGAATAGCTTCATTTCAGCGCAGCATCGGCAGATGGCAGTAGCAGCTTATCAGAAAATCCGCCTGTGGTCCTTAGAGAAAGCAGCCTGATAGAGGGGAGCAGCTCAGCAGAGAAAGATGCAGCACAGCTTCCCCGGCGGAGGAGGCAACATGGGAAGAGAATGGATGTGGCTTCCACTCTACCAAGGAATCTTGTGCAAGGCACTCAGCCTCCTTCAATCTCATTTATAGAGTAAGCTGATCAGGACAAACTAAATTTTATCTCTAAAGCTACGGTGTTTTGGGATGTTTTTGTGAGAAAACAGCCCTAGGAGAATGAATTGGTTGGAGAAATTATGTTATTATGTATCATCCCTCACCCACTAGGGACATAAAACTTTATGTAGACTATACTGCAGTGTTGGAGTGGGGAAGATTTTTCCCCAGAAGGATAAAATAGACACTTTGGAATGGGAATGGGACCCTTAAATGTGCAGCCATTAGCCCCATTTCTAAATTTCTAAATTTAACATTTTAAATGTTAACAATGAACAATTTAACATAAATTAAACATTTCTAAATGTTCAGTCACTTAAAGTCCCAGGAGATTTCCTCTTTCGGAGATCTCCACCTTTACAAATCTTGCCTTTACCTATTGCTTTCTGCTGGCCAGAGGTGAATTTTATTATCTTTGTTCAAGTTCTTTTTTCCTCTTGACTATCTCTACAACACAGCTGCCAAATCCATAAAATTTCTTCAGCAAAGCAAAGATCAGTCTCTAGTCTTCTCCATCTTTCAGTACTGTTTTCCCCAAGCAAATTTAAGGATACAAGCTCTGGAGTCCTTTTGTCCTGAGCTACTACAAATCCTTTTCCTTTCTCAGATTGTAATTTTTCTCCTCTTTTCTCTTCTTTCTAATCTTCACCAATTATCAACCCATACTTCATGTATTCCATTAAATAGATACTATTTATTTCTTTAAATCACTCAAGGGGGAGAGGGAAGGAGAAAACACCACAGCCTTTGTTACATACATAATCACATTCTAAATTATGGGCTATTTGTAAGGGTCTGATCTTTGCCACCTCCTTCTTGAACTTCATCCCTTCCTCTTTATCTTGCTGATCCCTCAGGTATCAGCCTTCAAATTTTCACTTATTCATCTTTTTTCAGTTTCTCTGTAAATACACTCATTATTTCCCTAGTTTCTTTTGATAGTCTCCTCAGTCACAGTCTTCTATTCTCTCTCCCCCTCGAGCTCTTTGCCCTACTAATACTTTTGGGTAAGTTATTAAAGCACAACTTTGATGATGTCATTCTCCTACTCAAAAACCTTTAATGGTGTCCTATTGTTTTTAGTATAGTCAAAACTCCTTAGCTTGACATTTAATACCTTTTATCTATCTCCAGACTCTCTTTCTGGATTCATCACCTACTATAAAGGAAGTCTATCCTAGTATTCATCTTCCCAAACCCTTTGCTCTAGCCAAACTCACTGATTTTCAAAGTTTCTTGAGTTTTCCAACTTGAGTGCCTCTGCTCATAGCATTCCTATCTGGCTCAGAGGGCAGAACAAGAAGTAATACATAGAAGTTGCAGGAAACTTTACCTCAGTGTGAAAAGAAAAAAAATCCTAACAATTAGACTATGCAAAAGTCTGATGAATGGTTTCCATAGTAACAAGTTCTCTATGTCTGAAGGTTTTAAAGTAGAAACTGCATAGCTACTTCTCAGTAATATCATAGAGAATATTCTTGTCCTGTTAGAGGTTGAAGTAGATAAGCTTTTAGGTCCCTTCTCAATTAAATTCTGTAATGTTAAAGGTCCTAACAACTCCTTTATGATGCTCTAAATCCTACCCATTCTTCAAAACACAGGTTTTCCCTTTCCTCAAAAAGCCTTCCTAAATCATGCTAACCTGTCATTTTAATAATCCACAAAAAAACTAATTTTGTTCTCAACCATTCATGTGATAACAGAATGTTCATGCCATTATCAGTGTATTAAGCTGGTATTTTTTCTGATATTAATTTCTGTTAACTCATTTGTATCTTATCTTTACTTTTAGATCATAAACTTTAGAAAAACCTGATTAGATTTAATTAATAAAATAAAAACATCTATTAAAGATCTATTTATCTATTTATCTAGCTGTCTTTCATCTATCTATGAATACATACTAAAATATTGGTCTAACTGCTCTGTTATAACAGTAAAGAAAATCTATCTTCAAGATGTTTATTAGCTTTTAAACATCTTTTAAATATTTTTACTTAATTAAAAAAATTCATAATCTTAAAAACAAAACATGATGAGCATTTTCATATACAAAAAAAGAGCAGAGAAAACATTGCCTCCATCAATACTATGTGCTGCTTGTTTCTCCATCCATGTACACAATAAACTCGTGTTATTTTCAAAGCTGCTTGTCTGTGTTTCTATATCAAAGATACTTACATTATGATAGGGGAGACAACCACAAAAGGGGAATAATCTAATAACCCTATTTGCCTTCCCATCCAGCTAAATAAAGAGACCTAAGGAAGCTTAAAAACCTGATTAATCCTGTCAGAGTAAGATCATCAATAAATAGTAGCCCTTTCCCTATGTCATGGAATTTGAAGATCAGTTAGTTCCCAATTTTCTAGGAATTTCTCAACAGAATGAATTAGTATCAATATCCAGTTTCAGATTCCTCAATTCCTGCCCCAAATTCTTGGTCCTTTTTGACCCCAGTAAAGACTCTACAAAAATCCACCAGACATTGCTGGATTTAAACACCCAATTTCGCTCAGAGCCTTACTGGGCCTTATCTCTCATGACATTTCTTTATTTTGAGTTTGTCTCCTCAATATTCAGCTTGCTGTACAGTCTTGTGTTCTCCGGTACTGAGCCCACTGAGTGACTGAGGCTCTCATTATTCAAGAGGAAAAAGGGAGCAGAGTGGGACTTTGTAAAAATCTTTTTTTTAATGAGCTCCTAGTTTTGCATATAGTAGTTAAAAAAAAAATTGGTTAACTGAATTCAATGTACTATTAAAATAATATGATTATTATCTTATTATTGTTAAATAATTAAGATGAGAAATACTGCTATATGTTATGTTTGACATATAACCTAAAGTTTTAGAAAGTTATTGCAAAATAAAGAGAAAAGATAGTTGTTGGGTTTTTAAAAAAATAATTATAACTTTTTATTGACAGAGCCCATGCCTGGGTAATTTTTTACATTATCCCTTACACTCACTTCTGTTCCAACTTTTCCCCTCTCTCCCTCCACCCCCTCCCCCAGATGGCAAGCAGTCCTATATATGCTAAATATGTCACAGTATATCTTAGATACAATATATGTGTGCAGAACCGAACAGTTCTCTTGTTGCACAGGGAATTGGATTCAGAAGGTAAAAAATAACCTGGGAAGAAAAACAAAAATGCAAACAGTTTACATTCATTTCCCAGTGTTCTTTCTTTGGGTGTAACTGCTTCTGTCCATCGTTGATCAATTGAAATTGAATTAGATCTTCTCTTTGTCAAAGAGATCCACTTCCATCAGAATACATCCTCATACAGTATCGTTGTTGAAGTATATAATGATCTCCTGGTTCTGCTCATTTCACTTAGCATCAGTTCATGTAAGTCTCTCCAAGCCTCTCTGTATTCATCCTGCTGGTCATTTCTTACAGAACAATAATATTCCATAACAATTCATATACCACAATTTACTCAACCATTCTCCACTTAATGGGCATCCATTCATTTTCCAATTTCTAGCCACTACAAACAGGGCTGCCACAAACATTTTGGCACATAAGGTCCCTTTTCCTTCTTTAGTATCTCTTTGGGGTATAAGCCCAGTAGTAATACTGCTGGATCAAAGAGTATGCACAGATTGATAACTTTTGGGACATAATTCCAGATTGCTCTCCAGAATGGTTGGATTCATTCACAACTCCACCAACAATGCATCAATGTCCCAGTTTTCCCGCATCCCCTCCAACATTTATCATTATCTTTTCCTGTCATCTTAGCCAATCTGACAGGTGTGTAGTAGTATCTCAGAATTGTCTTAATTTGCATTTCTCTGATTAATAATGACTTGGAGCATCTTTTCATATCGCTAGAAATAATTTCAATTTCACCATCTGAAAATTGTCTGTTCATACCCTTTGAATATTTATCAATTGGAGAATGGTTTGATTTCTTATAAATTAGAGCCAATTATCTATATATTTTGGAAATGAGCCTTTATCAGAACCTTTAACTGTGAAAATATTTTCCCAGTTTGTTGCTTCCCTTCTAATCTTGTTTGCATTAGTTTTGTTTGTACAAAAGCTTTTTAATTTAATGTAATCAAAATTTTCTATTTTGAGATCAATAATGATCTCTAGTTCATCTTTGGTGACAAATTTCTTCCTCCTCCACAAGTCTGAGAGGTAAACTATGCTATGTTATAATCTCATTCTTTATGCCTAAATCATGGACCCATTTTGATCTTATCTTGGTATATGGTGTTAAGTGTGGGTCCATGCCTAATTTCTGCTATACTAGGTTCCAGTTATCCCAGCAGTTTTTGTCAAATACTGAATTCTTATCCCAAAAGTTAGGATCTTTGGGTTTGTCAAACACTAGATTGTTGTAGTTGACTATTTTGTCTTGTGAACCTAAGCTATTCCACTGATCAGCTAATCTATTTCTTAGCCAATACCAAAAGTGACTGCTGCTTTATAATATAGTTTTAGATCAGATACAGCTAGGTCACCTTCTTTTGATTTTTTTTTTTCATTAATTCCTTTGATATTCTCGACCTTTTGTTCTTCCATATGAATTTTGTTGTTATTTTTTCTAGATCATTAAAATATTTTCTTGGGAGTCTGATTGGTATAGCACTAAATAAATAGATTAGTTTAGGGAGTATTGTCATCTTTATCATATTCGCTCGGCCTATCCAAGAGCACTTACTATTTTTCCAATTATTTAAATCTGACTTTATTTGTGTGGAAAGTTTTTTGTAATTTTGCTCATATAATTCCTGATTTTCCTTTGGTAGATAGATTCCCAAATATTTTATGCTATTGACAGTTATTTTGAATGGAATTTCTCTTTGTATCTCTTGCTGTTGGATTTTGTTGGTGATGTAAAGATAGTTGTTTTAAGAGTCATAGAAACCTTTCAAAAACAGAATCCTGATAACAATACCATGATTAATCTTAATGGGGAAGAAAAAAAGATAAAAGTATTTAAAGAGAATGATATGACTGTACAGGGACTTCTATACTGATATCAGATTTTACAAGTGCATGTACAAAAGGTGAGAAGCAAGGCACTTAATTACAGGTAAAATACTAAAGGTAACAAAGTTCCATAACAATCAAGAAAGTAAAAAAATCAACTGAGATTTACCATTAAAGTTTTAAGGATAATAAAAAAGGAACTTTTTAGCTGTATTAGAAGTTGAAAGATCAAGTCTTAGTATGCTATCTGGAATGGATAAAAGATTGTTGATGGATGAAGGTAAGAAAGCAGAACTGAAATCTAAGATTAAGGAATAGATGGTATAACATCTGGTACAGGTATCCTGATTTTAATTTTGATATTTGATATTTGAATTGAAATATATATATAGTATATAACAAATATACTATATATATAGTAATATAAAAATATAATTTACAGATGAAAAATCAAGAATTGTTCTAACTAAACTAACTAGTAAGAATATTTGACTTCTTTTTATACAGCCTAAATTTCCAGAGAAACCTATTTGCCTAATTCTCAAACTTTTAATAGTAATACATTCCTTTAGAACCAATTCAAAAATGACTGTAAGTTAGTCATATATTTGACTGATTGGTTCAATATTCTCTTAGGTCAGCTTTTCTCCCTTGTATTCTTTTAAAAACTGAAATATGGCCAAGTAACAAGGATGGATATCTCTAAAATCAAGGAAAATATTGAAGTACAATTTTATTACTTCTATAGCTGCTTGCTACAGAAAAGGTGATGGAGACCATATTACCACACTAGTTTGTTCAGATAATTTTCCTCAGTGGAACTATTGTGTAGTACAAAGGCATGATGAAGATACTTTGAGTTACTAATGATATTCACATGTCTACTCTTTCTTCCTTGTTCCTCAGTCTGGTTAAGTTAGTAGCTTCTGTACTGGTATGAATGGTGGTATTTAACTGTGGGAAAGTGTCATAGCCAATTTGACAATTTATTAATCTCAAAATAATTAATTTTTAGCTTTTACACATCAAAAATTTTAATATTTTTTATTAAAAACATGGAGAAGAAAACAAAAATGAAAATATTAAAATAAATCTATTGCTGATAGTGTGTTAGGTGCCAAATATATAAATTATGATGGCAGAAATAATGCAAGAGTGACAATGCAGGTTAAAAATGCCTCCCGCCCCCAGTGCCAACAACAACTCCTAAGCAAAATGTACGATCACAAACAAGTTAAAATCATTATCTTCTGTACCTTCAGAAACAATAAACTAGCAAGTAGGGGGTGATTTGGATAGTCTGTCTTCCAGATCCCATCACTGTTTCTGTTGGATTGATTTGGTGATGTGCCCTTTAGATAATCCCAACTAATTTGTTCCAATATCTAATTTTAGGTGACCATACTTAGTAAAATTTGGAAAGCCTAGTTAATTGCCAGATTTCCCTAATCAAGTGATAGATTATTTGGGCCAATGGAGGAATGACTACATCAATGAAACCAAAAGACTTGAAAAGATTATGAAATCAGACTCCTGAATGAATGTATGGATGATCCATTGAGAACTTCTCAGATTGTATTGGGGTATTCTTTTTTTTTTTCTTCTATTTCTCTTCTACTTGCTCAGTTTTTTCTCTCTCTTATCCTCCTTACCTTGTATTTGCTTATCTGTGTAAATCCCATTTGCCTTTTATTTATATCTTAGTTTTTATAGAATCCATTTCTTTTATCTGAACACAAAATAGCTAATAATTTTTTAGATATATTAAGAGCAAATCAAATGACAGTAACCCCCTTTCCTTATTTGATAAAGTTATTTAAAATAATAGCAGCACCTACCTTGTAAAAGGTAGCATGATAGCATAGGAAGCCTATTGAATTTAAAGTCAGGAACTATTGCTATTTTCTAATAAGCTTCTTTTGATGTTGGCTCAATAACAACCTTTCATAGCCTTATTTTCCTTATCTACAAAGAGACAATAATAATAATACTGGCACAACTTATATACTTCACAGAATTATTTCAAGAAAAATGAACAAATTCACAATGGAAATGTGATGACTGGATTATGGAATAATAGAAATAAACTACCTGGACTTCAGTATAGTATTTGACAAAATCTCTCACAATATTCTTAAGGATAAAGATAAGATGGAGAGATATGAGTAGGTTGGTAGTAGATTTGGGTCAGATGACTAGATCAAATGATTGTTGATTTGTTGATTTCACTGTGATGACAGATTTTTGGTGACATGACACAAGGCAGGCTCTGTTCTTGTTCTCTTGCCTTGTGAAATAAGAAAATTTCTTGCTCAACTTTATTGTCCCCATATATTTAAGGTGAGCAGATCATGTGATTATCTAGAGATTGCAAAGGTAAGCTGAGAAACCAACTATAGTCCTATTGTTATCAAATTAGTTTCTATTCTGTTTACACATTTCTGCTTGAGAAATCAACTATAGTTCCAGTGATTATAGTTCTAGTTTCCTGTTTTATTTGGTAACCCTTATACTATCTGTTCTGTGGTCTGCAAATAGTCATTTTCTTTTATTTGCTTTTTAAAAATACCATTATACTCATTTGGTTTATGTAAATAAAATCTGTATAAGATTCCTGAAACTGATGTTCAGGGCTCTCTGATTTTTATTTCATTCTCCAATACAATAAAATGATTTTTTTTCATATCTCTATAACACTGAGTGTATAAATGACATTAATACCTATCAACAGATCCTTGAATACTTTTTGTCACACTTGGATGCCAAAATTAGGATGCAATAAGATCTCATTAGGTTAGAATAATAAGGTAAAGTTATTAAGATTATATTTAATAATGATAATTGAATGAAACTTTTAGGAAATCTCCAGTCATTACCTTTCAAGTATCTCACCACCATCTTTTCATATCCATAGTTCCCTTTTAGAGTTTAGAGTCTTCTCCCATTAGAATATAAACTACTAGAGTGTAGGAATTGTCTTGCTTTTATTCATATCCCAGAGTTGAGCACAGTACATAGAAAAAACATAAAACTTTCTGTTTCTCTCTCTATCTCTCTCTGTCTCTGTTTGTTTCTATGTCTCTTTCTCACTGTGTCTCTGTCTCAATGTCTCTGTGTCTCTCTGTCTTTATGTTTGTGTCTCTCTGTTTCTATCTCTGTGTCTCTCTGTTTCTCTGTCTCTGTCTTTCTCCTTGCAACGGGGTTAAAAAAAATCATTTCTACAATTAAACACAGGGTGGATGAACAATAGCTAGAAAGTAGTTCATATATATAAAAAAAGAGAGCTTATTAGATTTAAAAGCTTACTATGAATCAATAGCATGATGATGGTGATGCTAAAAAGCCAATTAATTAATGTGGAGGCTGCATTAATAGGAGTACAATGGCCAAAATTAGTATCACAGAATTCTCTTGGAGTTTACCTAGCCTTGCCCTCTGGGTTTTTTAGACAAGGACATGGAAGCCCATAGAGATTCTGACTTGTCTAAGACCACACAACTAATAGAGCTCAGTGTAGTCACCAGCTTTCTGCTAAAAGGGTTTCTAATGCATTATTTATTATGAGACAGGCAGTTTTATGGATAGGCTGCAGTCCTTTTAATCCCGAAGGTCTGGGCTCTAGCCCCCTCTCCAACACAGTAATCTTTTAATGTTTCAGGTTACTCTGAAGACTCACATCAGAATATTTTTTGAGGGATTCTATATGGGTAGAGCTCTTCAAATTCATAAAATCAGTGGTCTGAACAAAAAAAAAAGTCAAATATTACTAATATTTGTCTTCTTATCCCTCCCTCCTCATGCCTCAGGATCTCTCCCTAACCCGCTAAATTTCCCAATCCCACTTCTCCTCCTTATGATGCTGTTTGAGTGGTCTAGATTAGTGGCTATAAGAGAATTGTTAAGAATCCCCTTTAAATCAGCTGCGGGGCTTAGGAGTGAAAGAATTCACTCATTCTCGAATTATTAGTTGCAAAATGAAAGTTTATTGTTAGAAATCAGTTTACCAAGAGACTGACTTCTGTAGTGACAGATCTATGGAAAATGGAGTTTTGCACCGAGAATGCAGTTCTCAGTGGACAGAAGGTCCTGGCAGCAAAGGGTCCATCTGTAAAAGATCTTTGTTGAAGGAGGCTGTTATATTGTGTCTTAGTAGGGGCTGGGACAGCCCAAGTAGGTCAGACCCAGTGGGAGCTGGGACAGCCCAAGTTGGCTCATTTACAAGCTGCATTTCAGCTTGAGCTGGAATTTGAATACAATTGAATGAGTTTCTTTAATTCAATAAGGTTGGAATTCTTTTGCTCAGGACTGAACCCTCCCTACCTAGATAACAGAATGAAACTGTCTTGTTTCCCTTGGGGGTCCCTCACTGAGGCAGAGTTGAAGATTTTCTCCTTCAAGGAGTTTTAGAGTTTTGAGGTCCCTTCTTCACTTACAGCTAATTCTTTTAGGGTGCTAAGACCCTTTAAAAGACTAATGTCCCTTAGGAAATGCCCCAACCTCATGGGGTGTTCCGTTTTTACTGGATAATTGTGAATTCCCCTGAGGAATTGTCTTTCATATGCTATTCCTGGTGTCTATTGTATCCTTCCATTTTGTCTGTAACCTCTTCCCTCAATAAATCTACCTCTTGCCAAAGAGAATGGCCAGTGTGAATTCTTCACATGACTGATACCTACTTGATACCTACCATCGTCTGGTGTCTACATCAACTATATTACTTTAGTTTTCAAACCACGGCAATATTTTTTTTAGGAGTTTTCTATATTTTCTTGGACTCTCTTGAGATGGGTCACAGTTAGATTTGTTTTCTTACTCAGCCTTAATTGTTTTTTTCTCCTGAACTTTGTAGCTCTTGTAATAAACATCATCCTTGAGAAGAAAATTTAAGTGTAAATTTCAAGATGGTAAGTATTCACAGTTCTTATAAGCATTTCAGAACAGTAACAAAGTACACAGGCTGAAGTGGTTAATTTTACTTGAAAGCTATATGGGGAGAATTTTAGAGAAACAAGTTTGGAGAGCAGTTGGGAAGAATTGTTCCCACCTGCTCCCTAGACACTCCAGAGGTGTTCTTTTTTAGATTTAGATCTATGAGTACAAAAACAGAAGTAAGAACAGAAATACACATTTATTTTTTTTCTTCTTGTTTGTTACAAAAGTACTTGAACATTTTACAAAATTCATTCCACATCCAAGGCTTAAGCATAAAATGTAATTTGTGGTTTTAAAGGTATAATGAACTTTTAATAAAGAAACCTTTTCAGCCAATGTATTCAGTACCTTCTTCATATTCTATGATCTTAAGCGAGTTGCCAGAGACACATATTACACAGAACTTTTCACAGAACTTTTGTTAGGATCAGATAAGACAACAATGGCAAAATGCTCTACAAACCTTAAAGAGGTATATACATAAATATCATCTATAAACAATGGGAGTGTTGTGCCACAGTTTCCTTTTATTGTCCTGCCTCAGTTTCCCTGAATTGTTCTGCCTCAGTTTCCATGGTTGCAACCCTTCTTTTTTGCCCATTAGAATTGAGATAATTAGGGCTGTAGAGATCTAACATTCCAGAAGATAAGACTCCAGATGTCCTATCTCAGATACCTAATTGGCATTGTTTATACATCTAAGTCCAGACTTCCTGGCTCTAAGCTGCACACATCCTTAACTCCCATTTTGTAAGAATTTATGGTCCTACCCCCCAACCATCAGAACTGGATTGATGGTCCCTGCCTGGAGACTCCAGCTCACCAGAGTGGACTCCATCCCTCTTTGTCTTAGAGCCCCAAGCTTGGAGCCCAGGATATATATGTCATTGAGAACTCACATTCGCTGCTGGATGCTTTGGACATCAGCCCTGGGGGCAGCATGTCCCAGCACAATCTCTCCCTTCCAATAAAATATTTAAAACTCTCTAATCTCTATCTTGCCTCAGTTTCTCCGGCATTACAGGAGGAAGTGAGAGAACATCAGAAAAGGTTTCTCAATAAAGAGGCAATATATGAACTATGGCAATGGAGGTGGTGGAGAGAAGGGAGGATATTTACATTCAAGACATTGAGGAGTCAGGAAATGCTACATCAATTTCAAGATTGGTAGAGAAGTGGAATTGACTGAATCTTAAAGTGCATGAAAGTGAAAGATGTCCCAATAGCACTGGAATCATAGTCTAGAGCCAGTTTGTGAAGGGCTTTAAAATGCCAGCCTGAGGAATTTCTATTTAATCCCAGAAGCAATAGGGAACCACTCAGATTTGTTGTTAATTTGTTTCAGTCGTGTGCAAATCTTTGTGACCCTATTTGGGGTTTTCTTGGCAAAGATATTACAATGATTGCCATTTCTTTCTCCAGCTCATTTTACAGATGAGAAAATTTAGGCAGAGTGGTCACACAACTAGGAATTTACTGAGGATCAATTTGAACTCAAGATGATTTCAGATATGGCACTTTATCCACTGATCCAACTAGCTGCTTTAATCACTCAAGATTGTGGAGCAGGAAAATAATATGGTCTGATATCTGTCTTAATAACTTTGAAATTTAGTTCCTAGTCTTATAGAGGGACAATAATACTTGGACTAGTTAGTTCACAGGGTTCTTATTAGGAAAGTATTTGTTAAACTATACAAAGGTACCAAAATATGACCTATCACCATTATTTCTCAAGAATTGAAGTCCTATTGATGCAGGTGAACTCTGTAAAAATTGTGTAAAACAATCACTGAAATTATGTCCCCTTTGATCTGAAAAAAAAGAGAGACCACTATAGAATCCAGAAAAATAGCACATCCTCCCAGATTGAGATAAGCAGTATTATTCAAGGGCAAATCACCCCCATTAAAAACTGGATCCCCCATTCAGGCTGAAAAAGCTTTCAAAGTGATTTTTATTCAATTGGGAGGTCCTGGTTTCATAATCAATTCAAACTGCCCTCAGATTTGCTCATAAAATAGGTTTTTGCCAGCTCATTCTTTACAATTTTCTTCATTAAGAAATCTGCCTGCTAAAGGAAAGCCTCTTATTGGAAAATAAAACCTCCTTTTTTTGCCACAGACTTTGGGGTTAGCAGATTATTTCGCTCTGAACCTGCATCTCTGAGCAAAAGGGATCTCATTCATACACATCACTATTATAAGGCCTCACTGTGTCATGGAGGTTATTCTGGATTCTTAAAGGTTATGCTGCAAATTCTGTTAAATTCAGCTTTGTTAGAAAGGCATTTAATTATAAAGCTTTTATAGAAAGGCTTTTATTATAGATTTAGATAGAAATTCAGCCTCTTGTTTTATGGATGAGGAAACTGAGGCCAAAGAGATTAAGTGATTTACTCCTAAGACCATCACAGTAATAACTGCCTAAGGCAAGATGTAAATTCATATCTTTCTGATCCAAATGCAGTGCTCCATTTTGTGATGGTACCCCTAAGGCCAGTGAAAAAACATCTTTTGAGTTTCACACTTCAGATTTCTACATCATAGAGTATTGATAATAGCTGATATGTATGTGTGCAAAGTGCTTTACGTGTTATCTAATTATGTGTAATTATTATCATAACTACTATGTTCATGATAATGAGCATTTTTATAGTGTTTTAAGTTTTGCAGAACATTGTACAAATGGTATCATTTGACAGTCAAATCAACCAACTGAAGCTAAAATGGGTTAAATGATTTGCTTTTGGTCATACAATTAATAAGTGTCAGAGGAAGAATCTGAGCCAAGACTCTCAGGTCTTTATATTCGTCACTCTTTCTCCCACATTATGCTGTATTAATTCCATCTCTGGCATTAGCAAAATAAGATGTCTGAGTGAAGGTCACTTGAATAAAGCTACTACTGAAATTTATCACTTTGTTAAAATGTCTACAGGTATATAGCTGCTCAGGGTTTATGTGGCGCCAGCAGGTGTCTCAATGGAACTCTAGAGTTTTTTTTTTTTTTTTTAATTAAATCAGCATAGTGAAGGATATTAAAAGCAAAAAAAAAATTCTTGTAAATAAGTAGGAATACTGGGAATCCTGCTATATACTATTTGGTGCATGGATAATGTTATATCCAGATTAAAAAGGCATTTTTTTTTTTTTTGTCAGCCACTCATAATTTTAAGATTGTGAAATACTGGTGATAAAAGCATGTCGGAAGACAAGCAAAACTGTCCCTTTGGAGTGAAGACTAGAGACCCTCACCTAGAAGAAACAGAAATTCCTATTAGAAAGTTTTCTTTAACTGTAATGCAATTTGGTGGCATGATTACTTTGGGCTGCATGATACAATAGGAAGAGCTTTGGACTGGGGAACTCTGGAAATGTCAGCACTATTTCCTGTTCTTCTACTAGCAGTTTGGACAAGTTGTTCCACCTTGAAGCTATCATTTCTTCAGATGTGAAATAAATGGGGTTGAACTTGATCTTCTCTATGGACCCTTTCAACTCTAGCATCCTATGGCTGTATTACTCCAGGTTACTTTCACTGACTGGATAGAGTGTTTTTCTTTTTCTTTCAGCAGGCCATGAATCCACACCAAGGCAAGAGATACTTCTCTAAGCAATTTTCTTCATAAGAATCTTGTGAGGGAAAATATAGATTATTTAATTTCCAATTAGTTTTTAGTCTAATTCTAAAAAATGAGTGGGTCAAACAACAAATCATAGAAATAATCCACAACTTCATCCAAGGGAATGACAATGAGACAACATACCAAAACCTATGGGATGCAACCAAAACAATTCTTAGACGAAATTTTACATTTCTAAGTAGCTACAAGAATAAAACAGAAAAAGAGGAGCTCAATGAATTGTATATGCTGCTAAAAAAGCTAGAAAAAAGAAAAAAATTAACACCCCCAATTAAATTCCAAATTAGAAATTCTGAAACTCAAAGGAAAGATTAATAATACAGGTTAATAACTAAGAAAATTGTTGAACTAATAAATAAAACTAAGAGTTGATTTTATGAAAAAACCAACACAATTGACAAACCTTTGGCTAATTGATTAGAAAAAAGAAAGAAAAAACAAATCACTATCCAGTGTGAGCAGCTCCACTATCTTTAGATTACCTTTAGATAATCTCCAGGTGATGTTGTGAGATCCAGAAAGTGATGAATGGAAGGGACCAGGCAGGTTAACTGCTTTGGGGAGAGAGTTTGCTTGTATCTCTACAGATGGAGAAGGAATCAGAAGGGTGCCAACAAGGTGTATTCACCTTGTCCATCGGAGGGAGATGGAGAAGACCCTTGAAACAAAGGAGAAGACCCAAGAAACCTCAGGTGGTACCTCCTCTGACTACATATGCCACTGGAAAAACATGACAGTGAAGATAAAAAATTGTTAATGAGACTGATACAGGACTTCAAAATCTGCAGGAATCATTGGATTCCCTAACACATGATGAGACTATTGTAGGACTTCAAAACTTGCAAAATTATTGAATTTCCTGACACATGAAGTAATGGACAATAGATTGGTTTTGGACTATCTCTTGGCTGCTAAAGGAGGTGTATGTGTGATTGTTATTTATATATTCTCCTTCTAGGACTTATGGATACGTATATTCATATTGTATATTATATTACTATGTGCTTGTGTAATACCTCCCATGCTGATGGATTTATGTATACCTGTTTCAAGTAAGACTCTTCAGTCCAGAGGAAACCTGTGAACAAGATCTGATTTGGTGTTTTCATTCCCCTGTCTGAGAAGTCAGCGAGGGCATGACCACCTGTGTTCTAAAATATGTTTGATTTTAATCATTCGGAAGTTTCTTCCATTTCTGCTGAGTATCACTCAGCAGTAGTTGATAAAATTCTGGACATTAAAATAAGGTCTAATGCAATGGAATTGCATCTCTTTCTTCTCAGGCCTATAAGAAAAACCCTTCAAATTTCAGATAAAAGAACTTCAGTCAAGGGCATATACCCCAGGGAGACAAATGAAAAACAAACAAACTGTTCCACTAAAAGATTCCTAGCTGCACTTTTTTAAGGTAGCAAAGAAAGAAATACAAAATTGGTGGCCTAGAGAACCATTACATCACCATACTAAGTACTAGGTATATATGTAAACTAGAGACATCATCTCATCAATTCCACTTAGTTAACACCTTGTTTCAAGTATACATCAAAAAAGGGTGAATTTACCACCAGTGACAAAGAAATTAAAGCAATAATGATGTAAACTGAGATCTTTTTTGGGGGAAAATGATGTAAATTGTGTCCCCTTTAACCTTTGAGAGCCCCTGATGTAAACTGTGTCCCCTTTTGGGGGGAAGGATGTTCCTGAGTCTCAAACTCTCCTCTAAGAGGGGTACAGCTTTCCCAGACAACACCCTTCCAAAGATAAGTAATCTCATTCAATTGGAAATCTTGGCCAGGGGAATAATCACCTCCCTCTATTGAATTGGAGATTATCCCCTCAAACTGTTCCCACCTTGGGGGGCCTGGGCAAATTCTGATGAAGACTCAGAAGGCTAATAAAAGATTCCGAACCCCAAATCTTTGCCAACTCCTGATTAGGAAATTAGGAGTTTGCCTGCTAACAAAGCTGTCTTCTTAGAGTACTATTTTCTTAACCCACCTTTGCCAATTCCTATTCAGGAGCTATTTGCCCTTCTGGACTAGCCCACTGATGAGTTAAGTTTTCTTCTCAGTGTAAATCCATCTTTGTATAAGTCCTAACAGGATTTTGCCCACTGATGAAGATATTTTCTTCTCAGTGTCAACCCATCTTTGCAAAATCATCCTAATAGGATTCTTTGCCCACTAAGAAAGCTGCCTTTTTAGTGCAAATAACTCCCCTTTTGCCACAAACTTCTAGTTTGCAAATCCTTTCTCAAGGAATCTGTGACATTAATCAGAGGGGATCTCTTACTCTCAATTCTTGCATCTCATTAATAATTAGGAACTATTTTGACCAATTGTATGGCAACAAGTCTGGCAATCTAATTAAAATGAATGAATGTTTACAAAATTATAAATTGCCCAGATTAACAGAAAAGGAAATAAATAAATAATCCTATTTTAGAAAAAGAAATTGAATAAACCATTAATGAACTCCTTAAGAAAAAATCCCCAGGGCCAGATGGACTCACAAATGAATTACCAAACATTTAAAGAACAATTAATTTCAATACTATGTAAACTATTTGGAAAAATAGGTAAAGAACTAGTTTTGCCAAATTCCTTCTATGACACAAATATGATACTGATATCTAAACCAGGAAGAGCCAAAAGAGAGAAAGAAAATTATAGATAAATCTTCCTAATGAATATTGATGCAAAAATTTTAAATAATATATTAACAAAGAGATTACAGCAATTTATCAGCAGAACAATACATTTTGACCACCAGAGTAACACACTAGTGGGATTTATACCAAAAATGCAGGGCTGGCTCAATATCAGGAAAACTATTACCATAATAATTGACCATATCATTAACAAAACCAACAGAAATCATATCATAAGCTCAATAGATCAGAAAAGGCTTTTGAGAAAATACAGCATCAATTCCTATCTAAAACACTAGAGAACATAAGAATAAAGGGAGCTTTCCTTAAAATAATAAGCAGTTATCTATCTAAAATCAACAGCAAGCATTATTTGTTATGGAAAGAAGATGGACTCATTCCCAGGATGATCCTTTTTTGAGGATACCTATTATCACCACTACTATTTAATATTGTACTAGAAATTGATTTTAGTGATAAGAAAAGAAAAAAATGGAATTAGAATAGGCAATGAGAAAATAAAATTATCGTTCTTTACAGATGATATGATCATACACTTAGAGAATTCTAGAAAAATCATCCAAAAACCTACTAAAAGCAACAGCTTTAGCAAAGTCACAGAATATAAAATAAACCCATACTCCTGGTAAGAAGCTAGAATCTGATGAAATATGCCTTTTCTCCAAATAAAGTATTATAGCTTCAGGCAGAGGGATGATAAAGTTCCTGGGCAGCCGGGGGCTGTGGGGTCATGGAGAAAGATGTAGGGAGTAAGTAGATAGTGGTAATAGACAAAATAAAGAGGAGGTCTTTCAGGGATTTACAGGCTTTGAAGGAGGGAATATACTTCAGAAACTTTGTATTCTGCCTCGAGATAAGGAACATTGCAGCGTCCTAGTCTAGCAAAGGACAAAGTTTGATCTTTTTTGGGATGGGATATGCGTTTTTCTGCACCATATTTTGTACAACATATTTGGGGATGGGTTACATAGATCTTGGATTGATCAAGAAAACCAGTGGGCTAGAAATCTCCTGTACCAGTAGTCTCCAAAATTTTAAATCATGTTTTCCTATCAGTAAAAAAAATGTGAGTGCACATTCCAATATAGACATATTAATAAATTATATAATATGCCATTTTACTAATATATTAAGAGCTTTTAAAATACAAAAATAGAAATTTAAAAGAATGAGATAAAGATGAAATAAACAGTGTTTTAATCTTTATTAATATTACAAACCCTTTTGCTCTCAAGAATATTATTGTTAATATTATTTAATGAAACGTGTTGGGCAGTTAGATGGCATAATGGACAAATGGTAGAGGAAAGGAGTTTGGAATCAGGAAGGCTCATCTTCATGAATGCAATTATAACCTCTGACCTCAAACACTTAATAACTGTGTGACCATGAGCAAGTCATTTAATCTACTATGCCTTAGTTCCTCAGCTGTAAATGAGCTGGAGAAAGAAATGGCAAACCACTCTAACATCCTTGCTGAGGGTAACCTCAAAATAACGTTACAAAGAGTTGGAAAATACAAAAATAATTCAACAGATACAAGATACTTCATTATTTCCTGATTTTTAAATAATAATTGAGTGTTAATAGTTATTCATTTGAAGCACTATAAGTGAATTCTTTAAGATACTTTTTTTTTTATCAAAACATACAACAATCAAATCATTAACTATCAGCAAACATAAAAGATTTTGAACAAGTCCTGTTTCTTTGTGCATAGATAGATACCATTATGAAATGGTGAAAAAATAAACAAAAATTTACTTTATTGGATTTCATTTCATCATAAAGTTTTTGAGATAAATCCATTCGTCTTACTTTGCCCAGTTCTACTTAATGGCTAAATTTTCTCATTTATATTTGAACATTTTAATTTTGTTTTCATATGAGCACTAGGAATAGCAAAAACATCAATTTGGCTGGTTTATAACATACAGTCAATATAATAAGACTCAAAAGATGGTTTAGGTCCACATTGTGAAGGACTATCAATGACAAACAAAGAACAAACAGACAATGACAAACTTTATGTTTGATCCCAGAAGTATTGGGGAATCACTGGAGTTTATTGAGAAAGGAAATAACATAGACAGATCAATAGTTTATGAAAATCCCTTAACCTTATATTACAATTCCAAATCCTACAAATAGATATACCTTCATTTTTTGATGAAGTTATCCTCTTTTTACTGAGGACATCCTCTACAATGTACCCATGATTTCCATTCATGCTCATCTTCTTCAGTAAGTTGACTCTACTGCCCTCTCCCTCTCTCTGATTTTCATTTTCTCCCTATATGCTGGTTTCTCCCCTTAAGTATTATCTATCCATTAAAGAAATCCCCATTAGATCCCACCATCCCTAATAGCTAATCCTATAACTGTCTACCCTTTCTCAGCCTACCTCCTTTTAAAAAGCCATTCATTTCCTCCCTCTTACTCTCTTCTAAATCTTCTGCAATATTTGTAATTATGTCCAGAAGGCTATTAAACTATGTATATCTTTTGACTCAGTAATACCATTACTAGTTCTATATCTTAAAGAGATCAGAAAAAAAGAGGAAAAAAAGCCAGTTGAACAAAAATATTTATATTAACTCTTTTTTTCCATTTTATTATAGCTTTTTATTGACAAAACATATGCATGGATAATTTTTCAACATTGACCCTTGCAAACACTTCTGTTCCAACTTTTCCTTCCTTCCACCCCTTCCCTTAGATGGCAGGCAGTCTCATACATGTTAAATATGTTAAAAGTATATGCTAAATACAATATATGTATACATATTTATACAGTTATCTTGCTGCACAAGAAAAATCATCCAATTAGAAAGACGGTAAAAATAACCTAAGAAGAGGAACAAAAATGCAAGCAAACAATAACAGAAAGAGTGGAAATGTTATGTTGTGGTCCACACTAATTTCCCAGTGTTCTTTCACTGGATATAGCTGGTTCTGTTCATTACTGATTAATTGGAAATGATTTGGCTCCTCTCATTGTTGAAGAGAGCCATGTCCATCAGCACTGATCATCATATAGTAGTGTTGTTGAAGTATATAATGATCTCCTGGTCCTGCTCATTTCATTTAGCATCAATTCATGTAAGTCTCTCCAGGTCTTTCTGAAATAATCCTGTTGGTCATTTCTTACAGAAAAATAATATTCCATAACATTCATATACCATAATTTACTCAGCCATTCTCCAATTGATGGGCATCCATTATAGTAGCTCTTTTTGTAGTGATAAAGAATTAGAAATTGAGAAGAATATGATCAACTGGGGTATGACTGAACAACTTATGCCATATGAATGAGATAGAATACTATTATGCTACAAGAAATAATAAAAGGGAGAGTTTTAAAAAACAAACAAACCTGAGAAGACTTATATGAATTGATGCAAAGTAGAGTGAGCAGAGCCGGAACGATTAATTCAGTTACAGCAATATTGTAAAGGTAATCAACTTTGAAAGACTTATTAAGTCTGGTCAACGTAATTACCCACCACAAGTACAAAGTATTCATGATAAAATATACTACCCACCTCCAAATAGAGAACAGATAGATTCAGATTGCATATTGGAACATATTTTTTTCTTTCTCTGTTTCTTGGACATGGCAAATATGGGAAGATTTTGCATGACTTTGCATATAGATTTTGTTCTTCTTGCCTTCTCAGTGGATGAAGGAGAGAGAAGGAGAAGAAAAGAATTTAAAACTAAATATTAAATAAGACTGAGTCAGTGGGAAAAATTCTGCAATCTAACTTTTGATGTTATCATTAAAATGAAAGTTTTCTCTCCAAATTTACCTTCACATAGCTGCCAAAGAGATTTTCCTAGTGTTGGTGAAAGCCATGTCATCTACCTATCTGATAAACTCTAACAGCTTCCTTTTACTCTAGAATCAAATATACTCTGGCATTGAAGAATTTTAAATCTATTTCTTTCCAACCTCTATATTCTCTTTCATGCACAATGTGATCTAGTGACCAAAATGCTATTGTATAAACAAGATACTAAATCTTGTTGCCTCTGTGATTTTTCACTTTCCCTCCTACGCTCTATACGTGTACTCTTCTCTTTGTCTTGGAATCCTGGTTTCCTTCATGATTCGGTTCAAGTACTACACTCTACAGGAAGACTCATCTGATTTTCCTTTTTGCTAATGAACTTCCTTCCAAAACTACTTTATATTAATTTTGCATCTATTTTGTATATGCTTAGATATGTATATGTTGTCTTCCTTATTATAATGTAAGCTATTTGAGGATAATGACATTTTTCTTTATATTTTTTCATCATGTAATGTAAGCTATTTGAGCACAAGGACATTTTTCTTTATGTTTTTTTCATCATATCCCATTTCTCAGCATAGAACTTGGGACTTTGCAGATATTTAGTGCTTGTTGATTGATCTTACTTAGGAACTAGAATTCCTAGTGAGGATTCTATCAGTTGGAATAGACTTCTGACTGAGTTTAAAAAAGGGAAATATAACCAATTCATTCAATCAAAAAATTACTTGAGTTGTATATTCTAAGCCCTGTGCTAGGCCTATAATACAAAAGAACCATAGCCCCTCCTCTCTAACAATTTACAATCTATCCGGAAAATAAAACATATAGACACAAGTAATAAAACAAGGTTTAAATGAATAGCTTATAGAGGGAGAAATGCAGCTTCAGAATGGTCTAGGGAAATTTGAGAGAGCTTCAAGGAGATTAGACTTGAGATGGACCTGGTCAAAGCATGGTGGAGTGAAAGAAGTTATTCCAGCAAAGAGAAAACAAAAACACATGGCAAGATAGCATGTTGGGAGTTCAAGGGAAGCACACTTTCCCCAGTCCTAGCTGTGCTGAAATTCCTTTGCTTTAATAGTAAAACATTTTGAGAGAAAAGTGCCAATAGGGCCAAATTAAAGGAAAGATATTGCGGTAGTCTAGAGGAAAAGTAGCTGAAAAAGCTCAGGTAAGAGATAAGAGTTTTATCTTTTTCCTTTTTCTCTTTTCTTAAACTCTACCAAACATTAGATGGAAATACAAAGTGGCTTTTCACCTCATACCTATAGGCTGAGGTCAGCATATTTGGAGGGGAAACTTGAAATTTTAATCAAGCCTGGAGGAGGAGAGCTTGGGCTGTATGAACCACCAGCAGAATGTTTTAACTCTCAAACAGGCAGGGTTGACGCTTTTATCACCCTTTCCTCGACTTTGAGAAAATGCAAAACAGTGTGGCAATTTGAAAGGCAGCCTCCAAAATGAGAGGGGGAGAAAAAGAGAGGTGGCAGTGAAAGGGGAGGGGGAGAGGGAACGAGGGCTGCTGACAGATACATTTGGAGACCAGATATCAATTCACAGATCTCAGGGAGAGACTGAACAAATGGGAAGGATTATTGGAGATGATGCTTTTCTCTTTTAATATGACTGATGGAATGGATCAAAAAGCAAGGAGCTAAGGGAGATTTTATGAATCTAAATAAGCAGCTTAGTAGTGCTGAATAGAAAAAAAAAACCTAGATAAGAAGAGATGTCTCAAGCTTGCAACTTTTGAGGTTCAAACAGAAGAAAGAGAAAGTGGAAGTGATGACTTTCTGTGGCATGAATCTGAACAGGGATAGCTAGAGCGTGTAGGGGGGAAGAGGGGAGTGGAAATCAGATGACAGAAGGTTTAATTGAAGTCTTGGCAAGCACGTTCTCCATGGGAGATAAAAAACCCAATTGGAACAGTCTTTGAATCAATTTCTTTTTCAGTCAGTGATTGAGTAAACCTTGTTCTAAAAATGCTACAAAGTTCCCCAAGAGTGACAGAATCCCATCTGAATTTTACATTGAACTTAGCAGGGAAAAGAGGCCTTTCTCAGAGAGATGAAAATGTATATTTATAAAAAAGGCCAGAATAAGGAAACAGTGGAGGCATTTAGTTCTTTGAATTCAACAGAGAGAAAATAAAAACTAGATTTGTAATCCAATTGAACTCTTTTCTGAGGTTCTGAAAGAAAGGACAATAATTTAGTAACCATTTTATTCATCTCACCCTCAGCTAGCTAGGAGTTTTTCCACTATCCTCTCCCCAAGGACATGGACTTTTCTTGCCTACCTTTTAAGTTTTCTTAGATCAGAAAAATGTCCCAGCCATTTTTTTTTTTTTACTCTGCTACTCTAAATTTTTATTTGAAGAATTGTTTTAAGGTTGCTTGGAGAATGTTTGGAGAGTTCAACTGGGTGGCTACCTCTAATCCATCATTCTAGCTTTACCCCCCCACCTTAAATTCTTATGGCATTTCATAATGTAGGTCAACTTCTCTTCCATATTATTGCATTCTCATAGCTCTCCTACCTGTTTGACTATCCTTTCCATATTGGTTGGCTCCTCATCCTTAGCTTGATATCTCAGTAAACAGAGTAAAGATTATCAGAAGACCTGTATTCAAACCCAGTCTCAAATACTTCAATCAATGATCCTAGTAAATCACTTAAACTTCTGTTTGCCTCATTTTTCTAATCTATTATAATATCTGGGCTAGCTCCTGGAAGACCTTAGTATCAGTCACAGTAAGGATAAGTCAAAGTCCTTGGTCTTTAAGGGGAGAAGTGAAGGAGGAAAGCTAGCTGCCACGTGGCATGCCAAAGATGTATCCTGGGTTCTGGAGTCTGGAGCCTGAAATCTCTCTCCTCCTCATCCTTCAGCAGAGCGACTCTGACCTTTCTCCCTCAGTCCTCCAATCCTTGCCTACGATTACCTCATCACCAAACATTCAGCAAGCACCAATGGTGAGGAGAGCCATCACATCACTATCGCATCTAAATATGTATATAGAACCATTATCTCATATCAAATAGATAATTAGTCTTAAGTGCTCCGCTGTCTCAGATTCAAGTATACCTTTTCAGAGTTTCAGCCCTCTACAATCTGTAAAATGGGAATAATTATAGTACATACTTCTCAAAATTATTGAAAAGATCAAATGTGATAATAAATTATAAAACATTTAGTGTACTGTTTGGCACAAAATGACACTATGTAAACATTAGCTATTATTGTTGTTCTTTAATCCCTTAAAAGATACCCTTCCCCAATATTATTGCCTTGGCCCTCTTTAACTCTTCTTTTGATTTATCCACTCCTATGACTTTAGTTATTCCTTCTTTGTAGATTAATACTAAACTTATATTTGCACCTCTAATCTTACTCCAGAGGTTCCTAATTCTATATATCTAACTGAATGAATAAATCAAGGAGCCTTTATTAATCATTTAAAAAAGTCTTTAATAGTATTAAATTCTGATTGGGTCTTCCTTTTTACTATTGGTAGAATCACATATAGGAGATTTATCTGCACAGTTGATTATTTTTTTATACAAACTTCAGTGAGAAGAAAACTCATCATGGAACCTGCTTTTTCCCCAGAAAAATCAAGAGTAAAATACCATGTAAGCATTACTAACTCAGCATTGTTATGATAGATGTGTGTGTAATCTTCAAGTTTCCATTAAGAAAAAAAGTCAGGTGCTACTACTTCTGCTACTATCAGATCTGGAAAAAGACTTAAATTTATCAATACCCTTTGCTTTTTTTTTTTTTTTTAACCTAAAAGTAAATTACCTGGTATTGATCCATCTCCATTGAATTCCCCCTTGTACCAATAAAAGGAGTTAAATGAAACTGACCAACAAAATAACCACATTTGACAGAGAATAAAGGTGTCAGATCTTAATTTGTCATACTTACAGCAAATCTTTTAAATTCATGACAACATAATGAAGCAGCATCCATGACAATTTTTTTTTTGTTAATATGATTCACCATTTTTATAAGTCTTGGTAAAATAATTTTTTTTTTCTGTTTTAAAAGTGATTAAAACATTGATTTTAACTGCTTTAATTCACTCAAGGGAAAGTTCAGAACTAAAACAAAATATTCAGGGGACAGTGGGAAGAGAAGAGAAAAGAATTTGGGAAAAAGAATACAAATCCAATCCAATAAATCTATTAAGTGTTTATTCTTGACAGCTACCATACTAAGCACTGTGATAGAACTATTTGAAAAGAGAGTTCTTGCCCTAAAGGAGCTTGCAATCTAAATTGGGAGACAATACACAAAAAGAGTAGCAAAGCAGAGTGGGGCATCTTGTTCTGTGAAGTTGGAATTAGATAGGGTAGCAGGTAGGGAATGAATAAACTGAGAAGCCAATTTCTGCCCTTTATAAAGGCAGGAACTGGGAGAAATTTGGTACTCCACCTTCTAATCAGAGGAGAGCAGAGCTGAGGAAAGTAGTATTAATGAATTGCTCTTGCCAGTTGATTGTTCCATATATAGGGGAACTTAGTCTTTGACCGAGGCTTTGGTTTATATAGAGTTTAGAAACCAATATTTTTCTCCTGCACAAGAAATCTGGGAAGTTTCACCTTTTCTATTAATCCATTTTCTTGACCCTCATTGGTCTCATCTTCTTAGCATCCGTGTAGAAATAATAATCTGTACCACACAATTTAATACCAAATAATATATTTGTGATCTTGGGTGAGGCACTTCTTTGTTTCAGCTTTGTTTCCTCATCTATATAGCCAGAGGCTGGAACTAAGAAACTGCTAAAAGTCCCTATCAGCTTGCTAAAATCGATGATTTTGTGATTTCGGACTAGTGTTGATGCACACTGATAACTCTAAGATTTACATTTCAACTTTCAGCAGTTTGAGACCAGGGATCTTTTTAAACTTTATTTATTCTAGTAGTATTCAGAACCAAAATGAGTATATGCATTTTATTACATGCTTGTTGATTTACTGATTTTCTGCTTACTAACCCTTGAAGTCTAGCATCTTTCAAAAGACTTTTAAAATTAAAATACTTATTTAGTATTTTTAGGAGAGAAAATTACATTAGAGTGATTTGCATCAGTGGAGGAAGACTGTCATCCAGCTTAGAAAAAAAAAAATCAGCATTATGGGAAGCACCTGGACAAGAATGACCACGTGTGGGGAAATGATTAGGGAAGGAGGAGCTGTCTTGCCTAAAGAGCCTTCCCAAGCCCCACCTCACTTTAATCCCATTCTAGGATGCTATAGAAGTAGCCATGCATGAGATTCACAAAATCCTCTGTGTAAGAGAGGATAGCCAAGACGGCAAAGGAATCTGGAGATTTTCTAATAGCATAAGACAGATAAATGTATAGGAGTGACTGATGCCATGCTGCTGACCCAAATACATCCTTTTCTTCCCACCCCCAAATGTAATGGGATAGGACTAAGGCTAAGTATACAGTGAAGACATCATCATCACCATCATCATCATGATAATAAAATTATAAAAACAATAATAATGATGTTAGCTAGCATTTATTTATGCATATGTTGTTATCTCATTTATCTCCTCAGAAAAATCCTGAGGGGTAGGTGCTATTATTGTCCCCATTTTCAGATGAGAAAACTTAGGAAAAGAAAGGTTAAGTAACTTGCCTAGCTTTGCCTTGTCTGAGACAGCATTCAAATTTATGTCTTCCTGACTTCAAGGCTAGTGTTCTCTCTACTGCATAGACTAGATATTTCCATTACTAAATTTAAAACTTGGAAAATAATAAATTTGTCTTTGAATTTTATCTTTTTTTGATGAATCCTTGCATTTTATATTTATTTTTTATTAATTCATTTTTTTTAAATTATGCAGTTTCAAATCCTTTCTCCCTCTTAATTCCCTCCCCTAGCCATTGAGAAGGCATGCAAAGTAACACTCTGTTTTAGTCATTTTCTGAAAATATTAAAAAGCAATAAAAACAAAAAGAAAAAATGCTTCATTCTGCACTCTGATTCTATAAGTTCTCTGTTTGGAGGTGAATAGAAATTTTCATCATGCGTCCTTTAGAATTATGGTTGGCCATTATTTTGATCAGAATTACTAAGTTTTTCACAATTCATCTCAATATTGCTATTTCTATGTAAATCATTCTTCTGGTTCTACTCACTTAATTTTTCAAGAATTCACATATGTTTTGCTAGTTTTTTCTGGGGTCCTTGAATCTAGCATTCAAGATTATTGTGCTTATTTATTTCATAATCTATTCCCTTGATCAACCATTTTATTGCTTATCCAGGATCAATTTTTTTTTTTTTTTATGATTACAGCTTTGCAGTTTAGTTTTTTTACCAGGAACTGTGATGCTGTACTATCTTTATCATTTTTTTCACTGAATCTTTTGATATTTTTGACCTTTTGTTTCTCCAAATTAAATTTGAATTAGTAAATATATTTTTTCTTTCTCTTTTGATTTTGAGGGGTAGGGCATCTAAAAGTAGCCGATATAATTTGCTGTGAGGCAGATTTCATCTCAGTGTAAGGTGAGGCAGAATTTGGCTTTGAGCAGCCCAGTCCCTAAAACAAGCTGTGACCATGTGTAAGTCACCCAAATTCTTGGTATTTTAAGCCATGATTCTCTAAAATATTTCAACAGTGAATTTCATTATTTATAATCATTTTTTTCGAATTATATTCATGTGCCTCCTTATTTGTATGTTACATTATGAAACATATACAAAAAAAAGAGATTAAAAAGGAGATAAAGGTCAAAGAAATGATTTTTAAAATTTTATTTTATCAATGATTCAAAAACCTTTTTCTTCTCACTAAAATATTAATTTTTAATCTTTAAATATTGATAATGGTAGCATACTCTTTATATTCCAAGCAGATACCTACTTTTGATGTCTTCTATATTCACTAGCTTATCATATTGTGTAGTATAGTGTCTTCTGTTAAGCAGTGCTATCTTAGAGGCTAGATATTTTGTATATAGATTGGAATATTTTCATTTTACTTGTTTTAAATAAATGTGCAAAGAAACCTATTTTTGCAGTTTCTAATATGCATGATAGGTGAAAGATGAAATAATTGAAGAAACAATGGTTTGAGCTTCTGAGCATGTCTCTTGATTAAGCAATGCATGCTAATTGCATGATAAATTGGGACCAGGTCTCCTCAGATTTGTTCCTGAACTCCCACTACAAGGGAAAACAGACTCTTATGCATTAAAAACAATCAAATAAGACAAATTAATTGAAAGATATCAATTAACAGGGTAAAAAACAGGATTCAAAATTAGATGATCTGATTTCTAATTGGAGGAAAGGTTAGGTACTTTCCCAATTGGGAGAAGAGTGAATAGACCCAATTCCCTGAAATCAGAAAAAGAGATTCTGTTTCCCTCATTTGTCTGTTTTCAGTCAAAGAAACAAAGAAACAGAAATTAATTAACCAATATAGGGCCAGTTTTCAGATAAAATGTATGGATTGCTTGAGCTGTATAATTGTGAGAAAACTCCTTGTATCAATCTTCAGATCTGACTGAGTTTCTGGTCAGCATAACCTAGGTCATTAGTTAAGAGTCTCTAAGCAACAGATAGAGATGGTCCAGCTGTCAACCACACAGGACTGGGTTCAAACAATGCAGTAAACTTTTCTCACAAATCATATAATTGAAAAAGATTTTCTCACAGACAGAAAGTGGACTAGACATATAATTGAAAGGGAATTGAATTAAATCTAGAATGAAGTCATAAGATGGAATTAGTATGATTCACTCATTTCCCACAATTTCCTTACATTGTTATAAGTTTGTATCAATATTTAAAATTTAAGTTCCATTTGGTTTCATTAATAAATTCAATTTTGATATATTTTGGATATTTAAAGGAAAAAGGATTTTTTAAGTTTAGAGAAAAACTTTTATTGTGTCTGAACAGAATAATACAAGATTTAAAAACAGTATCAACATTCTATTCATTTATTTTGTCAATTCAAAGAATAATATCACAAAAACTTTAGTATAAGACATAAAATTATCTGTTTCATAAAAATGAGTATCACGGCTTTCTATGAAGGGTCATTTTTCATGTGAAAGGTGCAGAAACAGACAATGATAAAGTTTTATTCAGTATTTTGACACATGCTATTACAAAAAGGAAAAGATTTAAAGTTTTTCTTTGAATGTGTATTACTGAGGTATGAACCAACCCTTTGATGTATTTTCACCTCTAGGTGTTATTAAATGGTATTGAAAATACTTTCTGAAAATGAAACTCTGGACATTTGTGGCATGTAAAAGGGAGTGAGAGTCATATAGGAGGGAGGTAAGCCATCCAGTTTTCCTGAAATATCTGATGAATAATGTTACAAAAAGGGAAATGTGTAGGGGAATTTACTCTTTAATTCTCATGTACTGATAAATCAATATATCTCAAATGGGCCTAAAGATTTTGTAATAATACTAAAATTTTATTGTCCTATAAAGCTTGTAAAGTATTTATTACAATTATCTCATTTATAATTTTCATAACATTTTACAGATGAGGATGATAATAATAGCAACCTCCCAGAATTGTTAGGACGATTAAATGAGACAATTTTTGTGAACTATTTTACAAAACTTTATAGGGCAATAAAAATTTTAGTATTATATAGTCACATATCTATTAAGTGTCTGATGCTGGATGTTAACTTTGGGAGTTCCTGACTCCAGGTTCAGTCTATATATTACACATATCTGCCTCATTTATTTTATGTATTTACACTAATTTTTTTAAAAATACACATTTCTTTATGAATTCTATTTGGAGAGAAAAATCAGAATAAAAGGGGAAAATCGCAAGAGAAAAAAACAAGAAAAAGAAAAAAAAGTGTACATAGCACACATTGATTTGCATTCAGTCTTCATAATTCTCTCTCTGAATGCAGATGACATTTTATCCAAAGTTTATTGGGATTGTCTTGTGTCACTGAATCATTGAGAAGAATCAAATCTTTCATAATCGATCATCACATGATCTTGCTGTAACAGGGTACAATATATCCTTGGTTGTGCTTGTTTCATTCAACAACAGCCCATGTAAATCTCTCCAGCCCTTTCTAAAATCAGATTGTTTGTCATTTTTATAGAACAATAATATTCCATTACTTTCATATACCATAACTTATTCAGCCATTCCCCAATTGATGGACATCTCATTTTCCAATTTTTTTGCTACAACAAAAAGAACTGCTGCAAACATTTTTTGCACATGTGGGTCCCCCCCCCTTTATTATTTCCTTGGGAGCTGCCTTATTTTTTAATCAAATTGCTTAGGTAGAGAGTTTCTCACCCCCTAAAAAATTACCCAGAATCTCTCACAACATAGGAATGTGTATTGATATGCAATATATAGATGGACTGATATACAAGGTATTTGAAGATACTACAAAACAAAAATCAAAAACAAAACTTGAACCTTAAAACTAAAGACAAGGGTTAATAATTGAATTTGTGTTTTCAAATTCTTCTCAGGATCAGCCCTTGCAATTCCCTTACTCTATAGCTATTTGACTTATTGTTTTTTAAGATACAAACACATTGTTAGAGATTCTTGCAAATTAAAAGCTTTATTTTTAATAAGGTAGAAAAGGCACTGACTTTGGAGTTGTTAAACTTGGTTCAAAAGTTCTAACTTTAATACGGTATATGATTTGGAACAAGTCACAGCCTCCCTGGACCTTAATTTTCTTATCTGTAAAATGAGGAGTTTGGTGTTAACATTTCTTCTGAGGTCCCTTAGAAGAACTCTCTATGATTATGATCTTAATATAAAAAAACAAAAGGTAACCAGGAAAACACAAGAAACTTGGTACATTATAAGCTTAAAGACTGCTTTTCATTCATTAATGTTACTCTCCTGCTTAAGATTTTTTAATGACTTCATATCTCCTTTAGCTTAAAATGAAAAATCCTTAGCTAAGCATTTTGAATCCTATACCTTACTTTGCTGGCCTTATTTTATATTATTCTACATCATACACTCTAAATCAGAGCCAAGTTGCTTTCTGTAGCTAACATTCCATCTCCAGCTCCCATTTATTTGTAAAAGCTATTCACTATAATAACAACAATTACAATTACAATTTGCAAAGTGCCTTTTACATGATGTCATTTGATGTTCACAATATCTCTGTGAGAGAGATGCTATTGTTATTTTCATTTTAAAAAGAAGAAAACTGATGTTTTGAGAGGTTAAGTGACTTGTCCATTTATGGGAAACAACTCAGTAGGATAATAAGTCAGGATTCAAATTCAAATCTTCTGACTCCAAGAGCAACATTCTATTCACTGAATTCTCTAGCTGTACTTACATATCTCAAACTATCTTCCATTATCTCCATAAAACGTTCTCTGGTCTTACTTCAATTGATAACACAATATCTTTCATCAATTTTTTTTTTAGAAATTTACTTATCTAAGTGTCTGTCCTAATCTCCTAACCATATAAAGCCAGTGGAATATAAACTGCCTGAGGCAGGAAAATAATTTTTTGTCTTTGTATCACAAGAATCAGGCATAAGTCTGTTATAGGCAATAAGTATAGCACAGGGACTTGCTGAACTGATTTAAAGTTCTAAGAAGAAATTGAGCAGGGAAGCATCTGACTAGTGGAACATAGAAGCATATTTCAGAAGGAAAAAAAAAAAACTTTTGAGATGATTCTTGAAGCATTGTTTAGGATTTAAATTGTAATTTTGGGGGTGGAGGCCTAATTAGCAAGCAAGCAGGATGTTTATAAGAAATAATGAGTTCTGCAGTTTAGCTGGAAAGGAATTGGTCACATTTTGATAGAAATTTAAGGCTTAGAAAGCACTTTCCTCTCAGTTCCCTGCAAGTGTGGTAGATAACTACAAATATCCATAAGTATGTGTACAAGTCTTGTTAAGTATATCCAGACACAACATCATACCGTTTAAAAATTAGTTTTGTCTCATTTTAACATTTGCATTTTAAAATACAGTTTAGTCATTAATTTTTTAAAAAGATAGAGCTATGCTTTAGATTCCTTAGTTTGAATAAAAAATGATGTTCTTTCTGATAAAGTTTTCAATAAATTTTCATCTTAACAGAATACAATTTGGGGCAGCTAGGCAGCTCAGTGGATAGAGCACCAACCCTGAAGTTAGGAGGACCTGAGTTCAAATCTGACCTTAGACACTTAACACTTCCTAGCTGTGTGATCCTGGGCAAGTCACCTAACCCCAACTGCTTCAGCAAAAAAAAAAAAAAAAAAAAAAAAAAAAAAAAAGAATACAATTCCAATTGCACATCTTAATGTTAAGTTCCTACACACATAAGTATTCTTATTCCTTTCTTTTGGTGGGAACATTCAAAGTTGCATATCTTAGAAATGTTTGAGCTGGGAACAAAGAACATATGGAAGAAAGTATTACCAAGAGATATCCAAAAAGGCAAGGTGATGTCTAATTGTTCACAATTAGGGCCTTGAAACCCAAGTTAAAGAGATTGATGAGAAGTAGTTACTTTCTATATTCTGTAAGGTATTTCTGTACTCCTTGAGTTCCCTTCAGAGATTTAGTTCTTTATCCCATAATGCAACAACCTTTAATGGAATCTAAAGGAGGGACAGTGTTGCAGCCAAAAGAGCAATTTCTACAGGAAGTGGAATGGTAGTTGAAAGACCTACTATTATCAGTGAGACCTTGAGTAAGGTCTTTCTCTCTTTGGATTTCAGCTTCCTCATTTGTAAAAGGAGGTTTAGATTAGATTATTTCTGAGGTCTTTATAAGCTGTGGCATAGTATACTTTTCAAATTTATTAGAAAGAATTTTTTTCTGCTATAAATTTTTTATATCGCATTATTTTTCCTTTTGGTTTTCTGAGTAAACAAAGGCTTTTATAACTTTGATTTCCAGTCACTTGTAGATAAAGTTGTAAATATGTTTATAAAATTTACCATTCAGTGTATATACTCAACAGTTGAGAGTTCCACAGCTGTTAGACAGCTGCCCTTAGTATTAATTTTTTTTTAGTGTCTGTAGCTTTAAGGTGACTTATAGTCTTGCTATGGAAAATTAGATATTCAGACCTGGAAAGAGGGAGCACAGAAGCTCTGATTGAAGAGATGTTCCATATCCATTACTCCAGGCACAAAATACTGCTAATTAGGAAATCCACATAGACTCATATTAACATAAATTACAGGGATTATAGCTTTCAGACAATACTGAGTTGATTCATCACTTCTCTAAGTAATGTCAAACTCTGTGCAGCCAAGTCTCTAGGCAATTCTTGGTCCTGAGAGCTTTATTCCTTTTGCAGTCAGACTCTACCTTTCAGAGGATAGAAAGGGTGATGGATTTTGAATCAAAGGCCTGGGGTTTAAGTCCCTTCTCTGTCACTATTTCACACAAGTAGCGGGACACAAGACAAGTTGTATAAAGTATTAAGTGACAGAGAAGGGATTTGAACCCAGGTCCCTTAATTTCAAATCCATTACCCTTCTGGAAGCAAAGAGATCTCTCTCTACTATGTATTATGCTTCCCTTTATATATTGACTTTTTCCATTAGGAGGTAAGCTTCTTGGGGACAAGAATAGTTTCACTTTTATCTTTGTATCACTAGCATTGGAAGTGTCCGACACATAGTAAGTATTAATAAATGGAATATTGGGTTGTTTATTTAAAACTCCTTCCAGATCTAAATTTTCAATTCTGTGATTCTCCAGACTAGCCAGTTCTATTAAACTCAGCCAGTGTTTAGAAAATATCTACTGTGCACAGAATCAGACTTATAGACTATTAAGATTTTTTTTTTGTAGGCAGGGACCATAACTTGGGGGTCTGTAAATTTTTGTTGTTGTTTTAATTTTAATGACTTTCATTAATAGTAAGAAGGGGTTATTGGATAGACTTTATCAACTTGCAAAAGAGTCCATCACACCACAAAAATAAAAGTTAACAATTTTTGATTAAAGCATTCAAATCTTGTTTGTGATATTTTCTTAGACTCTTCCAGAAAATAAGGCATCTCAGTTACATTATTATTCTTTGCTGAATGACAACAAATGGTAGTAGAGAATGTCAAGATACATGCTGATCCTAAGAATACATTGATCTAGATACAGAAAGGTATTTTACTCAACAGGACAATAGGAGGGAAAGGATAAAAGAGAGGAGTAGGAATTAGAGGAGTATAGATCAAGAGAGGGATTAGTTTTAAGTAAAACAGTTTCTAAGGATGTGCAAAAATATTTATTGTTCTTTTTGATTTGCCAAAGAATGAGAATCTGAGGGTGTACCCATAAACCAGGGAATAGATGAACAAGTTATGGTATATAAATATTATTATGAACTCTTATCAGTGTAATGACCATGATTCCATAGGGCCAATGATGAAACAAATATGCTATCATCAGTTGTTATTATCTTTGCTTCTTGAAAAGGACCAGTGATGTAAGGAAAGTTATGTCATGACTGGATTTAAGCAGACAGGGCTCTGCAAGTTCACCAACCTCACTCTCTCCTCCAGAGCTATCTGAGTCCAGTGGTAAGATAAGGTTCAGAACCACTAGAGATGATCCTGGATGCAATACGAGATCTTGATGTTTTTTTTAAACTAAAGACTTCCTATTGTCAGCAGAGGGGTGAACAAATTGGAGTATAAAGTGAGACTTTTTTTTTTAAATCTGACCAACTATGCTTTTCTTGTGAGTGTATGTGTGCTCACAGTTTGGTGGGAGCTGTGTGTTTTTGTTTTTGTTTTGTTTTTCTTTTTCCTTTATCTGTTTTCCTGGTCAATTATTTTTGCTTTGAGGGTAAGATCCTGACTGATTAGAACTATTAAATGTTTCTTTTAAAAAAATATAATTGGATTGCTTACTATCTGGGAGAAGGATGGGGGAAGGATAGGGAGAAAGATTTGGAACACAGGGTTTGCAAGAGTGAATGTTGAAAACTATTTTTACATGTATTTTGAAAATAAAAAAGTTATTATTTAAAAAGTCAAAAATAAAAAAGAACATATACTTCTTGAAGCTAGGGATTATTTCATTCTTTGTCATTTTATTTCTAGCACCTGGTGCTTTGCTTGGCACATGAGAGTGATGTAAACTGAGATCTTTTGGGGAAAAATGACGTAAACTGTGTCCCCTTTGGGGAGACTCTCAAACCCTAGGAAAAAGCACATATTTCCCAGTCAACACTTTTTTTGGGGGGCCCGGATGTAAACTGTGTCCCCTTTGGGGAAACTCTCAAATGCTGTACCTTTCCCAGAGTTTCGGAGTCAAGTCCAACTTCTCCCTTTATCACCCCTTGCTATTTTAAAATTGTTGCTAATTCCTGTTTATTCTTCTTCCACACATTCCATACATCCATCTCCTCCTCTCAATCCACAAAACCTTCACTTAGGCTCTCATCTTGCCCTCCCAGACAATTACAATAGCCTCCAAATTGTTTTCTCTGCCCATAGTTTGTCCCATTCTTTAAAACATCATCTAAACATGAGAATTGATAGTTCAAAGGCACAAGTTTGAACAAGTTATTCTCAAGAATCTTTAGTGGCTCTCTTTGCCACAAGATTACAGAAATATGGTACTGATGAAAGAAAGCTGGGATTTGGAGTCAATGAAACTGGTTTTGAATTTTGGTTCGGCTACTTATAACCTGTATGACTGGGCAAATCATTAAAAACTTTATAGACTTCAGTTTCTTTCAGTTAGGGGACTGGATTCAATGACCTTTAAATTCCCCTTTAGCTCCAAGTCTTTGGTCTTATATTTAAATTTCTCTGACTGACATTAAGTGTTAGATTGTAGTTCTGAAGAAACTTTGGGAAATCAGATAGAAGCAGGAAAAAGGGTAGGAGAGAAGCCATTTGGGATAGGGGGACTGTACTTAATTGCAAATGGACCTAGCTTAATTTACTAAGGTCTCTGGTCAAAGACTGGTGAGTTTGTAATAGGAATGCCAAAGAGAAAGACTGATCACTCTAAATAGCCCTTGGGATGCATCCTTTCACTTTGTGGGAATCAGAAAAGCAAAACTCTTTCTCAAAAAGATTAATGCATGTTTCTATTATTCCCTGCTTAGTCTAATCTTTCTTTTCATACTGATGTCATACTACTTTCACTCATACTCTCTCCATTCCAGTCAAAATGTTTCCCCTAAATGATGATCTTTCTCCCACATTTGTGCCAAGACATCTACTCACTCTCTGGGTTGATTTGTTAATTCCAATTTTCTGTAGCATTGGCAGGTCTGGAATCCCAGAGAAAGACCACCACATTAAAATTATTTTGGGGTAACTTCTGTTGAGGAGAAATAAGCTCCCCTACTCACCATCTTAGTTCCTATAAGCCTATCAATGCATTTCTATTTATAAAGCTAAGAACTCACAACAATTTTTTTAAATTTTTATTTTTTTTATAGCAATGCTTTTAAATCTTAAATATAACCATTTACTTTAAAATGGAAAAAAGTTATAGTAATACTACAAAGTGCTTAATAATAACAATGGAAGTACTACAAGTATTTATATATTAACTCAAAATGCACCATTAATAAAATTATCTCAACCCCCAAATAAACTTGGGCCATATTATTCTATTAATGCACACATATAGCACAGATATAGGAATTAGATAGGGAAATATATGAGATTATATTCTTATTCTGCTTGGGCTAAGTCACAATTCAGGAAAACAGACTTTGATATCTTTGGTACGTTTAGGAATGTAGGTATCACAGTTTCTCTTTGTTTATGGTATATACCATCATGTTAGTAGATACAAAGCAACTAAATCTTACCAATAGGGTTGTAATGACCCAGTAAAATCTGATAGTTCTGACTATATGTGTACTTCCTTTAATAAAATGTAAATCTGTTGAATTGGAAACTTGGAAAATCTTACTAGAGGGTCTTTTCAACTAATTTGCCTTTAGGAAGTCCCTTAATCCCTGAAAGAAATGATTAGTAATAATCAATTTGGAGGAGATCCAGAATTCTTCCCTTTTTCTAAAGTCTTGATTTTAAAAAGTTCATTTTCTTGAAGGACATTACTGATAAGGAAATTAGACTAATTTTCTTGTTCATACACCCACCCAAATGGGGTAGCTATTATATTCTGCTTGGGCTTGGATGGAGCATAAATTCTTTGTATAGATTGCCCAACGCTGGGGGGATGAAATGGCCTGAGTATACTCATAGTCCCTCTGTCCAAGGGTGATACAAAATCACTCTGAACCCCTCATTATAATATATATTTTTTCTTCATTTATTCTGAACCAATCAGAGCTGACTGCCACTTCTCTTTCAGAAGAACCTTCCATGATTAATCTTTGATCTAAGAGAGAAGGCCATGTGACCATCCTTTTGTTAACAAATATTCTGACTTTATTAAGAAAATGATTAAATTTCTCAGGACTATGCCTGTCAAACCTTTTTAATTGCTACATCCCTTATAGTTGATGTACTTCTATTCCCAGAGATCTAGAAGTCAAAAGATTTTAAACCAAAAGAGAACTTTAAGATAATCTAAGCCAATCTTCTCATTTGAAAAATGGTTAAAATGAGGCTCAGAGAAGAATATCTTGCCTAAAATCTCAAAACTAGTTGGCACAGAGTGTGGAACACTGGACTTGGAGTCAGAAAACCTGAATTCAAATCTTGCCTCATATACTTTAACTGTGACCCTTGACAAATCACTCAACTTCATTTTCCGTAAAATGGAGATAACAAATGAAATAACATGTGAAAAGTACTTTGCAAAATGAGAAAAAAATAGCAATTACCTCTCAGGATTATTGTAAGGATCAAATGAGATAACATATGAAAAGTACTTTACAAATCTTAAAGCATTATAAATATGCTAGCAATTATTATTGTTAGGATGAAGATGATAGTGGTGGCAAAAGCAGCTTAGCTAGGACCACATGTCAGGTAATACCACATAATTAGCATGTAAAAAATGCTTGATAGATATATCAAGCAAATGCTTGATATGTCTACTCTTTGCAGTATATCATGCTACTTCTTGAGATACAAAGTATACAAAGTCATCTCAGTAACCTATTAGTACAGTATTCTATTGCCTTGCTTAAGCATTTTTCTTCAAATGTATAATATATATTAATATACATTAATATAATGTAATAATAATGTATATTAATAATATACACTAAGAGACTACAATGTGAACATTTACATTTATAGACATAGGTATATGTATGTATTTTAATGAGTTAAAAAGAAACCTTGAGGATTTTCTAGTTAAAGAAACCAGCTCTTAATAAGAAAAACAAAGGTGAAGTTCTGAAGTCTGACTAGTAAGGTCTGCGACCACAAGTAACAGAATGTCTGAGACCACAAGTAACAGAACTCACAAGTATTTATAGTTTTCTTGATTCATGCATAGCTTAAATTGGCCAACCCATGGTACAAATGGTTAGTCTCTTTACTCAAAAATTTGAGCTAGTGGCTCAGATAGGAGCATCTGTGGCTCAAGCATAACTCCCAAGGGAATTATTACATGGAGGTCTACTTTTTATATTGTAATGCCAGAGAAACTGAGGCAAGAGAGATTAGGGAGTTTTTTAATATTTTACTTGAGAGGGAGAGATTGTGCTGGGGGCATGCTGTGCCCAGGACTGATGTCTCAAAGCATCCAACAGGGCATGTGAGGTTCCTTTGAAATATATATATGGCTCTAAACTACCAGAGTAGACAGAGGCAAGGGTAGAGTCAGAGCACTAAGAGCGGGAATGGACCATCAATCCAGTTCTGACAGGGTGGGGGGTGAGTTCCATAAATTCTGATAACTTAAGAGGAGTAAGGAGCCAGGAAGTCTGAACTCCCCCTTATCTTGAGATTACACATTTACAATTTATAACCTTAGAGTAACCAGCCCTAAGTTATATCAGTCCTAATGATCAGGAGAGATGGAAGATTGCAACCAGAGGGATTGAGGCAGAACGATTCAAGGAACTGAGGCAAAACAATTCAGAAAAAACTGAAGCAGGACAATTTAGGGAAACTGAGGTAGGACAATCAGAGAAACTGAGGCAGGGCAATTAGAGGAGACTGTGGCACAACAATATTTCTTATGGTGTTGCAGTAAGTTCATTATGGTGTCACAATAATCCTTTTTACATTTCTGGGAAACCCAGTTTCTTTATCATTTTGATATAAAGATTGATATATAAGTATTATATTCCTAAGATTAATAAATACAGATATTTATATGGGACTGCATCATAGTTTCAGCTACACAGATTTTCACTCAGTTTTATATTCTTACTGTAAATCATTCAGTTACTTCTTATCCTATTAAAAATTACAATAGCTGATGGTAGCAAAGCAAGGTGCTCAAGGCAATGATTATTGATATTTAACTTTACACATGTATATTTATACAGATATGCATATACAAAGATGTACATGTATGTGGCTTTTAAACCGGAAAATTATATATATTATGCTATCTGAAGAGTTGTGAAAGTATAAAAGGATAGTTTCTGCTTTCTTCTAAAAAGGGGGATAAGGATTAGATTACTTAGAAAGAATATTAATTCCTCTGAACATTTAGACCCAATGAATTACCTTTGTCTGATAGCTATTAGAACTTCTATCCTAAACAACTAATCTGGCTACCCTGATGCAATTTCTGACTTTCATTCGAAGCAGACCACATTGCTAAGAAATCTAAGCAACAGTATGGGATTTCTTTAGTCCTGGGCTTGAGGCAAGGAATGATAGAGACATTCATTAATCTTTCTGGCAAAGAATCTTGCTCTTCTGACACCTACTAAGTGAAAGGCTGCATCCCAAGGGCTATTTAGAGTGGTCATTCTTCCTTCTTGGCATTCATATTATGAACTCACCAGCCTTTGACCAGAGACAATGGTAGATTAAATCAGATCCATTTGCAACTGAATCTAGTCCCTTTGTACCAGATAGCTTTTTTCCTACTTTTTTCCTGCTTCTGACTGATTTTCCAAAGTTTTTTTAGAACTGTAATTCAGCATTAACAAAAGGAACCCTCTTATCTTAGGCCATTATGCTACTGAGCCAATACAAGAGAGAAAGTAAGGACATCATTTATTTATTTATAGGAGAATACTATTGAATCTATTTCCTTTCACACTTGTTTTAGCTCTAATATGATTCAAGCCATAATCTGAAAAAGCAAATGCATGAAAAATTAAATAAAAAGACAGCCAGGAGTTTCACTCTTATACTGGTATTATCCATTGATAAGATAACAAATTTACAGGTGGAAGAGACCATCTGACACAAATCATATGTTGGAATTGGACAAAGAGAATTTCTTGATTGGTTTGATGAAATTAAAGTAGAACAGTTTAAAACATCACCCTTTATAAGGATATGGATATACCCATCGGAATTGTATTGAAGGGACTAAAGGTATCTGATTAAATCTCAGGGACTAGGTAGTTCTGTTCCCAAGATAATTGGTTATTGGTTTGAAGACACTCCTTGCTGCCTTGTACAAGTTGGATTTCACTACAGAGGCTTTTCCCAAAACAAATCGTTTGGCTCAGATTATGAGACAAACCTTTTTTGGGGGAGTAGTGAGCATTTGTGGGGCAGATTATAGTGGGACAAATATCTTTTCAGAAATGTATAAAAGAGAACGGAGAGATCCTTTCAACAGTTTTTTTTTTCTTTTTTGCACCCATGTTTTAAAAATGTACTGAAAATGAATGAGAAAATACATAGTAATATATTCTTTTTTCCATCCTCAAACCTACCTGAAAGCCAAAAATTAGCAAAATAATCTGTTGGTCAGTAATGATCAAGTTCTTGAGCCACCACTCCTCAGACCTATCTGAAAGTCATAAAATTAGCAAATAAGTAACATGAAGGTCTGATCCAATTTTGTATAAATCTATCCCCTTCTCTTGGATCCCTTGCTAATTTCTTTTGGAATTTAGTTTGCTTGTAATGGCATTAAAATTACAAATAAACTTTGCCTCAGCTACAAAATGGATTCAAGCCTGGGAATTCTTTTGAGACACCTTGTGATATCCCAAACTTTTGGGGTCTCCCTTTCCCAACCTCAACACAAGAGTCTGAGAACCAGACCTTTTAACCATAGAAAGGAGAGTTTCCTGGGTGATCTTAGCCTTCGAATTTTCCCCATTGATAAAACTTTAGCTGTTCAAGGATCCACTTTTTCTTTTTTAACAGATGAGGATTTTTTCTTAGTAATCTGACTTTTTATGTAAGAGAAGAAGATCTCATGTGTGTCCATAGCCCTGTAAATAAGTAGCAGCAGCTAGCCAAGAAAAGGAGAAACAAAGAATTTTGACTTTGTTCTTCACTAGAATGATATTCATTGAATTCTTAGAACCCAAAGGAAAGACCTAATGTTCCTAAATGGATATTTAGGATAGTCTAGTCTTTCAGAATAGTGCCATAATAAGAAATATTTGCTTAGATTTTTGGGGAACAGTAAAGGAACTTGCAAGAACTTTGAGTCTTGTTTAGCAGTTTTAAGTTCAATTCTCTTCTGGGAGAGTATAAAACATGGGGTGATATTGAATCTGGTGGACTTTTGGATCTTAAGTAAAAGTAAATTCTAGTAGTGAAAGAGTACAAATATAATGGTCTATTATTATTTCTAATTTGTAATAACTCCTTGGTGTGTTTTTTAAAATTGTTTATGAAAGTCTTCATTGTTTATGTCCTTTACATCTTCTGTATTTTCTGTGGGCTATCCTATGCTTAAATATATGTATTCAACCTTGTGTATTTGGAATCTTGGGAAATCTTTTGCACACACTCATAGAAACCTACACATAAATTATATTCTGCTATCTCCTGGAGTAAACTTTAATTGGTAACATTATAATCCACAGAGTTGTGATTTAGAGCACTATCCCCAAAGTTAGACTTGGTTTGTGTGAGCTCAGGATGTTTGGGGTATTGTTACATGTATTATTCTTATTTATCCAATATATTCATCGATCATATTCTGTACATAGGATTGGTAAAATTACTAGGTCTACAATGTAGGTACTCAATAATCATCATGTATGTTCTGTTATTATGGTGTTTATAACATTCAAATATTCTATTTAGCCAATAAGATTATTGTCCCCTCACTCTTAATAGCTAAGACTAGATCTGAAGCTCACAAGGTCATAGCCATCTTTAATCTCCTTCCCCTAAAAATTAGGAAAGGATAGACACAGTAAGACAGGATCCACAGGAAGACCATATACTTATGGGCCACAGGTGTTCACCAGGAAGATAAAGGCCAGAAACTTCTCTGTCTACCACAGGGAGAAAGAATACTTGCCTCCTCATTTGAACATGGTCAGGCAGAAATGATCATTTCTCACTTTGTTGAATATACCCAAGTTCAGGCTGTACAGGCAATTAGGAATTGCTTTTTTTTCATCATGTTTGTCAGAGTGGTTGCAAAATGTTTATGTGTGTTCTACACTGGGGAATGGGGCATTTCCAAAAAACACATCATCCTGTTTTTCTGGAATCAGGACCCCAGCCTTATCCTTGTAAGGATTACATCAGTCAAGCATGATGCAAATGCTTTCCAATCTCTTCTTGTACTGTGGTACAATAATATTTCATTACAATCGCGTTCTATTATTTCTTTAGCTATTCTCTAATTGGGATATTCTCTAGTAGAGAAAGATACTTTTGCTTCTTTACTCTTACTAAAATGCTGCTATAAATATTTTGATGCACATAGGCTTTCTTTTTCTTGTTGGTCCCCGGGAGGTATTTCTAGGTAAAAGAGTATGGACACTTTAGTAACTTTCTTAGTACAATTCTAATATTCTTTCCGAAAAGTAGGATCAATTCACAGATCTTTCAGCACTATGTGTATCAGTCTTAGCACTTCTAATATTGACTATTCCTATCTTTTATCTTGTCAATTTGGTGGGAATGAAATTAAATCTCAGAATTATTTGGATTTGAATTTTTTTGTTAGTGATATAGAGTAATCTTTCATAAGGTGGTTTATAGTTTACAATTTTTCTTTCATGAATTGCTTATTCACATCTTGGAAGATGAATGGGGAAAAGCAGCAGGGAACAAATATTTATTAAGCACATACTATGTGTGAAGCACTGTGCTAAATGATTTATAAATATTATTTCATTTGATCCTCAAAACAGACCTCTGAAGTAAATGCTATTTTATTACCTCCATTCTACATTTGAAGGAAAACTGAGGCTAAATGACTTGTATAAGCCACAAGTAAGAGTCTGAGACGTAATTGGAATTCATATCTTCTGACTCCAGCCTTAACAGTCTGTTCACAGTATCACCTAGCTTCCTTTGATCACTTATCCTTCTGGGAATGTCTTTTGGTCTTATAATTGGGAAATACAAAGACATTTTGGACATCAAGCACTAATCAAAATACAAAAGTTCAATATCCATCTCCAGACAAAGAACTCATGCTGTCTGAATACAGATTGACTCATGTTAATTTTTTTACTTTCATTTTTTTTTAATTTGAGAGTTCTTGTATAATATTTTACATAGTGGCACACATATAATTGCTTATCATCTTAGGGAGGGGGAGCCATAGATAGATAGAGGAGAAGGGATGGAATTGGAATTCAAAAGTTTAAAAATGTTTAAAAGTTGTTTTTAATATGTAATTGGAAAAATATAATATTTTTTGAAAGATACAAAGTTTCCCTCTCTTTTGACTCCACTTCTCAATCTACAACTTCTTTTCTCATTTTAGTATTACTTCTATTGCAAAACAGACTGACTTCCAGAGCTGGTGTTTTCAAAGTATATTTTTAACTTAATGCTGAAAGAACTGGTAGAAAATAGGGAAGGCCACCCTAGAAAATAGCTATCTAGTTTCTCCAGTTAGCTAACTTTCATTTCAATCCAGAAAATCTTTCTAGCCAAAATCCTTTTGTTCAATTAAGTGGCACAATGAACATGCTATACACAAAACATTTTGGTTCAGTAAGGAAACTAATGTTAACTTCATTAGCTTTCCTGTAATGTAACTGTAAATAACTTTATTGAATATTTCCTTGGGATAGACTTTGAGACAAGAGAATACTGAGCAGCTGGACAACAGAGAATTAAAATTATGCATTCAACTAGATTATTGGAAACAGTTGATTGGAGATATTGCCTTGCTAAATATTCACAGTAATTAATCCTTAAAGAGGGGAGTTAGGTAAATATTATCTTCATTTATACCTCAGGCAGGGGAGCTAAGTATTTTATTTGTTTAAGATTTCAGAGGGACTGCAAGATCAAGTTGGAATCAAAATGCTAGATCATCAGACCCACAATTTGGTTTAATCCTTCTACTTTTTGCATAGACACAGTTCCCCTCTTGTACTGTGTACTCAGACAGCACTTTTATTCTAAATCACATGAATAGCTATTTTTTGTTTGTATGTTTGTTTTCATTGTCACTATGATGGTTGGGGAGAACAAGAGAGTTGGGAGCAGCTGGATCACTACTGCTATCATTGGCTTTTGGGAGTATGTATAGTTAAGAAATATAGGGGAGAGAGAGTGATGACTATTGGAAGTAAATAATTAGTTTCATCACAACTGTAGAAACTTGGATTACATAATTTGTAATTGGAAAGAAGCCATAGCATCAGTGAACTAGTAATCCCTCTTCTGGACTTAAAAGACATCTGATAATAAAATCACAAAATTGAAGAGTTAGAAGGGATCTCAATGTTCATCCTCTCTGGTACCCATTACAAAGGAATCCTTGCTGTAACACAACCAAAAAGTGGTCAATGCAGCTTCAGCTTGAGGATCTTAGAGATGGAGAACCTGACATTTCTTGAAGAAACCCATTCTACCTTTAGACAGATATAATTGTTAGGAAGTTTATCTAGACATTAAGCCTAAGTTTACCTCTTAGTAACTTCTGTGCATCACTTCTGTCTTCAGAGATCAAAACCCAACCAAACTTAATACCTATTCCCAGAAATTCTTTAAACACTTAACAACTATCATGTCCCTTCTGAATTTTCTTTTCTCCAGAGTAAGCATTCACAGTTTCCTCAACTGATCCTCATATTTCTTTAAAAAAATTTTTTTTATTATAACTTTTTATTGACAGAACATATGCATGGGTAATTTTTTTTTTTTTACAACATTATCCCTTGTACTCACTTCTGTTCCGATTTTTCCCCTCCTTCCCTCCACCACTTCCCTAGATGGCAAGCCGTCTTATACATGTTAAATATGTCATAGTATATCCTAAATACAATATATGTTTGCAGAACTGAACAGTTCTCTTGTTGCACAGGGAGAATTGGATTCAGAAGGTAAAGAATAACCTGGGAAGAAAAACAGAAATGCAAACAGTTTACACTCATTTCCCAGTGTTCTTTCTTTGGATGTAGCTGCTTCTGTCCATCATTGATCAATTGGAACTGAATTAGATCTTTTCTTTGTTGAAGAAATCCACTTCCATCAGAATAGATCCTCATATATAGTATCGTTGTTGAAGTATATAATGATCTACCTGGTTCTGCTCATTTCACTCAGCATCAACGCAAGTAAGTCTCTCCAAGTCTCTCTGTATTCAGCCTGCTGGTCATTTCTTACAGAACAATAATATTCCATAATATTCATATACCACAATTTACCCAGCCGTTCTCCAATTGATGGGCATCCAATTATTTTCTAGTTTCTAGCCACTACAAACAGGGCTGCCACAAACATTTTGGCACATACAGTGATCCTCATATCTTAGCTCCCTCATTTTACAAATGAGAGACCCAAGGCCCAGGAAAGACCCAAGGCCCTGAGAATCATACAGGTAAATAAGCATCAAAGATGGAATTTGAACCCAGGATCTCTGACTCTCAAGTCACTGCTCTTTCCACTGGAGCTTAAAATTCAGACTCAGGTAAATCTTTGGGTTTCAGGAATGGTAGAATTGCATGATTTGGGATCCCTAGGAAACTTTGCCATTGTGTGAGTGTCTTTGTGTGTCAGTTGTATGTCATTTCCAAGATTCAGCAGAAGGGTAGTGGAGGAACCAGTATGTTATGCCAGTGTTTTCCTGGCCATGATTGTTTGTTTGGTTGCTGTCCATCATCCTCAAAGAATACCAAAATAATGTCACTATGTTGGTATCAGTATTTCCTAGTGTGCTGTTGGTAGCTGTCCAGGTTTTAGAGTCATATAACAATGTATGCTCAGAATAATGGCTCTGTTGTGTTCTATATTCCTGGGTATAATATGTTGTAGTTATGGTGGCAAGAGGGGAACTTTTAGGATTAGTCGAATCTGTGATAATAAAACAACCCTGACAAGGTAATTGAGTCCCTTCCCAGATCAGCTTTAAGAGTCTAAGACATCTTTAACAACATAGTTTTTATTGCCACACTAATTTTATTTCCTTTATTAGAGGGCTACTAAAGCTTTACTTTGCTTAGATTTTAGCAAAGCATTTCATGGAAAACATGAAAAGAATATGGGCTAGATTAGAGCACGATGTATTTGTATGTATTTGGAACTAAACTCAATTCAAGAATAGCAATTGATTATTTCATGTTAACTTGGAAAGAAATTTCTATAGATTTGTTTGTTACTGTGCTATTTAAAATTTTTATAAATTAATTACTTGGTTAGAGGTATAGATTGTATGTTTATCAAATGATCAGATAGTACAGAGGAATAAATTACACATCCAATAACAGTGTCAAGACTAAAAAATATTTTGACAAGTCAGAACAATGAGCCAATTTTAATAGTATGAAATTTAACATAGATAAATATAAATTATTTTTTATTTTAAAATAATAAATTATATATTATTTGTCCAACAATTTTAATTACTGATAGAGTAGAGATGCTGTATCTTCTCCTTAAAGTATCCCTCTCAACTTTGGGTCTTGATATATGATCAAACTGGGTTTAGTCCTGAGGGAATATGGCATCTGACATGATCTTATTTCTTTGGGGACACTATTTGATTCTTTGTAAAGCTGGAAAAATTTAGTTTTGTTTCTTCCCAAAGGAGAAGAGTAAGAAGGTATAAAGTGTCTAATATGGATCTGATATGAGGTGGTTATTTATTTCCTACACATAGAAGAAATGCTTAACACCCCAAGCACTATGGCATGCATTAATAGATTTAAAACAAGAAGTAATAATAAGTAAGTATTATCACATTTTAGAAAATTGAAGAAAAAATTGAGACTAAAACTCATCAAAATAGCAAGAATTTGGCAAGAATTCAAGATAGGGATTTTACATCAAAGCATGGTTCTGTATAGTCCAAACAACTTCTTACAGGTTAACTTGTGCTGATAACTACACTTTGAGATCATTTTTTAATGGCCATTTTTCCAGTTAATAATGAAAACAATAATGATAGTTAACACTTATATAATACTTACCGTACACCAGGTGCCTCACTAAATGTTTTACAACTATTATTTCATTTGAATCTTATAACAACCCTGGAAGGTAGATGCCTTCCAATTATCCACATTATACAAATGGAGTAAAGTAAAGCAAACAGAGATTAAGTGATTTCCCTAGGATCACATAGCTGATAAGTATTTGAGGTCAGACTTGAACCAAAGTTATCCTGCTTCCAGCAGGAGCAGTGATCACTACACACCTGGCTGTACCTTTACACCTTCACCAGTCAGCTCTGAATAAAGGCTCAGGACCTGTCATACTCAGAAGGTGACTTCCAAGACTGGAAATGTCCATTTTGGCAGTATGATTAGGTGAGTCCCCCTGCTTCTGCTGACACGAGGGAGTGGTCACCATTCTACGGGGTAAGGAAAGGGCAGCATTCTTCTCTCCTCACCCCTCTAGGGAGAGATAGAATAGCCCTGACCCTAAATGGAGTGGAGAAGGGAAGAGATCATTTCCTTTTAAAGATCCATTATGTCAGTGGCTTTTCATACTTACTGACCAACAAAGACATTTCTTCATCATCCTCAAATAGTCCAAATTTTGCATTGTTGACCAGAAATAGGACAAGTAACTCTGCATCTCCTCTGTAATTTCTGTTATTTTTAGGTTAATACATCAGTTTTACTATGACATGATTTTGGGGGAAATCAGGGCTCAGCATGAATATGATCTAGGGGATAAGTGGAATGTAAGATTAAGATAAAACTAATGCAATATGGCAGTCAATAAAGTAAATCTTATCTTAGGCTACACTAGAAGACAGAGCTTAAGGAATTAAAAAAAGTGATGGTCCCACTGTATTTGGCCCTGGCCTGACCACATGTAGGGTTTAATGTATACCAACTGGGACACTGAAGTTCTGGAAGATAAGTGATAATCAGAATGTCCAAAGGAGATTAACCAGGATGATAATGAGTCACTGTGATATGAGAAGCTATTGAAGGAACTGGCCATTTGGCCTGAAAAAAAAAAAGAAAGGCAGATGGCAGCATGCTAGTTGTGCATTAGTTTTGTTTGTTTGTTTATTGTTAGATAAAAATCTAACAGCAATGGGTAGAAGTTGTTAAAAAGGAAAACTTGGACTTCACATTAAAAAAAAATCTTATAGTCAGAGTTGTACAAAAATGTAAGAAGCTACTTTGAGAGGGAGAAAGTTTTCTCCTACTGATCATCTTCAAGCATTGCCTGGTTGACTCTTGGTGAAGTAAGTGTGTTGTAGAAGTGAGAATTCTTTTTAGACACAGAGACTATTGAGGTTCTTGACAAATCTTTAATTCAACATGATTTTAATTCAATATGATTTTGGTTTGGGAAGAGGAGGGATTTGTGATGATATTTAGGAAAGAATTAAAAGTACAATTAGTAATTTCTTTGAAATACTAGTGTTTATAGATTAGTAGAATGCTTGAAACAAGATGATAAAAATGGTGGAGGACTAGAGTCAGAAAAACTCATGTTCAAATCCAGTCATAGACACTTACTACCTATGCGACCTTAGGCAAATCACTTAACTTTGCCTCAATTTTTTCACCTGTAAAATGAGGTTAATAATTCCACTTAACAAAGTTGTTATAAGATCAAAGAACTATATGAATATTAAAGCATTATATGCATTCTAGATATTATTATTATCATTATTATGAAATAGAACATTTGAGAAGTTTGAAGAATTTTCAAACCTATGCAATTAGTAAAGAGTAAAAATTTTATGATCTCCCATGTTGCAAGGCACAATAGCTATTGTTTCCATTATAGTGGCCCTCGCATAATGAACAATGTGAAGAAGAATTTTATGTTGGGGGATTTCAGGCTACAAAGTTGACAGGAATGAATGAAGAATGAAAAAAGAATGAATGAAATATATAGTCAGGAAACAGAGATTTGTCAGGAAGTGGGACAGGAGCTAGAAGAAAAGAAGCACGTCACCTTGATATGACTATTTGGAGGCTTAAGATGGACTAGGATTTCTATCCAGCACAAAATTGGAAGACCTGACTGCTAAAATTATGGGACTTCTGGGAACTGAATTTATTTTAGGCAAGTCAGAGTAGGTACAACTCCAAGGTTCTGATATTTGATTAATTTTATTAATTTTGATTTGATTAATAAATTTTTGACAGAATTCTTTAATCAAATATGTTGTAACATATTTGTATGACATTCTAATTTTTTTTTCTGCTAGAGTGAACAGAAGACTATCAGTCAGGTCTAAGATTACTCATCTATTTGTATCATCCTAGTCTAAATCATAAGCCTGAAAAATATCTTCCATCAGACTAAGGTAAATTTCTTAAAAATCTTTACTAGTTTTGGAAGGATTAGGAATTGACTGTATGCATATATTGGCCATTAAGATTAGATTGTTTCAGGAAAAGTTAAGATTCTTGCTATATAGATAATTCCTTCCAGAGTTCTCAAAGCTGTCAGAATGTTTTGTCAGAATATTATATCATTATTGAGGAAGGGAATAATATACAAATGGGATGTCATGGAAGAGGGGAAGATTTCTGGGATCAAAGATGTCTTATCTAATTGTACCTCTGTTATTGGAACCAAACTAACTTTCCCATTTCTTGATGGAATTCCAAGAATAATTTCAAAATTTGTTGGAAGAAGAGAACAGGTCAGAGTCTTGGAGCGTGTATGAGTTTCCGTCATTTAATACCACAAGAAATTTAATTTAGTAGAAAAGAATTATTTCATAATGTACTAGAAACATCACTATTCTTTGATTTATTTCCAAGACATCTAGATCTTTTATGAAGAATTGTCTATTTTTATAGTGTTTGCTCTTGGTTCTTCTACCTTATTAACTGTTGCTTCTTAGTCTCCTTTGTTGAATCAATCTTCATTTCCCATCTCTAATTATGAGTTTTCCCTAAGACTTATTCCTCGGTGATTTTCTCTTTCATTGATATAATCAAATTCTATAGATTCAATTATTTTTATGAAGCAAATATATCTGCCCAAAATTAATTTCTCTCCCAATCTTCCAGTCTTATTTCACCAAGTACTTTTGGACTTCTCTCTTCTTGGATTCAATTCATTCATTCAACTCAGTAAACATATTAAGCACTTGCCGTCTGTGAGGCATTGTATTAAGGTGTCAGGATCAAAGAGTCAAAGACTAGAACTGAAAAATTTAGATACAATTCTTTTATTTTATAGATGAAGAAATTTAGATCCACAGAAGTAAATTAAATGATTTTCTAAGGATCATATATTGGGTTAGGAATTAATTCTTGTCTTCATAATTCAAAGTCAGTATTCTGTCCATTGCACTGCACTGTTTCTTATATATGTTTATAGAGGCAATACAGCATAAGGCTATAGAATGCTGGACTCAGGAATATAATAGGCTCCTGTTCACTCTGGCAGAAAAAAAATCCTGTGTTCAAACGCTGCCTCAGATACTTATTAGTTATATAACAATGGACCAGTAATTTAATCTTTCTGTACCCCAATTCCCTCAACTATAAAATGAGGATAATGATTCTGTAGCACTTACCTTAGGGCAGCTAAATGATGTGGTAGATAAAGTTGTTGGACTTTGAATCAAAATGACTTGAGTTCAAATATGACGTATTTTGAACAAGTTCACTTAACCTTCTTTGTTACAGTATTCTCATATATAAAATGATCTAGAGCAGGAAATGGCAAACCACTTCATTATCTTTGCAAAGAAAATTTCAAATGGGGTCATGAAGATTGAGTAAGACATGCCTGAAACAATTGAACAATGGTAAAGCACTTTCCTCATAGAATTATTGTGAGAATCAAATGACAGAACATGTTTAAAGTGCTTTGCAGAGCTTAAAATGTCATTAAATGCCAGGAGTTCTGACAGAGTTGTTGTTTCTGATTTTGCTTTGTTTCTGAAGATGAACTCATTATCTTCCTCTCTAAAAAAAATCTTCCCTCAAACTTCCCTATTTCTGTTGAGAATGGTACTTTAATCTTTCAGTCATTCTAGTTAACAGTCTCAGAATTATTCTTGTTTTTTTAACTCTTCCCTCATTCCCTAAACAATTAACTTATTGATCCTACTTTCACAATACCTTCCCCACCTATCTCTTTCTTTTTTTTTTTAATGGTATTTTATTTTTTCCCTAGTTAAGTGTCAAGAAAATTTTTAGCATTCATTTTTACAAGATTCTGAGTTCCAAATTTTTCTCCCTTTCTCCCTCCCCATTCCTTTTCTGAAAATGGTAGGCATTTTGATATAGTTTATACATGTACTATCTTGTAAAACATATTTCCATATTAATCACAGTTGTGAAAGAAGAAACAGATCAAAGGGAAAAAACACAAGAAAGAATAAAGTAAGTGGGAAAAAATGTTTCCATCTCTATTCAGGGTTCATCAGTTCTTATCTGTATATGGATAGCATTTTCCTTTGTGAGTTCTTTGTACTTCTCTGGAATCATTGTATTGCTGAGATGAACTATGTCAATTACAATTGATCATTTTAGAAGGTTACTGATAAGTACTCTCTTCTGGGTCTTCACATTTTACTTTGTATCAGGTTGTACAAATATTCCCAGGTTTTTCTTATTGCATATCATTTTTTTTGTTATTATAACTTTTTATTGACAAAACATAGGCATGGATAATTTTCCAACATTGACTCTTGTAAAAACTTCTGTTCTAACTTTTCCTCTCCTTCTCTCCATCCCCTCCCCTAGATGGCAGGTAATTCCATACATATTAAATATGTTAAAGTATATGTTAAATACAATATCTGTATACGTATTTATACAGTTATCTTGCTACGTAAGAAAAATCAGATTTAGAAAGAAAGAAAAAATAACCTGAGAAGAGAAATAAAAATGCAAGCAAACAATAACAAAAAGAGTATAAATGCCATGTTGTGGTCCACGCTCATTTCCCAGTGTTCTTTCACTGGGTGTAGCTGGTTCTGTTCATTACTAATCAATTGGAACTTGGATCCTCTCATTGTGGAAGAGAGCCACTTCCATCAGAATTGATCCTCATATAGTATTGTTGTTGAATATTGCATATCATTTCTTATTGCACAATACTATTTCATTACATTCATGTATCACTGCTTGTTCAACTTTCTCAGCAGTTTCCAATATTTTGCCATCATGAAATGGGTTGCTTATAAATATTTTTGCACATGTAAGACCTTTTTCCTTTTTTTATGATCTCTTTGGGAAACAAACCTAGTAGTGCTTATTTTTGTTTGTTTTTCATTCTCAAAGAAGACCATGACATCAGGAGATGATGTCATGATATGCAAGTGAATTGAGTTTAAATGAGAGAGGACTGGACAAAGTCTGACTCACTTTCTCCTCCAGAGCCGTCTGGGTTCAGTAGAGATAGCCCTGGATGAGATGGGAGACCTTGGCTTTTTTAAGTTAAAGTCTTCAACAAGTCTCAGTTTTATTGATTCAGTGATTAAGGCTAGGCAGCAATTGAGATAAAGAATCTCCTCTCTCATCTAGTCCAAAAAAAAAATCTAAATAAATAAGTAAATAAATGAATAAATCTGGAAGGGAAAGACTTTCGAGATTTTTGGCCAAATTAGAAATGACTGTTATTTATATTCAATTTGAGTTGATCAGAACCCAAACAATGACCAAATGGGACTTTGTTTAGGACCTATTGGTGACCAATTAGAATCATATTGTTTTGGTATAAGGACTGGTCCTTAAGAAAGAAGTTTAGCCAGTGAACCCACCATATCTTGGGAGGGTTCAGAGGTGTAAAAGAGGAAAAAAATGTTTTTAAGAGCATCTATAGGTATGCTGGGCGTGAAGCCAAGATGGAAGGAAGGAAGGAAGGAAGGATGTCTTCCAACTGACCAATTTCAGCTTTACTCACAGAGGCTGTTTGTTCTTCATTCTGGAAGAGGAGTAGTGGTATTGCAAGGTCAAAAGATATGTACAAGTTCATTGCCATTTGGACATAGTTCTGAATTGCTATCTATTGGTAAGTCCACAACTCCATCAACCATGCATTAGTATACCAATTTCCCACATCCTCGCCAACATTTATCATTTTTTGTCATATCAGCTAATCTGTAAGGTATGAAGTGGTACCTTAGAGTTATTTTAATTTGTATTTCTCTAGTCAAAAATAATTTAGGGTACTTCTTATGCCTATGGATAGCTTTGATTTCTTCATCTGAAAACTTCCTGTTCATATCCTTTCAACATTTATATATTGGAGAATGGCTTAAATTCTTAAAACATTTAAAAAATATTTTATTTTCCCTAGTTACATATAAATTAATTTTATATTTGTTTATAATTACATTTACATTTAGTTACATTTACAAAAATGTTTGTAGCAGCCCTTTTTGTAGTGGCAAAGAACTGGAAACTGAGTGGATGACCATCAATTGGAGAATGGTTGAAAAAATTGTGGTATATGAATGTTAATGGAATGTTATTCTTCTGTAAGAAACGACCAGTAGGATAATTTGGGAGAAAGCTCTGGAGAGACTTACATGAATTGATGCTTAAGTGAAGTGAATAGAACTAAGAGATCATTGTAGAGGGTGATAAGAAGATTATGCACTAATCAATTCTGATGTATGAAGCTCTTTTCAATAGCAACATGATTTAGGCCTGTTCCAATTTTTTGTGATGAAGAGAGCTAGCTGTACCCAGAGAGATGAATATGGGGACTGAGTTTGGATCACAACATAGTATTTTTACTTTTCTGTTGTTATTATTTGCTTGCATTTTTTCTTTCTCAATTTTTTCCCTTTTCATCTGATTTTTCTTGTGCAGCATGTTAATTATAGAAATATGTATAGAAGAATTGCACATATCTAACATATTGGATTACTTGCTGTCAAGGGGAGAGGTTGGGGAAAGAAAAGGAGAAAAAATTTTGGAAGACAAGATTTTGCAAGGATGAATGTTGAAAACGATATATGAGTATGTTTTGAAAATAAAAAAATTAATTATGATTCTATACCACTTGGTGCACATATGTTTGGTACTGATATTGCTTTGCTATACATTTTGGCAAGATATATTTTCTTTTCTTATCTCTTGTAATAAAGTCGATTTTTGCTTTTTTTTGAGATCAGAACTGTTATCACTGTTTTTTTTTTTTAAAACTTCACCTGAAGCATAACAGATTTTCCTCCAGCCCCTTGCCTTTACTCTGTGGATGTCTCTGTTTCAAGAGTGTTTCTTGTAAACAAAATATTGTAGAATTTTGGTTTTTCTATCCCCTTCCTTTTACTTAATCATCAGTGGAATTTATGTTTTTGTAATCTCATAGTCTCGATTATGTAACTAGAATAGTTCATCTATCTGGTCCAAGTTTCTCATAAGATATGGGGAATTTCAGATTGCCAACTTTAGTGAGATTGATGATCAGTGGAAAATGGTTTTGTCTGGGGGATTGAATATGAGTTTTATATCTATATCTATATGTACATACATAGATATAGATATAAATATTTCTATGCCCCTTTCCTAATCAGAGAGCATCACCAGAGATACCCAGGTAAAAAACTACTTTTCTCAGGGGGAAAAGGGAATAGTGCCAGCACTTTGGCTTTGGGAAATGGTGGGGTGAATAGCACAGGTAACTAACTCAGCAATTTGGCAAAGGAAATTATTAGAGTCAGCTATAGACATTCTGCATTATTCTGTCCTTATTAGTTTGGGATGGGAAGAATTGAGGAAACAGAAGAATACTGGCTGCTACCAGGAGACAATCAAGGGGAGCCTGCCTGCAACTGTGTAGACTTTTGGAGCATTTGGTTATTTATAGAGAGAATCATGCCCAGGTAAATCTGCCTCTAATGGGGGTGGCTGATTTATTTCATATCCCATAAACTGACATGGCTTTGTCTCTGCCTCTTACTATGACTTATGAAAAGATGCATAAGGATGCTGAGAGTTGTCTCTATATATCCCCTCTGATGACTGGAGATCAAATTTCTGGCACAAGCCACTCCATGAAAAAGTCATTCTATGACAAGTGACTACTTAAACTGTACCTGTGGCAATGCAGCTGCTGCCATTGAGAGATGCATTTGAAAACCCTGGGAATAAGTTATCATCAATCACCATCACCAACCAATTTTACCTGATTTTTGCCATTCACAAGAAATAGTAACAGTTGTATAAAGGTTGATGCTTTCTAGAAACTTAAAAACTAGATGGAAATCAGAACACACACGTAAGAGGAACTCTAATACAATGTAGCAAAACCTAAATGCTAAGTGAATGACATGAGTAATCCCTTATGCATAGGTCAGGAATAATTATTCTTTCTTCATCAGAAGGACAGAATGGTTATGTGACTTGCCTAATATAAGAAGTCAGGAATAGGGTCAGAGAACAGAAACAATATGTGGACACAAATAGACTCAGGTGAGCTAAATTCCAGGAATAGCTAGAGGGGAAAATTCTAATGGAGCCAGCTGGATAGCTAAGCCCTCTAGAAGGCTTCACTTTACAGGTGTCCTGCTTGTTAATGTTTTAACCTTTTTTAGATTCACTATGGAGAAACATACAGGACTATATCTTTATGCATTTTACATACTCTGTTCCTAATTTCTTTTAGTATTTCTCGCAATTTTCATCAACCTATGAAATGAGAGTAATCAATGAAATGCAGAAATGAGTATGTCATGTAATAAGCAAAGATGAGCCTGGGGTTTCATGCTGATGAAGACAGAAGGCTGGATAAATGGGGAACTGTTGGCTTAGGGAGGGATCTTAAGAATCTAGCTAAGAGTTCAAATTTATTAGTGAAATAATTTCCTGTAGGGAATAAGGAACCATGGCCTTCTCTTGAGGCGAAAAGTAATCTGGCCAAATGCTTCACTGAGATGACTCTAGTCTGTATCTGAGCCTCTGCAGACCGGCTGCCATTAGTAGCTCCAAAGTGATAGAAATTCCTCAGGCTACACAGATGTTAGAACCACTCAGTAGGCAGGTGTACCAGGTATTAATTAAGCCCCTGGAGCCAAAAAGCCAGAAACAGCAGAGGGGTCCAATTTGCATAGGGGCCCCAAGTGTGTCTGGCTACTAATTAGCATGAAGAAGCAAAAAAGATCATCATTGGCAGGGAGAAGGTAGGAGCTGTGGTTATTTAATTCAATTAGACCCAGATAAACATTCATAGCAAGGAAATAAAGGCAGAGGATGCTGTGGGGTCAGTTATGCTAGAAGGATCTAAAGAGAATAATTATTATGAGTGCTGATATGAGAGGGAGAGGGGGGCTAATGACAGCTCAGAGAGAAGACCAAAGGGCTCAGTTAATTAATATTTCAAGAGGATTGGGGACTTCATAATCAAATTAAAATGACACTTTTGAGAGAACATCTGAAAAGAAATTGAGTTATCAATTGTTCTCCCAGGAATTTTTATGGTAGTCAACACTCAACCAAACTTTAGTGCCTTAATCAATAACCATAAAGGCCTCTGGTGAAAAATTGACTTCCAGTCTTGGGAACAGGCAACTGATTTTTTTGACAACCAAAATACATAGGTCTTAGTACACTCTTTTTTTTTTTTTTAAATTCTAGAATTGGCAACACTTTATCTCTCAGGAAATGGCTTTCTTTTTCTCTGTCTCAACTAATCCATATCCATCTATTGAGATTCAGTTCAATTCAAAAAGCCTTAATTAATTACCAATTTTATCCTAAATGTTGGGGATACAAAAATCAAAATGAATCAGTCCCTACTTTTGAGGAATTTATGTTCTACTGGAGCCAAACAACATGTACATAGACATGTCACTACAAAGTAATTTCAAAAGTGAAGTCATAATCACTGACTTGGGAGATCAGGAAAGACCTGATGAGAATTTTTCTTGAATTGAGCTTGAAGGAGTGAGGAGAAGGATGTGTATTCCAGTCATGTGGTACAGCCAACACAAAGACACATAGAATGAAGATAGCATGTTCATTATGGGGACTGATAAGTTCAAGTTTGCATAAAGACAGAAAAAATGAGGGGGAGTACTGGGAAATCAGTGTGGAGAGATAAGTTGGAACTGTCATGTGGAGTCTATTTTGTCTTTAAGGCAATAAGGAAATAATGGAACATCTTAAACATGGAAGTTATGCCAGACATTCAATTGAAGGATGTTTTTTGTGGAAAGGAAAGAGGCTAAAAGAGGGCTATCAATTAGGAGCCTTTTACATTCATCCAGGTGAGAGGTGATGAGAACTAGAACTAGGGAGGTAGCTGTGAGAGTGGGAGTGAAAATATCATGGAGCTAGAATCTATAAAACTTAGGATCTATTTAGATATATGGATGAATAGGAAAGAGTCCAGCGTGACTCAGGTTGCCAACTCAAGTGACTGGAAAGATGGGATATTTGCTAGAAATAGATATTCTAAAGAGGGGTAGGATTCAGGTGACATGCTTTGCCTGAAGCTGTGTGTAACTATTCTGATCCTCATGATTTTGATTTTCTCTGAATGTCTTTGCACTTATAATCATATGTTGTTGTTGTTTAGTCTTTCTTGGGCACAGTTTTTACAGAATGAGTTAAAAAGAGGACTAAGCCTGCAGGTTTCATTTTTAAATAATAGTAACAATAGTTCACAGTTATAGACCATATTAGAGTTTTCAGAGTTCTTCACAACAAATCTGTGAAGCAGCTTATTATTATTATATCATTTTATAGGTAAGAAAATTGAGCTTCTAAGGAGTGGAGCAACTTACCATTGCTTACCCAGCAAGCAAGTATATGAGGCAAAATTCTAACTGAGGTTTCCTGAGTTCAAATGTGTTTAGTTCTTAATACTATCTACCTCTCATGTGTTGCTTCATAATTGTTTGTGATATTGTCCCCTATTCCTTGAATGTTCTGCCTCCTCATCTCTGCCTTTGAGTTTCTTAGGTTTTCTTCTCAATTTAGCGTAAGTTCCCCTATTCCAGGGGCCTTTTTCTGATCTCACTTGAAGCTCATAAAAGCCCGATAAAATAGGTAGGGTGTATTCATCTTCATTTTATTGATTATGCAACTGAAACTCAATAAAGTGACTTATCTTAAACTCAAGTGATTAGCAAAAGAGGAGGGAGTAGGATCCATATCTCCTGATCCTTAATCCAGGGTTCCTCCACTATTCCTAGTCCTGCTAATTCCCCTTGACCAACCTGTTAACAATCACTATCTATAATACACACTCTAGCACAGTGTCCAAAAGCTTATATTTTTCTTTTTTTTTAAACAATTATATTTTTATTTCAGTTATTGTTTCATTTATTTATTTTGGGGTCATACAGATAGTAAATGTTAAGTGACTGATGTCACATTCGAACTCATATCCTCTTGACTTCAGGGCTGGTGCTCTATTCACTACACTACATAAGCTGCCCCAACCTTATATTTTTCTCTTTTTGAATACTTGAATGCATTGCCTTCATTGGATATTTTCTCTCTCAATTTGCTCCCTGTGGCTCTATCTGGATATATTCCTTTATAGTTACTGGAAACTTTGGTCATTCTTCCCTTTTCCCCATATATCCTAAAGGCAACAGAAGTTGCCCATGTTTTAATGGGCCATATTTTTTCTTTTGCTGTCCTTGGTAGCTGGGCAAGAGCAGCAGTTCCCCTCAGCCATATGAAGGATAGAATATATTGATGAGCTATCTGGTTATTTGACCCCTGTTATACTTCTTTTGATCCTAATTTGATCCTATGTTTTTAGAACATAAGGAAGGAGAAAGGATCACATAAGTAAAAGAGGAAAAAAAAGAAACTTAAGACTAAATCAGATCCTTACACCATAGGAGCTCTCATTTCAGAAGGTCTAGGCTGAACCACATACTATGTTTAGGGGATTCTGACCACATGATTGGCTTGAAACCTGGGGTCAGACCTAATCTTTTGATTTTCTTGCTTTGTAGTCAGACTGTCTTAACAAATAAGACCTCCCACAAAGCTTTTGTTATCTAGATTTTAACATTTTATAAAGGTAGGGAATACTAAGACTAGATGATGAATCCAGAGATGAGAAAGCTAAGGAAATCCTGGGCTGTGAAAGGCTTGGAAATGTTCTTGGAATAATTATTCTAGTTATTTTTTGGAATATTATCAAGCATTGATTAGGTGTGTGTGTGTGTGTGTGTGTGTGTGTGTGTGTGTGTGTGTGTGTGGTATATGTTAAAAACCACCCAGAGAGGAGCAAGGAATCAATTTACATCTGGACTGAATTCAGCAATCCAAAACCCTATAGTTGGGGTTCCTCTAAGTTTTATGTCTGCTTTACTCTCTAAAGGTGGCTCAGAGCAAGGGGATTGGGAGCAATGAATAATATATGCAATTTATAACTGTCTACATAGCTGGGAGAAAAAAGAATACCAAGTGTAGGAAGGAAATATCTCTGAATTTGCATTTTGTATTTGGAACTTAAAGCTTTGAGTAGAAGCATGTGCCTTTATCTGACCTGTCACTGTTATGGATGATTTCTGTATATTTATAAAGATATTTGCATAGCTTTTATCAGATGGATGCTTTTAGCTGATTTAATGTCCCAGGCTCCATTTGGAAAAATAAATTAATATTTGAAAAGAAGATGAAAAGCTCTCTAAGTTTTATTTACTGCCAGTCCTTAAGGCTTTTCCTTGACCACTTTCTATTTTGTCTGGAGAAATTTTTCCATTCTGACCCCACATGAAGACTGTATGAATGCCAGGTGCCAGTGTTCTTATTCAGTACAAAACACTAAAGGAGACTGTCCTTTCCATCTTCTTTTTTCCTTCGTTTTGTATCCGTCACTTCAAGTGCAAAACATGTGGCCTTATCCCAAAGGAATACTGGCTTACTGCTCAGAATGTGACATTCTGTCTCTCTTTTTAATCCCTTCTCATCTCCTTTCTATATCTCAAGATCTATAGCAATGCAATTTAATGTTGAAATTTCAGATACTGACAGGTACTGTCAGGAAGGCTTTCCTAAGTACCTCAAAAGTATATGATGTAAGTAATAGTCACCCTTTAACTCAGATAGTGGGCAATGCCCACTGATGAATATCAGGGACCTTAAAGGTCATGTAATCTTGTATCCTAACCATTCTTGCTAATACTTCTTGCCTGTCTGTCATCCTCCCTTAAAGAATTAGCCATCTATCAGTTCCTAAAGGGCTTAGAGTGTTTTACTTTTAGATAGTTTTTTTTTTTTTAATACTTGTCAAAGCTCCTTAATGTTCATTGTCACATTTGTCCTTACAACTCCCCCTATGGCCAGGCACTAGCCCATATTTAAGTGCCTAGTATAATTATTTCAGGAGGGAGAATTCAAATTAGGTGAATATACATAAATATGTACATACACACAAGTAAGTGAGATTGAGGGTAGTTTATTTCAAACCAACAAAAAGTTATTTTGAAAACATCTACTTGAATTTAACCGATTGATTGGTTGAATCAAATCCTTTTTCTTTTTCAAACTGGTTTGTAGGTACAGTTTTTAATTTCTCTTTTAGGCCTGTTGATCTTTTGCTTTGACCATGCTAAGTGGGAGAGAGTAGAGGATGGAGGAGAGCAGTGTTTGGTTTTAAGGGCTATACATATTGGGGAACACTTGCAGTGAAAGCATAAGCCTCTAGAATGATGCAGGCCTAAAAAACATTCATGAGACAAATTCTTATGTCCCTTCTGAAAAACTAAGCATTTTGTGAGCTGAATGTGTTAACTGTTCTCCATGGTTTGAATGAATTCTGCCCCACATGTGTATCCTAGTTTTTCCTTTTACAAGGGCTTGCCCATTGATCATAGCTCCACTACTAATTATTTACCCATGAGCAAGCCAGCTTTAAAATGGAGTTAAAGACAGAGCTTGATTTTTAGAGCAGTGTTTACATCACCAGGCCATACCACCGTTTGATAGATGAGGAAGGTAAAATAAAACAATATTTGATATCTCACTGGTAGTCTTCCTTTCTTTAATGTCAGATGTGTTCAAGGCCTCTGTGATGATGGGGGAATTGGGGAGAGAAGATAAGAAAAGGTTTTGGATGGTACTTACTACAATTTCTTCATTTTGTAGTGGAGAAAACTGAGGCCCAGGCCGATGGTATGACTTGCCAAGGTCTGCCAACCAATAAACATTTGTTAAGTGCCTACTATGTGTCAGCTAGGCAGCTAAGTGACTCAGTGGACAGAGTATCCTGGGGTCAGGAAGATCTGAGTTTAAAAATGACCTTAGATGTTTGCTTTATTTAGTCATTAATCATTTAACCTCTGTTTGTTTGCTTTACTCCACTGGAGAAGGAAATGCAAACCACTCTGGTAGCTTTGCCAAGAAATTCCCATGGACAGAATTGGTGTGTTATGGTCCATGGGGTTGCAGAGTTGGACACAACTGAAATGCCAGGCACTGTGCTAAGTTCCAGAGATATAACTAGTAAGTCACAGATTCAGAACTGATAACCACATCTTTTTGCCTCCTAGGGCCTGGGTGAAGAAAGTGTTTTGTAAATTGGATAAATGCAAATTCTAATTTCTACATTTTATAATTAATTAAAATAAGTTCCTCAAAAGATAAAAGACCTATCTAAAGTTACATAATTTATAAGTAATAATGTAGAACTTGATCTAGAAGCCAGATTATTGATGTTTAAATCAGTGATTACCTCAATGGATCATATCCCTGCTTTAGCAAAATAAAAAAAAGTACTTGGTCTCATTTATAGTCTTTCTTCCTGAAATGTTGGATATGCAAACTGTGCATACCCTTTGATCTAGCAGTGTTTCTACTGGGCTTATATCCCAAAGAGATACTAAAGAAGGGAAAGGGACCTGTATGTGCAAGAATGTTTGTGGTAGCCTCTTGGTAGTGGCAAAAAACTGAAAACTGAGTATATTCCCATCAGTTGGAAAATTTAGATTTCAAATGCCTATATATAAGATATATTTATTTCCCAAGACTCTGAATTATGCTCTGGAATACAAATATAAAAAGAGAGCAAGCAAAGGATTCTCTGAACTATATTATGAGTTTCATTTAAGACAGGAAGACACTAGAAAAATGAGAGAGATGTATTTGAGAGTATTCTTAGTATTCTTAGAATGCTGAGCAGGGACAGCACCCCATGAAACCATTTGTCAAGTCCCCTGATCCCTAAATTGATAGTAGTCATCTTCACAAGGTCCTCTTGAGGCACTTTGGAGATTGCTGAATTTCTGTCCTCATTATCTTGTGAAACAATATTGTCTTAATTTTCTTGTATCAGCCATATTTAATGAAGCCAATTGAAGTACATTTATACTTCATAAATTAACAGTTGTGTTTATTGCTAAATGTGAATGCATTTCTATAAGAATGGAAAATTATTTTAGATTTATTAAATCACATGGAATCAATCACAAAAGAAATCTTGCTTTCTATTAGAATTAGGAAGGTTGGTCTACATGTTTCCCTTTTACTAGTCTGCCTTGTTTGATAAAGCCGTAATAAATGCTGTGTTTGTATAGCCTATATACTTTTCAAAGTACTTACACATCATTCATCTCATTTAGCTTTTATACCATACACTGTGATGGTAGATAGCCAAAACAGAAGTATCCCGTTTTTATTAGTGAACAAACTGAGAGTCAAAGAAGTGACTTTCTTCTCCAAGGCAAGTTTCAAGCCATTTAGTTCTAGTTTAACTTTTCTCCAGTCCTATCTGTTTATTTTCTCTTTAAGTGGCAATGCTCATTAGCTAATGACTATCAGAAATGCATTTAGATGTATAAGAACTGACAACGACTGAAACGGGGGAAGGGGAATAATGTTTAATGAGGCAAAAAAGACAGACTGGAGCTCGGCTGCAAAGAATTTTAAAAGCTACATAAGAGTTTATAATTTTTCCAGAGGCAATAGGGAGCCACTGGAATTAATTGAGTAGGAAAAAGGCATGGTCAGATCCACACTTAAAGAAAATTACTTTGGCAACTATGGAGAGGATGGATTGAAGTGGGAGAAAAACTTGAAGTATGGGAGCCAATTAAGAGGCTTTTGCAATAGTCCAGGTGAGAAGTGATGAGACTTTGAAATAGGGTGGCTTCTGTGAGATTGAAAGAAGAGAGAGGTGAGTGGATAACAGAAGTTGTAGGGGTAAGAGTGGTAAAAATTGGAAACTAATTGGATATGGGATGAGGGAGAGTGAAAATGGGAGATAATGCTAAGGTTCTGAATCTGGATGCCTAAAAAATAGGCAATACTTTCAAATAGAAATTAAGAAATTTGAAAGTGGGGGACAGTTTAGGAGGAGGGAGTTCTGTTTGTATTGAGTTCTGTTTTGGACTTAATTAGCATATTTACTAGAATACAGTAGATACTTAAAAATGCTAGAAAATAAAATTGTGAATTATCTGTTATACAAATGATAATTCTATGGGAATTGATAAGGTCACCAAGGGAGACCAAGTAGAAAAAAGAGCAGGGGGCCAGGATAGATCCGTGGGGAACACCTATAATTTAAGGGTTCATAGTAATAACATGAATATGTGATGAGACAGTAAAGGAAACTGAGAAATAGTCAGATTTTCTTTAAAATAGGAGAATTTTCTGGAGGATAGCAGCAAAGGAAGAGTCTAAAAATGGCAAGTACTTAGACTCCCCTTTGGAATCAGTGGATTGGAGGTAGTTGATAAGGTATATAGTTAAATGTCTGAGACCAGGTTTGAACTCAGATCCTCTTTCCTCCAGGGTTGATGTTCTGTGACATCTAGTTGTTCCCACCTAGTCTCTGTAGTGAGCTCTAGCTCTGTATTTTGGAATTCCTTTTTGACATTTTGAACTAGACATCCAGTAGATATTTTGGTATGTATAAAATGAAACTCACTGTCATTCCCCCAAAGCATACCCCTCTTCCAAACTTCTCTACTTCTGTCCTGGACACTGCCAGTAAAGAGTAACAGACTTTATTCTCAACTAATTCTCACTTAGCCCACATATATAATCAGTTGTTAGATTTTGTTTCTACTTCAACTTTTCTGGTATCTATACCCTTCTCTTTCTACTGATACATAATACCCTACTTCAGGCCCTCATTATCTTTTACCCAAATAATTATAATAATGACCTAATTAATGTTGGCTAAAGTTTTTCTCTGCTAAAATTTCTTTTCAGCAAAATTTCAGGCAAAATTATTTTCCAAAGACATAACCTTTACCACGTCATCCATCTGAGGTCCCCAGTGGTTCTCTATAAACATTAGGATCAAATAGAAATTCCTTTTTTAAAAAAATTCATAAACTAAATCCATTGTGCTTATAAGTATGAGATCTCAAAGAAACAATATCAAAATTATTAGATTAAGAAAGAGAAATGATTAGTGACACAAATTGGGTATGCAACTTTTAGAAGCACATGAACACAATAGCTTTGTTTTTGATAAATGCAAAGATCTCAACTACTGGGATAAGGATTTATCTCTACCACAACTTTTGGGAAAACTGAAAAGCAATCTGAGTGAAAACTAGATACAGACCACTATTTCACATCATATATTAAAATAAACTCCAAATAGATCTATGACTTACTATAAGGGACATCATAAATGAATTATAGGAGCTAGAGAGAAATTATCTTTCTGATCTGAGGATAGATGAAGAGTTCATGATCACAAAAGTGATAGAGATGATCATAAAATATAAAATGCATAATTTTTATTACATAAAATTAAAAAAAATTACACAGAAAACTCAATGTAGCTAAAATTAGAAGAGAAGTAGTAAGTGGAGTACATATTTACAGCAAATTTGTCTGTTAAAAATCTCATTTCTAAGGGATGTAAGAAAATTATTCAAATCTGTAATAATTAGAATCATTCACCAAATAATAAATAATCAAAAAATATGAATAATTTTTTAAAAATAACTTTTTATTGATAGAACCCATGCCAGGGTAATTTTTTACAACATTATCCCTTGCACTCACTTCTGTTCTGATTTTTCCTCTCCCTCCCTCTACTCCTTCCCCTAGATGGCAAGCAGTCCTTTACATGTTAAATAGATTACAGTGTATCCTAGATACAATATATGTGTGCAGAACCGAACAGTTCTCTTGTTGCACAGGAAGAATTGGATTTAGAAGGTATAAATAACCCGGGAAGAAAAACAAAAATGCAAGCAATTTATATTCAATATGAATAATTTTCAAAAGAAAAAACCCTCCATTTATCAATAGCCACATAAATATTTCAAATCACTAATGATTAAAAAAACAAATTAAAGCAATTTTGACATTTTTCCTTATACCTATAAGATTGATAAAATTTCCAGTGAAGGAAAATAACAAATGTTAAAGAGGTTTTAGGAAAACAAATATATCAGTGCATTGCTGGTGTAACTGTGAATTAGAATAGTTATTTTTTGAACTATGCCCCCAAATCATTAAATTGCACGTGTTTACCCAGCAATATCACTCCTAGGACTATCTCCAAAGACATTTTTTTTTAAAAAGGCAAAATTATAGAGGAGATATAAGGGCCCAAATGTACATAAAATATTTAAAAGAGTTCTTTTTTTTGATAGCAGCAAATATTGGAAATTAAGAAAGTATTTACCAATTGAAGAATGACTGAAAAGTTATGACAATGAAATGGAATGCTATTGAGCTATAAGAAATGATAAAAAAGTGGGTTTCGGTGAAATTGTGGAAGACAATATGATATACTGAAGAGGAAAGGATGGAGAATCAGGAGAGCAATTTATACAATAGCAACACTATAAAAATAACCAACTTTAAAAACCTTTAGAGTTCCAGATCAATGTAATGGACAACCTTGACTCCAGAAAAAAGATTATGATGCATGATACCTACTTGATACCTACTTTTTGATAGAGATGATGGAATCAGAATAAAAAATATTTTTGTATAGGGTCAGGGTGGTAATTTGCTTTGCTTCATTATGCTTATTTGTTATGAGAGGATTTTTTTTCCTTTTTTTCTTTTTCTTTTCTATTAGTGTGGAACAGATGTAGGAGAGAGAAAATTGATTTTTATAAATTGAAAAAAATAAAAATTTAATTTGAAAAATAAAAAGGGATCATTATGTATGGCATGGAGCACAAAGTCTTCAATGTAATATATGATAAATAATTTTTTTTTCTGGTGAGAGTGAGAAAAAAAAAAACCTAACTTAGACTCATTTTTTTTTCTTTTATAGCCAGATTACCACTATTCAAGTTGCTTCCTGCAAATGACAATGCATCTAAGTTGCATTCTTATTGTTTCTCTCACAGAACATTTCCTCTTTCATCTCTATGCCTGACATTCTCCTTTTCCTTATCTCTTTTCTTTAGAATCCCTAGCTTTCTTCAAGTTTCAGTTTATGGACTACCTTTTTCATAAAATTTTTCATGATGCTTCCTACTGCTAGTACCTTCCCTACAAATTAATTTGTACCTATTACACACACACACACACACACACACACACACACACACACACTGCTTGCTCTTTCTTGCTTCTCACTCACATATGTGTATAGAGATTTATATTTGCATGCATATATATTGTCTCTTCTCACTTGAGAGTAGGGATTGTTTTATTCTTTGTAGCCCTAGGCCTGTCATAGGGACTGGTACACAGTGAATGCTTAATAAATGCTTCAATTTCTTCAACTAAATGCTCCAGGTCAATATCAGATAGATGAGAAAAATGTGCCTAAGTACAAAATAATCAAGCACCTCCTCTCTTTCTAAGATCTGTCAATGAATCCTTGACTTCAGCATTGGAAGGGGTTCAAGAGGCCATCTAGTTTATTCTAAAACTGAATAGACTCTTCTCTACAACTTCCTTAACAGATAATCATCCAACTTTGATTTGAAAATCTTGAGCTATGTATTTATTCACTTTCTCCTGACTAACTTCTATACTTCTTTTAGCTTATATAGGGCTATGGTACATGGTTTAGCTTATAGTTCTCCTCATTGTTGATGTCTGACTTTGTATTTTCAAATTATGTATGACTCATGTTCTAAGCAAATCCTTACTTTATAGGTTAGATGCACCCATCAAATATTGTCTGTAATATGATTTTGTGTAATCAAAAGTCAATTTTTTCATTGCTTCAGGACTAAATGAAGCTATGGTCCAAAGAAAACAAATTTAAGCCCAGTGCAGAAAAAATATCCGAAGGGAAAAATATGAAACAAGCCTTTTAAAATCCCACCTTCAAATTATACATTATTCAGATTATACATTTTATTTATTATTTATTGACTATTCAAATTATTCATTTAGATGAGATGTGGATAAGAATGATACACAGAAGTCAAAGAATGCAAAAATGGATCTGACACTTCAATCATAAATCATAGATTTAAAGCTGAAAAGGACCTAGTTAGCAGAGGAAAAAAGTGATTTCATTCTTTTTTAGAGTAGAGCCATAGATACATCTGGTTTTTGCCTTATATATACAGATAATCGATAGCTATTTTCTTTAATCGGAGTATTCCCTTTTAAAGCAGCTAAATTTGAGCTACCTGCCATTAGTAGTTTGTTTAGACTTAGCCTCTGATGACCTCCTGCTGACTGCCCTTGTAGGCAGTTTATTTGATAGAGATTTCTTCCTATTATGGTATTTTTGCCTTTTAAATCAGATGTTATGTTACCTTGAAGTTTGAGAATAGGTTTGATTTCTCCCACAATTTTCTGATTTTGCCATGGTCAACTATGTAGTCTCTATGTTGATAATACTATTAGACGGGGATTTAGAAATCCACAATTTGTTCTTGGCCCTGCTGCGGCTGCTGCTTCAACTTCTAATAGCTCAACATTTTAACAGGTTGTGAGATTTATATATTTCAGCTCATTCAATACTTCTCATACTCTTTTTCCCATTTACAAATGAGGAAACTGAGGCTCAGAAAAGTTAATTGTCTTGCCCAGAGACACTTGGGGAAGAATAATAAATGTGCAAATAGCTATGAAATATTCATACTTCTCTAGTTTCAGTTTCTTCATTTGTAAAAATCTTTTAAAAAAATTCATATAAATATGAGAGTTGGATTAAATGTTTTCTAGGGTCCTTCTCAATTTTAAAATACAGTAAAGTTTTTGTTTGGGAGCAATATTGGCCTTATGTGTTCATGAAGTAGGTGATCACTTGTTAGTTAACTGAAGGCAAAAGGAAACTATTCACATTTTTTTGAAAATAAAATAAAATTTATTTTAATAAATAAATATATCCAATTTAAAAAATGCATTGGGTGACACAAATGAAGTCCAAGAATGTGTCCATAAATTGAAAGAATGAACAAATCTAACAAAATATTTAATAGGGATATTTACAAAATGTTACAATTGTTTTTTAAAATAATTTATAAATTACTGAAAAAACTGAAAAGTAATGAGGCAAAAATTAGGTTTAGTCTAATATTTCACAACAAACTTCAAAAGTATATACAATCTAAATACAAAAAAAATCATTAACAAATTTACAGGAGGGACTACCTTTTAAATAGTAATGACAATCTTTCATTCTTTGAGGAACACCTTAAAGAATCATATCAACTGCACTTGGATCTTTTCAGCAATGTGGTGATTCAAGGCAATTTCAAAAGAGTTGAGATGGAAAGTATTATCCTCATCCAGAAAGAGAACTATGGATACTGAATGTGGATCAAAGCTTACTATTTTCACCTTTTAATTGTTGCTGCTATTAATGTTGTTTGCTTGTGTTTTTTTTTTTTTTCTTTTTCATGTTTTTCCCCTTTGTATCTGATTTTTCTTGTACAATGTGACAAATATGGAAATATGTTTAATATAATTGTATATATTTAATCTATATCAGCTTATTTGCTGTCTTGGGGTTATTGTTGTTTGTTGTTTGTTCTTTGTTCTCAAAGAGGACCATGACATCAAAGAGTTGATGCCATGGCATGCAGATGATTTAAGTGGATTTAAGTGAGGGGAGGACTAGGCAAGGTCATCTGCCTCACTTTTCCCTCCAGAGCCAACTCGGTCCAGTGGCCAGTTATAAATCAGGACTGGAGATGGCCCTGGATGCAATGGGAGATGTTGATCTATTTAAGCTGAAATCTTCAACAGGGGATAAAGTGATTAAGGCTAGGTAGCAATTGAGGCAAAGAATCTCCTCTTTCACCTAATCCAAAAAAAGTCTAAATAAATCAATCTAGGAGGAGAAGACCCTCAGGGTTTCTGGCCAAAGCAAAAATGATGGGCCATCTGTTATGTTGATCTGTATCTTGTCTTGGGGAGGGGGAAAGATAAAGGAGGGAAGGAGAAAAACTGGAATAAAAAGTTTTACAAAAATAAATTTGAGAATTATCTTTACATGAACTTGGAAAAATAAACCTTATTGAAAAGAAAATACACAGAAGACAAAAAAAAAAGATCAGAAAAGGTCACAAATAGCAATCTTGATACTACCATGTTAATTTAATATGCACTTTTTTCTTCAAAACAAAGTCTATGTAATACATTTACAATTTTATATAAAATCCTCTTTTTGTTCTTTGTATATCTTAATGGATATTTAAGTTCATAATAAAAGCAGAAAACTTTTAAATAAAAAAAGTAAAAGAAAAACGAAACACTTAACCTAATCAAGATTCTGGCTAAAAGTACCTATTGGCACTGAAATCATTCCTATTATTTTGCAAGGAGTACATGATTCACAATCTTCCTTTCTACCTCAATATCCTTATATGAAGTGTATATATGTGGATATTCTCTCAAAGAAACCTGATCTTCCAATCTCAGTCTCTCAATTACCTGCTTCTTCATTCCACTTCAGCCAAATGCAGTCAGGTATATGATTATCCTTGCCACCACTCATGAGTAGGGAAGCTGTATTCCTATCTAACACATATAATAATTGAATAAATTTGGGACATGAATGAATAAAAAAGCATATATTTAGTACTTACCATATGTAAAATATGGAGCTATGTGCTAGGATACAAAAAGAAAATGAAGGCAGGTTCTGCTTGCAAGGACAATGACTTCTAAAATGGAGTTAGCACATAAAGAAACTTTCAGATGCAAATCAAAAATGGAAAAATCTAGGGGTCCTCATGATGTAATAGCAAGACAGATAAAAATGAATTCTTTGTAATGTCATTTTAATTGATTAAATAGATAGTGCCAAGGACTTTGGTGAGAACTTTGCTTTCTGTTTTTTTTTTTTTTGTTTTGTTTTGTTTTTAGTAGCTGGGGCTCCTGAGGGAGCTGGACTAAATCGCATCTCTGCAAAGGTACTTTTTCTGAATGTTGGCAGCAAAGTCAGAAGCCTGGGAGATGTTGCTTTTATGAAGGCTCCAGGGCTTACTTGCCCACAAGAGGTAGTGGTGGTTTTAGCAGAAATGGCAAGAGCTTTTTATGGGGATTGTTTCTTTGGATGACGGCTGTAGGGACAAGAATGGTCTAAGGGCTTCTATATTCCCTGGAACTTTTAAGTGATACTGGTTTTTCAGTGTCTCTCAGCAACCTGGTATTAGCTCAGTGGTGCAATAGATAGAGCACTAGGTCTGAAGTAAGGAAGACCTGAGTATGAATCTGGCCTCAGACATTTACTAGCTGTGTGACCAGAGGTAAGTCATTGAAAGTGTGAATCTGTTTCCTCATCTGTAAATAGGAATGAAATCAGTGTTTGGCACATAATATGTAATTAAAATTTTGTTTCCTCCTTTTTTCTTTCATCTCTCTTTTCTTCCTTCCTTCTGTTTTTTCCTTCCTCCTTCCCTCTCTCCTTCTCTATTTCTCCTCTCCTCCCACCCTTCCTAATTCCTAATAATTCCTAAACCCAGCACTCTAGCCATTATGCTTTGCCCAAATAATTGGTTTAAATAGCAAAAAAATTTGATTCAAATGGCAAGTTCCCTGAGCTTAGAAAAGGGGAGAGATCTATAAACCTAATGAGATTTTACTGAAGAACTGAGCTCTTCTGACCTCTAACAATGTATCCAGGTTTAAATTTTGGCTCCATCACTAACTACCTATGTCACCTGGGCAAATCATTGAACTTCTCTGGGATTCACTTTCCTTTTTCTGTAAAATTAATTCGGCTAGGTAACTTAGAAACTTTACATTTATGGCATGATGAGCACAAGATTTCTGTACATAGAAACCACCCCATCCATGTTTGTGAATTGTTGTAACTAGAGCTAAAAACAAACAGGAATAAACAAAAAAAAAAACCCAGAAGGGTTCTTTTGTTTTCATGTTTTAAAGTAGCTATAATGTTTTGGTAGAGCTACCTTAAAACCAATTGCCAGATTTTTTTTTTTAAAAGAGACTTTATCTATGTAATATTCTGGAAAGACCCTTTGCTGGGAAATCAAAAAAATCCTGACTAGGAATAAGGAATAAGAATTTTGTTCTTTTCTGACATTAGTTTATATTGCTTTTCTATCCTTTCAAAATTCTCTCTAATAATGAATGCTGACTCTGGCAACAAGTAGCTGCCATGTTGGGCAGATTTCCTAAAAACACCTGTACCATCCATTTTACTATGATGTCATCAGGGTAAAAAAAAAACACACTTTAAAGCATTTGGAAGGACATTTATGAAGTATTAAGCAATATAATGTAGTTACTGAGTCTGAAGAGAAATGAAATAGAAATGTAAAACATTGTTGAAAAGAGGAGGGAAGAATAAATAAATGGAAAAGAGTGAAAGTTAGAGTTTATTGAGCTATTTGTTTTGCTTATGAGGGAACATACATAAGTAATTGATGAAATGTTTGTGATAATTTTTGCTTTGTATGGTGGTAAGAAAAAATGCATCAAATATATATACAGCAATATCTTGGCTTTCTTGTGCAGCAAGAGAATTGTATAAATATGTTTACACACATTGTATTTAACAGATATTTTAACATGTATAACATATATTGGATTGCTTTCCATTTAGGGGAAGAGGTAGGGAGAAGAAGGGGAAAATCTGAAACACAAGGCTATGCAAGGGTCAATGTTGAAAAATTATCTGTGCATATGTTTTGAAAATAAAAAGCAAAAAAGAAAAAGAAAAAAATGAGTGGAGGAGCCATGCAGAGAATTACTTTTTTTTTTTTTTTTCAGGTAGCCACAGGTTTCTTCTATTATGCAATAAAACATTTTGGAATTTTTAAAAAGATATATATTATCCATAGGTTAGCTTTCTTACTAAGCAAAATTTAACTCTTTACTTTTATTATATGTTAGGGTCACCATTTTCAAGTATTATATTATATTTATATTATATTATATTATATTATATTATATTATATTATATTATAATGATGTCTTTAGAGGATATTATGCTAAAGGTCCCTCATGTTAAATGAGCCCAAGACTGCTTTAATTTTGGATTGATATTTTTATACTTTTTTGTGGTTTTATTCTGTTCTTCTTATTGCTAACAGTATAGTTGCCTCTGGTGGCCCTCCTCACCTTTTTGCTTCTTGCTTCTCATATGCTTCTTGCTGCTTTTAATCTGTTGAAGACTGGCTACTAAGGTTATTAGAATTCTGTGTAAAATAAGAGTAAATAAGATCGTAGGGAGAAACTATTAAACATCTATGAATTAACCTCCTAAATTATGAGTGGATTATAGCAGAGCTGGATAATAGCACGAACATTGGGAACTAGGAAACCGCGTTCCAGTCCAGTCTCATATCTGGTTATTATCTGAATAGCTTTAGGCAAGCCCCTTAACTTCTATAAGCCTTAGTTTCCCTATATGTAAAATGGGGATAATGATATATGTACTACCTATGTTATTGGGTTGGTATGAGGACAACACCTGTTAAATTCCTATGTAAATCTCTATTGTGGTACCTTTATTTGTTTCCTTCCTAGTCCTGGCTATATTTTAGATAGGTGAGTTGCCATTATGCTATGTGCAAAAGAGCATACTCTTTATGCCCTAATATTTTGTTTTCAACAAAAACTTGCTAATTGAGGGAGTGTACTGAACTGCAAGAGGTAGAAAGGTGTCTCAATGGATAGAGTGTTGGGCCTGGATTTAAGAACTATGACCTCAGATATTTAGGAGCTTTTTGACCCTAGGCAACTAGTTTAGTCTGTGTTTAGCTTAATCCATTGAGAAAGAAATGGTAAACCACTTCAGTATCTTTGTCAAGTACTTTGTGAAGATGGACAGCGTTGATGTGCTATAGTCTGAGACTCAGACATGACTAAAGAATTAACTGAAACTGAATAGCAAATCTTAGAGTGTCCTGAGTGGGTGGCAAGGGCATGATTCTGAGTAGGGGAGATTTTGAAAAAGGCATTATGAGGGAAGAGGGCCAAGAAAAGCTGAAAATGCACATTGGAGAGAAAAGAACAAATGGTAATTGTGTTTACCCAACTCTTAAAGACAAGTTCAGGTGTGGATTTTTTTTTTTAATAATAGGAGAGAAAAACCCTGTTTAGATCAAAAGATATTTTTGTATGTGAAAATTCATAAGAAAGTTTACTTCCACATATAAACTCAAAGTATCATCATTATTTTGGAATTGTTATTTGCCAAATGCACTCAAAGATTAGAACCTCATTTCAAAAAAGGGAAGATGGAGCGAAATGTTTAGTTTATCCACAGGTGGGCTCTCCCAGTCCTTCTGAGCCAATGTTGGGTCCTATTTAATGTCTATAAAGGGTTTCATTTGTGGGTACCTATCTATGCAGCCCCATATCATAAACCCTGGTTTCCTGACACCCAGCCGAGCTGGCAGCAAGAACGGTTATTAAGTTCCTCAGCCTCCCTTGCTTTATTTTATTGCCTCTAAGATGGGAGCTTTGTGCCATTCTTAGACAGCATCCTTTCCAAGCAATTAAATCCCGCCGTCTCCCAATCTCAGAAAGCCACACAAAGAAAGTAAATAAGATAGGAAAGACAGAGGCTTTGGTGGGGTCTTTCAGGTTATTTATTACTTTAATAAATCTAGACTCCTCTTGGCCCTCCTCACTCTCCTGTTTCTGTCAGGCTGTGGAGGATAAACGATCCCTTAATTGTTCGGTTTGTGAGCAGAAGGGTGGGTGCCTTGCACAGTTTATTGTACAGGAAAGGCTGTTAAATAAGACAGTGTGAGAATCCCCTGACCAACAAGTCATTAAAGAGAAATTAAAAGCAGAAAACTCTAAAGGGTCCTTTCTCTGACTTGTATTAACCTCTTGTAGCCACATTCTATTGCTTTTGCAGCTGCTGAATATAGTGTTCTAGTCTCCTTCAGGTACTGACTCATAGGAGGATGAGGCTGGGTGGGATTTTTGAAGGTCATTTTGTCCATTCCTTTGATTTCAGAGGAATCACTCCTAAATTATACCATAACCTTTCAATTAATCAAAAATTAAGCATTTAATTATATCTCTTTATGTGCTAGGCATAGGGAATAGGAAGGCAAAAATGAAACAATTACTACTCTCAAAGATCTTATATTCTTCAGGAGATTACATGTACACACATATACATATACAATATATATTACATATATTTTTGTATATTTATGTGTGTATATATGTTTGTATAAGTGTGCATATGTATGTATTTATATATGTGTCCATATATGTGAATCTAGATAGCTGTGTACATATATATTATAGACATATGTATACACACATCTGTTTTTGTATTTATAAGTGCATATATATATTTATGTTTTTCTATCCATTTTAGCATTGTAGAAGAGTTTCTTAGACTATGTGACTGACAGGATCAGGATTTTGGAGGAAGAGAGAGATGAATTTACTCAAAGGTTAGCACAGATTTGGGGAAGGGGAGCAGGAAGATTGAACAGGGATTGAAAATGAACAGAAAAGTTGGGGAAGGAAGCAGATGTTATGACTATCAATCAGTCAACCAGCATGTATTAAGTTCCTACTACGTTCCAGGTATTGTGATAAGTACTAGATGGTCCTAAGGACTAGATGCCAGGACTTTTATGTGAGCAAAGTCTGCACATAGATCCTGCATTCCTGGAATTGTTAGAATTACTAAAACTAGATCTAGCAAATTTTCTTTTTCTTTCTCTTATTTCTCTTCTCTTTTGAGAAGCTATGTGCCTGTCTCCTAGAACTTTTCTGTGTTTCTTAAAGGCAAAAAAAAAAATGCTTACTGTTTTGCTAACTTGTCTTTTAAGCTGCTTATTATGATAAATATGGTTAACCTTTGCTTTGTTAGACTAAGAATTCATTGTACAATTGCAGCAGAGTCAATAAAGTTGTATGTATTCAGGGCGTTACATTCTGATGGAGAGAAATAGATTTAAGAAACTTTGTTATACTTTTCCAAAGCAATTTTATGACTGGGGGCTCAGATCTGTAGAAAGAGAATTTTATACACACACACACACACACACACAATGTAAAATTATTCTGGGCTATCTTTCTAGGAAAAAAAAAAAGAGTCAGCAGTTTGACTTGAGGGAAGCTGTGATTCACTGACTAACCTTCTACTTTTCTTCCCATAATTTATATATGGGAAAATAGGAGTTTGTAAGGAAAACCACCTCCCAGAGTAGTAAGTCTCTGGGAGAGACTGGGGAAGTATAACTTCACCCAACCAAAGGGGGTGGGTGAGCAATGAAGAGAGGGAATGATAATTCTGATCACCAGGAAAGCATAATAATAATACACTGCCACATTTATCCAGTGTTAGATATACCTCCCTCCCCCCAAAAAAAGGAAGAAAAGAAAAGAAAACAACAATAACAACAAAAATTGGTTTTGTTTTTGTGTATGTGAGGAGTATGTATTAGCAATTGGGAGAGTTAGAAAAGTCTTTAAACTTAGACTTTAGGAGTTATTTAGGCACATTTCTTTTCTGCAGCAGAATTGTTGTTTGCTAGTCCAGTTTTCTTTATGCAAACAAGAACCCCACTTTCAAGGTCATATTCTCTGTTTACTATTTCACACAACACAATTTCTTCCCAAAGTAGTTCTCCTTTTTCCTTTTAGCTCCACACAATCACAATGCAGCATGCTACCTCAGAAACCATATAATTTAACCAGTGGTATTAAGCACACACACACGAAACTGATTTCTGCCACTTAGAAAATCACAAATTAACATTATCTATTCCATATTGTTTTTTATTATAGCTTTTTATTTACAAGATATATGCACGGGTAATTTTTCAGCATTGACAATTGCAAAACCTTTTGTTTCAACTTTTCCCCTCCTCCCCACCCTCTCCCCAGATGGCAGATAAACCAATACATGTTAAATATGTTAAAGTTCCATATTGTTTTTAAATTAAATATGCCAAGTATGTTTTAGTCTAATTTTAGATTCATGACACAGAAGTTTTACAAGCCTTTTGCTCCTCTGGCCCACAAGTTTGACACCTCTGGTTGAAAATATACTTGAATAAGAATCCCTTTTCTAACATGCCTGAAGTGTTCACTTAGCCAGTCCTTTAAAGGAAAAAATTGCTAACTCTTCCTTTTGGATAGAAGTTTCTCTTTGTATCAAGCTTAAATTGCCTCTTTGCATTGCTCTGTTATGCCCTATACAGCAGAGAAGAACAACTTTAATTCTTTTGTTATAGCCTCTCATACTTGAAAATAGTTATATTGTTTGTGTCCCCTTTTTTGAATATTTTATTCAATAGTCATCTTTTTGTTTAATACTATTATTTCTCAGTGACCTCTCCCCCAACTCTATTAGAATCCTCACTTGAAATAAATGACTGCATATAAGCAAAAAAAAATCAATATATTAACCACCTCAAATATTTATGCCTTTTTCTGCAGCAATATTTTGCCAACTTTCTGCCAAAAGATAAAAAATGTCCTTTACTACTCGTCAACTGAAGTAACAAACACTGCATAAGTTATAATTTCCAAATTTTTCAGTCATTTTCCTTTACATAATTGTAAATAATGTTATTTTGTGAATTGTTCTCCTGGTTCTATTATTTGTATCAACACATACAAGTTTTCCCAAGTTTTTCTGACTCCTTCATACTTGTCATTTCTTACAGTGAGAAATATTTTATTGCAAGTATAGACCATAATTTGTTCACTCAATATAAAATCCTATCTGTTATAACATTGTGGTATACTGTTGGCCCTGGGTTCTCAAAGGCTATGCCAAGTTACTGTGAACCCTGGCACTTTCTACTGTGCTGGAAAGGATTTAAGTAGGATCTGGGCAGCAGACCAAGTTTGCTTTCTGAGGACCAGCATAACTAAATATGGAGAAGCTTATCACCAGCAGGCTGGCCACTTGGTGATGAATTATTTAGTCTTGGCAATGTATGAAACAGAAGAGTACAGAATAGACCTCATTCTTGTGTAGCCCTTTTCTGCTTCTATCTTGATAAGAGACATAGGGTTAGAGAGAAAAGGTAGAGGAGTTAGACAGTTTTAAAATTATATATGAGCTTCAACCTGAATGTTGGTGTTCTAAATATGATACTCATGTTCAATGATCATTTCTAGGGGCAATACTGCTGCAAGAGCCAAATCAACAATGTCATTCTTGCTATAAATCAAACCTAAAAAAAATTTCTGTTAAATGGAAAGATAGTTGATAAGTACTTCTTATAAATGCAAAGAAAGGAGTTGGTAAAACTGATTTTTATCATATGCATAAAAGGCAACAGGAAGTATTATCTCAAGAGACATTTGAAGGAGCAAAAAAATTTAAAAAATAAATTGATTATATTTTAAATATAAAGAAGGAAAAAACTTGCTATAAATAAGGAAGTTATCTTTGAAACAGCTTTCTGTGTGCCATCAGGCTACTGATTTATTAGAAAAAATATCAGCATTAGTGAAAAGCTAGAATAGTAATGAGGAAAACAATTAAATTCCAAAGCAACAAGTAATTGACAATGGATGAGCAATGATTGTCAACTATGACACTGGCACTAATTATAATAATTTTGTACAAAAATTAGCTATTTTCTGCCCCCACCCTGAAAAAAAAGGAAATCAAATTAGCCTAAAAATTGTTTTGTACAGAACTACTTGATTTTCTTGTCAAGAGAAAGAGAGAGATGGTAGCCAAAAGCTACAGTAATTTAGCATATAAATTCACTTATCAAATCTTCAATGGATATTGAGAACAAAGGCTTGAAAATAAATGAATGAATGAATAAATGAATGAATGAAACATATTCATTAGGCATATTATATAAGAAGCATTTTGCTAATCTGGGTTTACAAAAGTATCTGAGCAAAAGAAACCTATCAAGGTCTTGATGAATTCTTGAACCTTATTAAAATCCACAAAATATCCAAGAGAACCTCAGTAACTTCCTAACTCTGAGAAAGCTTTATGAGTATCATTTCCATATACATCAAGGGAATCTTTGACAAGGGAATAAGCAAACTTTTGTAAGTGTATTCACCAATGGAGACATCTTGCCATTTGACAAAGGGCTGAAATATATAGAGACTTTAAGATCTTATTCTACTTATTTTTTGTTAGTACAAAACAAAGCATATATTTCATCCAGCAGAGTAGAATTGTTGCCTTGTAGCCTTTTCCAACAAGCTATGTATCATCAAATCATTCAGTCCAATAACATTTATTAAATGCCTACCAAATGTCAGGCAGGCAGCTAAGTGGTTCAGTGGATAGAGTTAGGAAGACCTAAGAATTGGGAAAATTTTTCTGTAAAAAATAGGATTTTAAGTTGGGACATGGACATAGAAGTAAATATCACTATTCTTTTGTTAATATACACTTTTTTGAAAATTTTAAAAAATTTGAAATTTATGGTTTAATATAAGATCTTTTAAAAAACATGAATGTTGTTTTATAATAAATATAAAAACAATAAACTTGGAATACTAGTTTGCAAAAGGAACAAAGGAATTTCTTATTTGCATATTAGTCAATGTTATTATCCATCCAACCATCAGGGATTTTTTTTAATGGCATTTTTCATTATATTGATAAACTTATGGAAATATAATTTTCTTATATCTACTCAATGCAACCTCTCTCTGATTAAAAACTGAATCTTTTTTTTTTCTTTTTGAACACTCTAAGGCTAGTGCAATTGTTTTTCTTTTAATTGTCTTGAGTGAAAAAATGCAAAGTCTAGCAGTCACCACTGCTTTTATTTATATATTCACTCTAATGTTTCTTAATTCTTTACAGCTTCAAAGCTCAGCTCAAATATTCCTTCCTCAATAAAGATTTTTTAAAATCTCCTTTAATATTTATGTATTTCTAATATTTGTTTCAAATAGATTTTGAGTTCCAAATTCTCTCCATCTCTTCAGCCCCTTCTCTATCCATTGTGAACACAAGTAATATGATACTAATTATATATGTGTAATCATGCAAAATATATTTCCATATTAGCCATGTTGCCAAAAAAAGCAAGAAAAATAAAGCAAAAAATTATATTTTAATTTGCAGTCAAAGTTCATCACTTTGGAGGTGGATAGCACTCATAAAAATGTTCTTTAGACTTATTGTGAGTCATGTTATTGATCTTTCATAGTTATCATTACAATATTTCTGTTACTATGTACCAGTACTATGTACTGGTCCTGCTCCCTTCATTTTGTTTCACTTCATATAGGTCTTCCCAAGTTTTTCTGAAACAACCTCCCTCATTACAATAGCATTCCATCACAAATACATATCACAATTTATTCAGCCGTCCCCCAATTGATGGTCATCCCCTAAACTTCCAGTTCTTTGCTATCACAAAAAGAGCTGATAAAAATATTTTTGTAAGTGAAGTGAGAAGAACCAAGGGAACATTGTACAAAGTAACAGCAATATTATAGTGAGGATCAACTGATAAAGACTTAACTACTCTGATTATCTAAGCCAATTCCAAAGGACCCATGATGAAAAATGCTATCTACTTCAAGAGAACAAACTAATAAACTCTGAGTGTAGAGTGAAGTACAATTTTTTTCACTTTTTCTTATTGTTGTTGTTGGGTTTTTTTGGTAACATGGCCAATATGGAAATACATTTTACATGATTTCACATATATAATTGATATTACATTGTTTGCTTTATCAATGGGTAGGAGAGGGAAAAATTAAAAAATCAATTTTTAAAGTGTTAAAATACATAATATATTTATTAATGAAAATCTGTTTTCAAAAGGAAAAAAATATGTTTTTGCACATATAGGTCTTTTACTTTTCTCTCTGCTCTCTTTGGGATATAAATCTAGTTGTGGTCAAATGATATGTATGATTTTATGTTCATTTGGCCACAGTTCAAATAAATCTCCAGAATGGTTGGACCAGTTCACAATTCCACCAATGGTGCATTACTGTCCCTATTTTTCCACATACTCTCCCTCAATAAAATCTTAACCTGCTATACCTACCCATGATTTTACCCTTTCCAGTCAGTCAGCCAACTAAGTGGATATTATGTGCCCCATAGTACATATGTACTATGTACTAAGAATGCATAATACCAGAAATGATAATCCCTGTAGTCTGGAATATAGCTAAAAGAGGAATGTGAGACAGTTGGCCTGAGCAGTTTCTACTTAAATGAAACTTCCAGGAGGAGTCATCCCATGAAGGGAGAGACCTCAGGGGAGGAGAGAACTTCCATTCAGTGGATTTCAGAACTGGATAGAACTTCCATGATGAAGAGGTTTCTGGGGCAAGGGAATGGAAATCTAGAGTCTAGCCTCTTAAAATACACCCAGTTTGCTATTCATAAAAGATAATAGGAATTCCAAATTTAGATTTGGAAGGGCACTCTAGCCTAATCCCTTTGGTTTGGATTTTTAGTCCTAAGGAATGACTTTCCAAAGATTATAAAGTACCCATGGCAAGAAATGAAACCCAAGTTCTCTGGTGACAGAGCTGCTGCTCTTCCACTGGAGAATTTTCCATAATGTGCATTTTTCAAAAGCTTAAAAAAAACTTATGTAGTGTGACCATTCCTTAAAAATTTAATTTCTCTGACACTTACCATATGACTTTGGGCATACTATTTAACCTTATTAAGTCTCAGTTTAGTCATCTGTAAAGAAAGGATTATAATACTTGTGCACAAATGCAGTGGGTTGTTTTGAACTATTTGTATTTACTTGTCAAATTTGTTGTTGTTTTCTGAGATATTATTGATGACTTGATGGTGATAATGTGTATGTTTCTTCTGAATCTGGGATAGCATCCCTCCATCCCTCCAGATTTGGTAAATACTTTTTGAATAGGATAGCATTGTTGATTTTACAAATGCTTTTGAATAGCAAGAGCAGCATAAGAGTTCTTCACTTTGCCAAATTGACCAGAGATTCTCTATTTCTCTTTCTTTGGCCCATCTCAATTATGTCTTTGCCCTAGTTTTTATACTTCTCTGGCCCTTTTCAAAATCTGTCCCTGGAATCTGATTTTTATTTAAAATAACAACAATCAAAATACCAGAAAGAGACTGTGTAGACCAGATCTGAGAGCACTCAGATAGGGCCAGCTTATCTGTCTCCCCTACATTTGGAGGTTTTATCAAAGTTTGTGGGTGATGCAGGAGGTGTGAGTGGGGCTTAGGAGTGCTTGGAAATGATATGAAATGAAGCATTTCTGCCCTTTTTTCTGTTTTCATATGCTGAAATTAATGTGTCATTGTGGAGATTCTAAACAGATGGGGAAAGGTCAAGGTTTCTTTGTTGCTAAGTGTGTTTCCATGACTACAGCAATATGTGTGTATTATCAGGGAGCATCCTTTGTTTGGCGGCTGGTGGCTCATTAGAGGGAGGTGGAGAGCCCTTTCGATAGTTCTGGGTAGTTTGTTTTCTTTTAATAATGAAAAAAATGGGAAAGAATAGAACTTAGCAGCACCACATCTCATGCTATACTATAAAACAATGATTGTAAAACCAATTTGGCACTGGTTAAAAAATATAAAAGTTGGTCAGTGGAACAGATTAGACACATAAGATCCAGAAGTAACTGAAAACAACAATGCAGAGTTTGATAAAACCAGAGATACAAACTACTGGGGTAACAACTCATTCAACAAAAACTCTTGGTTTGTTTTTCTTTTGTTTTTCTTCCTACTTTGACAATAAAATGTGATTGGTATCAAAACAGAGCTGTGGAACAGAGGTAGAGCGCTAAACTTCCATGTAAGGGATACCAACAATTTGAATTAAATAGTTGAATGTAGATGAATGAATTCTGAGTAGCAGATGAAGCAATCAAAGAAAAAAATATGTGGCTAAGATGAATGTAGTATAAAATGCTGTACTTGAAGATTAAAAAACAAACAAAAGTATTTAGATCCTGACTCAGATACTAGTTGGGCAATCTCTATAACTTAGTCTGTTTCCTCATCTATAAAGATAGTAATAGCAACAATCATAATTATTGTGAGAATCAAATAAGATAACTTATATAAAATATTTTATAAATTGTAGAGTGCCATATAAATGATAGCTATTATTAATAAATTATTCATATTTATTCATATCAATCCCTGTCAAAGTAAATGCATTTATTCTGTATATATTTGTATGGAAATTTTGACTTCCTAATTTAATACCTTTTCTTGAATACAAGGAAAAGCTGATTATATTTATATCTGCACCACCTGGCAAATTGTAGGTGCTTAACAAATTCTTGTTGGCTGATTGATTAATAGACTGATAGTTCCTATATTACTTACCTCCTTTGATATCTTATTCCCAGATACTTAATAAAATTAATCAGCCTTGGCCAAAAAAATGCTTACCATGACTTGTTTTCCTAAATAACCAAATCCTTTTAATTCAACCAACTTGATAATTAGACCTACAGATACTTAGTAGAATGTGGGTGCTATATATAATTATTTTTTGTTTCTCTTCCTGGGAGTATATTCCATACTTAGAGCCTAGTCTTTTCTACTTTTACCCATCACCACATTTCTGTTTTATGTTCTTTTACATGAAGTCTATTTCTGCCTGTCTTTGTCTCTGTCTTTATCTCTTTGTCTCTGTGTTCCTGCCTATTTTTGTCTGTCTCTCTCAAGTTTAATTCATTCTTCTCTCTGTTTTCTGAAGTGGCAGCCAGCTCTTTTTGACAAGTGGAAAGAACATGTGATTAACTAGGTATTAGAAGAACTGGATCCTGTCATTGAAAAACCATCAGTGAATCACTACTGTGAAGCTGAGTTGTTGTTTTTTTTTTTTTTAAATTTGTGAAAACAATGAGCTAGATGATCTCTAAGGTCTCTTCTACCTTTTATAGTGTGGAGTCTGGGTTCGAGTCTCTAGCTTTGCCAATATAAGCTGGTGACTTTGGACAAATCTTTTTCTTAAGTTTGTTTCCTCACTTAAAAAAATGTGGATAATAATCCCTGTTCTGCTTTTTAGTGCTGTTGTTTGAAACTATTTTATAAATTGGTAGGTAGTTTTATAATTAATGATAATACTCTATAATCAAAGATTTTTTCCCCTAATCTGTTAAAATATGAGAAATCCTGGTAGGAAGCTTATGACCAGCCTGATATCCATGAAGTTTGGGTCTACGCTACAATAACAAAAAAAAAAAGGCCAGACAATTCCTACAAAAGCAGGACTTAGTTTTAGTCACTGAACTCAGAATGGAAATGAAATTCAACAATACAGGAAGAACAGTTTGACCCAGTCACAAGCCTCCGACCTGGAAATGAACTGGAGTCTGATTCTGGAGATTCAGATTCTTAGGAATGTTATAGTCAAAATCCAGATCATCCAGAAGCCAAAAGATTTTAGATAGAATCCAAATAGGAT